>NW_027363226.1:0-715585 GCF_046119375.1 Phyllobates terribilis
GTGAGGACATTATATTATATGTGGGTCTGTGAGGACATTATATTATATGTGGGTCTGTGAGGACATTATATTATATGTGGGTCCTGTGAGGACATTATATTATATGTGGGTCTGTGAGGACATTATATTATATGTGGGTCTGTGTGGACATTATATTATATGTGGGTCTGTGAGGACATTATATTATATGTGGGTCTGTGAGGACATTATATTATATGTGGTCTGTGAGGACATTATATTATATGTGGGTCTGTGAGGACATTATATTATATGTGGGTCTGTGAGGACATTATATTATATGTGGGTCTGTGAGGACATTATATTATATGTGGGTCTGTGAGGACATTATATTATATGTGGGTCTGTGAGGACATTATATTATATGTGGGTCTGTGAGGACATTATATTATATGTGGGTCTGTGAGGACATTATATTATATGTGGGTCTGTGAGGACATTATATTATATGTGGGTCTGTGAGGACATTATATTATATGTGGGTCTGTGAGGACATTATATTATATGTGGGTCTGTGAGGACATTATATTATATGTGGGTCTGTGAGGACATTATATTATATGTGGGTCTGTGAGGACATTATATTATATGTGGGTCTGTGAGGACATTATATTATATGTGGGTCTGTGAGGACATTATATTATATGTGGGTCTGTGAGGACATTATATTATATGTGGGTCTGTGAGGACATTATATTATATGTGGGTCTGTGAGGACATTATATTATATGTGGGTCTGTGAGGACATTATATTATATGTGGGTCTGTGAGGACATTATATTATATGTGGGTCTGTGAGGACATTATATTATATGTGGGTCTGTGGGACATTATATTATATGTGGGTCTGTGAGGACATTATATTATATGTGGGTCTGTGAGGACATTATATTATATGTGGGTCTGTGAGGGACATTATATTATATGTGGGTCTGTGAGGACATTATATTATATGTGGGTCTGTGAGGACATTATATTATATGTGGGTCTGTGAGGACATTATATTATATGTGGGTCTGTGAGGACATTATATTATATGTGGGTCTGTGAGGACATTATATTATATGTGGGTCTGTGAGGACATTATATTATATGTGGGTCTGTGAGGACATTATATTATATGTGGGTCTGTGAGGACATTATATTATATGTGGGTCTGTGGAGGACATTATATTATATGTGGGTCTGTGAGGACATTATATTATATGTGGGTCTGTGAGGACATTATATTATATGTGGGTCTGTGAGGACATTATATTATATGTGGGTCTGTGAGGACATTATATTATATGTGGGTCTGTGAGGACATTATATTATATGTGGGTCTGTGAGGACATTATATTATATGTGGGTCTGTGAGGACATTATATTATATGTGGGTCTGTGGGGACATTATATTATATGTGGGTCTGTGAGGACATTATATTATATGTGGGTCTGTGAGGACATTATATTATATGTGGGTCTGTGGTGACATTATATTATATGTGGGTCTGTGAGGACATTATATTATATGTGGGTCTGTGAGGACATTATATTATATGTGGGTCTGTGAGGACATTATATTATATGTGGGTCTGTGAGGACATTATATTATATGTGGGTCTGTGAGGACATTATATTATATGTGGGTCTGTGAGGACATTATATTATATGTGGGTCTGTGAGGACATTATATTATATGTGGGTCTGTGGGGACATTATATTATATGTGGGTCTGTGGGGACATTATATTATATGTGGGGTCTGTGAGGACATTATATTATATGTGGGTCTGTGAGGACATTATATTATATGTGGGTCTGTGGGGACATTATATTATATGTGGGTCTGTGAGGACATTATATTATATGTGGGTCTGTGAGGACATTATATTATATGTGGGTCTGTGGGGACATTATATTATATGTGGGTCTGTGAGGACATTATATTATATGTGGGTCTGTGGGGACATTATATTATATGTGGGTCTGTGAGGACATTATATTATATGTGGGTCTGTGAGGACATTATATTATATGTGGGTCTGTGGGGACATTATATTATATGTGGGTCTGTGAGGACATTATATTATATGTGGGTCTGTGGGGACATTATATTATATGTGGGTCTGTGAGGACATTATATTATATGTGGGTCTGTGGGGACATTACATTATATGTGGGTCTGTGAGGACATTATATTATATGTGGGTCTGTGGGGACATTATATTATATGTGGGTCTGTGAGGACATTATATTATATGTGGGTCTGTGGGGACATTATATTATATGTGGGTCTGTGAGGACATTATATTATATGTGGGTCTGTGAGGACATTATATTATATGTGGGTCTGTGGGGACATTATATTATATGTGGGTCTGTGAGGACATTATATTATATGTGGGTCTGTGGGGACATTACATTATATGTGGGTCTGTGGGGACATTATATTATATGTGGGTCTGTGAGGACATTATATTATATGTGGGTCTGTGAGGACATTATATTATATGTGGGTCTGTGAGGATATTATATTATATGTGGGTCTGTGAGGAAATTATATTATATGTGGGTCTGTGAGGACATTATATTATATGTGGGTCTGTGGGGACATTATATTATATGTGGGTCCGTGAGGACATTATATTATATGTGGGTCTGTGATGACATTATATTATATGTGGGTCTGTGAGGACATTATATTATATGTGGGTCTGTGAGGACATTATATTATATGTGGCTCTGTGGGGACATTATATTATATGTGGGTCTGTGAGGACATTATATTATATGTGGGTCTGTGAGGACATTATATTATATGTGGGTCTGTGAGGACATTATATTATATGTGGGTCTGTGAGGACATTATATTATATGTGGGTCTGTGAGGACATTATATTATATGTGGGTCTGTGAGGACATTATATTATATGTGGGTCTGTGAGGACATTATATTATATGTGGGTCTGTGAGGACATTATATTATATGTGGGTCTGTGGGGACATTATATTATATGTGGGTCTGTGAGGACATTATATTATATGTGGGTCTGTGAGGACATTATATTATATGTGGGTCTGTGAGGACATTATATTATATGTGGGTCTGTGAGGACATTATATTATATGTGGATCTGTGAGAACATTATATTATATGTGGGTCTGTGAGGACATTATATTATATGTGGGTCTGTGGGGACATTATATTATATGTGGGTCTGTGAGGACATTATATTATATGTGGGTCTGTGAGGACATTATATTATATGTGGGTCTGTGGTGACATTATATTATATGTGGGTCTGTGAGGACATTATATTATATGTGGGTCTGTGAGGACATTATATTATATGTGGGTCTGTGAGGACATTATATTATATGTGGGTCTGTGAGGACATTATATTATATGTGGGTCTGTGGGGACATTATATTATATGTGGGTCTGTGGGGACATTATATTATATGTGGGTCTGTGAGGACATTATATTATATGTGGGTCTGTGAGGACATTATCTTATATGTGGGTCTGTGAGGACATTATATTATATGTGGGTCTGTGAGGACATTATATTATATGTGGGTCTGTGAGGACATTATATTATATGTGGGTCTGTGAGGACATTATATTATATGTGGGTCTGTGGGGACATTATATTATATGTGGGTCTGTGAGGACATTATATTATATGTGGGTCTGTGAGGACATTATATTATATGTGGGTCTGTGGGGACATTATATTATATGTGGGTCTGTGAGGACATTATATTATATGTGGGTCTGTGGGGACATTATATTATATGTGGGTCTGTGAGGACATTATATTATATGTGGGTCTGTGAGGACATTATATTATATGTGGGTCTGTGAGGACATTATATTATATGTGGGTCTGTGAGGACATTATATTATATGTGGGTCTGTGGGGACATTATATTATATGTGGGTCTGTGAGGACATTATATTATATGTGGGTCTGTGGGGACATTATATTATATGTGGGTCTGTGGGGACATTATATTATATGTGGGTCTGTGGGGACATTATATTATATGTGGGTCTGTGAGGACATTATATTATATGTGGGTCTGTGGGGACATTATATTATATGTGGGTCTGTGGGGACATTATATTATATGTGGGTCTGTGGGGACATTATATTATATGTGGGTCTGTGGGGACATTATATTATATGTGGGTCTGTGGGGACATTATATTATATGTGGGTCTGTGAGGACATTATATTATATGTGGGTCTGTGGGGACATTATATTATATGTGGGTCTGTGGGGACATTATATTATATGTGGGTCTGTGAGGACATTATATATATGTGGGTCTGTGAGGACATTATATTATATGTGGGTCTGTGGGGACATTATATTATATGTGGGTCTGTGGGGACATTATATTATATGTGGGTCTGTGAGGACATTATATTATATGTGGGTCTGTGGGGACATTACATTATATGTGGGTCTGTGGGGACATTATATTATATGTGGGTCTGTGGGGACATTATATTATATGTGGGTCTGTGAGGACATTATATTATATGTGGGTCTGTGGGGACATTATATTATATGTGGGTCTGTGAGGACATTATATTATATGTGGGTCTGTGGGGACATTATATTATATGTGGGTCTGTGGGGACATTATATTATATGTGGGTCTGTGGGGACATTACATTATATGTGGGTCTGTGAGGACATTATATTATATGTGGGTCTGTGGGGACATTATATTATATGTGGGTCTGTGAGGACATTATATTATATGTGGGTCTGTGGGGACATTATATTATATGTGGGACTGTGAGGACATTATATTATATGTGGGTCTGTGAGGACATTATATTATATGTGGGTCTGTGGGGACATTATATTATATGTGGGTCTGTGAGGACATTATATTATATGTGGGTCTGTGGGGACATTACATTATATGTGGGTCTGTGGGGACATTATATTATATGTGGGTCTGTGAGGACATTATATTATATGTGGGTCTGTGAGGACATTATATTATATGTGGGTCTGTGAGGATATTATATTATATGTGGGTCTGTGAGGACATTATATTATATGTGGGTCTGTGAGGACATTATATTATATGTGGGTCTGTGGGGACATTATATTATATGTGGGTCCGTGAGGACATTATATTATATGTGGGTCTGTGAGGACATTATATTATATGTGGGTCTGTGAGGACATTATATTATATGTGGGTCTGTGAGGACATTATATTATATGTGGGTCTGTGAGGACATTATATTATATGTGGGTCTGTGGGGACATTATATTATATGTGGGTCTGTGAGGACATTATATTATATGTGGGTCTGTGAGGACATTATATTATATGTGGGTCTGTGAGGACATTATATTATATGTGGGTCTGTGGGACATTATATTATATGTGGGTCCGTGAGGACATTATATTATATGTGGGTCCGTGAGGACATTATATTATATGTGGGTCTGTGAGGACATTATATTATATCTGGGTCTGTGAGGACATTATATTATATGTGGGTCTGTGAGGACATTACATTATATGTGGGTCTGTGAGGACATTACATTATATGTGGGTCTCTGAGGACATTATATTATATGTGGGTCTGTGAGGACATTATATTATATGTGGATCTGTGAGAACATTATATTATATGTGGGTCTGTGAGGACATTATATTATATGTGGGTCTGTGGGGACATTATATTATATGTGGGTCTGTGAGGACATTATATTATATGTGGGTCTGTGAGGACATTATATTATATGTGGGTCTGTGGTGACATTATATTATATGTGGGTCTGTGAGGACATTATATTATATGTGGGTCTGTGAGGACATTATATTATATGTGGGTCTGTGAGGACATTATATTATATATGGGTCTGTGAGGACATTATATTATATGTGGGTCTGTGGGGACATTATATTATATGTGGGTCTGTGGGGACATTATATTATATGTGGGTCTGTGAGGACATTATATTATATGTGGGTCTGTGAGGACATTATATTATATGTGGGTCTGTGAGGACATTATATTATATGTGGGTCTGTGAGGACATTATATTATATGTGGGTCTGTGAGGACATTATATTATATGTGGGTCTGTGAGGACATTATATTATATGTGGGTCTGTGGGGACATTATATTATATGTGGGTCTGTGAGGACATTATATTATATGTGGGTCTGTGGGGACATTATATTATATGTGGGTCTGTGAGGACATTATATTATATGTGGGTCTGTGAGGACATTATATTATATGTGGGTCTGTGGGGACATTATATTATATGTGGGTCTGTGAGGACATTATATTATATGTGGGTCTGTGAGGACATTATATTATATGTGGGTCTGTGAGGACATTATATTATATGTGGGTCTGTGGGGACATTATATTATATGTGGGTCTGTGAGGACATTATATTATATGTGGGTCTGTGGGGACATTATATTATATGTGGGTCTGTGAGGACATTATATTGTATGTGGGTCTGTGGGGACATTATATTATATGTGGGTCTGTGAGGACATTATATTATATGTGGGTCTGTGGGGACATTATATTATATGTGGGTCTGTGGGGACATTATATTATATGTGGGTCTGTGGGGACATTATATTATATGTGGGTCTGTGAGGACATTATATTATATGTGGGTCTGTGGGGACATTATATTATATGTGGGTCTTTGGGGACATATATGTGGGTCTGTGAGGACATTATATTATATGTGGGTCTGTGGGGACATTATATTATATGTGGGTCTGTGAGGACATTATATTATATGTGGGTCTGTGGGGACATTATATTATATGTGGGTCTGTGAGGACATTATATTGTATGTGGGTCTGTGGGGACATTATATTATATGTGGGTCTGTGAGGACATTATATTATATGTGGGTCTGTGGGGACATTATATTATATGTGGGTCTGTGGGGACATTATATTATATGTGGGTCTGTGGGGACATTATATTATATGTGGGTCTGTGAGGACATTATATTATATGTGGGTCTGTGGGGACATTATATTATATGTGGGTCTGTGGGGACATTATATTATATGTGGGTCTGTGAGGACATTATATTATATGTGGGTCTGTGAGGACATTATATTATATGTGGGTCTGTGGGGACATTATATTATATGTGGGTCTGTGGGGACATTATATTATATGTGGGTCTGTGAGGACATTATATTATATGTGGGTCTGTGGGGACATTACATTATATGTGGGTCTGTGGGGACATTATATTATATGTGGGTCTGTGAGGATATTATATTATATGTGGGTCTGTGAGGACATTATATTATATGTGGGTCTGTGAGGACATTATATTATATGTGGGTCTGTGGGGACATTATATTATATGTGGGTCTGTGGGGACATTATATTATATGTGGGTCTGTGAGGACATTATATTATATGTGGGTCTGTGAGGACATTATATTATATGTGGGTCTGTGGGGACATTATATTATATGTGGGTCTGTGAGGACATTATATTATATGTGGGTCTGTGAGGACATTATATTATATGTGGGTCTGTGAGGACATTATATTATATGTGGGTCTGTGGGGACATTATATTATATGTGGGTCTGTGAGGACATTATATTATATGTGGGTCTGTGGGGACATTATATTATATGTGGGTCTGTGAGGACATTATATTATATGTGGGTCTGTGGGGACATTACATTATATGTGGGTCTGTGAGGACATTATATTATATGTGGGTCTGTGGGGACATTATATTATATGTGGGTCTGTGAGGACATTATATTATATGTGGGTCTGTGGGGACATTATATTATATGTGGGTCTGTGAGGACATTATATTATATGTGGGTCTGTGAGGACATTATATTATATGTGGGTCTGTGGGGACATTATATTATATGTGGGTCTGTGAGGACATTATATTATATGTGGGTCTGTGGGGACAGTACATTATATGTGGGTCTGTGGGGACATTATATTATATGTGGGTCTGTGAGGACATTATATTATATGTGGGTCTGTGAGGACATTATATTATATGTGGGTCTGTGAGGACATTATATTATATGTGGGTCTGTGAGGACATTATATTATATGTGGGTCTGTTGAGGATATTATATTATATGTGGGTCTGTGAGGACATTATATTATATGTGGGTCTGTGAGGACATTATATTATATGTGGGTCCGTGGGGACATTATATTATATGTGGGTCCGTGAGGACATTATATTATATGTGGGTCTGTGAGGACATTATATTATATGTGGGTCTGTGAGGACATTATATTATATGTGGGTCTGTGAGGACATTATATTATATGTGGGTCTGTGAGGACATTATATTATATGTGGGTCTGTGGGGACATTATATTATATGTGGGTCTGTGAGGACATTATATTATATGTGGGTCTGTGAGGACATTATATTATATGTGGGTCCGTGGGACATTATATTATATGTGGGTCCGTGAGGACATTATATTATATGTGGGTCCGTGAGGACATTATATTATATGTGGGTCTGTGAGGACATTATATTATATGTGGGTCTGTGAGGACATTATATTATATGTGGGTCTGTGGGGACATTATATTATATGTGGGTCTGTGAGGACATTATATTATATGTGGGTCTGTGAGGATATTATATTATATGTGGGTCTGTGAGGACATTATATTATATGTGGGTCTGTGGGGACATTATATTATATGTGGGTCTGTGAGGACATTATATTATATGTGGGTCTGTGAGGACATTATATTATATGTGGGTCTGTGAGGACATTATATTATATGTGGGTCTGTGAGGACATTATATTATATGTGGGTCTGTGAGGACATTATATTATATGTGGGTCTGTGAGGACATTATATTATATGTGGGTCTGTGAGGACATTATATTATATGTGAGTCTGTGGGGACATTATATTATATGTGGGTCTGTGAGGACATTATATTATATGTGGGTCTGTGGGGACATTATATTATATGTGGGTCTGTGAGGACATTATATTATATGTGGGTCTGTGAGGACATTATATTATATGTGGGTCTGTGGGGACATTATATTATATGTGGGTCTGTGAGGACATTATATTATATGTGGGTCTGTGAGGACATTATATTATATGTGGGTCTGTGAGGACATTATATTATATGTGGGTCTGTGGGGACATTATATTATATGTGGGTCTGTGAGGACATTATATTATATGTGGGTCTGTGGGGACATTATATTATATGTGGGTCTGTGAGGACATTATATTATATGTGGGTCTGTGGGGACATTGTATTATATGTGGGTCTGTGAGGACATTATATTATATGTGGGTCTGTGAGGACATTATATTATATGTGGGTCTGTGGGGACATTATATTATATGTGGGTCTGTGAGGACATTATATTATATGTGGGTCTGTGGGGACATTATATTATATGTGGGTCTGTGGGGACATTATATTATATGTGGGTCTGTGGGGACATTATATTATATGTGGGTCTGTGAGGACATTATATTATATGTGGGTCTGTGGGGACATTATATTATATGTGGGTCTGTGGGGACATTATATTATATGTGGGTCTGTGAGGACATTATATTATATGTGGGTCTGTGAGGACATTATATTATATGTGGGTCTGTGGGGACATTACATTATATGTGGGTCTGTGGGGACATTACATTATATGTGGGTCTGTGGGGACATTATATTATATGTGGGTCTGTGAGGATATTATATTATATGTGGGTCTGTGAGGACATTATATTATATGTGGGTCTGTGAGGACATTATATTATATGTGGGTCTGTGGGGACATTATATTATATGTGGGTCTGTGGGGACATTATATTATATGTGGGTCTGTGAGGACATTATATTATATGTGGGTCTGTGAGGACATTATATTATATGTGGGTCTGTGGGGACATTATATTATATGTGGGTCTGTGAGGACATTATATTATATGTGGGTCTGTGAGGACATTATATTATATGTGGGTCTGTGGGGACATTATATTATATGTGGGTCTGTGAGGACATTATATTATATGTGGGTCTGTGGGGACATTATATTATATGTGGGTCTGTGAGGACATTATATTATATGTGGGTCTGTGGGGACATTACATTATATGTGGGTCTGTGAGGACATTATATTATATGTGGGTCTGTGGGGACATTATATTATATGTGGGTCTGTGAGGACATTATATTATATGTGGGTCTGTGGGGACATTATATTATATGTGGGTCTGTGAGGACATTATATTATATGTGGGTCTGTGAGGACATTATATTATATGTGGGTCTGTGGGGACATTATATTATATGTGGGTCTGTGAGGACATTATATTATATGTGGGTCTGTGGGGACATTACATTATATGTGGGTCTGTGGGGACATTATATTATATGTGGGTCTGTGAGGACATTATATTATATGTGGGTCTGTGAGGACATTATATTATATGTGGGTCTGTGGGGACATTATATTATATGTGGGTCTGTGAGGATATTATATTATATGTGGGTCTGTGAGGACATTATATTATATGTGGGTCTGTGAGGACATTATATTATATGTGGGTCTGTGAGGACATTATATTATATGTGGGTCTGTGGTAACATTATATTATATGTGGGTCTGTGGGGACATTATATTATATGTGGGCTGTGAGGACATAATATTATATGTGGGTCTGTGGGGACATTATATTATATGTGGCTCTGTGAGGACATTATATTATATGTGGGTCTGTGAGGACATTATATTATATGTGGGTCTGTGAGGACATTATATTATATGTGGGTCTGTGAGGACATTATATTATATGTGGGTCTGTGAGGACATTATATTATATGTGGGTCTGTGAGGATATTATATTATATGTGGGTCTGTGAGGACATTATATTATATGTGGGTCTGTGAGGATATTATATTATATGTGGGTCTGTGAGGACATTATATTATATGTGGGTCTGTGGTAACATTATATTATATGTGGGTCTGTGGGGACATTATATTATATGTGGGCTGTGAGGACATAATATTATATGTGGGTCTGTGGGGACATTATATTATATGTGGCTCTGTGAGGACATTATATTATATGTGGGTCTGTGAGGACATTATATTATATGTGGGTCTGTGAGGACATTATATTATATGTGGGTCTGTGAGGACATTATATTATATGTGGGTCTGTGAGGACATTATATTATATGTGGGTCTGTGAGGACATTATATTATATGTGGGTCTGTGAGGACATTATATTATATGTGGGTCTGTGAGGACATTATATTATATGTGGGTCTGTGAGGACATTATATTATATGTGGGTCTGTGGTGACATTATATTATATGTGGGTCTGTGAGGACATTATATTATATGTGGGTCTGTGGGGACATTATATTATATGTGGGTCTGTGGGGACATTATATTATATGTGGTTCTGTGAGGACATTATATTATATGTGGGTCTGTGGGTACATTATATTATATGTGGGTCTGTGAGGACATTATATTATATGTGGGTCTGTGAGGACATTATATTATATGTGGGTCTGTGAGGACATTATATTATATGTGGGTCTGTGAGGACATTATATTATATGTGGGTCTGTGAGGACATTATATTATATGTGGGTCTGTGAGGACATTATATTATATGTGGGTCTGTGTTGACATTATATTATATGTGGGTCTGTGAGGACATTATATTATATGTGGGTCTGTGAGGACATTATATTATATGTGGGTCTGTGGGGACATTATATTATATGTGGGTCTGTGAGGACATTATATTATATGTGGTTCTGTGAGGACATTATATTATATGTGGGTCTGTGGGTACATTATATTATATGTGGGTCTGTGAGGACATTATATTATATGTGGGTCTGTGAGGACATTATATTATATGTGGGTCTGTGAGGACATTATATTATATGTGGGTCTGTGAGGACATTATATTATATGTGGGTCTGTGAGGACATTATATTATATGTGGGTCTGTGAGGACATTATATTATATGTGGGTCTGTGAGGACATTATATTATATGTGGGTCTGTGGGGACATTATATTATATGTGGGTCTGTGAGGACATTATATTATATGTGGGTCTGTGAGGACATTATATTATATGTGGGTCTGTGGTGACATTATATTATATGTGGGTCTGTGAGGACATTATATTATATGTGGGTCTGTGAGGACATTATATTATATGTGGGTCTGTGAGGACATTATATTATATGTGGGTCTGTGAGGACATTATATTATATGTGGGTCTGTGAGGACATTATATTATATGTGGGTCTGTGAGGACATTATATTATATGTGGGTCTGTGGGGACATTATATTATATGTGGGTCTGTGGGGACATTATATTATATGTGGGTCTGTGAGGACATTATATTATATGTGGGTCTGTGAGGACATTATATTATATGTGGTTCTGTGAGGACATTATATTATATGTGGGTCTGTGGGTACATTATATTATATGTGGGTCTGTGAGGACATTATATTATATGTGGGTCTGTGAGGACATTATATTATATGTGGGTCTGTGAGGACATTATATTATATGTGGGTCTGTGGGGACATTATATTATATGTGGGTCTGTGAGGACATTATATTATATGTGGGTCTGTGGGGACATTATATTATATGTGGGTCTGTGAGGACATTATATTATATGTGGGTCTGTGAGGACATTATATTATATGTGGGTCTGTGGGGACATTATATTATATGTGGGTCTGTGAGGACATTATATTATATGTGGTTCTGTGAGGACATTATATTATATGTGGGTCTGTGGGTACATTATATTATATGTGGGTCTGTGAGGACATTATATTATATGTGGGTCTGTGAGGACATTATATTATATGTGGGTCTGTGAGGACATTATATTATATGTGGGTCTGTGAGGACATTATATTATATGTGGGTCTGTGAGGACATTATATTATATGTGGGTCTGTGAGGACATTATATTATATGTGGGTCTGTGAGGACATTATATTATATGTGGGTCTGTGGGGACATTATATTATATGTGGGTCTGTGAGGACATTATATTATATGTGGGTCTGTGAGGACATTATATTATATGTGGGTCTGTGGTGACATTATATTATATGTGGGTCTGTGAGGACATTATATTATATGTGGGTCTGTGAGGACATTATATTATATGTGGGTCTGTGAGGACATTATATTATATGTGGGTCTGTGAGGACATTATATTATATGTGGGTCTGTGAGGATATTATATTATATGTGGGTCTGTGAGGACATTATATTATATGTGGGTCTGTGAGGACATTATATTATATGTGGGTCTGTGGGGACATTATATTATATGTGGGTCTGTGGGGACATTATATTATATGTGGGTCTGTGAGGACATTATATTATATGTGGGTCTGTGAGGACATTATATTATATGTGGGTCTGTGGGGACATTATATTATATGTGGGTCTGTGAGGACATTATATTATATGTGGGTCTGTGAGGACATTATATTATATGTGGGTTTGTGGTGACATTATATTATATGTGGGTCTGTGAGCACATTATATTATATGTGGGGCTGTGGGGACATTATATTATATGTGGGTCTGTGGGGACAATATATTAAATGCTGGTCTGTGGTAACATTATATTATATGTGGGTCTGTGAGGACATTATATTATATGTGGGTCTGTGAGGATATTATATTATATGTGGGTCTGTGGATACATTATATTATATGTGGGGCTGTGGGGACATTATATTATATGTGGGTCTGTGAGGACATTATATTATATGTGGGTCTGTGGGGATATTATATTATATGTGGGTCTGTGAGGACATTATATTATATGTGGGTCTGTAGGGATATTATATTATATGTGGGTCTGTGGGGACATAATATTATATGTGGGTCTGTGGGGACATTATATTATATGTGGGTCTGTGGGGACATATTATATGTGGGTCTGTGAGAACATTATATTATATGTGGGTCTGTGAGGACATTATATTATATGTGGGTCTGTGAGGACATTATATTATATGTGGGTCTGTGAGGACATTATATTATATGTGGGTCTGTGAGGACATTATATTATATGTGGGTCTGTGGGAACATTATATTATATGTGGGTCTGTGAGGATATTATATTATATGTGGGTCTGTGAGGACATTATATTATATGTGGGTCTGTGAGGACATTATATTATATGTGGGTCCGTGGGGACATTATATTATATGTGGGTCCGTGAGGACATTATATTATATGTGGGTCTGTGAGGACATTATATTATATGTGGGTCTGTGAGGACATTATATTATATGTGGGTCTGTGAGGACATTATATTATATGTGGGTCTGTGAGGACATTATATTATATGTGGGTCTGTGGGGACATTATATTATATGTGGGTCTGTGAGGACATTATATTATATGTGGGTCTGTGAGGACATTATATTATATGTGGGTCTGTGAGGACATTATATTATATGTGGGTCCGTGGGGACATTATATTATATGTGGGTCCGTGAGGACATTATATTATATGTGGGTCCGTGAGGACATTATATTATATGTGGGTCTGTGAGGACATTATATTATATGTGGGTCTGTGAGGACATTATATTATATGTGGGTCTGTGAGGACATTATATTATATGTGGGTCTGTGGGGACATTATATTATATGTGGGTCTGTGAGGACATTATATTATATGTGAGTCTGTGAGGATATTATATTATATGTGGGTCTGTGAGGACATTATATTATATGTGGGTCTGTGGGGACATTATATTATATGTGGGTCTGTGAGGACATTATATTATATGTGGGTCTGTGAGGACATTATATTATATGTGGGTCTGTGAGGACATTATATTATATGTGGGTCTGTGAGGACATTATATTATATGTGGGTCTGTGAGGACATTATATTATATGTGGGTCTGTGAGGACATTATATTATATGTGGGTCTGTGAGGACATTACATTATATGTGGGTCTCTGAGGACATTATATTATATGTGGGTCTGTGAGGACATTATATTATATGTGGATCTGTGAGAACATTATGTTATATGTGGGTCTGTGAGGACATTATATTATATGTGGGTCTGTGAGGACATTATATTATATGGGGTCTGTGGGGACATTATATTATATGTGGGTCTGTGGGGACATTATATTATATGTGGGTCTGTGGGGACATTATATTATATGTGGGTCTGTGGGGACATTATATTATATGTGGGTCTGTGAGGACATTATATTATATGTGGGTCTGTGAGGACATTATATTATATGTGGGTCTGTGAGGACATTATATTATATGTGGGTCTGTGGAGACATTATATTATATGTGGGTCTGTGGGGACATTATATTATATGTGGGTCTGTGAGGACATTTTATTATATGTGGGTCTGTGAGGACATTATATTATATGTGGGTCTGTGAGGACATTATATTATATGTGGATCTGTGAGAACATTATATTATATGTGGGTCTGTGAGGACATTATATTATATGTGGGTCTGTGAGGACATTATATTATATGGGGTCTGTGGGGACATTATATTTTATGTGGGTCTGTGGGGACATTATATTATATGTGGGTCTGTGGGGACATTATATTATATGTGGGTCTGTGGGGACATTATATTATATGTGGGTCTGTGAGGACATTATATTATATGTGGGTCTGTGAGGACATTATATTATATGTGGGTCTGTGAGGACATTATATTATATGTGGGTCTGTGAGGACATTATATTATATGTGGGTCTGTGGAGACATTATATTATATGTGGGTCTGTGGGGACATTATATTATATGTGGGTCTGTGAGGACATTATATTATATGTGGGTCTGTGAGGACATTATATTATATGTGGGTCTGTGAGGACATTATATTATATGTGGATCTGTGAGAACATTATATTATATGTGGGTCTGTGAGGACATTATATTATATGTGGGTCTGTGAGGACATTATATTATATGTGGGTCTGTGAGGACATTATATTATATGTGGGTCTGTGAGGACATTATATTATATGTGGGTCTGTGAGGACATTATATTATATGTGGGTCTGTGAGGACATTATATTATATGTGGGTCTGTGAGGACATTATATTATATGTGGATCTGTGAGGACATTATATTATATGTGGGTCCGTGAGGACATTATATTATATGTGGGTCTGTGAGGACATTATATTATATGTGGGTCTGTGAGGACATTATATTATATGTGGGTCTGTGAGGACATTATATTATATGTGGGTCTGTGGAGACATTATATTATATGTGGGTCTGTGAGGACATTATATTATATGTGGCTCTGTGAGGACATTATATTATATGTGGGTCTGTGGGGACATTATATTATATGTGGGTCTGTGAGGACATTATATTATATGTGGCTCTGTGAGAACATTATATTATATGTGGGTCTGTGAGGACATTATATTATATGTGGGTCTGTGAGGATATTATATTATATGTGGGTCTGTGAGGATATTATATTATATGTGGGTCTGTGGGGACATAATATTATATGTGGGTCTGTGGGGACATTATATTATATGGGGTCTGTGGGGACATTATATTTTATGTGGGTCTGTGGGGACATTATATTATATGTGGGTCTGTGGGGACATTATATTATATGTAGGTCTGTGGGGACATTATATTATATGTGGGTCTGTGAGGACATTATATTATATGTGGGTCTGTGGGAACATTATATTATATGTGGGTCTGTGAGGATATTATATTATATGTGGGTCTGTGAGGATATTATATTATATGTGGGTCTGTGGGGACATAATATTATATGTGGGTCTGTGAGGACATTATATTATATGGGGTCTGTGGGGACATTATATTTTATGTGGGTCTGTGGGGACATTATATTATATGTGGGTCTGTGGGGACATTATATTATATGTGGGTCTGTGGGGACATTATATTATATGTGGGTCTGTGAGGACATTATATTATATGTGGGTCTGTGAGGACATTATATTATATGTGGGTCTGTGAGGACATTATATTATATGTGGGTCTGTGAGGACATTATATTATATGTGGGTCTGTGGAGACATTATATTATATGTGGGTCTGTGGGGACATTATATTATATGTGGGTCTGTGAGGACATTATATTATATGTGGGTCTGTGAGGACATTATATTATATGTGGGTCTGTGAGGACATTATATTATATGTGGGTCTGTGAGGACATTATATTATATGTGGGTCTGTGAGGACATTATATTATATGTGGGTCTGTGAGGACATTATATTATATGTGGGTCTGTGGGGACATTATATTATATGTGGGTCTGTGAGGACATTATATTATATGTGAGTCTGTGAGGATATTATATTATATGTGGGTCTGTGAGGACATTATATTATATGTGGGTCTGTGGGGACATTATATTATATGTGGGTCTGTGAGGACATTATATTATATGTGGGTCTGTGAGGACATTATATTATATGTGGGTCTGTGAGGACATTATATTATATGTGGGTCTGTGAGGACATTATATTATATGTGGGTCTGTGAGGACATTATATTATATGTGGGTCTGTGAGGACATTATATTATATGTGGGTCTGTGAGGACATTACATTATATGTGGGTCTCTGAGGACATTATATTATATGTGGGTCTGTGAGGACATTATATTATATGTGGATCTGTGAGAACATTATATTATATGTGGGTCTGTGAGGACATTATATTATATGTGGGTCTGTGAGGACATTATATTATATGGGGTCTGTGGGGACATTATATTATATGTGGGTCTGTGGGGACATTATATTATATGTGGGTCTGTGGGGACATTATATTATATGTGGGTCTGTGGGGACATTATATTATATGTGGGTCTGTGAGGACATTATATTATATGTGGGTCTGTGAGGACATTATATTATATGTGGGTCTGTGAGGACATTATATTATATGTGGGTCTGTGGAGACATTATATTATATGTGGGTCTGTGGGGACATTATATTATATGTGGGTCTGTGAGGACATTTTATTATATGTGGGTCTGTGAGGACATTATATTATATGTGGGTCTGTGAGGACATTATATTATATGTGGATCTGTGAGAACATTATATTATATGTGGGTCTGTGAGGACATTATATTATATGTGGGTCTGTGAGGACATTATATTATATGGGGTCTGTGGGGACATTATATTTTATGTGGGTCTGTGGGGACATTATATTATATGTGGGTCTGTGGGGACATTATATTATATGTGGGTCTGTGGGGACATTATATTATATGTGGGTCTGTGAGGACATTATATTATATGTGGGTCTGTGAGGACATTATATTATATGTGGGTCTGTGAGGACATTATATTATATGTGGGTCTGTGAGGACATTATATTATATGTGGGTCTGTGGAGACATTATATTATATGTGGGTCTGTGGGGACATTATATTATATGTGGGTCTGTGAGGACATTATATTATATGTGGGTCTGTGAGGACATTATATTATATGTGGGTCTGTGAGGACATTATATTATATGTGGATCTGTGAGAACATTATATTATATGTGGGTCTGTGAGGACATTATATTATATGTGGGTCTGTGAGGACATTATATTATATGTGGGTCTGTGAGGACATTATATTATATGTGGGTCTGTGAGGACATTATATTATATGTGGGTCTGTGAGGACATTATATTATATGTGGGTCTGTGAGGACATTATATTATATGTGGGTCTGTGAGGACATTATATTATATGTGGATCTGTGAGGACATTATATTATATGTGGGTCCGTGAGGACATTATATTATATGTGGGTCTGTGAGGACATTATATTATATGTGGGTCTGTGAGGACATTATATTATATGTGGGTCTGTGAGGACATTATATTATATGTGGGTCTGTGGAGACATTATATTATATGTGGGTCTGTGAGGACATTATATTATATGTGGCTCTGTGAGGACATTATATTATATGTGGGTCTGTGGGGACATTATATTATATGTGGGTCTGTGAGGACATTATATTATATGTGGCTCTGTGAGAACATTATATTATATGTGGGTCTGTGAGGACATTATATTATATGTGGGTCTGTGAGGATATTATATTATATGTGGGTCTGTGAGGATATTATATTATATGTGGGTCTGTGGGGACATAATATTATATGTGGGTCTGTGGGGACATTATATTATATGGGGTCTGTGGGGACATTATATTTTATGTGGGTCTGTGGGGACATTATATTATATGTGGGTCTGTGGGGACATTATATTATATGTAGGTCTGTGGGGACATTATATTATATGTGGGTCTGTGAGGACATTATATTATATGTGGGTCTGTGGGAACATTATATTATATGTGGGTCTGTGAGGATATTATATTATATGTGGGTCTGTGAGGATATTATATTATATGTGGGTCTGTGGGGACATAATATTATATGTGGGTCTGTGAGGACATTATATTATATGGGGTCTGTGGGGACATTATATTTTATGTGGGTCTGTGGGGACATTATATTATATGTGGGTCTGTGGGGACATTATATTATATGTGGGTCTGTGGGGACATTATATTATATGTGGGTCTGTGAGGACATTATATTATATGTGGGTCTGTGAGGACATTATATTATATGTGGGTCTGTGAGGACATTATATTATATGTGGGTCTGTGAGGACATTATATTATATGTGGGTCTGTGGAGACATTATATTATATGTGGGTCTGTGGGGACATTATATTATATGTGGGTCTGTGAGGACATTATATTATATGTGGGTCTGTGAGGACATTATATTATATGTGGGTCTGTGAGGACATTATATTATATGTGGATCTGTGAGAACATTATATTATATGTGGGTCTGTGAGGACATTATATTATATGTGGGTCTGTGAGGACATTATATTATATGTGGGTCTGTGAGGACATTATATTATATGTGGGTCTGTGAGGACATTATATTATATGTGGGTCTGTGAGGACATTATATTATATGTGGGTCTGTGAGGACATTATATTATATGTGGGTCTGTGAGGACATTATATTATATGTGGATCTGTGAGGACATTATATTATATGTGGGTCCGTGAGGACATTATATTATATGTGGGTCTGTGAGGACATTATATTATATGTGGGTCTGTGAGGACATTATATTATATGTGGGTCTGTGAGGACATTATATTATATGTGGGTCTGTGGAGACATTATATTATATGTGGGTCTGTGAGGACATTATATTATATGTGGCTCTGTGAGGACATTATATTATATGTGGGTCTGTGGGGACATTATATTATATGTGGGTCTGTGAGGACATTATGTTATATGTGGCTCTGTGAGAACATTATATTATATGTGGGTCTGTGAGGACATTATATTATATGTGGGTCTGTGAGGATATTATATTATATGTGGGTCTGTGAGGATATTATATTATATGTGGGTCTGTGGGGACATAATATTATATGTGGGTCTGTGGGGACATTATATTATATGTGGGTCTGTGGGGACATATTATATGTGGGTCTGTGAGAACATTATATTATATGTGGGTCTGTGAGGACATTATATTATATGTGGGTCTGTGAGGACATTATATTATATGTGGGTCTGTGAGAACATTATATTATATGTGGGTCTGTGAGGACATTATATTATATGTGGGTCTGTGAGGACATTATATTATATGTGGGTCTGTGAGAACATTATATTATATGTGGGTCTGTGAGGACATTATATTATATGTGGGTCTGTGAGGACATTATATTATATGTGGGTCTGTGAGGACATTATATTATATGTGGGTCTGTGAGGACATTATATTATATGTGGGTCTGTGAGGATATTATATTATATGTGGGTCTGTGAGGACATTATATTATATGTGGGTCTGTGGGGACATTATATTATATGTGGGTCTGTGAGGACATTATATTATATGTGGGTCTGTGAGGACATTATATTATATGTGGGTCTGTGAGGACATTATATTATATGTGGGTCTGTGAGGACATTATATTATATGTGGGTCTGTGAGGACATTATATTATATGTGGGTCTGTGAGGACATTATATTATATGTGGGTCTGTGAGGACATTATATTATATGTGAGTCTGTGAGGACATTACATTATATGTGGGTCTGTGAGGACATTATATTATATGTGGGTCTGTGAGGACATTATATTATATGTGGATCTGTGAGAACATTATATTATATGTGGGTCTGTGAGGACATTATATTATATGTGGGTCTGTGAGGACATTATATTATATGGGGTCTGTGGGGACATTATATTATATGTGGGTCTGTGGGGACATTATATTATATGTGGGTCTGTGGGGACATTATATTATATGTGGGTCTGTGAGGACATTATATTATATGTGGGTCTGTGAGGACATTATATTATATGTGGGTCTGTGAGGACATTATATTATATGTGGGTCTGTGAGGACATTATATTATATGTGGGTCTGTGGAGACATTATATTATATGTGGGTCTGTGGGGACATTATATTATATGTGGGTCTGTGAGGACATTATATTATATGTGGGTCTGTGAGGACATTATATTATATGTGGGTCTGTGAGGACATTATATTATATGTGGATCTGTGAGAACATTATATTATATGTGGGTCTGTGAGGACATTATATTATATGTGGGTCTGTGAGGACATTATATTATATGGGGTCTGTGGGGACATTATATTTTATGTGGGTCTGTGGGGACATTATATTATATGTGGGTCTGTGGGGACATTATATTATATGTGGGTCTGTGGGGACATTATATTATATGTGGGTCTGTGAGGACATTATATTATATGTGGGTCTGTGAGGACATTATATTATATGTGGGTCTGTGAGGACATTATATTATATGTGGGTCTGTGAGGACATTATATTATATGTGGGTCTGTGGAGACATTATATTATATGTGGGTCTGTGGGGACATTATATTATATGTGGGTCTGTGAGGACATTATATTATATGTGGGTCTGTGAGGACATTATATTATATGTGGGTCTGTGAGGACATTATATTATATGTGGATCTGTGAGAACATTATATTATATGTGGGTCTGTGAGGACATTATATTATATGTGGGTCTGTGAGGACATTATATTATATGTGGGTCTGTGAGGACATTATATTATATGTGGGTCTGTGAGGACATTATATTATATGTGGGTCTGTGAGGACATTATATTATATGTGGGTCTGTGAGGACATTATATTATATGTGGATCTGTGAGGACATTATATTATATGTGGGTCCGTGAGGACATTATATTATATGTGGGTCCGTGAGGACATTATATTATATGTGGGTCTGTGAGGACATTATATTATATGTGGGTCTGTGAGGACATTATATTATATGTGGGTCTGTGGAGACATTATATTATATGTGGGTCTGTGAGGACATTATATTATATGTGGCTCTGTGAGGACATTATATTATATGTGGGTCTGTGGGGACATTATATTATATGTGGGTCTGTGAGGACATTATATTATATGTGGCTCTGTGAGGACATTATATTATATGTGGGTCTGTGAGGACATTATATTATATGTGGGTCTGTGAGGACATTATATTATATGTGGGTCTGTGAGGATATTATATTATATGTGGGTCTGTGGGGACATTATATTATATGTGGGTCTGTGGGGACATATTATATGTGGGTCTGTGAGAACATTATATTATATGTGGGTCTGTGAGGACATTATATTATATGTGGGTCTGTGAGGACATTATATTATATGTGGGTCTGTGAGAACATTATATTATATGTGGGTCTGTGAGGACATTATATTATATGTGGGTCTGTGAGGACATTATATTATATGTGGGTCTGTGAGAACATTATATTATATGTGGGTCTGTGAGGACATTATATTATATGTAGGTCTGTGAGGACATTATATTATATGTGGGTCTGTGAGGACATTATATTATATGTGGGTCTGTGAGGACATTATATTATATGTGGGTCTGTGAGGACATTATATTATATGTGGGTCTGTGAGGACATTATATTATATGTGGGTCTGTGGTGACATTATATTATATGTGGGTCTGTGAGGACATTATATTATATGTGGGTCTGTGAGGACATTATATTATATGTGGGTCTGTGAGGACATTATATTATATGTGGGTCTGTGAGGACATTATATTATATGTGGGTCTGTGAGGACATTATATTATATGTGGGTCTGTGGGGACATTATATTATATGTGGGTCTGTGAGGACATTATATTATATGTGGGTCTGTGGGGACATTATATTATATGTGGCTCTGTGGGGACATTATATTATATGTGGGTCTGTGGGGACAATATATTATATGTGGTTCTGTGAGGACATTATATTATATGTGGGTCTGTGGGGACATTATATTATATGTGGGTCTGTGAGGACATTATATTATATGTGGGTCTGTGAGGACATTATATTATATGTGGGTCTGTGAGGACATTATGTTATATGTGGGTCTGTGGGGACAATATATTAAATGCTGGTCTGTGGTAACATTATATTATATGTGGGTCTGTGAGGACATTATATTATATGTGGGTCTGTGAGGACATTATATTATATGTGGGTTTGTGGTGACATTATATTATATGTGGGTCTGTGAGGACATTATATTATATGTGGGGCTGTGGGGACATTATATTATATGTGGGTCTGTGGGGACAATATATTAAATGCTGGTCTGTGGTAACATTATATTATATGTGGGTCTGTGAGGACATTATATTATATGTGGGTCTGTGAGGATATTATATTATATGTGGGTCTGTGGATACATTATATTATATGTGGGGCTGTGGGGACATTATATTATATGTGGGTCTGTGAGGACATTATATTATATGTGGGTCTGTGGGGACATTATATTATATGTGGGTCTGTGAGGACATTATATTATATGTGGGTCTGTAGGGATATTATATTATATGTGGGTCTGTGGGGACATAATATTATATGTGGGTCTGTGGGGACATTATATTATATGTGGGTCTGTGGGGACATATTATATGTGGGTCTGTGAGAACATTATATTATATGTGGGTCTGTGAGGACATTATATTATATGTGGGTCTGTGAGGACATTATATTATATGTGGGTCTGTGAGAACATTATATTATATGTGGGTCTGTGAGGACATTATATTATATGTGGGTCTGTGAGGACATTATATTATATGTGGGTCTGTGAGGACATTATATTATATGTGGGTCTGTGAGGACATTATATTATATGTGGGTCTGTGAGGACATTATATTATATGTGGGTCTGTGGGAACATTATATTATATGTGGGTCTGTGGGGACATTATATTATATGTGGGTCTGTGGGGACATTATATTATATGTGGGTCTGTGAGGACATTATATTATATGTGGGTCTGTGGGGACATTATATTATATGTGGGTCTGTGAGGACATTATATTATATGTGGGTCTGTGAGGACATTATATTATATGTGGGTCTGTGGGGACATTATATTATATGTGGGTCTGTGGGAACATTATATTATATGTGGGTCTGTGAGGACATTATATTATATGTGGGTCTGTGGGGACATTATATTATATGTGGGTCTGTGGGGACATTATATTATATGTGGGTCTGTGGGAACATTATACTATATGTGGGTCTGTGGGGACATTATATTATATGTGGGTCTGTGGGGACATTATATTATATGTGGGTCTGTGAGGACATTATATTATATGTGGGTCTGTGAGGACATTATATTATATGTGGGTCTGTGAGGACATTATATTATATGTGGGTCTGTGGTGACATTATATTATATGTGGGTCTGTGAGGACATTATATTATATGTGGGTCTGTGGGGACATTATATTATATGTGGGTCTGTGGGGACATTATATTATATGTGGCTCTGTGGGGACATTATATTATATGTGGGTCTGTGGGGACAATATATTATATGTGGTTCTGTGAGGACATTATATTATATGTGGGTCTGTGGGGACATTATATGTGGGTCTGTGAGGACATTATATTATATGTGGGTCTGTGAGGACATTATATTATATGTGGGTCTGTGAGGACATTATGTTATATGTGGGTCTGTGGGGACAATATATTAAATGCTGGTCTGTGGTAACATTATATTATATGTGGGTCTGTGAGGACATTATATTATATGTGGGTCTGTGAGGACATTATATTATATGTGGGTCTGTGGTGACATTATATTATATGTGGGTCTGTGAGGACATTATATTATATGTGGGGCTGTGGGGACAATATATTAAATGCTGGTCTGTGGTAACATTATATTATATGTGGGTCTGTGAGGACATTATATTATATGTGGGTCTGTGAGGATATTATATTATATGTGGGTCTGTGGATACATTATATTATATGTGGGGCTGTGGGGACATTATATTATATGTGGGTCTGTGAGGACATTATATTATATGTGGGTCTGTGGGGACATTATATTATATGTGGGTCTGTGGGGACATTATATTATATGTGGATCTATGAGGACATTATATTATATGTGGGGCTGTGGGGACATTATATTATATGTGGGTCTGTGGGGACATTATATTATATGTGGATCTATGAGGACATTATATTATATGTGGGTCTGTGGGGACATTATATTATATGTGGCTCTGTGGGGACATTATATTATATGTGGGGACATTATATTATTTGGCCTCTGACTGGGGGACATTATATTATATGTGGGTTTGTGGGGACATTATATTATATGTGGGTCTGTGAGGACATTATATTATATGTGGCTCTGTGGGGACATTATATTATATGTGGGTCTGTGGGGACAATATATTATATGTGGTTCTGTGAGGACATTATATTATATGTGGGTCTGTGGGTACATTATATTATATGTGGGTCTGTGAGGACATTATATTATATGTGGGTCTGTGAGGACATTATATTATATGTGGGTCTGTGGGGACAATATATTAAATGCTGGTCTGTGGTAACATTATATTATATGTGGGTCTGTGAGGACATTATATTATATGTGGGTCTGTGAGGACATTATATTATATGTGGGTCTGTGGTGACATTATATTATATGTGGGTCTGTGAGGACATTATATTATATGTGGGTCTGTGAGGACATTATATTATATGTGGGTCTGTGAGGATATTATATTATATGTGGGTCTGTGGGGACATTATATTATATGTGGATCTGTGGGGACATTATATTATATGTGGGTCTGTGGGGACATTATATTATATGTGGGTCTGTGAGGACATTATATTATATGTGGGTCTGTGAGGATAGTATATTATATGTGGGTCTGTGGGGACATTATATTATATGTGGATCTGTGGGGACATTATATTATATGTGGGTCTGTGGGGACATTATATTATATGTGGGTCTGTGAGGACATTATATTATATGTGGGTCTGTGGGGACATTATATTATATGTGGGTCTGTGAGGACATTATATTATATGTGGGTCTGTGAGGACATTATATTATATGTGGGTCTGTGAGGACATTATATTATATGTGGGTCTGTGAGGACATTATATTATATGTGGGTCTGTGAGGACATTATATTATATGTGGATCTGTGAGGACATTATATTATATGTGGGTCCGTGAGGACATTATATTATATGTGGGTCTGTGAGGACATTATATTATATGTGGGTCTGTGAGGACATTATATTATATGTGGGTCTGTGAGGACATTATATTATATGTGGGTCTGTGGAGACATTATATTATATGTGGGTCTGTGAGGACATTATATTATATGTGGCTCTGTGAGGACATTATATTATATGTGGGTCTGTGGGGACATTATATTATATGTGGGTCTGTGAGGACATTATATTATATGTGGCTCTGTGAGAACATTATATTATATGTGGGTCTGTGAGGACATTATATTATATGTGGGTCTGTGAGGATATTATATTATATGTGGGTCTGTGAGGATATTATATTATATGTGGGTCTGTGGGGACATAATATTATATGTGGGTCTGTGGGGACATTATATTATATGTGGGTCTGTGGGGACATATTATATGTGGGTCTGTGAGAACATTATATTATATGTGGGTCTGTGAGGACATTATATTATATGTGGGTCTGTGAGGACATTATATTATATGTGGGTCTGTGAGAACATTATATTATATGTGGGTCTGTGAGGACATTATATTATATGTGGGTCTGTGAGGACATTATATTATATGTGGGTCTGTGAGAACATTATATTATATGTGGGTCTGTGAGGACATTATATTATATGTGGGTCTGTGAGGACATTATATTATATGTGGGTCTGTGAGGACATTATATTATATGTGGGTCTGTGAGGACATTATATTATATGTGGGTCTGTGAGGATATTATATTATATGTGGGTCTGTGAGGACATTATATTATATGTGGGTCTGTGGGGACATTATATTATATGTGGGTCTGTGAGGACATTATATTATATGTGGGTCTGTGAGGACATTATATTATATGTGGGTCTGTGAGGACATTATATTATATGTGGGTCTGTGAGGACATTATATTATATGTGGGTCTGTGAGGACATTATATTATATGTGGGTCTGTGAGGACATTATATTATATGTGAGTCTGTGAGGACATTACATTATATGTGGGTCTGTGAGGACATTATATTATATGTGGGTCTGTGAGGACATTATATTATATGTGGATCTGTGAGAACATTATATTATATGTGGGTCTGTGAGGACATTATATTATATGTGGGTCTGTGAGGACATTATATTATATGGGGTCTGTGGGGACATTATATTATATGTGGGTCTGTGGGGACATTATATTATATGTGGGTCTGTGGGGACATTATATTATATGTGGGTCTGTGGGGACATTATATTATATGTGGGTCTGTGAGGACATTATATTATATGTGGGTCTGTGAGGACATTATATTATATGTGGGTCTGTGAGGACATTATATTATATGTGGGTCTGTGAGGACATTATATTATATGTGGGTCTGTGGAGACATTATATTATATGTGGGTCTGTGGGGACATTATATTATATGTGGGTCTGTGAGGACATTATATTATATGTGGGTCTGTGAGGACATTATATTATATGTGGGTCTGTGAGGACATTATATTATATGTGGATCTGTGAGAACATTATATTATATGTGGGTCTGTGAGGACATTATATTATATGTGGGTCTGTGAGGACATTATATTATATGGGGTCTGTGGGGACATTATATTTTATGTGGGTCTGTGGGGACATTATATTATATGTGGGTCTGTGGGGACATTATATTATATGTGGGTCTGTGGGGACATTATATTATATGTGGGTCTGTGAGGACATTATATTATATGTGGGTCTGTGAGGACATTATATTATATGTGGGTCTGTGAGGACATTATATTATATGTGGGTCTGTGAGGACATTATATTATATGTGGGTCTGTGGAGACATTATATTATATGTGGGTCTGTGGGGACATTATATTATATGTGGGTCTGTGAGGACATTATATTATATGTGGGTCTGTGAGGACATTATATTATATGTGGGTCTGTGAGGACATTATATTATATGTGGATCTGTGAGAACATTATATTATATGTGGGTCTGTGAGGACATTATATTATATGTGGGTCTGTGAGGACATTATATTATATGTGGGTCTGTGAGGACATTATATTATATGTGGGTCTGTGAGGACATTATATTATATGTGGGTCTGTGAGGACATTATATTATATGTGGGTCTGTGAGGACATTATATTATATGTGGATCTGTGAGGACATTATATTATATGTGGGTCCGTGAGGACATTATATTATATGTGGGTCCGTGAGGACATTATATTATATGTGGGTCTGTGAGGACATTATATTATATGTGGGTCTGTGAGGACATTATATTATATGTGGGTCTGTGGAGACATTATATTATATGTGGGTCTGTGAGGACATTATATTATATGTGGCTCTGTGAGGACATTATATTATATGTGGGTCTGTGGGGACATTATATTATATGTGGGTCTGTGAGGACATTATATTATATGTGGCTCTGTGAGGACATTATATTATATGTGGGTCTGTGAGGACATTATATTATATGTGGGTCTGTGAGGACATTATATTATATGTGGGTCTGTGAGGATATTATATTATATGTGGGTCTGTGGGGACATTATATTATATGTGGGTCTGTGGGGACATATTATATGTGGGTCTGTGAGAACATTATATTATATGTGGGTCTGTGAGGACATTATATTATATGTGGGTCTGTGAGGACATTATATTATATGTGGGTCTGTGAGAACATTATATTATATGTGGGTCTGTGAGGACATTATATTATATGTGGGTCTGTGAGGACATTATATTATATGTGGGTCTGTGAGAACATTATATTATATGTGGGTCTGTGAGGACATTATATTATATGTAGGTCTGTGAGGACATTATATTATATGTGGGTCTGTGAGGACATTATATTATATGTGGGTCTGTGAGGACATTATATTATATGTGGGTCTGTGAGGACATTATATTATATGTGGGTCTGTGAGGACATTATATTATATGTGGGTCTGTGGTGACATTATATTATATGTGGGTCTGTGAGGACATTATATTATATGTGGGTCTGTGGGGACATTATATTATATGTGGGTCTGTGGGGACATTATATTATATGTGGCTCTGTGGGGACATTATATTATATGTGGGTCTGTGGGGACAATATATTATATGTGGTTCTGTGAGGACATTATATTATATGTGGGTCTGTGGGGACATTATATTATATGTGGGTCTGTGAGGACATTATATTATATGTGGGTCTGTGAGGACATTATATTATATGTGGGTCTGTGAGGACATTATGTTATATGTGGGTCTGTGGGGACAATATATTAAATGCTGGTCTGTGGTAACATTATATTATATGTGGGTCTGTGAGGACATTATATTATATGTGGGTCTGTGAGGACATTATATTATATGTGGGTTTGTGGTGACATTATATTATATGTGGGTCTGTGAGGACATTATATTATATGTGGGGCTGTGGGGACATTATATTATATGTGGGTCTGTGGGGACAATATATTAAATGCTGGTCTGTGGTAACATTATATTATATGTGGGTCTGTGAGGACATTATATTATATGTGGGTCTGTGAGGATATTATATTATATGTGGGTCTGTGGATACATTATATTATATGTGGGGCTGTGGGGACATTATATTATATGTGGGTCTGTGAGGACATTATATTATATGTGGGTCTGTGGGGACATTATATTATATGTGGGTCTGTGAGGACATTATATTATATGTGGGTCTGTAGGGATATTATATTATATGTGGGTCTGTGGGGACATAATATTATATGTGGGTCTGTGGGGACATTATATTATATGTGGGTCTGTGGGGACATATTATATGTGGGTCTGTGAGAACATTATATTATATGTGGGTCTGTGAGGACATTATATTATATGTGGGTCTGTGAGGACATTATATTATATGTGGGTCTGTGAGAACATTATATTATATGTGGGTCTGTGAGGACATTATATTATATGTGGGTCTGTGAGGACATTATATTATATGTGGGTCTGTGAGGACATTATATTATATGTGGGTCTGTGAGGACATTATATTATATGTGGGTCTGTGAGGACATTATATTATATGTGGGTCTGTGGGAACATTATATTATATGTGGGTCTGTGGGGACATTATATTATATGTGGGTCTGTGGGGACATTATATTATATGTGGGTCTGTGAGGACATTATATTATATGTGGGTCTGTGGGGACATTATATTATATGTGGGTCTGTGAGGACATTATATTATATGTGGGTCTGTGAGGACATTATATTATATGTGGGTCTGTGGGGACATTATATTATATGTGGGTCTGTGGGAACATTATATTATATGTGGGTCTGTGAGGACATTATATTATATGTGGGTCTGTGGGGACATTATATTATATGTGGGTCTGTGGGGACATTATATTATATGTGGGTCTGTGGGAACATTATACTATATGTGGGTCTGTGGGGACATTATATTATATGTGGGTCTGTGGGGACATTATATTATATGTGGGTCTGTGAGGACATTATATTATATGTGGGTCTGTGAGGACATTATATTATATGTGGGTCTGTGAGGACATTATATTATATGTGGGTCTGTGGTGACATTATATTATATGTGGGTCTGTGAGGACATTATATTATATGTGGGTCTGTGGGGACATTATATTATATGTGGGTCTGTGGGGACATTATATTATATGTGGCTCTGTGGGGACATTATATTATATGTGGGTCTGTGGGGACAATATATTATATGTGGTTCTGTGAGGACATTATATTATATGTGGGTCTGTGGGGACATTATATGTGGGTCTGTGAGGACATTATATTATATGTGGGTCTGTGAGGACATTATATTATATGTGGGTCTGTGAGGACATTATGTTATATGTGGGTCTGTGGGGACAATATATTAAATGCTGGTCTGTGGTAACATTATATTATATGTGGGTCTGTGAGGACATTATATTATATGTGGGTCTGTGGGGACATTATATTATATGTGGGTCTGTGGGAACATTATATTATATGTGGGTCTGTGGGGACATTATATTATATGTGGATCTGTGGGGACAATATATTATATGTGGAACTGTGGGACGTTATATTATATGTGGGGCTGTGGGGACATTATATTATATGTGGGACTCTGGGACATTATATTATATGTGGGTCTGTGAGGGCATTATATTATATGTGGGTCTGTGGGGACATTATATTATATGTGGGTCTGTGGGAACATTATATTATATGTGGGTCTGTGGGGACATTATATTATATGTGGATCTGTGGGGTCATTACATTATATGTGGGTCTGGCGTAACATTATATTATATGTGGGTCTGTGGGAACCTTATATTATATGTGGGTCTGTGGTAACATTATATTATATGTGGGTCTGTGGTAACATTATATTATATATGGGTCTATGGGGTCATTACATTATATGTGGGTCTGGGGTAACATTACATTATATGTGGGTCTGTGGGAACATTATATTATATGTGGATCTGTGGGGTCATTACATTATATGCGGGTCTGGGGTAACATTATATTATATGTGGGTCTGTGGGAACATTATATTATATGTGGGTCTGTGGTAACATTATATTATATGTGGGTCTGTGGTAACATTATATTATATATGGGTCTATGGGGTCATTACATTATATGTGGGTCTGGGATAACATTTTATTATATGTGGGTCTGTGGGAACATTATATTATATGTGGGTCTGTGGGGTCATTACATTATATGTGGGTCTGGGATAACATTATATTATATGTGGGTCTGTGGTAGCATTATATTATATATGGGTCTGTGGGGTCATTACATTATATGTGGGTCTGGGATAACATTATATTATATGTGGGTCTGTGGGAACATTATATTATATGTGGTCTGAGGTAACTAGTGTTGAGCGATACCTTCCGATATCGGGAAATATCGGATCGGATTGGATCGGACCGATACCGAAAAAGTATCGGATATCGCCGATTCCGATACCGGAAACCAATGCAAGTCAATGGGACAGAAATATCGGAATGAAAATAAACCCTTTCTTTCCTTGTAGGTTAATTCTACATGAAGGAAAACAACTAAGAATAATGTAGAATGTATTGGGGGAGGTGGGGGAGACAATAAAGGCATAGAGGTTTAGCCCAATCAAATGGAATAGCAGGAATTAATATTTTTTTTAAGACGTTCTGAGTTACGGAAATATTGACTATGTTAAGTATTTTTATATTTTGTCAGATATTTATGTTTCACTACTTCCATGCTCTTCACCTTCTTTTTTACTTCTCCCACACTTTCTCCTTCATCATCCTCAGCATCTTTTTCATCCACTTCTTCTTCACCTTCTTCATCTTCTTCTTCTTCACCTTCTTCGTATTATTCTTTTTTTTTTACATTCTTCATATTCTACTTCTTCATCTTCTTCATATTCTTCTTCTTCATCATATTCTTATTTGTGACAGGCATTCCTGTAGCTGTTATCTATAAAAGGTTGGACATTACACCTTTCGTTCTGCCCGTCACAAAAGATTTACAACAGGATTTGTCCGCGTTCAGTTTGGCCTGCAGCAGCAGGTCTTTTCCAGGGGCACCACGAGGAGGAACGGACTCACCCCCATACACTGCTTAGTCATCTTCTACTTATAATTTAGATATTATCTTTTGCTCTGATTTTTAGTCTTATGCTTAATGTTCTTCCGCTTTTTGTTCTGCAGCTTCTTGTATTTCTGCTTCTTGGTTTTCTGTCTCTTGTTCTTCTGTATCTTGGTGCTTGTCTTCTCTTCTTTGTCCTCTTGGTCAACTTCTTCAGGGTCATCTTCTTGGTCTTCTTCGGGGTGGTCTTCAGGGTCGTCGTCTTCGGGGGTCCTCGTCTTCGGGGTCCTCGTCTTCTTCGGGTTGGTCTTCTGGGTCCTCGTCTTCGGGGTGGTCTTCAGGGTCCTCGTCTTCTTCGGGGTGGTCTTCAGGGTCCTCGTCTTCAGGGTCGTCGTCTTCGGGGTCCTCGTCTTCTTAGGGTTGGTCTTCAGGGTCCTCGTCTTCAGCGTCCTCGTCAGGGAGATCCAGAGTGATTACCAAGAACCATTTCAAAAAGCTTGAACTTCGAAATGTAGCAGAAGGTACAAGAAAGCTGAGGAACTACCGAGGACCAGCTGACGGTACTGGAACCCGGATGGGTAGCAGAAGGTACAAGAGCCAATGGAACTGCCGAAGACCAGCTGACGGTACTGGAACTCGGTTAGTAAGCAGGAGGTACCTGTGCCAGAAAGCACTACCAAGGACCAGCAGACGTTGGTGGAACTTGGATACCGAGAAGGAGGCACCTAATCCAAAGGCACTGCCGAGAACCAGCTGACGGTACTGGAACCCGGATGGGTAGCAGAAGGTACCCATGTAAAAAAAAGTTCAAGGCCGCGAGCCGGCCGCAGTTACCAAAACCCACAATCCTACAGGGGGTGCTTGTCCTATTGGCACTATGGAACCAGCCTTCATTGCCAGATCCCACAGCCCACATAGGAGTCACCTGAACTGCAGGCACCATAGAGTCGGCTAACCCGACCGCAACACGACAGGACAACGCATTGGAGGCAAAGTGACTTTGACACTACCCAGAAACAGCTGGCGTGCTGGAACCAGGCTGGGCAGGAGGGAGTACCCGTGCCAAAGTCACTGCCGAGAACCAGCTGACGGTACTGGAACCCGGATGGGTAGTAGAAGGTACAAGAGCAAATGGAACTACCGAGGACCAGCTGACGGTACTGGAACCCGGATGGGTAGCAGAAGGTACAAGAGCCAATGGAACTGCCGAAGACCAGCTGACGGTACTGGAACTCGGTTAGTAAGCAGGAGGTACCTGTGCCAGAAAGCACTACCAAGGACCAGCAGACGTTGGTGGAACTTGGATACCGAGAAGGAGGCACCTAATCCAAAGGCACTGCCGAGAACCAGCTGACGGTACTGGAACCCGGATGGGTAGCAGAAGGTACCCATGTAAAAAAAAGTTCAAGGCCGCGAGCCGGCCGCAGTTACCAAAACCCACAGTCCTACAGGGGGTGCTTGTCCTATTGGCACTATGGAACCAGCCTTCATTGCTAGATCCCCCAGCCCACATAGGAGTCACCTAAACTACAGGCACCATAGAGTCGGCTAACCCGACCGCAACACGACAGGACAACGCATTGGAGGCAAAGTGACGTTGACACTACCCGGAAACAGCTGGCGTGCTGGAACCAGGCTGGGCAGGAGGGAGTACCCGTGCCAAAGACACTGCCGAGAACCAGCTGACGGTACTGGAACCCGGATGGGTAGTAGAAGGTACAAGAGCCAATGGAACTGCCGAAGACCAGCTGACGGTACTGGAACTCAGTTACTAAGCAGGAGGTACCTGTGCCAGAAAGCACTACCAAGGACCTGCCGACGTTGGTGGAACTTGGATACCGAGAAGGAGGCACCTAATCCAAAGGCACTGCCGAGAACCAGCTGACGGTACTGGAACCCGGATGGGTAGCAGAAGGTACCCATATAAAAAAAAGTTCAAGGCCGCGAGCCGGCCGCAGTTACCAAAACCCACAATCCTACAAGGGGTGCTTGTCCTATTGGCACTATGGAACCAGCCTTCATTGCCAGATCCCGCAGCCCACATAGGAGTCACCTAAACTGCAGGCACCATAGAGTCGGCTAACCCGACCGCAACACGACAGGACAACGCATTGGAGGCAAAGTGACGTTGACACTACCCGGAAACAGCTGGCGTGCTGGAACCAGGCTGGGCAGGAGGGAGTACCCGTGCCAAAGACACTGCCGAGAACCAGCTGACGGTACTGGAACCCTGATGGGTAGTAGAAGGTACAAGAGCAAATGGAAGTACCGAGGACCAGCTGACGGTACTGGAACGCGGATGGGTAGAAGAAGGTATAAGAGCCTATGGAACTGCCGAAGACCAGCTGACGGTACTGGAACTCGGTTACTAAGCAGGAGGTACCTGTGCCAGAAAGCACTACCAAGGACCAGCAGACGTTGGTGGAACTTGGATACCGAGAAGGAGGCACCTAATCCAAAGGCACTGCCGAGAACCAGCTGACGGTACTGGAACCCGGATGGGTAGCAGAAGGTACCCATGTAAAAAAAAGTTCAAGGCCGCGAGCCGGCCGCAGTTACCAAAACTCACAGTCCTACAGGGGGTGCTTGTCCTATTGGCACTATGGAACCAGCCTTCATTGCCAGATCCCGCAGCCCACATAGGAGTCACCTAAACTGCAGGCACCATAGAGTCGGCTAACCCGACCGCAACACGACAGGACAACGCATTGGAGGCAAAGTGACTTTGACACTACCCAGAAACAGCTGGCGTGCTGGAACCAGGCTGGGCAGGAGGGAGTACCCGTGCCAAAGTCACTGCCGAGAACCAGCTGACGGTACTGGAACCCGGATGGGTAGTAGAAGGTACAAGAGCAAATGGAACTACCGAGGACCAGCTGACGGTACTGGAACGCGGATGGGTAGCAGAAGGTACAAGAGCCAATGGAACTGCCGAAGACCAGCTGACGGTACTGGAACTCGGTTAGTAAGCAGGAGGTACCTGTGCCAGAAAGCACTACCAAGAACCAGCAGACGTTGGTGGAACTTGGATACCGAGAAGGAGGCACCTAATCCAAAGGCACTGCTGAGAACCAGCTGACGGTACTGGAACCCGGATGGGTAGTAGAAGGTACAAGAGCAAATGGAACTACCGAGAACCAGCTGGCGGTGCTGGAACCCAGGGTAAATACTAAAAATAGAGTGGAGCCAGAGGTGTAATTGGAGCAAGTCTTAAATCAGTAGTACAGTGGATGTGGACAAAGCAGGAGAATTTGCCGGACACACAGCAGGGGAACAGCTGACGTTACTGAACCCCAATAACACTGGAGCAAGCGTTGACTGTGCAGACGGCACTTCTGAGCAGCAACTAGCGGTATTGGAGTCCAGGGTAAATACTAAAAACAGAGGAGCCAGAGGTGTATTTGAAGGAGGTTTTAAATCAGTAGTACAGTCAATGTGGACAAAGCAGGAGAATTTGCCGGACACACAGCTGGGGATCAGCTGACGTTACTGAACCCCAATAACACTAGAGCAAGAGTTGACTGTGCAGACGGCACTTCTGAGCAGCAACTAGCGGTATTGGAGCCCAGGGTAAATACTAAAAACAGAGGAGCCAGAGTTATATTTGGAAGAGGTTTTAAATCAGTAGTACAGTGGATGTGGACAAAGCAGGAGAATTTGCCGGACACACAGCTGGGGATCAGCTGACGTTACTGAACCCCAATAACACTGGAGCAAGCGTTGACTGTGCAGACGGCACTTCCGAGCGCCAACTGGCGGTGTTGGAGCTCAGGGATCATACTGAAAACAGAGGAGCCAGAGTTGTAATTGGAGCAACTTTAAAATCTGTAGTAGTGAGAATGTGGACAGAGCAGGAGAAATTGCCGTCCGCACAGCAGGGGAACAGCTGACGTTACTGAACCCCAATAACATGGCAGCAAGTGTTGACTGTGCAGACGGCACTTCCGAGCGCCAACTGGCGGTGTTGGAGCTCAGGGATAATACTGAAAACAGAGGAGCCAGAGGTGTATTTGGAGGAGGTTTTAAATCAGTAGTACAGTAGATGTGGACAGAGCAGGAGAAATTGCCGTCCGCACAGCTTGGGAACAGCTGACGTTACTGAACCCCAATAACATGGCAGCAAGTGTTGACTGTGCAGACGGCACTTCCGAGCGCCAACTGGCGGTGTTGGAGCTCAGGGATAATACTGAAAACAGAGGAGCCAGAGGTGTATTTGGAGGAGGTTTTAAATCAGTAGTACAGTGGATGTGGACAAAGCAGGAGAAATTGCCGTCCGCACAGCAGGGGAACAGCTGACGTTACCGAACCCCAATAACACTGGAGCAAGTGTTGACTGTGCAGACGGCACTTCCGAGCGCCAACTGGCGGTGTTGGAGCTCAGGGATAATACTGAAAACAGAGGAGCCAGAGGTGTAATTGGAGCAACTTTAAAATCTGTAGTAGTGAGAATGTGGACAGAGCAGGAGAAATTGCCGTCCGCACAGCAGGGGAACAGCTGACGTTACTAAACCCCAATAACATGGCAGCAAGTGTTGACTGTGCAGACGGCATTTCCGAGCGCCAACTGGCGGTGTTGGAGCTCAGGGATAATACTGAAAACAGAGGAGCCAGAGGTGTATTTGGAGGAGGTTTTAAATCAGTAGTACAGTGGATGTGGACAGAGCAGGAGGAATTGCCGTCCGCACAGCAGGGGAACAGCTGACGTTACTGAACCCCAATAACACGGCAGCAAGTGTTGACTGTGCAGACGGCACTTCCGAGCGCCAACTGGCGGTGTTGGAGCTCAGGGATAATACTGAAAACAGAGGAGCCAGAGGTGTAATTGGAGCAACTTTAAAATCTGTAGTAGTGAGAATGTGGACAGAGCAGGAGAAATTGCCGTCCGCACAGCAGGGGAACAGCTGAAGTTACTGAACCCCAATAACATGGCAGCAAGTGTTGACTGTGCAGACAGCACTTCCGAGCGCCAACTGGCGGTGTTGGAGCTCAGGGATAATACTGAAAACAGAGGAGCCAGAGGTGTATTTGGAGGAGGTTTTAAATCAGTAGTACAGTGGATGTGGACAGAGCAGGAGGAATTGCCGTCCGCACAGCAGGGGAACAGCTGACGTTACTGAACCCCAATAACACGGCAGCAAGTGTTGACTGTGCAGACGGCACTTCCGAGCACCAACTGGCGGTGTTGGAGCTCAGGGATAATACTGAAAACAGAGGAGCCAGGGGTGTAATTGGAGAAACTTTAAAATCTGTAGTAGTGAGAATGTGGACAGAGCAGGAGAAATTGCCGTCCGCACAGCAGGGGAACAGCTGACGTTACTGAACCCCAATAACATGGCAGCAAGTGTTGACTGTGCAGACGGGACTTCCGAGCGCCAACTGGCGGTGTTGGAGCTCAGGGATAATACTGAAAACAGAGGAGCCAGAGGTGTATTTGGAGGAGGTTTTAAATCAGTAGTACAGTGGATGTGGATAGAGCAGGAGAAATTGCCGTCCGCACAGCAGGGGAACAGCTGACGTTACTGAACCCCAATAACACGGCAGCAAGTGTTGACTGTGCAGACGGCACTTCCGAGCGCCAACTGGCGGTGTTGGAGCTCAGGGATAATACTGAAAACAGAGGAGCCAGAGTTGTAATTGGAGCAACTTTAAAATCTGTAGTAGTGAGAATGTGGACAGAGCAGGAGAAATTGCCGTCCGCACAGCAGGGGAACAGCTGACGTTACTGAACCCCAATAACATGGCAGCAAGTGTTGACTGTGCAGACGGCACTTCCGAGCGCCAACTGGCGGTGTTGGAGCTCAGGGATAATACTGAAAACAGAGGAGCCAGAGGTGTATTTGGAGGAGGTTTTAAATCAGTAGTACAGTGGATGTGGACAGAGCAGGAGAAATTGTCGTCCGCACAGCAGGGGAACAGCTGACGTTACTGAACCCCAATAACACGGCAGCAAGTGTTGACTGTGCAGACGGCACTTCCGAGCGCCAACTGGCGGTGTTGCAGCTCAGGGATAATACTGAAAACAGAGGAGCCAGAGGTGTAATTAGAGCAACTTTAAAATCTGTAGTAGTGAGAATGTGGACAGAGCAGGAGAAATTGCCGTCCGCACAGCAGGGGAACAGCTGACGTTACTGAACCCCAATAACATGGCAGCAAGTGTTGACTGTGCAGACAGCACTTCCGAGCGCCAACTGGCGGTGTTGGAGCTCAGGGATAATACTGAAAACAGAGGAGCCAGAGGTGTATTTGGAGGAGGTTTTAAATCAGTAGTACAGTGGATGTGGACAGAGCAGGAGGAATTGCCGTCCGCACAGCAGGGGAACAGCTGACGTTACTGAACCCCAATAACACGGCAGCAAGTGTTGACTGTGCAGACGGCACTTCCGAGCACCAACTGGCGGTGTTGGAGCTCAGGGATAATACTGAAAACAGAGGAGCCAGAGGTGTAATTGGAGCAACTTTAAAATCTGTAGTAGTGAGAATGTGGACAGAGCAGGAGAAATTGCCGTCCGCACAGCAGGGGAACAGCTGACGTTACTGAACCCCAATAACATGGCAGCAAGTGTTGACTGTGCAGACGGCACTTCCGAGCGCCAACTGGCGGTGTTGGAGCTCAGGGATAATACTGAAAACAGAGGAGCCAGAGGTGTATTTGGAGGAGGTTTTAAATCAGTAGTACAGTAGATGTGGACAGAGCAGGAGAAATTGCCGTCCGCACAGCTTGGGAACAGCTGACGTTACTGAACCCCAATAACATGGCAGCAAGTGTTGACTGTGCAGACGGCACTTCCGAGCGCCAACTGGCGGTGTTGGAGCTCAGGGATAATACTGAAAACAGAGGAGCCAGAGGTGTATTTGGAGGAGGTTTTAAATCAGTAGTACAGTGGATGTGGACAAAGCAGGAGAAATTGCCGTCCGCACAGCAGGGGAACAGCTGACGTTACCGAACCCCAATAACACTGGAGCAAGTGTTGACTGTGCAGACGGCACTTCCGAGCGCCAACTGGCGGTGTTGGAGCTCAGGGATAATACTGAAAACAGAGGAGCCAGAGGTGTAATTGGAGCAACTTTAAAATCTGTAGTAGTGAGAATGTGGACAGAGCAGGAGAAATTGCCGTCCGCACAGCAGGGGAACAGCTGACGTTACTAAACCCCAATAACATGGCAGCAAGTGTTGACTGTGCAGACGGCATTTCCGAGCGCCAACTGGCGGTGTTGGAGCTCAGGGATAATACTGAAAACAGAGGAGCCAGAGGTGTATTTGGAGGAGGTTTTAAATCAGTAGTACAGTGGATGTGTACAGAGCAGGAGGAATTGCCGTCCGCACAGCAGGGGAACAGCTGACGTTACTGAACCCCAATAACACGGCAGCAAGTGTTGACTGTGCAGACGGCACTTCCGAGCGCCAACTGGCGGTGTTGGAGCTCAGGGATAATACTGAAAACAGAGGAGCCAGAGGTGTAATTGGAGCAACTTTAAAATCTGTAGTAGTGAGAATGTGGACAGAGCAGGAGAAATTGCCGTCCGCACAGCAGGGGAACAGCTGAAGTTACTGAACCCCAATAACATGGCAGCAAGTGTTGACTGTGCAGACAGCACTTCCGAGCGCCAACTGGCGGTGTTGGAGCTCAGGGATAATACTGAAAACAGAGGAGCCAGAGGTGTATTTGGAGGAGGTTTTAAATCAGTAGTACAGTGGATGTGGACAGAGCAGGAGGAATTGCCGTCCGCACAGCAGGGGAACAGCTGACGTTACTGAACCCCAATAACACGGCAGCAAGTGTTGACTGTGCAGACGGCACTTCCGAGCACCAACTGGCGGTGTTGGAGCTCAGGGATAATACTGAAAACAGAGGAGCCAGGGGTGTAATTGGAGAAACTTTAAAATCTGTAGTAGTGAGAATGTGGACAGAGCAGGAGAAATTGCCGTCCGCACAGCAGGGGAACAGCTGACGTTACTGAACCCCAATAACATGGCAGCAAGTGTTGACTGTGCAGACGGGACTTCCGAGCGCCAACTGGCGGTGTTGGAGCTCAGGGATAATACTGAAAACAGAGGAGCCAGAGGTGTATTTGGAGGAGGTTTTAAATCAGTAGTACAGTGGATGTGGATAGAGCAGGAGAAATTGCCGTCCGCACAGCAGGGGAACAGCTGACGTTACTGAACCCCAATAACACGGCAGCAAGTGTTGACTGTGCAGACGGCACTTCCGAGCGCCAACTGGCGGTGTTGGAGCTCAGGGATAATACTGAAAACAGAGGAGCCAGAGTTGTAATTGGAGCAACTTTAAAATCTGTAGTAGTGAGAATGTGGACAGAGCAGGAGAAATTGCCGTCCGCACAGCAGGGGAACAGCTGACGTTACTGAACCCCAATAACATGGCAGCAAGTGTTGACTGTGCAGACGGCACTTCCGAGCGCCAACTGGCGGTGTTGGAGCTCAGGGATAATACTGAAAACAGAGGAGCCAGAGGTGTATTTGGAGGAGGTTTTAAATCAGTAGTACAGTGGATGTGGACAGAGCAGGAGAAATTGTCGTCCGCACAGCAGGGGAACAGCTGACGTTACTGAACCCCAATAACACGGCAGTAAGTGTTGACTGTGCAGACGGCACTTCCGAGCGCCAACTGGCGGTGTTGCAGCTCAGGGATAATACTGAAAACAGAGGAGCCAGAGGTGTAATTAGAGCAACTTTAAAATCTGTAGTAGTGAGAATGTGGACAGAGCAGGAGAAATTGCCGTCCGCACAGCAGGGGAACAGCTGACGTTACTGAACCCCAATAACATGGCAGCAAGTGTTGACTGTGCAGACAGCACTTCCGAGCGCCAACTGGCGGTGTTGGAGCTCAGGGATAATACTGAAAACAGAGGAGCCAGAGGTGTATTTGGAGGAGGTTTTAAATCAGTAGTACAGTGGATGTGGACAGAGCAGGAGGAATTGCCGTCCGCACAGCAGGGGAACAGCTGACGTTACTGAACCCCAATAACACGGCAGCAAGTGTTGACTGTGCAGACGGCACTTCCGAGCACCAACTGGCGGTGTTGGAGCTCAGGGATAATACTGAAAACAGAGGAGCCAGAGGTGTAATTGGAGCAACTTTAAAATCTGTAGTAGTGAGAATGTGGACAGAGCAGGAGAAATTGCCGTCCGCACAGCAGGGGAACAGCTGACGTTACTGAACCCCAATAACATGGCAGCAAGTGTTGACTGTGCAGACGGCATTTCCGAGCGCCAACTGGCGGTGTTGGAGCTCAGGGATAATACTGAAAACAGAGGAGCCAGAGGTGTATTTGGAGGAGGTTTTAAATCAGTAGTACAGTGGATGTGGACAGAGCAGGAGGAATTGCCGTCCGCACAGCAGGGGAACAGCTGACGTTACTGAACCCCAATAACACGGCAGCAAGTGTTGACTGTGCAGACGGCACTTCCGAGCGCCAACTGGCGGTGTTGGAGCTCAGGGATAATACTGAAAACAGAGGAGCCAGAGGTGTAATTGGAGCAACTTTAAAATCTGTAGTAGTGAGAATGTGGACAGAGCAGGAGAAATTGCCGTCCGCACAGCAGGGGAACAGCTGAAGTTACTGAACCCCAATAACATGGCAGCAAGTGTTGACTGTGCAGACAGCACTTCCGAGCGCCAACTGGCGGTGTTGGAGCTCAGGGATAATACTGAAAACAGAGGAGCCAGAGGTGTATTTGGAGGAGGTTTTAAATCAGTAGTACAGTGGATGTGGACAGAGCAGGAGGAATTGCCGTCCGCACAGCAGGGGAACAGCTGACGTTACTGAACCCCAATAACACGGCAGCAAGTGTTGACTGTGCAGACGGCACTTCCGAGCACCAACTGGCGGTGTTGGAGCTCAGGGATAATACTGAAAACAGAGGAGCCAGAGGTGTAATTGGAGAAACTTTAAAATCTGTAGCAGTGAGAATGTGGACAGAGCAGGAGAAATTGCCGTCCGCACAGCAGGGGAACAGCTGACGTTACTGAACCCCAATAACATGGCAGCAAGTGTTGACTGTGCAGACGGGACTTCCGAGCGCCAACTGGCGGTGTTGGAGCTCAGGGATAATACTGAAAACAGAGGAGCCAGAGGTGTATTTGGAGGAGGTTTTAAATCAGTAGTACAGTGGATGTGGATAGAGCAGGAGAAATTGCCGTCCGCACAGCAGGGGAACAGCTGACGTTACTGAACCCCAATAACACGGCAGCAAGTGTTGACTGTGCAGACGGCACTTCCGAGCGCCAACTGGCGGTGTTGGAGCTCAGGGATAATACTGAAAACAGAGGAGCCAGAGTTGTAATTGGAGCAACTTTAAAATCTGTAGTAGTGAGAATGTGGACAGAGCAGGAGAAATTGCCGTCCGCACAGCAGGGGAACAGCTGACGTTACTGAACCCCAATAACATGGCAGCAAGTGTTGACTGTGCAGACGGCACTTCCGAGCGCCAACTGGCGGTGTTGGAGCTCAGGGATAATACTGAAAACAGAGGAGCCAGAGGTGTATTTGGAGGAGGTTTTAAATCAGTAGTACAGTGGATGTGGACAGAGCAGGAGAAATTGTCGTCCGCACAGCAGGGGAACAGCTGACGTTACTGAACCCCAATAACACGGCAGCAAGTGTTGACTGTGCAGACGGCACTTCCGAGCGCCAACTGGCGGTGTTGGAGCTCAGGGATAATACTGAAAACAGAGGAGCCAGAGGTGTAATTGGAGCAACTTTAAAATCTGTAGTAGTGAGAATGTGGACAGAGCAGGAGAAATTGCCGTCCGCACAGCAGGGGAACAGCTGACGTTACTGAACCCCAATAACATGGCAGCAAGTGTTGACTGTGCAGACAGCACTTCCGAGCGCCAACTGGCGGTGTTGGAGCTCAGGGATAATACTGAAAACAGAGGAGCCAGAGGTGTATTTGGAGGAGGTTTTAAATCAGTAGTACAGTGGATGTGGACAGAGCAGGAGGAATTGCCGTCCGCACAGCAGGGGAACAGCTGACGTTACTGAACCCCAATAACACGGCAGCAAGTGTTGACTGTGCAGACGGCACTTCCGAGCACCAACTGGCGGTATTGGAGCTCAGGGATAATACTGAAAACAGAGGAGCCAGAGGTGTAATTGGAGCAACTTTAAAATCTGTAGTAGTGAGAATGTTGTCAGAGCAGGAGAAATTGCCGTCCGCACAGCAGGGGAACAGCTGACGTTACCGAACCCCAATAACACGGCAGCAAGTGTTGACTGTGCAGACGGCACTTCCGAGCACCAACTGGCGGTGTTGTAGCTCAGGGATAATACTGAAAACAGAGGAGCCAGAGGTGTAATTGGAGCAACTTTAAAATCTGTAGTAGTGAGAATGTGGACAGAGCAGGAGAAATTGCCGTCCGCACAGCAGGGGAACAGCTGACGTTACTGAACCCCAATAACATGGCAGCAAGTGTTGACTGTGCAGACGGCATTTCCGAGCGCCAACTGGCGGTGTTGGAGCTCAGGCATAATACTGAAAACAGAGGAGCCAGAGGTGTATTTGGAGGAGGTTTTAAATCAGTAGTACAGTGGATGTGGACAGAGCAGGAGAAATTGCCGTCCGCACAGCAGGGGAACTGCTGACGTTACTGAACCCCAATAACACGGCAGCAAGTGTTGACTGTGCAGACGGCACTTCCGAGCGCCAACTGGCGGTGTTGGAGCTCAGGGATAATACTGAAAACAGAGGAGCCAGAGGTGTAATTGGAGCAACTTTAAAATCTGTAGTAGTGAGAATGTGGACAGAGCAGGAGAAATTGCCGTCCGCACAGCTGGGGAACAGCTAACGTTACCGAACCCCAATAACACGGCAGCAAGTGTTGACTGTGCAGACGGCACTTCCGAGCGCCAACTGGTTGTGTTGGAGCTCAGGGATAATACTGAAAACAGAGGAGCCAGAGGTGTAATTGCAGCAACTTTAAAATCTGTAGTAGTGAGAATGTGGACAGAGCAGGAGAAATTGCCGTCCGCACAGCAGGGGAACAGCTGACGTTACTGAACCCCAATAACACGGCAGCAAGTGTTGACTGTGCAGACGGCACTTCCGAGCGCCAACTGGCGGTGTTGGAGCTCAGGGATAATACTGAAAACAGAGGAGCCAGAGGTGTAATTGGAGCAACTTTAAAATCTGTAGTAGTGAGAATGTGGACAGAGCAGGAGAAATTGCCGTCCGCACAGCAGGGGAACAGCTGACGTTACTGAACCGCAATGACACGGCAGCAAGTGTTGACTGTGCAGACGGCACTTCCGAGCGCCAACTGGCGGTGTTGGAGCTCAGGGATTACAGTTCAGGTGGTAGAAACATGAACAGAACAGGAGACCTGGATACTGTTGCCAACCAATTATTTATTCTGGAAGAGGACTGGCAAATTCATGAGAGATCCAGGCCTTGTTCATTTTGAGAAAAGTAAGCCGGTCAACGTTATCGGAGGATAGTCGCATGCGACGGTCTGTTAGTACACCACCTGCGGCACTAAAGACGCGTTCCGATAATACACTAGCAGCAGGGCAAGCTAGCACCTCCAATGCATACTGACTAAGCTCTGGCCATGTATCCAGCTTACAGACCCAAAACTTGAAGGGAGAAGAGCCGTCTGGGAGTACACTAAGAGGGCAAGACATGTAGTCTGTCACCATCTGACGGAAACGTTGCCTCCTGCTGACTGGAGCCGTCTGTGATGGTGTAGACATTTGTGGCGGCGGGGACACAAAACTTTGCCACATTTCGGCCATACTGGTCTTGCCTTGTGCTGAGGCGCTGCTTCTGCTCCCTCTTTGTGCAGAGCTTCCTCCACTGCCTCGACGCACTGAGCTTCTTTGTAAAGCACTAGCAGCACTGCTCTCGGTTGGAATGGAGAACATGATGGAATGCACCAGTGCGTCTTGTTACTCCCGCATTTTACGCTCCCGGTTCAACGGTGTTATGAGGCTTTGTAAGTTGTCCCAGTAGCGAGGATCTAGGAGGGTGGACACCCAATAATCAGCCGTGTTGAGAATGTGGGCGATGCGGCGGTCGTTTCTCAGGCACTGCAGCATGAAATCAACCATGTGCTGCAGACTGCCAACTGGCCAAGAAACGCTGTCCCCTGCTTGAGGCATGATCTCTGCCTGCTCTGCATCACCCCACCCTCGCTCTAGATACTGACTACTAGAGCATTGTGTACCTCCCTCCTCTGGACAGATGTCTTCCTCATCCATTCACTCCTCCTCATCCTCCTCACAAAGTGTCCCCTGCCTAGGCCTTTGTGAGGAACCACGTTGCGCAGACTGTAGAGAAGCAGATGGCATTTGTGACTCCTCATCCTCCACCTCTTCCAAAACCTCGTCCCTTAGTGCTTGCAGTGTTTTTTCAAGCAGGCAGATAAGGGGGATAGTCATGCTGACTAGTGCATCATCTGCACTCGCCATCCGCGTGGAATAATCGAAGGCACGCAAAACGTGGCAAATGTCCTTCATAGAGGCCCACTCAGTGGTGGTGAAGTGTGAACGGCGCGCACTGCGACTTGTTTGCGCCTGCTGCAGCTGGTACTCCATTACTGCTGCCTGCTGCTCACACAACCTCTCCAACATATGTAACGTTGAATTCCACCTGGTGGGTAGGTCACATATGATGCGATGTTCCGGAAGACGTGATCGGCGCTGCAGAGCTGCAATGCGTGATCTTGCATTGCTGGAACGCCGCAAGTGAGCGCACTCTATGCGGACCTTGTGAAGCAGTGCATCAAGATCCGGATAGTCCCTCAAAAAACTCTGCACGACCAAGTTGAGCACATGTGCCAGACATGGGATGTGAGTGAGGTTGCCTATGCCCAGAGTTGCCACCAGATTTCGGCCATTGTCACACACTACCATGCCTGGCTGGAGATTCGCTGGCACAAACCACACGTCGCTCTGCTGCTTGATGGCATTCCAGAGCTCCTGCGCTGTGTGGCTTCGATTCCCCAAAGAAATTAATTTTAATACGGCCTGTTGACGTTTGGCCACGGCTGTGCTCATATTGGTCACCATAACAGGTAACCGTTCACGGGTCGATGTGGAGGTAGACCGTGACGGCTCCTGCAGCGCTGATTCAGAGGAACTGGAGTATGAGGAGGAGTCAATGTGTACAGACTGGATTCCTGCAATCCTTGGAGTTGGCAGAACACGTACAACGCCACTCTCAAGATCTGTACCCGGCTCCACAACATTTACCCAATGGGCAGTGAGGGAAAGGTATCGTCCCTGTCCATGCTTACTGGTCCACGCATCGGTGGTCAGGTGGACCTTGCTACTGACGGCGTTTTGTAGCGCATGTTTAATTTTTCCCTCCACATGATGTTGCAGGGCAGGGACGGCTTGCCTGCTGAAATAAAAGCGGCTGGGCACGTTGTATTGTGGGACTGCCAATGCCATAAAGTTACGGAATGTGTCAGTCTCCACCAGCCTGACTGATAGCATTTCAAGGGCCAGTAGTTTAGCAATGCCAGCATTCAGAGCCTGTGCTCGGGGGTGGTTTGCCGAGTATGGGCGCCTTTTCTCCCATGCCTGTGCTAATGATGGCTGTAGACTGGCCTGGGAGTGTGTGGATGACTGGGAAAGTGGTGCTGTGGGTGGAATTACACTGTGTCTCTGTACAACAGTGCCAGAGATTCTTCCATGGCGATCCTGTGAGGAAGCCGAACCAGCTGTGTGTGAGCTGGAGGAAGAGGCTACAACACGAGCTGAAGAGGTGGTAGGTGGCGCTGTAGGTTGGCCTAGGTCTTCAGTGTGTTTTTGTAACTCCACCACGTGCTTGGTCCGCACATGTTTCCACATATTTGTGGTATTGAGGTTGCTGACACTTTTCCCTCTTTTCACCTTCTGATTACACAGCCTGCATTTGACAAAGCAAATGTCATCTGCAACTGTGTCAACAAAGGACCAGGCACTGCAAGTCTTGGGAGCGCCCGGTTTGGATTTTGGAAGAGCCATGCTCCTAATGGGTGCCGAAGTGGAGGCTACAGGCAACCAAGTCCTCCCCCTCCCTCTCCCTCCTTTTTGGGCTGTTCGGGGAATCTCTTTCTCAGAGCTGCTCCCACCACCTTCCTGTCCCTCACGCCATGATGGGTCAAGGACCTCATCATCTACACCACCCTCTTCAAACAACTGCTTCTCCTGGGTAGTCTCGACAGCACAGTACGCACCAGAAAGTGGCACCTGAGTCTCATCATCAGATGCGTACTGAGGTGTGCTGCTGACCATAGGCACTGGCCCACCCGCCTCTTCAGATTCAGAGAGACAAAACTGTTGCGCATCGCTGCATACTACCTCTTCTTCAAATTCTCGAATTCTGCTTGGCTGGCCCCCTCTTTCCAAGCCAAGAGATTCAGAGAACAGAAGTAGAGATGGCTCCTGTCCAGGGCTCTCTGACTGCCTGGGCAATTTGGCAGGTGGTGAAGAGACAGATGGGTGCTCTTCAGTGCTCAGGACCTGAGAGGATCTGGAACTAATTGAAGTCGATGCATTAGCTGCCATCCATCCGACAACGGCTTCAATTTGGTCCTCCTGCAGCAGTGGGGTACGGCTAGCTCCTACAAAGCTGTGCATAAAGGACTGTTCCCTGGTAAAACTGGGGGATGCTGAATCACTGGTGCCCGCAGCAGGCACAGAATCCCCACGTCCTCTCCCTGCAGGCACAGAATCCTCACGTCCTCTCCCTGCAGAAACTCCACGACCACATGCCTTACTCCCTGCCTTCTTCATCTTGGTAGACTGATAAAGATAGGCAGAAAAGTACTAAGGGCTTAGTGTGCTTATTCCTGAACAGCTGCTAACAGGTATAAGAAACACTAATTTTATAAAGTGTTGGCTAGACTTTAATATGAGCTAATGTGGCCTACACAACTGTAAAGTGGAGTGTTTGGTGAACTTTATTTAGGTTTTTTTTGTCACAAAAAGACACTGGATGTGCCTAAAGATGTAATAACGATAGTATCACAAACTTTTTGTAGCTATTACAATGTAGGAAGGTAACCTACAATGCAATAGGTGAGGCTCCAAAAAATAGGCTAATACTAATCTGGCTGGGGCTGCAGGGCCCAATGCTGCAGAAAGGCTCCTCTAACTACTCCTATATAGTGTGTTTGGAACCAATTTAGCTGAATACGGATGGAACCACCACACTAATAGGAGATATCAGGAAAAATTATGAATTGGCAAAAAAGGACAATGTATGAGGCAGTGACACACACTGAGTGCACTATAACCAGACGTGGCTGAAGCACACACTACAGGGTGAGCTGCACTCACACACCAGACCTTGCAGACAGCGGTGAACAGTACAGATGCAGAGCACTGTGCACTAGCACTGCAAGACCAAAAAAATTTCTCTATCTACTCCTATATAGTGTGTTTGGGACCAATTTAGCTGAATACGGATGGAACCACCACACTAATAGGAGATATCAGGAAAAATTATGAATTGGCAAAAAAGGACAATGTATGAGGCAGTGACACACACTGAGTGCACTATAACCAGACGTGGCTGAAGCACACACTACGGGGTGAGCTGCACTCACACACCAGACCTTGCAGAAAGCGGTGAACAGCACAGAGAACTGTGCACTAGCACTGCAAGGCACAGCGATTTATAAAGTAGCTTGGGTAAAGCAGAATAGACCAAATAGGTAGCTAAAACTGTCCCTCAGAACAACAGCGTCCTATCCCTAACTGAATTCACAGCAGAGTGAGCTCAAAATGGCGGCGGCTTTTATAGTGCATCATGACATAATTACAGCAGCCAATCACAGCCATGCCATTAGTTAAGATGCCTACATGCCTAACAGGATGTGCCCACACTTCTTAGGATCCTCATTGGCTGAATAAAATGAAAATGGCTCATTGCATTATGGGAACTTCCGATTCCAGTATACGATATTGCAAAAGTATCGGAATTAAGTATCGGAATTCCGATACCGCGAATATCGGCCGATACCCGATATTTCAGTATCGGAATGCTCAACACTAGTGGTAACATTATATTATATGTGGGTCTGTGGTAACATTATATTATATGTGGGTCTGTACGGACATTATAATATATGTGGGTCTGTGGTAACATTATATTATATGTGGGTCTGTGGTAACATTATATTATATGTGGGTCTGTGGGGTCATTATATTATATGTGGGTCTGTGGTAACATTATATTATATGTGGGTCTGTGGGAACATTATATTATATGTGGGTCTGTGGTAACATTATATTATATGTGGGTCTTTGGTGACATTATGTTATATGTGGGTCTGTGAGGACATTATATTATTTATGGGTCTGTGGGAACATTATATTATATGTTGGTCTTTGGTGACATTATATTATATGTGGGTCTGTGGGGTCATTATATTATATGTGGGTCTGTGGGGACATTATATTATATGTGGGTCTGTGGGGACATTATATTATATGTGGGTCTGTGAGGACATTATATTATATGTGGGTCTGTGGGGACATTATATTATATGTGGGTCTGTGGGGACATTATATTATATGTGGGTCTGTGGGGACATTATATTATATGTGGGTCTGTGGGGACATTATATTATATATGGGTCTTTGGGGACATTATATTATATGTGGGTCTGTGAGGACATTATATTATATGTGGGTCTGTGGGGACATTATATTATATGTGGGTCTGTGAGGACATTATATTATATGTGGGTCTATGAGGACATTATATTATATGTGGGTCTGTGGGGACATTATATTTATATGTGGGTCTGTGGGGACATTATATTATATGTGGGTCTGTGGGGACATTATATTATATGTGGGTCTGTGAGGACATTATATTATATGTGGGTCTAAGGACATTATATTATATGTGGGTCTGTGGGGTCATTATATTATATGTGGGTCTGTGAGGACATTATATTATATGTGGGTCTGTGAGGACATTATATTATATGTGGGTCTGTGAGGACATTATATTATATGTGGGTCTGTGGGGACATTATATTATATGTGGGTCTATGAGGACATTATATTATATGTGGGTCTGTGGGTACATTATATTATATGTGGATCTGTAGGGACATTATATTATATGTGGGTCTGTGAGGACATTATATTATATGTGGGTCTGTGGGGACATTATATTATATGTGGGTCTGTGGGGACAATATATTATATATGGGTCTGTGAGGACATTATATTATATGTGGCTCTGTGGGGACATTATATTATATGTGGGTCTGTGAGGACATTATATTATATGTGGGTCTGTGGGGACATTATATTATATGTGGGTCTGTGGGACATTATATTATATGTGGGTCTGTGAGGACATTATATTATATGTGGGTCTGTGAGGACATTATATTATATGTGGGTCTTTGAGGACATTATATTATATGTGGGTCTGTGAGGACATTATATTATATGTGGGTCTGTTAGGACATTATATTATATGTGGATCTGTAGGGACATTATATTATATGTGGGTCTGTGAGGACATTATATTATATGTGGGTCTGTGAGGACATTATATTATATGTGGGTCTGTGAGGACATTATATTATATGTGGGTCTGTGGGGACATTATATTATATGTGGGTCTGTGAGGACATTATATTATATGTGGGTCTAAGGACATTATATTATATGTGGGTCTGTGAGGACATTATATTATATGTGGGTCTGTGAGGACATTATATTATATGTGGGTCTGTGAGGACATTATATTATATGTGGGTCTGTGGGTACATTATATTATATGTGGATCTGTAGGGACATTATATCATATGTGGGTCTGTGAAGACTCGTATATTTTATGTGGGTCTGTGGTAACGTTATATTATATGTGGGTCTGTGGGGACATTATATTATATGTGGGTCTGTGGGGACATTATATTATATGTGGGTCTGTGGGGACAATATATTATATGTGGGACTGTGGGGACATTATATTATATGTGGGTCTGTGTAACATTATATTATAAGTGGGTCTGAGGGAACATCCTACTAATATTATAAATGCGAAAGTTTGTGAGTATGTATGTTTGTTACTCTTTCACGAAAAAACTACTGGACGGATTTGCATGAAACTTTACAGTAATATAGATTATACATCGGAATAACATATAGGCTACAATTTCTAATGATTTTATGTAATTTTGGTCGTAATATAACGATACATGTCAATTAAGTCGGAAAAAAATCTGGCCTCTGAGAGCTATCTTGGCGTACGCTGCCTAAACCGTTGGAGTTACACAAAGATGATGTACCGTAGAATTGTTTGTCTTGAATAGTTCTAAATAAAAGTCCGCGACAGCTTATATCTACCTTTTATGTGGAAGCCACTATGACCAAAATTGTGAACCATAAATTTAATTAAATTAGATACTATTTTACAATTTTACAATGCACATTTTAGTATATTTATCAAACTTTTTAGTATATTTATCAAACTCTTATATACACACATACACAGGTGATGTTTAAATGGCTGATTTACAGAAGTCAGAAGAGATTGATAATACAATAATTTGCCCATATTGGATCATTGTATAGTGAGGTCACAGTTGCCGCCTGTCCACAGTCAGAATACAGGGGTGATCATATACCGTGGCCAGGTACAAGTGTGGCACAGGGGGTTCACACACGACCCCCAGGGACTGACATTTCCTAGAAACTTTGGCAGCTGTCAGTCATGAGCTCACCCTGATACATTACACTCTGGAAACAGCTGAAGGAGAAGGATAATTTATGACATTTTCTCAGACTTAAAAAAAAAAAAAATAGCCCAGAAAACAGCCCATATGTCAGGAACAGGTTACTAGGGAACTACACGTCCCAGCACGGCCTGCCCGCGCCCACAGCCCGGGGGGAGTGTGAGGCTTCCTCCTGCAGGTTGCCCGGCGGCACCGGGCCGTCATTGTCCTCACACAGGGGGTCCCCGCCGCCATTGTCCCTCCACATAACACCGTATAATAAAACATGCGCTCACCTGCGCCAGCTGCTGCAGCCGGGAAAGTTCCGAGCGCCTCACCTGGGCGGAGGGGAAGTGACTCACACACGGGGAGGGGCAGTAACCTGAGCGCGGCTCCATGGAGGATGCACACACTGCAGCCTGACAGCACCGGCAGCAGCGCTACACAAATGGCGTCCTCCCCTCCTGTGTGCAGCACAGCCCTGTGTGTGTGCAGCGCAGCATGTCACCCACAGCACCAGCAGGCTGCTCTCAGCTCCCACAGAGCACTGGGAATGGTTGCTATGGGTAACCGCGCCACAGCTGCTCCTCATAGACCAGTCATATACAACTGATATCGTCTGTACAGCGATCGTAATATAACTAATTAGATTGTTTTAGTATTTTGTTTGAACTTTACTAAGTACCTATTTTGTAATTAGTACTTATAAAAATGCCGCGAAAGCGTAAGTCTAACATTTTGCAAAGCTCTAATAAAGCCCGAGCTATGAAAATAATTAGACGTGATGAGACGTCTCAACAAGCTGAGCAACGAAGGCTTGAGCAGGCGGTGCGTTGTGCGGCACATAGAGCTGCAGAGACTCCAGAACAATCCCAAGCCCGACGTGAACGGAATGCGGAGTTTTTGGCATCTCAACGGGCTGCTGAAACTCAAGAACAGTCCCAAGCCTGACGTGAACAGCATGCGGAGTATCTGGCGTCTCAGCGGGCTGCTGAAACTCCAGAACAGTCCCAAGCTCGACGTCAGCAGCAAGCGACTTACATGGCGTCCCAAAGAGCCACTGAAACTTATGAAATGGCCGAATCTCGCAGACGCACTGTTGCTGAAAGGGCAGCACAGCGACGTCAAACATTTACAAGAAATACATGGATATTGTTTAATAAAGCTGCATTTGAGTATGACGAGACTCTTGATTATGAAACTCACAAGCTTATAAAAATAGAAGCAATGACCATAGATTGCAAATATTGCGGAGCTCTTAACCACTTCGCACCAGAGCCTGTTTTTGCCTTTGTGACCGGGCCAATTTTTTCAATTCTGACCACTGTCACTTTATGAAGCAATTACTCTGGAACGCTTCAACGGATCCCCCTGATTCTGAGATTGTTTTTTCGTGACATATTGTACTTCATGATAGTGGTAAAATTTCTTTGATATCACATGCGTTTATATGTGAAAAAATCGGAAATTTGGCGAAAATTTTGCAATTTTCAAACTTTGAATTTTCATGCCCTTAAATCAGAGAAATATGTCACACAAAATACTTAATAAATAACATTTCCCACATGTCTACTTTACATCAGCACAATTTTGGAACCAAAATTTTTTTTTGTTAGGGAGCTATAAGGGTTAAAAGTTGACCAGCGATTTCTCATTTTTCCAACAAAATTTACAAAAACATTTTTTTAGGGACCACATCATATTTGAAGTCACTTTGAGGGGTCTTTATGACAGAAAATACCCAAAAGTGACACCGTTCTAAAAACTGCACCCCTCAAGGTGCTCAAAACCACATTGAAGAACTTTATTAACCCTTCAGGTGCTTCACAGGAATTTTTGGAATGTGGAAGAAAAAAATTAACATTTAACTTTTTTCACAAAAATGTTGCTTTAGACCCAATTTTTTTTATTTTCACAGGGGTAACAGGAAAAAGTGGACCCCAAAATTTTTTGTGCAATTTCTCTTGAGCGTGCTGATACCCCATATGTGAGGGAAAACCACTGTTTGGGCGCACGGCAGGGCTCGGAAATGAAGGAGCGCCATTAGACTTTTTGAATGTAAAATTTGTCTGAATAATTAGCAGACACCATGTTGCGTTTGGAGAGCTCCTGATGTGACTAAACAGTGGAAACCCCCCACAAGTGACACCATTTTGGAAACTAGACCCCTTAGGGAACATATCTAGATGTGTGGTGAGCACCTTGAACCCCAAGGTGCTTCACAGAAGTTTATAATATTGAGCTGTAAAAATAAAATTTTCACATTTTTCCCACAAAAACGTTTTTCATCCCTTAATTTTCCATTATCATAATGGTAATAGGATAAATTGCACCATGAAATTTGTTGTGCAATTTCTCCTGAACACGCCGATACCCCATATGTGGGGGAAAACCACTGTTTGGGCGCACTGCAGGGTTTGGAAGGGAAGGAGCGCCATTTGACTTTTTGAATGTAAAATTTGTCTGAATAATTAGCAGACGCCATGTTATGTTTGGAGAGCCTCTGATGTTCCTAAACAGTGGAAACCCCCCACAAGTGACACCATTTTGGAAACTAGACCCCGTAGGGAACTTATCTAGATGTGTGGTGAGCACCTTGAACCCCAACGTGCTTCACAGAAGTTTATAATAATCAGCTGTAAAAATAAAATTTTCACATTTTTCCCGCAAAAAACGTTTTTCATCCCTTAATTTTGCATTATCATAAGGGTAATAGGATAAATTGCACCATGAAATTTGTTGTGCAATTTCTCCTGAACACGCCGATACCCCATATGTGGAGGCAAACCACTGTTTGGGTGCACGGCAGGGCTCGGAAGGGAAGGAGCGCCATTTGACTTTTTGAATGTAAAATTTGTTTGAATAATTAGCGGACGCCATGTTGCAATTGGGGAGCCCCTGATGTGCCTAAACAGTGGAAACCCCCCCCAAGTGACACCATTTTGGAAACTAGACCCCTTAGGGAACTTATCTAGATATGTGGTGAGCACCTTGCACCCCCAGCTGCTTCACAGAAGTTTATAATATTGAGCCATAAAAATAAAATTTTCACATTTTTCCCACAAAAAATGTTTTCCTTTCCCTAATTTTGTACTATCATAAGGGTAACAGGATAAATTGCACCATGAAATTTGTTGTTCAATTTCTCCTGAACACGCCGATACCCCATATGTGGGGGAAAACCACTGCTTTGGTGTACGGCAGGGTTCGGAAGAGAAAGGAGCGCTATGTTGGCTGGGATAGGCAGCAGACACCGTGTCACATTTGAAGAGTCGCTGACATGCAGAAACAGCAGAAACCCCCACAAGTGACCCCATTTTGTAAACTACACCTCTCAAGGAATTCATCTAGGGAAGTAGTGAGTATTTTTTAATTTTTAAATTTATACCATTGGGCAGTGAAAAAAGCATAATTATATTTTTACCACAAAAAAATGTTTTACCCTCAGATTTTACATTTTCACACAGGGCAATGGGTAAAAATGGTGCCGAAATGTGTCACACAATTTCTTCTAAAAGTGGCAATACCCCATATGTGGCTGTATCGTACCACTCAGCCATATGGCGAGATCTGGGGGGGACAGAGTGCTATTTGACAATTGGAGAACAAATTATTGTAGAATAGGCATTTGGATTTGGGAGCACAAAATTTTTTGAATTTCTTTTGGGGGGCAAGGGCCATTTCGCTTTTCCAGAGCCTTTCTGCTACCAGTAACTTGTAAGTCCCTTATATTTTTAACAGATGACGGACCTGTAATTCAGATGAAACCCCTGCGGGATCCATTCACTGTAATGAGGCAGCAGAGTTACTCTGGACTCCGTCTGGCCTCTGTTTAGCGGTGTCCTTTTTTTCAGAAGTGCACAAAACTGTGGCCAACCGCACTTTTATGCACGCCTAAAACAAATGACACCGTGGGATCACAGGCCAGACGGCATCCACAGTGGCCTATATCTGCCTCATTACAGGGAATCTTCCGTCATGGGTTCCGGCTGAATCACATATTTCAGAGATTTACATGGAAACTCTGGCGTAAGTGCTCAGCGCAGAGCGCAGGATAAATGTGTGCCGAGCCAGATCTTTGGGAGACATAATAAACAAATCAGTAGCAGGTGAAGAATTGGTTTTATTTATTTTTTTACGCCGTTCCTAGTGTGATATAACTGATTAGATTACTTTATTCTTCGGGTCGGTGCAATTACAGAGATACCAGATTTATATCGGGTTTTTATGACTGACAGCTGTCACACACTAAGAGACGCTTTTTTTTTGCAAAATCTAGTTTTTGCATCGCCATATTTTGAGAGCTATAATTTTTCCATATTTCGGCCGACAGAGTCATGTGATGGCTTGTTTTTTGCGGGACGAGTTGACATTTTTATTGGTACCATTTGTGGGTACGTGACATTTTTTGATCGCTTTCTATTCCGTTTTTTTGGGAGGTAAAATTAACAAAAACCAACAATTCAGGAATTGTTTTTTGAGGTTTTTTTTATGCCGTTCTGCGTGTGGTAAAAGTGATCAGGCAGCGTTATTCTTCGGGTCAGTACGTTTACAGCGATACTACACTTACTGTATATTTTTTTATGTTTTGGCGCTTTTACACAATAAAACAATTTTATAGAAAAAATATTTTTTTTGCATTGCTTTATTCTGAGAGGTATAACTTTTTTATTTTTTGGCTGATGGAGCTGTATAGCGGCTTGATTTTTGTGGAACAAGATGACTTTTTCAGCGGTACCATTTCTATTTCCATTTTGCTTTTTGATCGCATTTTTTTCCACTTTTTGTTTGGCGATATGAGGAAAAAGCATAGTTTTTTGCTCCGTTTTTTATTTATTTTTATTACGGTGTACACATAAGGAGTTAATTAGTGTGACAGTTTTATAGCTCGGGTTGTTTCGGACGCGGCAATACCAAATATGTGTACTTTTTTTATTTTTGCATAACTATATGGATTTATCGGTTTAATATTTTATTTATTTATTTTTATTTATTTTGTATTTTTTTTTAACAGTTTCAAAACATTTTTTTTTACTTTTTTTTACATTTTTACTTAGTCCCTGTATGGGACATTAATTTTTATTTTTCTGATCCCTGATCTCATGTAATGTAATAGACATATATTACATTATATGAGATCTTCACTGACTGTTTCACAGTCTCCTGTCTGGCATCAGCTACAGGCTGAAGCCAGACAGGAAGGACACCATATATGGCAGAGCTGGAGGCGGTCATGTGACCTCCAGCTGCCATAGCAACGCCAGGTCCTGAAAGCAATCAAGGGGTCGTCGGAGAGGTAAGTGGACGACCCCCTCTCCTCCTGCTGTCTCCTATATGCCGCGATCACTATAGATCGCAGCATATAGAAGACAGCAAAGGGTTAACATCACTGGGACCTGATCTAATCAGGTCCCGATGATGTTCCCTGTCAGAGCTAACGCTCTGCACCGCTCTCACAGCGCTTGCAGGACCCAGGGAGTCCTGAGCACTGCGAGACCACCCACCGTTTTTAAACGTCCGCGCTGCACAGAGCCCAGGCAGCGCGGACGTTTATCTACAGTGGGCGGTCGGGAAGCGGTTAAGTGGAAAGAGGAAGCAGCAGGTATGTGTTGTTTGGGCGGGAAAGTAGCTCTTCCTTATATAGACGAGCCAGTTCAACCTTTAAAAGAGCTTATCTCTAATGAAACTGATGAATCTCGCCTTTTTCTAAATAATATAAGAAAATACAACATGTGCTTTCATATGACGTCTTCTGGAGCAGATCAAATTGTCTCAATGCCAGGGTTTTGCCCGACCTTTACAATACAAGTATACCACCGTATCGGTTCTTTAATTCCTATGTCCATTTCGCAACCACAATTTTTACAAGTTTATTTCATAGGTGACGAAGAAGAACAAATTAACAGGCGTACTGAGTGCGTGCAAAGCGCAGATAGAAACATAGTTAAAAAATTACAACGAGTACTTCACAACCACAACATTTTGGTGCATGAATTTAAAACGGCTAGAGACAGAATGATCAATGACGATCATTTCAAAGTAGTGATTCACCCAGACCGTGTACCACGTGGTCAACATGAGAGACGATTCAATGCCCCTACTACAAATGAAATAGCTGCTGTAATAGTTAGTAGCGAACAAACTATGTCTCGGGACATCGTTGTGCAGCCGCGCGATGGCATGCTCACTATGATTCCCGATACACATAGATTCTATGACGCTCTCGAGTACCCAATAATTTTTTGGAAAGGACAAGAGGGGTACAGCATTGATATTCCTCAGATAAATCCAATTACCAAACAAGCAATGCCAAGCAAAAAGGTGTCCTGCAAAGATTTTTATGCCTTTCACTTGATGGTCCGTCGCAGCGATTTTAATTTGATGCTTAAGTGTAGGCTCCTACTTCATCAGTTTCTGGTCGACATGTATGTAAAGATGGAAAGTGAGCGCTTAAGGTTCATTTCTTTAAATAAAAAAAAACTGCGCGCAGAAAATTAAATTCACTTGCAAGATGCAATAAGAAATGATGCGGATTTGGATCCAAATAACTTAGGTCAGATGGTGATTCTCCCGTCATTTGTAAATAGCCCGAGATACCTACACGAATATACACAAGATGCGTTCACATACGTACGTAATTATGGGAGGCCTGATTAATTTATTACAATGACTTGCAACCCCGCTTGGCCAGAAATCACCAAAGAGCTTATGGCTGGTCAAAATTCAACGGACAGACATGACTTAACAGCCGGAGTATTTAGAATAAAAGTACAGAAGTTGGTAGCTCTACTTACAAAAGGTAACATATTTGGTGATATGCAATGCTTCATGTACTCGATCGAGTGGCAAAAGCGAGGTTTGCCTCATGTGCACTTACTGCTGTGGTTAAAGGAAAAATTGCATCCGAACCAAATTGACGAAATCATATGTGCTGAGATACCAAACCCAGAAACTGATCAAAAGCTCTATGATACAGTGACAAAGAATATGATTCACGGGCCATGTGGTACATTCAATTCTTCATCGCCATGCATGAAGGAAGGAAAATGTACCAAAAAATATCCGAGGAAGCTTTTAAAAGATACTCAAACCAATGACAAAGGTTATCCTTTGTACAGGCGCAGAGCTCCAGAGAATGATGGACGCACGACGATTATAAAAACCCGTAGAGGAACACAGGAAATATTGGTGGACAATAGCTGGGTGGTCCCATATTCTCCACTCTTATCAAAAAATGTTAATTCTCATTTAAATGTAGAGTTCTGTAATACGGTACAGGCGATAAAATATATTTGTAAATATATTAATAAGGGTAGCGACCAGGCTATTTTTAACATCCGCCAGCAAGGGAATGTTAACATTGACCCAAGAGATGAGGTGCAGACCTTTAGAACCGGCCGATATGTTAGTAGTAACGAAGCAGAGTGGCGGATCTTAGGTCTGCCTCTGCACGAGAGACACCCAACCGTCACTCATCTCGCGATTCATTTACCCAATGGCGAGAGGGTTTACTTTACGGAAAATAATTTTAGAGAGAGATTAGAAGCACCACCTAAAACTACACTAACTGCATTTTTCCTGTTGTGCCAAAGTGATACGTTTGCAAAAACATTACATTGACGTGCCTCGCTACTATACTTGGAATGTGGCACGGAAGCATTGGAAACGTCATTTACAAGGAACACCTGTCGATGGTTGGCCAGGTGTGAAGGCAGGAGACGCTCTAGGTCGCATTTACACGGTGCACGTTAGCAATTTTGAATGTTATTGCTTGCGTATGCTGCTGAATGTAATAAGGGGTCCAACCAACTTCTCGGATTTAAAAACATTTGAAGGTCAAGAACTTGCAACTTTTCGGCAGGTGTGTGAGAAGATGGGGTTGTTGGAAGATGATAACCACTGGGAAATCAAAGAGAGATTTATCACAAAATAGTAGGACGAGTTGAGAATGGTGAAGGCGGACTTTTTTTCCTTGATGCCCCGGGTGGTACAGGAAAAACTTTCTTGCTTAATTTACTTTTAGCAAAAATTCGTAGCGGTCATAATGTTGCATTAGCTGTGGCTTCCTCTGGAATTGCTGCAACATTGCTAAGCGGTGGACGGACGGCACATTCAGTCTTTAAATTACCTCTTAATCTGGTGAACGAAGAAACCCCATCGTGTAATATCAGCAAGAGCAGTGCCCGTGGCCTCCTGTGCAACAGTGCAAACTAATCGTGTGGGACGAGTGCACAATGTCACACAAACGCGCCATCGAAGTTCTTGATCGTTGTCTACAAGACTTACACAGTAAACAAACAATAATGGGTGGTGTGGTTGTTTTATTGGCTGGGGACTTTAGGCAAACTTTGCCTGTCATCGAGCAAGGCACTGCAGCAGACGGAATTAACGCATGTCTGAAATCCTCATATTTATGGACCAAAGTTGAAAAGTTGCACCTCACCACCAACATGCGTGTCCAGTTATTCAGTGATCTAGAGTCGGGTGCGTACGCTGAGAAACTGCTCGAGATCGGTGAAGGTCGAATCGAAACTGACGAAGAAGGTATGGTTCTATTCACTAACCAATTTTGTCATGTTGTGGATTCGGAAGACGCACTTATTGCTCAAGTTTTTCCAAATTTGCAACAAAACATCCACGATGAAAATTGGCTATGTGAAAGAACTATACTAGCACCAAGAAATGAAACAGTTGCGAAAATCAATAAAATTATCTTGGACCAAGTAACCAGCGATGCAACAACCTACAACTCCGACACAGTCATGTCATCTGAAGACTGTACGCGCTACCCCGTGGAGTTTCTTAACTCTTTGGAGCTATCCGGGGTCCCATCTCATAAGCTCGAATTAAAGGTCGGTATACCCGTTTTGTTAATGCGCAACTTGGACGCCCCGAGATTATGTAATGGCACTAGATTGCGAGTCACTGAACTAGGCAGGCACATTGTAAAGGCCACAATTTTAACTGGAGAAGCTAAGGGTGAAAATATTCTTATACCGCGCATCCCAATAATACCCAATAACTTACCCTTTAATTTCAAACGTTTGCAGTTCCCACTTAAAGTTGCATTTTCAATGACCATCAATAAATCGCAAGGGCAAACTTTGAAGGTAGCGGGGATACATTTAGGCACGTCCTGTTTTTCCCACGGTCAGCTATACGTAGCTTGCTCACGTGTTTCTAAATCGCAAAATCTACATATTTTCGCTGAACGAAAGAAATCAAATAACATAGTTTACAGGAGTATATTGCAGTAAAAACACATAGATAAATTACCTGCAGATGTCCATTATTCCAATTACATACTAATTCTTTACTAACACGAACAATATTAAATGCAAGTAACTTCAGTCCGACCTGTTTATTAATCAGTGTTTAGTAATCCGTTTGTGATGAAATTTGATATGGATAATTTCAAGCCTGGGGAAGGACATAGGGCTACTTTTTATAAACACACCATACAGGCGAAGATTATATAAAACTGTAAACCTGATTGACTGACACAACTAGCGGTCAACGCACAGCCGAAACCACTGAACTTAGCATCTTGAAATTTGCAGATAGGTTCTATTATAGCTTAAATGAGCACTAAGAAAGGAATTTTGATAATTCCACCCTCAAGAGTTTCCCTCTTAATATTATAGGGGTTCAAAGATTGTATGGAATCAGTCAGTTTTGAAGTTAGACATCTGAAATTTTGGATGTACGAGTAACTAAATAAGATTATTTTTTTTTACTATTAAGATTATTTTTTTTTACTATTAAGATTTTTTTTTTTTTTACTATTAAAATGATCTGTCACGAAATGTGAGCGAAGCCGCGGGTAAAAGCTAGTTATATTATATGTGGGTCTGTGAGGACATTATATTATATGTGGGTCTGTGAGGACATTATATTATATGTGGGTCTGTGAGGACATTATATTATATGTGGGTCTGTGAGGACATTATGTTATATGTGGGTCTGTGGGGACATTATATTATATGTGGGTCTGTGGTAACATTATATTATATGTGGGTCTGTGGGAACATTATATTATATGTGGGTCTTTGGTGATATTTTATTATATGTGGGTCTGTAGGGTCATTATATTATATGTGGGGCTGTTGGGACATTATATTATATGTGGGTCGGTGGTAACATATTATATGTGGGTTTGTGGGGACATTATATTATATTTGGGTCTGTGAGGACATTATATTATATGTGGGTCTGTGGGGACAATATATTATATGTTGGTCTGTGGTAACATTATATTATATGTGGGTCTGTGAGGACATTATATTATATGTGGGTCTGTGGGGACATTATATTATATGTGGGTTTGTGGGGACATTATATTATATGTGGGTCTGTGGGGACAATATATATGTGGGACTGTGGGGACATTATATTATATTTGGGACTGTGGGACATTATATTATATGTGGGTCTCTGAGGACATTATATTATATGTGGATCTGTGAGGACATTATATTATATATGGGTCTATGAGGACATTATATTATATGTGGGTCTGTGGGGACATTATATTTATATGTGGGTCTGTGGGGACATTATATTATATGTGGGTCTGTGGTAACATATTATATGTGGGTCTGTGAGGACATTAAATTATATGTGGGTCTGTGAGGACATTATATTATATGTGGGTCTGTGAGGATATTATATGTGGATCTGTGAGGACATTATATTATATGTGGGTCTGTGAGGACATTATATTATATGTGGGTCTGTGGGGACATTATATTATATGTGGGTCTGTGGTAACATTATATTATATGTGGGTCTGTGAGGACATTATATTATATGTGGGTCTGTGGTAACATTATATTATATGTGGGTCTGTGGGGACATTATATATGTGGGTCTGTGAGGACATTATATTAAATGTGGGTCTGTGTGGACATTATATTATATGTGGGTCTGTGAGGACATTATATTATATGTGGGTCTGTGGGGACATTATATTATATGTGGGTCTGTGAGGACATTATATTATATGTGGGTCTGTGGGGACATTATATTATATGTGGGTCTGTGGTAACATATTATATGTGGGTCTGTGGGGACATTATATTATATGTGGGTCTGTGGGGACATTATATTATATGTGGGTCTGTGGGGACATTATATTATATGTGGGTCTGTGGGAACATTATATTATATGTGGGTGTTTGGTGACATTATATTATATGTGCGTCTGTGGGGACATTATATTATATGTGGGTCTGTGGTAACATTATATTATGTATGGGTCTGTGTGGTCATTATATTATATGTGGGTCTGGGGTAACATTATATTATATGTGGGTCTGTGGGAATATTATATTATATGTGGGTCTGTGGTAACATTATATTATATGTGGGTCTGTGGTAACATTATAATATATGTGGGTCTGTGGGGTGATTATATTATATGTGGGTCTGTGGTAACATTATATTATATGTGGGTCTGTGGGAACATTATATTATATGTGGGTCTGTGGGAACATTATATTATATGTGGGTCTTTGGTGCCATTATATTATATGTGGGTCTGTGGGGTCAATATATTATATGTGGGTCTGTGGGGACATTATATTATTTATGGGTCTGTGGGGACATTATATTATATGTGGAACTGTGGGGACATTATATTATATGTGGGTTTGTGGTAACATTATATTATATGTGGGTCTTTGGGAACATTATATTACAGTGCTGGCCAAAAGTATTGGCACCCCTGCAATTCTGTCAGATAATACTCAGTTTCTTCCTGAAAATGATTGCAATCACAAATTCTTTGGTATTATTATCTTCATTTAATTTGTCTTCAATGAAAAAAACACAAAAAGAATTGTCCTAAAGCCAAATTGGATATAATTCCACACCAAACCTAAAAAAGGGGGTGGACAAAAGTATTGGCACCGTTTGAAAAATCATGTGATGCTTCTCTAATTCGTGTAATTAACAGCACCTGTAACTTACCTGTGGCACCTAACAGGTGTTGGCAATAACTAAATCACACTTGCAGCCAGTTAACATGGATTAAAGTTGACTCAACCTCTGTCCTGTGTCCTTGAGTGTACCACATTGAGCATGGAGAAAAGAAAGAAGACCAAAGAACTGTTTGAGGACTTGAGAAACCAAATTGTGAGGAAGCATGAGCAATCTCAAGGCTACAAGTCCATCTCCAAAGACCTGAATGTTCCTGTGTCTTCCGTGCGCAGTGTCATCAAGAAGTTTAAAGCCCATGGCACTGTGGCTAACCTCCCTAGATGTGGACGGAAAAGAAAAATTGACGAGAGATTTCAACGCAAGATTGTGCGGATGGTGGATAAAGAACCTCGACTAACATCCAAACAAGTTCAAGCTGCCCTGCAGTCCGAGGGTACAACAGTGTCGACCCGTACTATCCGTCGGCATCTGAATGAAAAGGGACTGTATGGTAGGATACCCAGGAAGACCCCACTTCTTACCCCGAGACATAAAAAAGTCAGGCTGGAGTTTGCCAAAACTTACCTGAGAAAGCCTAAAACGTTTTGGAAGAATGTTCTCTGGTCAGATGAGACAAAAGTAGAGCTTTTTGGGAAAAAGCATCAACATAGAGTGTACAGGAAAAAAAAAGAGGCATTCAAAGAAAAGAACACGGTCCCTACAGTCAAACATGGCGGAGGTTCCCTGATGTTTTGGGGTTGCTTTGCTGCCTCTGGCACTGGACTGCTTGACTGTGTGCATGGCATTATGAAGTCTGAAGACTACCAACAAATTTTACAGCATAATGTAGGGCCCAGTGTGAGAGGTCATGGGTCTTCCAGCAGGACAATGACCCAAAACACACTTCCAAAAGCACTATAAAATGGTTTGAGAGAAAGCACTGGAGACTTCTAAGGTGGCCAGCAATGAGTCCAGACCTGAATCCCATAGAACACCTGTGGAGAGATCTCAAAATGGCAGTTTGGAGAAGGCACCCTTCAAATATCAGGGACCTGGAGCAGTTTGCCAAAGAAGAATGGTCTACAATTCCAGCAGAGCATTGTAAGAAACTCATTGATGGTTACCGGAAGCGGTTGTTCGCAGTTATTTTGGCTAAAGGTTGTGCAACCAAGTATTAGGCTGAGGGTGCCAATACTTTTGTCCGGCCCTTTTTTGGAGTTTTGTGTGAAATGATCCATGATTTGATTTTTGCTTCATTCTCTTTTGTGTTTTTTCCTTGCAAGCAAATTAAATGAAGATAATAATACCAAAGAATTTGTGATTGCAATCATTTTCAGGAAGAAACTGAGTATTATCTGACAGAATTGCAGGGGTGCCAATACTTTTGGCCAGCACTGTATATGTGGGTCTTTGGTGACATTATATTATATGTGGGTCTGTGGGGACATTATATTATATGTGGGTCTGTGGGGTAATTATTTTATTTGTGGGTTTTGGTAACATTATATTATATGTGAGTCTGTGGGGTCATTATATTATTTGTGGGTCTGTGGTAACATTATATTATATGTGAGTCTGTGGGATCATTATATTATACTAGATGGTGGCACGATTCTAACACATCGGGTATTCTAAAATATGTATGCGGCCGACCGGGTGCATACAGCAGAGCGGTGTTTAAATCTTGCGCCAAAATCGCTGATTGGTCGCGGCCGGCAACCGCGACCAATCAGCAAAGCAGTGTTTAAATTTGGCGGCCATATCGGTGATTGGTCGCAGGCGGCGGCCACGACCAATCTGCAAACCGTGTTAGTGAGGACTGGAGAGCGTGTTTAAATTTGGCAGCAAAATCGCTGATTGGTCGTGGCCGGCAACCGTGACCAATCAGCAAAGCGGTGTTAAAATTTGGCGCCTATATCGCTGATTGTTCACGGCCGGTGGTCGCGACTAATCAGCAGAGCGGCGTTTAAATTTGGCTCCAATAATGCTGATTGGTCGCTGCCAGCGAACGCGACCAATCAGCATAGCGGTATTTAAATTTGGCGCCAATAATGGTGATTGTTCATGGCCGCGACCAATCAGCAGAGCGGTGTTTAAATTTGGCGCCAATAATGCTGATTAATCGCGACCGGCAACCGCGACCAATCAGCAGAGCGGTGTTTAAATTTGGCGCCAATATCGCTGTTTGGTCGCGGCCGGCCACCGCGACCAATCAGCAAAGCGATGTTTAAATTTGGCGCCAATAATGCTGATTAGTCGCGGCCGGCCACCGCGACCAATAAGCAAAGCGGTGTTTAAATTTGGCGCCAATAATGCTGATTGATCAAGTTCGGCGACCGCGACCAATCAGCAGAGCGGTGTTTAAATTTGGCGCCAATATCGCTGTTTGGTCGCGGCCAGCCACCGCGACCAATCAGCAAAGCGGTGTTTAAATTTGGCGCCAATATCGCTGCTTGGTCGCGGCCGGCCACCGCGACCAATAAGCAAAGCGGTGTTTAAATTTGGCGCCAATAATGCTGATTGGTCAAGTTCGGCGACCGCGAGCAATCAGCAGAGTAGTGTTTAAATTTGGCGCCAATACTGCTGATTGGTGAACCACCAAACAATGAGGAGGGCACCATCTAATAAACGGGATCTACCTGCAGCATCTTATAAAATAGTAAGTATGAAAACAGCAAAAAGAAGAGATGCAAACTAGCAGTGATCACCCAAATAGTCAAAAAGTAACCAAATAATTATCAATAACAACAAAGATCCATAAAAATATATCAATTTATTGAATACAAATAATTCCTGACACATATACACAAAATGACAAACCGACAAACAAATAAAACACCATTAAAAATAGTATAGTATAGTATAGTATTTTCATAAATACTGCTGATTGGTCGCGGCCGGCGACCGCGACCAATCAGCAGAGCGGGGTTTAAATTTGGTGCCAATATTGCTGATTGTTTGCGGGTGGCGGCCACGACCAATCAGCGAACCGTGTTAGTGAGGACTGGAGAGTGTGTTTAAATTTGGCGCCAAAATCGCTGATTGGTCGCTGCCGGCGACCGCGACCAATCAGCAGAGCAGTGTTTAAATTTGGCGCCAATGTCGCTGATTGGTCGCAGCTGGCGGTCGTGACCAATCAGCAGAGCGGTGTTTAAATTTGGCGCCAATATCGCTGATTGGTCGCAGCTGGCGGTCGCGACCAATCAGCAGAGGGGTGTTTAAATTTGGCGCCAATATTGCTGATTGGTCGCGGTCGCCGGCCGCGACCAATCAGCAGAGCGTTTTTTAAATTTGTCGCCAATCTCGCTGATTTGTCGCGGCTGGTGGCCGCCACCAATCAGCAGAGCGGTGTTTAAATTTGGCGCCAATCTCGCTGATTGGTCGCGGGCAGCGTCCACGACCAATCAGCACAGCAGTGTTTAAATGTGGCGCCAAAATTGCTGATTGGTAGCGGGCAGCGTCCGCGACCAATCAGCACAGCAGTGTTTAAATGTGGCGCTAAAATCAGCACATCAGTGTTTAACCCCTTAAGCCCCGAGGGTGGTTTGCACGTTAATGACCAGGCCAATTTTTACAATTCTGACCACTGTCACTTTATGAGGTAATTACTCTGGAACGCTTCAACGGGTCCCCCTGATTCTGAGATTGTTTTTTCGTGACATATTGTACTTCATGATTGTGGTAAAATTTCTTCGATATCACTTGCGTTTATTTGTGAAAAAAATGGAAATTTGGCGAAAATTTAGAAAATTTAGCAATTTTCAAAATTTAAATTTTTATGCCCTTAAATCAGAGAGATATGTCACGCAAAAGAGTTAATAAATAACATTTCCCACGTGTCTACTTTACATCAGCACAATTTTGGAACCAAAATTTTTTTTTGTTAGGAAGCTATAAGGGTTAAAAGTTGAGCAGCGATTTCTCATTTTTCCAACAAAATTTACAAAACCATCTTTTTAGGGACCACATCACATTTGAAGTCACTTTGAGAGGTCTTTATTAGAGATGAGCGTTGTTCTACTCGAACTGTTCGCCAATCTCAAATTCGAGCTGTTTTGGGCGGTGTTCGAGCCGTTCGGCGAACACGAACAATTTGATAAAAATTCGGCTGTTCGAGGTTATGTTCGATAACTGTTCGTGCACCAAAATCATAACTGGATTTTTTCTCAGTAATGATGAAAATTAATGTTAATACGCAGTTTGAGTGTACAGCGGGGTGGGGGGAGGGGCAGGGGATGGATCTCTGCAGGAACAATGAAGATCTCCATTTTTTTTCTCTTTCCCGCATTTGCAGTGGGGAGGTGCAATCTGTCAGCCTATCAGCAGCGCACACACGGAGCGAAGTGCTTTTTTTCACACAAGCAAGGGCATGTGTCATTGGCAGTGTATGTCACATGTCCTTGCCCTATAAGACCAAGCCATTTTCCCCGTCGCCACCATTTTCTCACTGCTGCAGCTGCGTGTTAGACGGCACCGCTGTTGCTGTGTGCGCTATACCTTGTTAATTTCAAGCCAATTTTCGCACAAATATACAGATAGCTTGGGAGTAGGGAATAGTTGTGATTGCAGTCCTTTTAAGGACTAGGTTACAGCATTTCCTACGACTTTTATCAGGGAGGTCTGTGCTCTTAAATAGATAGGTTGTGGGAGTAAAGACTAATTGTAATTGGAGTCCTTTTCAGGACTAGGTTACATCAGTTCCTATCAGTTTTTGCCAGGCAGGTCTGTGCCAGTGCTGTGCAAGTTTTTTTCACAGCATTTGGCTGAATCTAGCAAAGCTAATCCTTTTTGGCCTATTGCAGAGTGTGTTAGTCAGTGGAGTAGCCTATCTGTGCTGCAAGATATACCACCTGTGTATAGAATACCAATTTTTTTACTGCACCTAGTGAAGTAAAATCTTTTGGGCATAGCATCATTCTATTAGTCCATCTATACTGACCTCCATCAGGTTGCAAATTAAAACTAATTTTTATCTGCATCTACAGTACCTCTGAAAAAATATTTGGGCTTCTAGCTGTGTGTGGGACTTGTTGTATTAGTCCATCTATACTGACCTCCATCAGGTTGCAAACTGAATATATTTTTTTCTGCATCTACCTCTGAAAAAATATTTGGGCTTCTAGCTGTGTGTGGGTCTTGTTCTATTAATCCATCTATACTGACCTCCATCAGGTTGCAAACTGAATATAATTTTTTTCTGCATCTAGCTCTGAAAAAATATTTGGCCTTCTAGCAGTGTGTCGGACTTTCTCTATTAGTCCATCTATACTGACCTCCATCAGGTTGCAAATTAAAAATAATTTGTATCTGCATCTACAGTACCTCTGAAAAAATATTTGGGCTTCTAGCTGTGTGTGGGACTTGTTGTATTAGTCCATCTATACTGACCTCCATCAGGTTGCAAATTAAAAATAATTTGTATCTGCATCTATAGTACCTCTGAAAAAATATTTGGGCTTCTAGCTGTGTGTGGGACTTGTTGTATTAGTCCATCTATACTGACCTCCATCAGGTTGCAAATTAAAAATAATTTGTATCTGCATCTACAGTACCTCTGAAAAAATATTTGGGCTTCTAGCTGTGTGTGGGACTTGTTGTATTAGTCCATCTATACTGACCTCCATCAGGTTGCAAATTAAAAATAATTTGTATCTGCATCTACAGTACCTCTGAAAAAATATTTGGGCTTCTAGCTGTGTGTGGGACTTGTTGTATTAGTCCATCTATACTGACCTCCATCAGGTTGCAAATTAAAAATAATTTTTATCTGCATCTACAGTACCTCTGAAAAAATATTTGGGCTTCTAGCTGTGTGTGGGACTTGTTGTATTAGTCCATCTATACTGACCTCCATCAGGTTGCAAATTAAAAATAATTTGTATCTGCATCTACAGTACCTCTGAAAAAATATTTGGGCTTCTAGCTGTGTGTGGGACTTGTTGTATTAGTCCATCTATACTGACCTCCATCAGGTTGCAAATTAAAAATAATTTTTATCTGCATCTACAGTACCTCTGAAAAAATATTTGGCTTCTAGCTGTGTGTGGGACTTGTTGTATTAGTCCATCTATACTGACCTCCATCAGGTTGCAAACTGAATATATTTTTTTCTGCATCTACCTCTGAAAAAATATTGGGCTTCTAGCTGTGTGTGGGTCTTGTTCTATTAATCCATCTATACTGACCTCCATCAGGTTGCAAACTGAATATAATTTTTTTCTGCATCTAGCTCTGAAAAAATATTTGGCCTTCTAGCACTGTGTCGGACTTTCTCTATTAGTCCATCTATACTGACCTCCATCAGGTTGCAAACTGAATATATTTTTTTCTGCATCTAACCCAGCCAATAGTTTTGGCCTAATACCACAGTTTGGCCACTCAGCTCTGCTCGGTTACCATCCATTGTTTTTTTGTGCAAACAACTCCAGAGTTGTGAATTAGTTAACCACCAAAATGAGTGGAAAAAGGCCTGCTGCTGGTGGAAAGGGGAATAGGCGTGTTTGGAAGGGGAAAAAAGGTTGTGTCCGTGGGGTAGGTGTTAAAGCAACAGTAACATCTGCAGAAGAAAGACCATCTTCCAGCCAAACTAAAATGTCTACTTCTTTTAGCGGACAATGTGATAAGATCCCTTTCTTACGGCCACGCCAATCGCTACAAATTCCAGATGAGGCACAAAAACAGCAGGTGCTTCAACGGATATCAAGTGCTCCTTTAAGTGGGCTCTCCTCCACATCAACTTCAACATCACAAATACTCCAGTCCTCAAAGGTGTCACCCAAATCGCACTTGCTTCCGCACAGCTCCCAAATCTCCAGCTGCCCGTCTGAGTATGAGGTAGAACAGATGGTTGAGTCTGCAGAGCTGTTTACTCATACTATAGCCTGGGAATCAGAGGTCGACTCCAGCGCTTCTGTGAATCCAGACGAGGAAATGATCTGCACTGATGCCCAGAATCTTTATGAGTCGGATCCAGGACCAGACGCAGAAGGTTCTGACCATAATGTAGACCCTCATTCCCAAACTGTAACTCCTGTTGGTGGAGACAATGAGGAAGACGATGATAAGACTCAAATACCTGATTGGAATGACAACTTTAGTTTTTTGTCAGGGCAGGAACAGGTTGGCTCGAGGACGACGGGTGTGATAACACACAGGGTGATGATGATGAGGTTGGAGATCCCACTTACTGTCAACCCACAGTCAGCCAAGAGATGAGGTCAGCAGAGGAGGTGGAGGAAGATGCTAGTGACGACGAGGTCAGGTTGCGCCTTCCTGGACAGAGACGTAGTACTGGAAGCACGTCAACAACTGCATCCTCAAACACAACTCTGCCTCTCACCACAAGTCGTGGTGGCTCTTCAGGTCGCATGGGTGCTAAGCCTTGCATAGCCTGGGCATTTTTTCAGATCGATAAAGATGACCCAACTCGTGTTATCTGTAACATTTGTCAGCAAAAGCTAAGTAGAGGCCAAAAAATACATAGTTTGAGTACTTCATGCATGAACCGGCACATGGACATGAAGCATAAGTTGCAGTGGGAAGCTCAGTGTGCTACAATGCGGCCTAGCCGGCCGGGCCAACCACCGTCTGCCATATCTTGTGCATCCGCGGCCTCTTCATCCTCTGTGACTGGGGGGACAGCAGTCACACCTGTTTTGGGGCGCAGACCTGCCACCTCTTTACCCGCAACAGCCAGCGTGATTGGCAGGTCATCATTTTCTTTGGAGGTGGTAACAGCAGCTGGTGTTGAGCGCTGTCCGACATCGATAGCACCACCTTTGGATCAAGGCAACCTAACATGTCCGCCTGCATCTTCCTCACAGACCGGCAGTTTGCCGGGGACACCCTTATCAACCCCGTCTAAGCACAATAGCCAGCCCTCGGTCCCTCAGATGTGGACAAGTAAAAGACCATTTCCTCCTAGCCATGAGAAAGCTAAGAGGTTGAATTTCACCATCTGCAAGCTCTTGGCTACAGAAATGCTGCCTTTCCGCCTGGTGGACACAGAGGATTTTCGAGACCTTATGTCCGTCGCAGTGCCCCAGTACCAGATGCCCAGTCGGCACTACTTCTCAAAGAAAGGTGTGCCTGCGCTCCACCAGCATGTCGCACACAACATCACCGCTTCTTTGAGAAACTCTGTGTGTGACAGGGTGCATTTCACCACAGACACTTGGACGAGTAGGCATGGACAGGGGCGTTACATGTCGCTGACTGGGCACTGGGTAACTATGGTGACAGCAGGACAAGGGGCTGCTGTCCAAGTCTTGCCGTCCCCACGAGTTGTGCGTCAATCCTCTTTATGTCAAAGTTCCTCCACTGCTTCTGCCTCCTCAACCTCCTCTCGGTCTTCCACCTGCACCCAAAGCCTGTCTGGTCATGCCACAAGCTTTCTAACTGCGCAGAAGGGATCCTGCACACCTCCTTACTATGCTGGCAGTAGGGCTCAACGTCATCAGGCGGTTTTTACATTGAAATGTCTGGGAAATGTGAGTCACACAGCTGAGGAGTTGTGGTCAGCTCTGGAGAACCAATTTCATGAATGGTTGTCTCCACTGGACCTGAAACCAGGGAAGGCCGTGTGCGACAATGCTGCAAACCTGGGTGCGGCCCTTCGCCGGGGCAATGTCACACACGTGCCTTGTATGGCTCACGTGTTGAACCTGGTTGTCCAGCAATTTTTAGCCCACTATCCCAGACTAGATGGCCTTCTGCAGAGGGCACGGTCGCTGTGTGCTCACTTCCGCCGTTCGCATCCCGCAGCTCAGCGACTTACATCTCTACAGAAGTCGTTGGGCCTGCCACTTCACCGGCTAAAATGCGATGTGCCTACCCGGTGGAATTCAACTCTGCACATGTTGCAGCGACTGTGGCAGCACCGACAAGCCCTGGTGCAATACGTTCTGACGTATAGCCTGGGCCAACGAGATTCAGAGGTGGGGCAAATCACGCTGGAGGAGTGGTCTCAGATCAGGGACCTATGCACCCTTCTGCACAGTTTTGAAATGGCGACGAAGATGTTTAGTGCTGACGATGCCATTATCAGCATGACTATTCCGGTGATTTACATGCTGGAGCACATGTTAAACAGAATTCGGAGTCAGGTGGTGGCACAAGAGGAGGTGGAGGAAGTAGAGGAGGAGGAGTTGTATGCGGAAGGGCTAACATCTGCAAGGTCCAGACGGTCGGCAGCACCAAGGCGGCAGGCATGTGAGGGTGGGGGAGATGGTTTTACCAGGGCGCATGGTAGCAGCCAAACTAGTGAGGAAGGTGCAGGAGCCCAGGAAGAAGTGGAGGACGAACTGATGGAAGACTCATCAGATGAGGGAGACCTTGATCACATTTCTGTTGTGCGAGGTTGGGGGGAGAGGACAGAGGAAGGAAGCATGATTGTTACCTCGCCACCAACACAACAGGGACTTGGTGCTCCTGGATGCGCAACACACATGAGTGCCTTCTTGCTGCACTACCTGCAACATGACCCTCGAATTGTGAGAATTAGAAATAATCCTGACTACTGGGTTGCCACACTGTTAGATCCCCGGTACAAAAGTAAATTTGCAGAAATTATTCCTGCCATAGAAAGGGATGCACGCATGCAGGAGTATCAGCAGAGACTGTTGCAGAATCTTACATGTGCTTTTCCACAAAATACCAGTGGTGCACGTAGTGAATCTCACAGTTCCAACTTGCCAACCGTGGGACCGTCAAGTGTTCAGCACTCAAACCGTAACAGAACCACAGTATCTGGTGGTAACATCAATTTTGCGGAATCATTTCACCACTTTTTTAGCCCATCCTTTGCAAGGCCACAGGAGACAAGAAGTCTGACACATAGTCAACGCCTAGAGACGATGGTACAGGAGTATCTCCAAGTAAACATTGAAGCCACGACTGTGTCACTGGACCCTTGCTCTTTTTGGGCTTCCAATCTGGATAAATGGCCGGAGCTAGCCACTTACGCCTTGGAGATCTTGTCATGCCCCGCAGCCAGCGTTCTGTCTGAACGTGTGTTCAGCGCTGCTGGTGGTGTGCTGACAGATAAGCGCACGCGGCTCTCCACTGATAATGTACACAGACTCACGTTCATAAAGATGAACAAATCATGGATCCGAAACGACTTTTGTACCCCTGTGTCATCCTGGGGAGAGTAAAAGCTTGATGATTGTTTAAAATCACCCTACCAACCGTTTTAAGCTTTCAAATTACTAATCATGTTTATCTGTATCTTGACTGGAAAATAATTTGGGCTTTGTAGCAGTGTGCAGCACTGATCCTATTAGGCCATCTATAATAAGCTCCACCAGATTTAAAATTAAAAATAATTTTTAGCTGCATCTAGCCCGGAAAATAATTTTGGGGCTCCGAGATGCGCAAGACACATAAGTGCCTTCTTGCTGCACTACCTGCAGCATGACCCTCATATTGTCAGAATTCGAAGTAATCATGACTACTGGGTTGCCACACTCTTAGATCCCCCAAACTTTTCGATCAACCTTTTCATTTTAATAAAGACCAAAAAAATGGTCATTTTTGAAATTATAAGCATTAGCAGGTTGTTAGAAACTGAAATCAAACAGTTTTCAACTCAAAACTTTATTCTAGGTGATGTTACATTTTCACATAGGACCCCTTGTTCGAAAGGAGCTTCTGAACTCTCTCGTCCATTGAATTTGTCAGGTTTTGGATGGTTTCTGCTTCAATTGTTTTGCATGAGGACAGAATACCCTCCCAGAGCTGTTGCTTAGATGTGAACTGCCTCCCGCCATCATAGACACTCCTTTTAATGATGCTCCAAAGGTTCTGAATGGGGTAGAGGTCAGGGGAGCATGGGGGTCACACCATAAGTTTGTCCCCTTTTATGCCCATATCAGCCAGAGATGCAGATGTTTTATGTGCAGCATGAGATGGTGCATTATCATGCAGAAAAATGATCTTGCTGTGAAATACACGGTTCTTCTTCTTGAACCATGGCAGGAAATGCTGTTTGAGAAAATCCACATACATTATGGAGTTCATCTTTAGCGCCTTCAGGGATCCTAAAGGGGCCGACAATCTCTCTCCCCATGATTCCAGCCCAAAACATTACTCCACCTCCTCCTTGTTGGCGCTGTAGCCGTGTTTGCGTGGGGTGTCCATCAACCAGCCATCCTCCACTCTATCCATCTGGACCATCGAGCGCTGCACGGCACTCATCCGTGAACAAAACAGTTTTGAAATCAGTCTTCATGTAATGTTTGGCCCACTGGAGCCGTTTCTGCTTGTGTGAAGTGGATAGAGGAGGTCGACAGGATGGCGTATGCACAGCTGCAAACCTCTGAAGGACCCTGCATCTTGTTGTTCGGGGGACGTTGGAGGCACAAGCAGCTTCAAAAACTTGTCTGCTGCTATGACAAGGCTTTTTTGCCGCTGCTCTTTCAACCTGACGTAATTGCCTGTAGGAAAGAGTCCTCAATTTGCCCTTATCAGCACGCACACGTGTGTACTGTGAATCAGCTACATACTTCTTGATTGCCAAGACACTTCATCCTGATCATCGCACAATGTTGATTGTAGTCATGCCTTGACCTAAACACTCCACAATTTGTTGCTTCTCAGCAGCCGACACATCCTTTTTCTTTCCCATTTTGGCAGAAAATGTAGGCTGCTGAATAATGTGAGAGAGCCTTCTTAAGTAGTCTTGCCTTTCATTGGACACACCTGACAAACTAATTAGCACTGGTGTCTGCAATTGCTTACAGTGATATAAAGAGCCCTGACACACATCACCATCAATGAGTTTAACTGACAAACAAACAAATTCTTCCCTTATCACTCCTAAACACTTTTTGCATAATAATTTGGAACACAGTGTACATGTGCTTTTCCACAAAACACCAGTGGTTCACGTAGTGAATCTTACAGTTCTAACTTGCCAACCGTGGTCTGTATGGAGTTGTTCAATAAAGGGCCCAAAATTAAGATAACATAGATGGGAGAGGTCTCTATGAATAGGAATTCCTAAGTATTTGATACCCTGTGAGGGCCAGGCAAAGGGAAAGTTGGACTGGATGGAATCCTATATGGATTTGGGGAGGGAGACATCGAGGGCCTCAGACTTCGCTGCATTGATTTTAAAATTTGACCATGTAACAAAGTGATCTATTTCAGCCATAACAGCATGGATGGATATACAGTTATATGAAAAAGTTTGGGCACCCCTATTAATCTTAAGCTTAATGTTTTATAAAAATTGGTGTTTTTGCAACAGCTATTTCACTTTGATATATGTAATAACTGTTGGACACAGTAATGTTTCTGCCTTGAAATGAGGTTTATTGTACTAACAGAAAATGTGCAATCTGCATTCAAACAAAATTTGACAGGTGCATAAATATGGGCACCCTTATCATTTTCTTGGTTTAAATACTCCTACCTACTTTTTACTGACTTACTAAAGCCCTTTTTTTGGTTTTGTAACCTCATTGAGCTTTGAACTTCATAGCCAGGCGTTTGCAATCATGAGAAAAGCTACTTAAAGTGGCCACTTGCAAGTTGTTCTCCTGTATGAATCTCCTCTGAAGAGTGGCATCATGGGCTCCTCAAAACAACTGTCAAATGATCTGAAAACAAAGATTATTCAACATAGTTGTTCAGGGGAAGGATAAAAAAGCTGTCTCAGAGATTTAACCTGTCAGTTTCCACTGTGAGGAACATAGTAAGGAAATGGAAGAACACAGGGACAGTTCTTGTTAAGGCCAGAAGTGGCAGGCCAAGAAAAACATCAGAAAGGCTGAGAAGAAGAATGGTGAGATCAGTCAAGGACAATCCTCAGACCACCTCCAGAGAGCTGCAGCATCAACTTGCTGCAGATGGAGTCACTGTGCATCGGTCAACTATACAACGCACTTTGCACAAAGAGAAGCTGTATGGGAGAGTGATGCGAAAGAAGCCGTTTCTGCAAGCACGCCACAAACAGAGTCGGCTGAGGTATGCAAAAGCACATTTGGAGAAGCCAATTTCTTTTTGGAAGAAGGTCCTGTGGACTGATGAAACCAAGATTGAGTTGTTTGGTCATACAAAAAGGCGTTATGCACGGCGGCAAAAAAACACAGCATTCCAAGAAAAACACTTGCTACCCACAGTAAAATTTGGTGGAGGTTCCATCATGCTTTGGGGCTGTGTGGCCAATGCCGGCACCGGGAATCTTGTTAAAGTTGAGGGACGCATGGATTCCACTCAGTATCAGCAGATTCTTGACAATAATGTTCAAGAATCAGTGACAAAGTTGAAGTTATGCAGGGAATGGATCTTTCAGCAAGACAATGATCCAAAACACCGCTCCAAATCTACTCAGGCATTCATGCAGAGGAACAATTACAATGTTCTGGAATGGCCATCCCAGTCCCCAGACCTGAATATCATTGAACATCTGTGGGATCATTTGAAGAGGGCTGTCCATGCTCAGCGACCATCAAACTTAACTGAACTGGAATTGTTTTGTAAAGAGGAATGGTCAAAAATACCTTCATCCAGGATCCAGGAAATCATTAAAAGCTACAGGAAGCGACTAGAGGCTGTTATTTTTGCAAAAGGAGGATCTACTAAATATTAATGTCACTTTTCTGTTGAGGTGCCCATACTTATGCACCTGTCAAATTTTGTTTGAATGCAGATTGCACATTTTCTGTTAGTACAATAAACCTAATTTCAAGGCAGAAACATTACTGTGTCCAGCAGTTATTACATATATCAAACTGAAAAAGCTGTTGCAAAAACACCAATTTTTATAAAACATTAAGATTAATAGGGGTGCCCAAACTTTTTCATATAACTGTATAATATAATGTCCCCACAGACCCACATATAATATAATGTCCCCACAGACCCACATATAATATAATGTCCTCACAGACCCACATATAATATAATGTCCTCACAGACCCACATATAATATAATGTCCTCACAGACCCACATATAATATAATGTCCTCACAGACCCACATATAATATAATGTCACCACAGACCCACATATAATATAATGTCCTCACAGACCCACATATAATATAATGTCCTCACAGACCCACATATAATATAATGTTACCACAGACCAGCATTTAATATATTGTCCCCACAGACCCACATATAATATGTCCTCACAGACCCACATATAATATAATGTCCTCACAGACCCACATATAATATAATGTCCTCACAGACCCACATATAATATAATGTACCCACAGACCCACATATAATATAATGTCCCCACAGACCCACTTACAATATAATGTCCTCATAGATCCACATATAATATAATGTCCCCACAGACCCACATATAATATAATGTCCCCACAGCCCCACATATAATATAATGTCCTCATAGATCCACATATAATATAATGTCCCCACAGACCCACATATAATATAATGTCCCCACAGACCCACATATAATATAATGTCCTCACAGACCCACATATAATATAATGTCCCCACAGCCCCACATATAATATAATGTATCCACAGACCCACATATAATATAATATCCTCACAGACCCACATATAATATAATGTCCTCACAGACCCACATATAATATAATGTTACCACAGACCCACATATAATATAATGTCCTCACAGACCCACATATAATATAATGTCCTCACAGACCCACATATAATATAATGTTACCACAGACCAGCATTTAATATATTGTCCCCACAGACCCACATATAATATAATGTCCTCACAGACCCACATATAATATAATGTCCTCACAGACCCACATATAATATAATGTCCTCACAGACCCACATATAATATAATGTTACCACAGACCAGCATTTAATATATTGTCCCCACAGACCCACATATAATATAATGTCCTCACAGACCCACATATAATATAATGTCCCCACAGCCCCACATATAATATAATGTCCTCACAGACCCACATATAATATAATGTCACAACAGACCCACATATAATATAATGTCCTCACAGACCCACATATAATATAATGTCCTCACAGACCCACATATAATATAATGTTACCACAGACCAGCATTTAATATATTGTCCCCACAGACCCACATATAATATAATGTCCTCACAGACCCACATATAATATAATGTCCTCACAGACCCACATATAATATAATGTCCTCACAGACCCACATATAATATAATGTCCCCACAGACCCACATATAATATAATGTCCTCACAGAACCACATATAATATATTGTCCCCACAGACCCACATATAATATAATGTCCCCACAGAGCCACATATAATATAATGTCCCCACAGACCCACAAATAATATAATGTCCCCACAGACCCACATATAATATAATGTCCTCACAGACCCACATATAATATAATGTCACCATAGACCCACATATAATATAATGTCCTCACAGACCCACATATAATATAATGTCCTCACAGACCCACATATAATATAATGTCCCCACAGACCCACATATAATATAATGTCCCCACAGACCCACATATAGTATAATGTTCCCACAGACCCACATATAATATAATGTCCCCACAGACCTACATATAATATAATGTCCCCACAGACCCACATATAATATAATGTCCTCACAGACCCACATATAATATAATGTTCCCACAGACCCACATTATATATATTGTCCCCACAGACCCACATATAATATAATGTCCTCACAGACCCACATATAATATAATGTCCTCACAGACCCACATATAATATAATGTCCCCACAGACCCACATATAATATAATGTCCTCACAGACCCACATATAATATAATGTCCCCACAGACCCACATATAATATAATGTCCCACAGACCCACATATAATATAATGTTCCCACAGACCCACATATAATATAATGTCCTCACAGACCCACATATAATATAATGTCCTCACAGACCCACATATAATATAATGTCCTCACAGACCCACATATAATATAATGTCCTCACAGACCCACATATAATATAATGTTCTCACAGATCCACATATAATATAATGTCCTCACAGACCCACATATAATATAATGTCCTCACAGACCCACATATAATATAATGTCCTCACAGACCCACATATAATATAATGTCCCCACAGACCCACATATAATATAATGTCTCCACAGACCCACATATAATATAATGTCCTCACAGACCCACATATAATATAATGTCCTCACAGACCCACATATAATATAATGTCCTCACAGACCCACATATAATATAATGTCCCCACAGACCCACATATAATATAATGTCCCCACAGACCCACATATAATATAATGTCCCCACAGACCCACATATAATATAATGTCCCCACAGACCCCATATAATATAATGTCCTCACAGACCCACATATAATATAATGTCCTCACAGACCCACATATAATATAATGTTCTCACAGATCCACATATAATATAATGTCCTCACAGACCCACATATAATATAATGTCCTCACAGACCCACATATAATATAATGTCCTCACAGACCCACATATAATATAATGTCCCCACAGACCCACATATAATATAATGTCCTCACAGACCCACATATAATATAATGTCCTCACAGACCCACATATAATATAATGTCCTCACAGACCCACATATAATATAATGTCCTCACAGACCCACATATAATATAATGTTCTCACAGACCCACATATAATATGTCCCCACAGACCCACATATAATATAATGTCCCCACAGACCCACATATAATATTATGTCCCCACAGACCCACATATAATATAATATCCTCACAGACCCACATATAATATAATGTCCTCACAGACCCACATATAATATAATGTCCTCACAGACCCACATATAATATAATGTCCTCACAGAGCCACATATAATATAATGTCCTCACAGACCCACATATAATATAATGTCTCCACAGACCCACATATAATATAATGTCCTCACAGACCCACATATAATATAATGTCCTCACAGACCCACATATAATATAATGTCCTCACGGACCCACATATAATATAATGTCCTCACGGACCCACATATAATATAATGTCCTCACAGATCCACATATAATATAATGTCCTCACAGACCCACATATAATATAATGTCCTCACAGACCCACATATAATATAATGTCCTCACAGACCCACATATAATATAATGTCCTCACAGACCCACATATAATATAATGTCCTCACAGACCCACATATAATATAATGTCCTCACAGACCCACATATAATATAATGTTCTCACAGATCCACATATAATATAATGTCCTCACAGACCCACATATAATATAATGTCCTCACAGACCCACATATAATATAATGTCCTCACAGACCCACATATAATATAATGTCCCCACAGACCCACATATAATATAATGTCTCCACAGACCCACATATAATATAATGTCCTCACAGACCCACATATAATATAATGTCCTCACAGACCCACATATAATATAATGTCCTCACAGACCCACATATAATATAATGTCCCCACAGACCCACATATAATATAATGTCCTCACAGACCCACATATAATATAATGTCCCCACAGACCCACATATAATATAATGTCCCCACAGACCCACATATAATATAATGTCCCCACAGACCCCATATAATATAATGTCCTCACAGACCCACATATAATATAATGTCCTCACAGACCCACATATAATATAATGTTCTCACAGATCCACATATAATATAATGTCCTCACAGACCCACATATAATATAATGTCCTCACAGACCCACATATAATATAATGTCCTCACAGACCCACATATAATATAATGTCCCCACAGACCCACATATAATATAATGTCCTCACAGACCCACATATAATATAATGTCCTCACAGACCCACATATAATATAATGTCCTCACAGACCCACATATAATATAATGTCCTCACAGACCCACATATAATATAATGTCCTCACAGACCCACATATAATATAATGTCCTCACAGACCCACATATAATATAATGTCCCCACAGACCCACATATAATATAATGTCCTCACAGACCCACATATAATATAATATCCTCACAGACCCACATATAATATAATGTCCTCACAGACCCACATATAATATAATGTCCCCACAGACCCACATATAATATAATGTCCTCACAGACCCACATATAATATAATGTCCTCACAGACCCACATATAATATAATGTCCTCACAGACCCACATATAATATAATGTCCTCACAGATCCACATATAATATAATGTCCTCACGGACCCACATATAATATAATGTCCCCACAGACCCACATATAATATAATGTCCTCACAGACCCACATATAATATAATGTCCTCACAGACCCACATATAATATAATGTCCCCACAGACCCACATATAATATAATGTCCTCACAGACCCACATATAATATAATGTCCTCACAGACCCACATATAATATAATGTCCTCACAGACCCACATATAATATAATGTCCTCACAGACCCACATATAATATAATGTCCTCACAGACCCACATATAATATAATGTCCTCACAGACCCACATATAATATAATGTCCTCACGGACCCACATATAATATAATGTCCCCACAGACCCACATATAATATAATGTCCTCACAGACCCACATATAATATAATGTCCTCACAGACCCACATATAATATAATATCCTCACAGACCCACATATAATATAATGTACCCACAGACCCACATATAATGTAATGTCCCCACAGACCCACATATAATATAATGTCCTCACAGACCCACATATAATGTCCCCACAGACCCACATATAATATAATGTCCTCACAGACCCACATATAATATAATGTCCCCACAGACCCACATATAATATAATGTCCTCACAGACCCACATATAATATAATGTCCTCACAGACCCACATATAGTATAATGTCCTCACAGACCCACATATAATATAATGTCCCCACAGACCCACATATAATATAATGTCCTCACAGACCCACATATAATATAATGTCCCCACAGACCCACATATAATATAATGTCCTCACAGACCCACATATAATATAATGTCCTCACAGACCCACATATAATATAATGTCCTCACGGACCCACATATAATATAATGTCCCCACAGACCCACATATAATATAATGTCCTCACAGACCCACATATAATATAATGTCCTCACAGACCCACATATAATATAATGTCCTCACAGACCCACATATAATATAATGTCCCCACATATAATATAATGTCCTCACAGACCCACATATAATATAATGTCCCCACAGACCCACATATAATATAATGTCCTCACAGACCCACATATAATATAATGTCCTCACAGACCCACATATAGTATAATGTCCCCACAGACCCACATATAATATAATGTCCTCACAGACCCACATATAATATAATGTCCCCACAGACCCACATATAATATAATGTCCTCACAGACCCACATATAATATAATGTCCTCACAGACCCACATATAGTATAATGTCCTCACAGACCCACATATAATATAATGTCCTCACAGACCCACATATAATATAATGTCCTCACAGACCCACATATAATATAATGTCCTCACAGACCCACATATAATGTAATGTCCCCACAGACCCACATATAATATAATGTCCTCACAGACCCACATATAATATAATGTCCCCACAGACCCACATATAATATAATGTCCTCACAGACCCACATATAATATAATGTCCTCACAGACCCACATATAATATAATGTCCTCACAGACCCACATATAATATAATGTCCCCACAGACCCACATATAATATAATGTCCTCACAGACCCACATATAATATAATGTCCTCACAGACCCACATATAATATAATGTCCTCACAGACCCACATATAATATAATGTCCTCACAGACCCACATATAATATAATGTCCCCACAGACCCACATATAATATAATGTCCTCACAGACCCACATATAATATAATGTCCCCACAGACCCACATATAATATAATGTCCTCACAGACCCACATATAATATAATGTCCTCACAGACCCACATATAATATAATGTCCTCACAGACCCACATATAATATAATGTCCCCACAGACCCACATATAATATAATGTCCTCACAGACCCACATATAATATAATGTCCCCACAGACCCACATATAATATAATGTCCCCACAGACCCACATATAATATAATGTCCTCACAGACCCACATATAATATAATGTCCCCACAGACCCACATATAATATAATGTCCTCACAGACCCACATATAATATAATGTTCCCACAGACCCACATATAATATAATGTCCCCACAGACCCACATATAATATAATGTCCTCACAGACCCACATATAATATAATGTTCCCACAGACCCACATATAATATAATGTCCCCACAGACCCACATATAATATAATGTCCTCACAGACCCACATATAATATAATGTTCCCACAGACCCACATATAATATAATGTCCTCACAGACCCACATATAATATAATGTCCTCACAGACCCACATATAATATAATGTTCCCACAGACCCACATATAATATAATGTCCCCACAGACCCACATATAATATAATGTCCCCACAGACCCACATATAATATAATGTCCTCACAGACCCACATATAATATAATGTCCTCACAGACCCACATATAATATAATGTCCTCACAGACCCACATATAATATAATGTCCCCACAGACCCACATATAATATAATGTCCCCACAGACCCACATATAATATAATGTCCTCACAGACCCACATATAATATAATGTCCTCACAGACCCACATATAATATAATGTCCTCACAGACCCACATATAATATAATGTCCTCACAGACCCACATATAATATAATGTCCTCACAGACCCACATATAATATAATGTCCCCACAGACCCACATATAATATAATGTCCCCACAGACCCACATATAATATAATGTCCTCACAGACCCACATATAATATAATGTCCCCACAGACCCACATATAATATAATGTCCTCACAGACCCACATATAATATAATGTCCTCACAGACCCACATATAATATAATGTCCTCACAGACCCACATATAATATAATGTCCTCACAGACCCACATATAATATAATGTCCTCACAGACCCACATATAATATAATGTTCCCCAGTCAGAGGCCAAATAATATAAGAATAAAAATGAACTCTCTTCTCCTCCTTCTTCCAGGCTCCGGGTCACCGCAGCCTCCGCCTCCTCTTCTATCACGTCTCACAGTCAACGCTTGTCGGTGCCATGCAGTGACGTCATCGCGCTGACCGACGTCCCCTGCGTATCACCGGCTCCAACGGCATGAAGTATCCTGCGTCCTGCTGAGGTAACAAGCGCAGCCTCATCTCCTGTCCCGGGCGGCGCTGACAGAGCTGGGAGGTACCGACGGCCGGGGGCGGGCAGAGGGCGGTGTTGGAGGCCGTCACTGTGCTTTATGCCGGAGGAAGGACCCTGGAGGCGGCGCTGGCGAGCTACAGTTGGTGATTTTATTTATTCCTTTTTTATCAAATTGCGCCCTCTACCGCCCGGTAATTGTATACATAGGACATGTAATGTGCGGCTTTATGCTGCTCGCTCTTGCGCTCCCTCTACTGGTGAATGCAAGTATTGGTTATTTCACTTTCTGTGCCAGGATGTCCATATTTATAGATTACATCAAGTGCACAATAGCAGTGATTCCGGGGCCCATCCTGTGCTGTGTATGGTGGGGGTGGTTGTTCTATCACAGAGAAGCCTCTGCATAAAGATTTATTCCAGATTACAAAAAACATTAAGCTGTGAAAATAATGAATTGCTGTAGGAGCTATTGCTGTGCTCGTCCTGGGCTTCTCTCTGCTCTTATGACATCATCACCTTTTCTTCCTTTATGACATCATCGTTTTCTCCCTTATTACATAGCTCAATCCCCCACTCACACCAGTTGCAGCCGATCACTGGAGCAGAGCAGTCGTCTCACCGGCAGATGTGTCCTCCCCTCCGATTACAAGCAAGACCAGCATTTTCTCCAGGCCACAGATGGAAGATGGCGATTACTAAGTGACGGATAAGTATGAATGATCCCTTTCCGTGTTCCTCCTTCCACTGTCTTCCCTGGGGTATAACTTTCTAGGACCCCAGTACAGCGGCCGCAGTACTTCAGGATACAAGGATTGCAGCAGGTATCACCCCTCGCCCCGGGGTCCGATCTGTGCGGCTGAAGCTGCAGGGACTGTGGAAGAAATGATAAGAACACGATCCCATATTACTGCGCATCCTGGGGACAGGCGAGAGATAGCACCGGACGGGCCAGAGACAGGACGGGACAGGCCAGAGACAGGACGAGATGGGAAGGGACTGGCCAGATACAGGAAGGGACAGGCCAGATACGGGACAGGACAGGCCAGATGCGGGACGGGCCAGATACGAGATGGGACGGGCCAGATATAGGACGGGACGAGGCAGAGATAGGATGGGACGGGCCAGAGACAGGACGGGATGGGCCAAAGACAGGACGGGACGGACCAGAGATGGGACGGGCAAGAGACAGGATTGGACAGGCCAGAGATAGCACCGGACGGGCCAGAGACAGGACGGGACAGGCCACAGACAGGACGAGATGGGAAGGGACTGGCCAGATACAGGAAGGGACAGGCCAGATACGGGACAGGACAGGCCAGATGCGGGACGGGCCAGATACGAGATGGGACGGGCCAGCTATAGGACGGGACGAGGCAGAGATAGGATGGGACGGGCCAGAAACAGGATGGGACGAGCTATACATTATGGAACGGGAAATAGACAGGATGGGACGGGCCAGCGACGGTATGGGTCGGACCAGATACAGGACAGGACGAGCCAGAGACAGGACGGGGTCGGGCCAGAAACAGGACGGGACAAGCTATACATTATAGGACGGTCCAGATACAGGAAAAGATGGGCCAGAGACAGGACGGGATGCCCCAGATACAGTACGGGACAGGCCAGATACAGGACGGTACGGGCCAAATATTGGACAGGCCAGATACAGGACGACATGGGCCAGAGACGGGATGGGTCAGATACAGGACTGGGGACACATTAGGAATGCGTGCACTGTTCCTTTAAGAATCAGGAAGTGCTGCCGCTACCGCCCTCAACAAGCAGCCAAGACACATGCACACAGCCAGCATAGGAACATAGTGCGTAGCCTGCATTGGTGGGTAAGTCGGCGGTCTTGCATGGTGTGAGATGGGAAGCCATGCCAGCACGCCACCAGGGATGTTACAATTAAGTAGTGTAGGTCAGGCGTAGAGAAAATGGAAATTTTGCAAATAAATATTACAACTATTGTTTAATAGGCAAACATCACATGTAGAGTTTACATGATATACCTTCCTGGTACTTTATCTAAATTAGAAGCAAATTGTTTGAAGATTACTTCTACCTAAATGGCAGAAGATGCACCTATCTTGGTGATGGATAGGACAGCTTGAGGGGATATGGAGGAGGCTGTTTTTTGATAGGTGTCATTTAAACATTTTGCTAATAATTTATGGAAAGTATCATATTTTTCTAACTATTGAACTCACCTTAATTTAAAACACACCCCAGGTTAAAGTTCCTTTATGTGTAAATTTGTGGAGGATTTGATAATACTACCTTTAATGGGATGGGCCAGATACAGGACGGAACAGGCCAGATACGGAATGGGCAAGATACAGGACGGGCCAGAGTCAGGACCGGACGGGACGATCCAGAGACATGACGAGACTGGCTAAAGACAATACTGGACGGGCCGGAGATAGGACGGACTGAGGCGTGCCAGAGACAAGACTGGACGGGCTAGAAACGGGGCGACAGATACAGGACAGGACGGTCCAGATACAGGACAGTCCAGGGATGGGACGGGACAGAGCAGTACGGGACTGGTCTGAGGTAGGACAGGACAGGTCGGGCCAGAGACAGGAGGGGACGGGCAAGAGAGAGGACGGGACGGGCAAAAGAGAGGACGGGACGTTCCAGAGACAGGACGTGATGGGCCAAAGACAGGACGGGACGGACCAGAGATGGGACAGGCAAGAGACAGGATTGGACAGGCCAGAGGTAGCACCGGATGGGTCAGAGACAGGACGGGACAGGCCAGAGACAGAACGGGACAGGCCAGAGACAGGACGAGATGGGAAGGGACTGGCCAGATACAGGAAGGGACAGGCCAGATATGGGACAGGACAGGCCAGATGCGGGACGGGCCACATACGAGATGGGACGGGCCAGATACAGGACGGGACGAGCCAGAGATAGGACAGGACGGGCCAGAAACAGGACTGGACGAGTAATACATTATGGGACGGGAAATAGACAGGATGGGACGGGCCAGAGACGGTACGGGACGTGCCAGATACAGGACAGGACGAGCAAGTGACAGGATGGGACGGGCCAGAAACAGGACAGGACATGCTATACATTATGAGACCGTCCAGAGACTGGACGGGACGGTCCAGATACAGGAAAAGACGGGCCAGAGACAGGATGGGATGGCCCAGATACAGTACGGGGCGACCAGATACAGGACGGGACGGTTCAGATACAGGACGGGCCAGGGCCGGGACGGACCAGAGTAGGACGGGACTGGCCAGAGGCAGGACTGGACTGGTCAGGCCAGAGACAGGACGGGATGGGCCAGATACAGGAAGGGATGGGCCAGATACGGGACGGGCTAGATTCAAGACGGGATGGGCCAGAGATAGGACGTGATGGGACGGGCCAGATACAGGAAGGGACGGGCCATATACTGGACGTGCCACATTCAGGACGGGACGGGCCAGATACAGGACGGGACGGGCCAGATACAGGACGGGACCGACCAGATACAGGACGGGATGGGCCAGAGACAGGACGGAATGTGCTAGAGACATTACGGGACAGGCCATAGACAGGACGGGTCGGGCCAGAGACAGGATGGGACAGGCCAGATTCATGACGGGATGGGCCAGAAACGTGACGAGCCAAATATGGGATGGTATGGGACAGATATGGGACAGCCCACATACATTACGGGACGGGCCAGATACAGGACGGTACGGACCAAATACGGGACGGGACGGGCCAGATACGGGACGGGTCAGATGCGGGACGGGCCAGATACGGGACAGGCCAGATACAGGACGGGCCAGGGACAGGACGTGCCAGATACGGGACAGGCCAGATATGGAACGGGCCAGATACTGGATGGGATGGGCCAGATACAGGGCGGGCCAGATACAGGACGAGACGGACCAGAGCTGCGCCAGAGACAGGAAGGGATGGGCCAGAGACAGGACAGGACGGGCCAAAGACTGGACCGGACGGGCCAGAGACGGGACGGGTAAGAGACAGGATTGGACATGCCAGAGATAGCACCGGACGGGCCAGAGACAGGACGGGACAGGCCAGAGACAGGACAAGATGGGAAGGGACTGGCCAGATACAGGAAGGGACAGGCCAGATACGGGACAGGACAGGCCAGTTGCGGGACGGGCCAGATACGAGACGGGATGGGCCATATATAGGACGGGATGAGGCAGAGATAGGATGGGACGGGCCAGAAACAGGACGGGACGAGCTATACATTATGGGACGGGAAATAGACAGGACGGGACGGGCCATAGACGGTACGCGACGGGCCAGATACAGGACAGGACGAGCCAGAGACAGTACGTGACGGGCCAGAAACAGGACGGGACAAGCAATACATTATGGGACGGGCCATATACAGGACGGGACGGGCCAGAGACAAGACGGAACGGGACAGATACAGGAAAAGACTGGCCAAAGACAGGACTGTACGGGCCAAATAGTTCGCAGCCTGCATTGGTGGGTAAGTCGGCGGTCTTGCATGGTGTGAGATGGGAAGCCATGCCACAACGCCGCCAGGGATGTTACAATTAAGTAGTGTAGGTCAGGCGTAGAGAAAATGGAGGTTTTTCAAATAAATATTACAACTATTGTTTACTAGGCAAACATCACATGTAGAGTTTGCATGATATACCTTCCTAGTGCTTTATCTAAATTCGAAGCAAATTGTTTGAAGATTACTTCTACCTAAATGGTAGAAAATGCACCTATCTTGGTGATGGATAGGACAGCTTGAGGGGATATGGAGGAGGCTGTTTTTTGATAGGTGTCATTTAAACATTTTGCTAATAATTTATGGAAAGTATCATATTTTTCTAACTATTAAACTCACCTTAATTTAAAACACACCCCAGGTTAAATTTCCTGGAGGTGTAAATTTGTGGAGGATTTGATAATACTACCTTTAATGGGATGGGCCAGATGCAGGACAGGCCAGAGACAGGACCGGACGGGACGTGCCTGCGAAAGGACGGGACGGGCCACAGACGAGGCGACCAGATACAGGATGGGACGGTCCAGATACAGGACGGGCCAGGGATGGGACGGATCAGAGCAGGACGGGACTGGCCAGAGGCAGGACAGGACCAGTTAGGCCATGACAGGTCGGGACGGGCCTGATACAGGAAGGGACTGGCCAGATACGGGACGGGCCAGATTCAAGACAGGATGGGCCATAGACAGGACAGGATGGGACGGGCCCGATACAGAAAGGGACGGGCCAGATACGGGACGGGCCAGATTCAGGATAGGACGGGCCAGATACAGGACGGGACCGACCAGATACAGGACGGGATGGGCCAGAGAGAGGACGGAATGTGCTAGAGACATTAAGGAATAGGCCATACACAGGACGGGTCGAGCCAGAGACAGGATGGGACGGGCCAGATACATGACGGGATGGGCCAGAAACGTGACGAGCCAGATATGGGACGGGACGGGCCAGATACAGGACGGTACGGACCAAATACGGGACGGGACGGGCCAGATACGGGACGGGTCAGATGCGGGACGGGCCAGATACGGGACAGGCCAAATACAGGACGGGCCAGATACGGGACAGGCCGGGCCAGGGACAGGACGTGCCAGATACGGGACAGGCCAGATATGGAACGTGCCAGATACTAGACGGGATGGGTCAGATATGGGACAGCCCAGATACATGATGGGACGGGCCAGATATGGGATGGGATGGGCCAGATACGGGACGGGTCAGATGCGGGATGGGCCAGATACGGGACAGGACAGATACAGGACGGGACAGATACGGGACAGGCCGGGTCAGGGACAGGACGTGCCAGATACGGGACAGGCCAGATATGGAACGTGCCAGATACTAGACGGGATGGGCCAGATATCGGGCGGGCCAGATATGGGACGAGACGGGCCAGAGCTGGGCCAGAGACAGGAAGGGATGGGCCAGAGACAGGACGGGACAGGCCAAAGACTGGACCGGACGGGCCAGAGACGGGACGGGCAAGAGACAGGATTGGACAGGCCAGAGATAGCACCAGACGTGCCAGAGACAGGACGGGACAGGCCAGAGACAGGACGAGATGGGAAGGGACTGGCCAGATACAGGAAGGGACAGGCCAGATACGGGACAGGACAGGCCAGATGCGGGACGGGCTATATACGAGACGGGACGGGCCAGATTTAGGACGGGACGAGGCAGAGATAGGATGGGCCAGAAACAGGATGGGACGAGCTATGCGTTATGGGACGGTAAATAGAAAGGACGGGATGGGCCAGAGACGGTACGCGATGGGCCAGATACAGGACAGGACGAGCCAGAGACAGTACGGGACGGGCCAGAAACAGGACGGGACAAGCAATACATTATGGGACGGGCCATAGACAGGACGGGACGTGCCAGAGACAAGACGGAACGGGACAGATACAGGAAAAGATGGGCCAAAGACAGGACGGGATGGCCCAGATACAGTACGGGACAGGCCAGATACAGGACGGTACGGGCCAAATAGTGCGCAGCCTGCATTGGTGGGTATGTCGGCGGTATTGCATGGTGTGAGATGGGAAGCCATGCCAGCACGCCGCCATGGATGTTACAATTAAGTAGTATAGGTCAGGCGTAGAGAAAATGGAAGTTTTTCAAATAAATATTACAACTATTGTTTAATAGGCAAACATCACATGTAGAGTTTGCATGATATACCTTCCTAGTACTTTATCTAAACTAGAAGCAAATTGTTTGAAGATTACTTCTACCTAAATGACAGAAAATGCACCTATCTTGGTGATGGATAGGACAGCTTGAGGGGATATGGAGGAGGCTGTTTTTTGATAGGTGTAATTTAAACATTTTGCTAATAATTTATGGAAAGTATCATATTTTTCTAACTATTAAACTCACCTTAATTTAAAACACACCCCAGGTTAAATTTCCTGGAGGTGTAAATTTGTGGAGGATTTGATAATACTACCTTTAATGAGATGGGCCAGATACAGGACGGGACAGGCCAGATACGTGACAGGATGGGCCAGATACAGGACAGGCCAGAGACAGGACCGGACGGACCGTGCCTGAAAAATGACGGGACGGGCCCGAGACGGGGCGACCAGATACAGGACGGGACGGTCCAGATACAGGACGGGCAGCGAAGGGACGGACCAGAGCAGGACGGGACTGGCCAGAGGCAGGACAGGACCGGTCAGGCCAGAGACAGGACGAGACGGGCCCGATACAGGAAGGTACGGGCCAAATACGGGACGGGCCAGATTCAGGATGGGATGAGCCAGAGATAGGACGTGATGGGACGGGCCACATACAGGAAGGGATGGGCCAGATACAGGACGGGTCAGATTCAGGACGGGACGGACCAGATACAGGACGGGACCGAACAGTTACAGGACGGGATCGGCCAGAGACAGGACGGAATGTGCTAGAGACATTACGGGACAGGCCATAGACAGGACGGGTCGGGCCAGAGACAGGACGGGACGGGCCAGATACATGACTGAATTTGTCAGAAACGTGACGAGGCAGATATGGGACGGTATGGGCTAGAAATGGGACAGACCAGATACATGACGGGACTGGCCAGTTACAGGACGGTACGGACCAGATATGTGACGGGCCAGATACGGGACGATTCATATGTGGGACGGGCCAGATACGGGACAGTCCAGATACAGGACGGGCCAGATACGGGACAGGCCGGCCCAGGGACAGGACATGCCAGATACGGGACAGGCCAGATATGGAACGGGCCAGATACTGGACGGGATGGGCCACATACAGGGCGGGCCAGATTCGGGATGAGACGGGCCAGAGCTGGGCCAGAAACAGGAAAGCACGGGCCGGAGACCATACGGGACGGGCCAAAGACGGGACGGGACGGGCCAGAGACGGGACGGGAGAGACAGGACGAGACAGGCCAGAGACAGGACGAGATGGGAAGGGACTGGCCAGATACAGGAAGGGACAGGCCAGATACGGGACAGGACAGGCCAGATGCGGGACGGGCCAGATACAATGTGGGACGTGCCAGATATTGGACGGGACGAGGCAGAGATAGGATGGGACGGGCCAGAAACAAGACGGGACGAGCTATACATTATGGGACGGGAAATAGACAGGACGGGACGGGCCAGAGACGGTACACGACAGGCCAGATACAGGACAGGACGAGCCATAGACAGTACGGAACGGGCCAGAATCAGGACGGGACAAGCTATACATTATGGGACGGGCCATAGACAGGACGGGACGGGCCAGAGACAAGACGGAAGGGGACAGATACAGGAAAAGACGGCCAAAGACAGGACGGGATGGCCCAGATACAGTACAGGACAGGCCAGATACAGGACGGTACGGACCAAATAGTGCACAGCCTGCATTGGTGGGTAAGTCGGCGGTCTTGCATGGTGTGAGATGGGAAGCCATGCCAGCACGCCGCCATGGATGTTACAATTAAGTAGTGTAGGTCAGGCGTCGAGAAAGTGGAAGTTTTGCAAATAAATATTACAACTATTGTTTAATAGGCAAACGTCACATGTAGAGTTTGCATGATATACCTTCTTAGTACTTTATCTAAATTAGAGGCAAATTGAAGATTACTTCTGCCTAAATGGCAGAAAATGCACCTATCTTGGTGATGGATAGGACAGCTTGAGGGGATATGGAGGAGGCTGTTTTTTGATAGTTGTCATTTAAACATTTTGCTAATAATTTATGGAAAGAATCATATTTTTCTAACTATTGAACTCACCTTAATTTAAAACACACCCCAGGTTAAATTTTCTGGAGGTTTAATTTTGTGGAGGATTTGATAATACTACCTTTAATGGGATGGGCCAGATACAGGACGGGACAGGCCAGATACGGGATGGACCAAATACAGGACGGGCCAGAGACAGGACCGGACGGGACACGCCAGAGACAGGACGAGACGGGCCAGAGACTGGACGGGACGGGCCAAAGACAGGATGAGACTGGCCGGAGATAGGAAGGACCGAGGTGTACCAGAGGCAGGATGGGACGGGCTAGAGACGGGGCGACCAAACACAGGATACAGGATGGTCCAGGGACGGTATGGACCAGAGCAGGACGGGACTGGCCAGAGGCAGGACAGGACGGGCAAGAGAGAGGATGGGACGGGCCAAAGAGAGGACGGGACGGGCCAGAGACAGGACGGGACGGGCCAAAGACAGGAAGGGACGGACCAGAGATAGGTCTGGCAAGAGACAGGATTGGACAGGCCAGAGACAGCACCAGACGGGCCAGAGACAGGACGGGACAGGCCAGAAACAGGATGGGACGGGCCAGAGACAGGACAAGATGGGAATGGATTGGCCAGAAACAGGAAGGGACAGGCCAGATACGGGACAGGACAGGCCACATACGGGACGGGCCAGATACGAGATGGGATGGGCCAGATGCAGGACGGGACGAGCCAGAGATAGGACGGGACGGGCCAGAAACAGGACTGGACGAGCTATACATTATGGGACGGGAAATAGACAGGATGGGATGGCCCAGAGATGGTATGGGACGGTCCAGATACAGGAAAAGACGGGCCAGAGACAGGACGGGATGCCCCAGATACAGTACGGGACAGGCCAGATACAGGACGACATGGGCCAGATACGGGACAGGCCAGATATGGGAAAGGACAGGCTAGATATGGGATGAGCCATGGACAGGATGGGATGGGCCAGATACGGGACGGGCCAGATACTGAATGGGCCTGGCCACATACGGGACGGGCCAGATAGGGACTGGTTGGGTCAGATACGGGACAGGAAGTGCCAGAGACGGGACAGATACGGGATGAGATGGGCCAGATAAGAGATAGCCAGATACGGGACGGGATGGTCAGATACGGGACCAAACGGGTCAGATATGCGACTGGACGGACCAGATACGGGACGGGGCGGGTTAGACATTACAGGACGGGCCATAGACAGGATGGGAGGGGCCAGGGACAGGCTGGGACGGGCCAGAGACAGGATGGGACGGGCCAGAGACGGGACGGGCCAGAGACGGGATGGGTCAGATATAGTACTGGGGACACATTAGGAATGCGTGCACTGTTCCTTTAAGAATCAGGAAGTGCTGCTGCTACCGCCCTCAAAAAGCAGCCAAGACACATGCACACAGCCCGCATAGGAACATAGTGCGTAGCCTGCATTGATGGGTAAGTCGGCGGTCTTGCATGGTGTGAGATGGGAAGCCATGCCAGCTTGCCGCCAGGGATGTTACAATTAAGTAGTGTAGGTCAGGTGTAGAGAAAATGGAAGTTTTGCAAATAAATATTACAACTATTGTTTAATAGGCAAACGTCACATGTAGAGTTTGCATGATATACCTTCCTAGTACTTTATCTAAATTAGAAGCAAATTGTTTGAAGATTACTTCTACCTAAATGGCAGAAAATGCACCTATCTTGGTGATGGATAGGACAGCTTGAGGGGATATGGAGGAGGCTGTTTTTTGATAGGTGTCATTTTAAAAATTTTGCTAATAATTTATGGAAAGTATCATATTTTTCTAACTATTGAACTCACCTTAATTTAAAACACACCCAGGTTAAATTTCCTGGAGGTGTAAATTTGTGGAGGATTTGATAATACTACCTTTAATGAGATGGGCCAGATACAGGACGGGACAGGGCAGATACGTGACGGGATGGGCCAGATGCAGGACAGGCCAGAGACAGGACCGGACGTGACGTGCCTGAGAAAGGATGGGATGGGCCAGAGACGGGGCGACCAGATACAGGACGGGAAGGTCCAGATGCAGGACGGGACGGACCAGAGCAGGACGGGACTGGCCAGAGGCAGGACAGGACCGGTCAGGCCAGAGACAGGATGGGACGGGCCAGATACAGGAAGGGACGGGCCCGATACGGGACGGGCCAGATTCAAGATGGGATGGACCAGAGACAGGACGGGATGGGACGGGCCAGATACAGGAAGGGACGGGCCAGATACGGGACGACCCAGATTTAAGACGGGACGGACCACATACGGGACGGGACCGACCAGATACAGGACGGGATGGGCCAGAGACAGGACGGAATGTGCTAGAGACATTAAGGGACAGGCCATAGACAGGACGGGTTGGGCCAGAGACAGGATGCGACGGGCCAGAAACGTGACGAGCCAGATATTGGACGGTATGGGCCAGATATGGGACAGCCCAGATTCATGACGGGACGGGCCAGATTTAGGACGGTACGGACCAGATACGGGACGGGACGGGCCAGATACGGGACGTGTCAGATGCGGGATGGGCCACATACGGGACAGGCCAGATACAGGACGGGCCAGATACGGGACAGGCCGGGCCAGGGATAGGATGTGCCAGATACGGGACAGGCCAGATATTGAACGGGCCAGATACTGGACGGGATGGGCCAGATTCATGGCAGGCCAAATACGGGACGAGACGGGCCAGAGCTGGGCCAGAGACAGGAAGGGATGGGCCAGAGTTAGGACGGGACGGGCCAAAGACTGGACGGGACGGGCTAGAGACGGGACGGGCAAGAGACAGGATTGGACAGGCCAGAGGTAGCACCGGACGGGCCATAGACTGGACGGGACATACCAGAGACAGGACGATATGGGAAGGGACTGGCCAGATACAGGAAGGGACAGGCCAGATACGGGACAGGACAGGCCAGATACGGGGCGGGCCAGATACGAGACGGCACGGGCCAGATATAGGACGGGACGAGGCAGCGATAGGATGGGACGGGCCAGAAACAGGACGGGACGAGCTATACATTATGGGACGGGAAATAGACAGGAGGGGTCGGACCAGAGACGGTACGGGACGTGCCAGAAACAGGACGGGACAAGCTATACATTATGGGACGGGCCATAGACAGGACAGGACGGGCCAGAGACAACACGGAACGGGACAGATACAGGAAAAGACGGGCCAAAGACAGTACCGGACAGGCCAGATACAGGACGGTACGGGCCAAATAGTGCGCAGCCAGCATTGGTGGGTAAGTCGACGGTCTTGCATGGTGTGAGATGGGAAGCCGTGCCAGCACGCCGCCATGGATGTTACAATTAAGTAGTGTAGGTCAGGCGTAGAGAAAATGGAGGTTTTTCAAATAAATATTACAACTATTGTTTAATAGGCAAACATCACATGTAGAGTTTGCATGATATACCTTCCTGGTACTTTATCTAAATTAGAAGCAAATTGTTTGAAGATTACTTCTACCTAAATGGCAGAAAATGCACCTATCTTGGTGATGGATAGGACAGCTTAAGGGGACATGGAGGAGGCTGTTTTTTGATAGGTGTCATTTAAACATTTTGATAATAATTTATGGAAAGTATTATATTTTTCTAACTTTTGAACTCACCTTAATTTAAAACACACCCCAGGTTAAATTTCCTGGAGGTGTAAATTTGTGGAAGATTTGATAATACTACCTTTAATGAGATGGACCAGATACGTGACGGGATGGGCCAGATGCAGGACAGGCCAGAGACAGGACCGGAAGGGACGTGCCTGAGAAAGGACGGGATGGGCCAGAGACAGGGCGACCAGATACAGGACGGGACGGTCCAGATACAGGACGGGCCAGGGACGGGACGGACCAGAGCAGGACGGGACTGGCCAGAGGCAGGACAGGACCGGTCAGGCCAGAGACAGGACGGGACGGGCCAGATACAGGAAGGGACGGGCCAGGTACATGACGGGATGGGCCAGAAACTTGATGAGCCAGACATGGGACGGTATGGGCCAGATATGGGACCGCCCAGATACATGACGGGATGGGCCAGATACAGGACGGTACTTACCAGATACGGGACTTGACGGGCCAGATACGAAACGGGTCAGATGCGGGACGGGCCAGATACGGGACAGGCAGGGCCAGGGACAAGACGTGCCAGATACGGGACAGGCCAGATATGGAACGGGACAGATACTGGACGGGATGGGCCAGATACAGGGCGGGCCAGATACGGGACCAGACGGGCCAGAGCTGCGCCAGAGACAGGAATGGATGGGCCAGAGACAGGACAGGACGGGCCAAAGACTGGACGGGAAGGGCCAGAGATGGGACGGGGCGAGGCAGAGATAGGACGGGATGGACCAGAAACAGGACGGGACGAGCTATCCATTATGGGACGGGAAATAGACGGGACGGGCCAGAGACGGTACGCGACGGGCCAGATACAGGACAGGACGAGCCAGAGACAGTACGGGATGGGCCAGATACAGTACGGGACAGGCCAGATACAAGACGGAACGGGCCAAATAGTGCGCAGCCTGCATTGGTGGGTAAGTCGGCGGTCTTGCATGATGTGAGATGGGAAGCCATGCCAGCATGCCGCCATGGATGTTACAATTAAGTAGTGTAGGTCAGGGGTAGAGAAAATGGAAGTTTTGCAAATAAATATTACAACTATTGTTTAATAGGCAAACATCACATGTAGAGTTTGCATGATATACCTTCCTAGTACTTTATCTAAATTAGAAGCAAATTGTTTGAAGATTACTTCTACCTAAATGGCAGAAAATGCACCTATCTTGGTGATGGATAGGACAGCTTGAGGGGATATGGAGGAGGCTGTTTTTTGGATAGGTGTCATTTAAATATTTTGCTAATAATTTATGGAAAGTATCATATTTTTCTAATTATTGAACTCACCTTAATTTAAAACACACCCTAGGTTAAAGTTCCTTTATGTGTAAATTTGTGGAGGATTTGATAATACTAATAATACTACCTTTAATGGGATGGGCCAGATACAGGACAGGCCAGGCCAGATACAAAATGGGCCAGATAAAGGACGGGCCAGAGACAGGACCGGACGGGACACGCCAGAGACAGGACGAGATGGGCCAGAGACAGTACGGGACGGGCCAAAGACAGGATGAGACTGGCCGGAGATAGGACGGACCGAGGCGTGCCAGAGACAGGACGGGACGGGCTAGAGACAGGGCGACCAGATACAGGATACAGGACGGTCCAGGAACGGGACGGGCCAGAGCAGGACGGGACTGGCCAGAGGCAGGACAGGACCGGCAAGAGAGGACGGGTCGGGCAAGAGACAGGATTGGACAGGACAGAACGGGACAGACCAGAGACGTGACGGGATGGGCCAGAGACAGGATGAGATGGGAAGGGATTGGCCAGATACAAGAAGGGACAGGCCAGATACGGGACAGGACAGGCCACATGCGGGACGGGCCAGATACCAGATGGGACGGGCCAGATACTGGACGGGACGAGCCAGAGATAGGACGGGACGGGCCAGAAACAGGACTGGACGAGCTATACATTTTGGGACGGTCCAGATACAGGAAAAGAGGGGCCAGAGACAGGAGGGGATGCCCCAGATACAGTACGGGACAGGCCAGATACAGGACGGTACAGGCCAAATATGGGACGGGCCAGATACAAGACGACATGGGCCTGATACGGGACGGGCCAGATATGGGACAGGACAGGCTAGATATGGGATGTGCCATGGACAGGATGGGATGGGCCAGATACGAGATGGCCAGATACGGGACGGGCCAGATACTGAATGGGCCTGGCCACATTTGGGTCGGGCCAGATAGGGACTGGTTGGGTCAGATACGGGACAGGACGTTCCAGAGACGAGAAGGGATGAGGCGGGCCAGATACGGGATGAGATAGCCAGATACGGGATAGGATGGTCAGATACGGGACTAAACGGGTCAGATATGGGACTGGACGGACCAGATACGGGACGGGGCGGGTTAGACATTACAGGACGGGCCATAGACAGGATGCGAGGGGCCAGGGACGGGCCAGAGACGGGACGAGTCAGATACAGGACTGGGGACACATTTGGAATGCGTGCACTTTTCCTTTAAGAATCAGGAAGTACTGCCGCTGCTGCCCTCAACAAGCAGCCAAGACACATGCACTCAGCCAGCATAGTAACATAGTGCGTAGCCTGCATTGGTGGGTAAGTCGGCGGTCTTGCATGGTGTGAGATGGGAAGCCATGCCAGCACACCGCCAGGGATGTTACAATTAAGTAGTATAGGTCAGGTGTAGAGAAAATGGAAATTTTGCAAATAAATATTACAACTATTATTTATTAGGTAAACGTCACATGTAGAGTTTGCATGATATACCTTCCTAGTACTTTATCTAAATTAGAAGCAAATTGAAGATTACTTCTACCTAAATGGCAGAAAATGCACCTATCTTGGTGATGGATAGGACAGCTTGAGGGGATATGGAGGAGGCTGTTTTTTGATAGGTGTCATTTAAACATTTTGCTAATAATTTATGGAAAGTATCATATTTTTCTAACTATTGAACTCACCTTAATTTAAAACACACCCCAGGTTAAATTTCCTGGAGGTGTAAGTTTGTGGAGGATTTGATAATACTACCTTTAATGGGATGGGCCAGATACAGGACGGGACAGGCCAGATACGTGATGGGATGGGCCAGATACAGGACGGGCCAGATACAGTACGGGCCAGAGACAGAACCAGACAGGATGTGCCTGAGAAAGGACGGGACGGGCCAGAGACGGGGTGACCAGATACAGGACGGGACGGTCCAGATACAGGATGGGCCAGGGACGGGACGCACCAGAGCAGGACGGGACTGGCCAGAGGCAGGACAGGACCGGTCAGGCCAGAGAAAGGACGGGACGGGCCAGATACAGGAAGGCACGGGCCAGATACGGGACGGGCCAGATTCAAGACGGGATGGGTCAGAGACAGGACAGGATAGGACGGGCCATATACAGGAAGGGACAGGCCAGATACGGGACAGGACAGGCCAGATGCGGGACGGGCCAGATACGAGAGGGGACGCGCGAGAAATAGGACGGGACAAGGCAGAGATAGGATGGCACGGGCCAGAAACAGGACGGGACGAGCTATACATTATGGGACGGGAAATAGACAGGACGGGACGGGCCAGAGACGGTACGCGACGGGCCAAATACAGGACAGGACGAGCCAGAGATAGTACGGGGCTGGCCAGAAACAGGACGGGAAAAGCTATACATTATGGGACGGGCCATAGACAGGATGGGCCTGGTTTAGGACGGGACGGGCCAGATACAGGACGGGACCGACCAGATACAGGATGGGATGGGCCAGAGACAGGACGGAATGTGCTAGAGACATTATGGGACAGGCCATAGACAGGACGGGTCGGGCCATATAAAGGATGGGACGGGCCAGATACATGACGGGATGGGCCAGAAACGTGACGAGCCAGATATGGGATGGTATGGGCCAGCTATGGGACAGCCCAGATACATGACGGGATGGGACAGATACAGGACGGGACAGGCCAGATACAGGACGGGCCAGAGACAGAATCGGACGAGCCAGAGACTGGACGGGACGGGCCAAAGACAGGATGAGGCTGGCCGAAGATAGGACGGACCGAGGCATGCCAGAGACAGAACGGGATGGGCTAAAGACGGGGAGACCAGATACAGGACGTGGCGGTCCAGATACAGGACGGTCCAGGGACGGGACGGGCCAGAGCCGGATGGGACTGGCCAGAGCCAGGACAGGACCGGTCGGGCCAGAGACAGGACGGGACGGGCAAGAGAGAGGACGGGACGGGCCAAAGAGAGGACTTGACGGGCCAGAGACAGGACGGGAAGGGCCAAAGACAGGACGGGAAGGACCAGAGATGGGACGGGCAAGAGACAGGATTGGACAGGCCAGAGATAGCACCGGACGGGCCAGAGACAGGACGGACCAGGCCAGAGACAGGACGGGATGGGCCAGAGACAGGATGAGATGGGAAGGTACTGGCCAGATACAGGAAGGGACAGGCCAGATAAGGGAGAAAACAGGCCAGATGCGGGACGGGCCAGATACAAGATGGGTCGGGCCAGATACCAGACGGGACGAGCCGGAGATAGGACGGGACGGGCCAGAATCAGGACTGGACGAGCTATACATTATGGGACGGGAAATAGTCAGGATGGGACAGGCCAGAGACGGTACGGGACGTGCCAGATACAGGACAGGACGAGCCAGAGACAGGACGGGACGGGCCAGAAACAGGACGCGACAAGCTATACATTATGGGGCGGGACAGAGACCGGGCGGGATGGTCCAGATACAGGAAAAGACAGGCCAGAGACAGGACAAGATGGCCCTGATACAGTACGGGACAGACGAGATACAGTACGGTACGGGCCAAATATGGGACAGGCCAGATACAGGACGACATGGGCCAGATACGAGACGGGCCAGATATGGGACAGGACAGGCTAGATATGGGATGAGCCATGGACTGGATGGGATGGGCCAGATACGAGATGGCCAGATACGGGACGGGCCAGATACTGAATGGGCCTGACCACATACGGGACGGGCCATATAGGGACTGGTATGGTCAGATACGGGACAGGATGTGCCAGAGAAGGGAAGGGACGAGGTGGGCCAGATACGGGATGAGATGGGCCAGATAAGGGATAGCCAGATACGGGACGGGATGGTCAGATACGGGACTAAACAGGTCAGATATGGGACTGGACAGACCAGATACGGGACGGGGCGGGTTATACATTACAGGACGGGCCATAGACAAGATGGGAGGGGCCAGGGACGGGCCAGAGACAGGACGGGACGGGCCAGAGACGGGACGGGCCAGAGATGGGACGGGTCAGATGCAGGACTGGGGACACATTAGGAATGCGTGCACTGTTCTTTTAAGAATCAAGAAGTACTGCCGCTTCCGCCCTCAACAAGCAGCCAAGACACATGCACACAGCCAGCATAGGAACATAGTGCTTAGCCTGCATTGGTGGGTAAGTCGGCTGTCTTGCATGGTGTGAGATGGAAAGCCATGCCAGCTTGCCGCCAGTGATGTTACCATTAAGTAGTGTAGGTCAGGTGTAGAGAAAATGAAAGTTTTGCAAATAAATATTACAACTATTATTTAATAGGCAAACATCACATGTAGAGTTTGCATGATATACTTTCCTAGTACTTTATCTAAATTAGAAGCAAATTGTTTGAAGATTACTTCTACCTAAATGGCAGAAAATGCACCTATCTTGGTGATGGATAGGACAGCTTGAGGGGATATGGAGGAGGCTGTTTTTTGATAGGTGTCATTTAAACATTTTACTAATAATTTATGGAAAGTATCATATTTTTCTAACTATTGAACTCACCTTAATTTAAAACACACCCCAGGTTAAAGTTCCTTTATGTGTAAATTTGTGGAGGATTTGATAATACTACCTTTAATGGGATGGGCTAGATACAGGACGGGACAAGCCAAATACGAAATGGGCCAGATACTGGACGGGCCAGAGACAGGACCGGACGGGACATGCCAGAGACATGACGAGACGGGCCAGAGACAGGACGGGACGGGACAAAGACAGGATGAGACTGGCCGGAGATAGTACGGACCGAGGCGTGCCAGAGACAGGACGGGACGGGCTAGAGACGGGGCGACAGATATAAGATGGGACGGTCCAGATACAGGACAGTCCAGGGACTGGAAGGGCCAGAGCAGGACGGGACTGGTCAGAGGCAGGACAGGACCGGTCGGGCCAGAGACAGGAGGGGACGGGCAAGAGAGAGGACAGGACGGGTCAAAGAGAGGACGGGACGGGCCAGAGACAGGACGTGATGGGCCAAAGATAGGACGGGACGGACCAGAGATAGGACGGGCAAGAGACAGGATTGGACAGGCCAGAGATAGCACCGGACGGGCCAGAGACAGGACGGGACAGGCCAGAGACAGGATGGGACGGGCCAGAGACAGGACGAGATGGGAAGGGACTGGCCAGATACAGGAATGGACAGGCCAGATACGGGACAGGACAGGCCAGATGCGGGACGGGCCAGATACAAGATGGGAAGGGCCAAATACAGGACGGGATGAGCCAGAGATAGGACGGGACGGGCCAGAAATAGGACGTGCCAGACACGGGACAGGCCAGATACGGAGCGGGCCAGATACTGGACGGGATGGGCCAGATACGGGATGAGACAGACCAGAGCTGGGCCAGAGACAGAAAGGGATGGGCCAGAGACAGGACGGGGCGGGCCGAAGACTGGACGCGACGGGCCAGAGACGGGACGGGCAAGAGACAGGATTTGACAGGCCAGAGTTGGCACTCGACGGGCCAGAGACAGGACGGGACAGGCCAGCGACAGGATGAGATGGGAAGGGACTGGCCAGATACAGGAAGGGACAGGCCAGATACGGGACAGGACAGGCCAGATGCGGGACGGGCCAGATACGAGACGGGACGTGCCAGATATAGTACGGGACGAGGCAGAGATAGGATGGGATGGGCCAGAAATGGGACGGGGAATACAGAGGACGGGACGGGCCAGAGACGGTACGCGACGGGCCAGATACAGGACAGGACGAGCCAGAGACAGTACTGGACGAGCCAGAAACAGGACATTATGGGACAGGCCATAGACATGACAAGACGGGCCAGAGAGAAGACGGAACGGGACAGATACAGGAAAAGACGGGCCAAAGACAGGACGGAATGGCCCAGATACAGTATGGGACAGGCCAGATACAGAAAGGTATGGGCCAAATAGTGCACAGCCTGCATTGGTGGGTAAGTCGGCGGTCTTGCATGGTGTGAGATGGGAAGCCATGCCAGCACGCCGCCATGGATGTTACAATTAAGTAGTGTAGGTCAGGCGTAGAGAAAATGGAGGTTTTTCAAATAAATATTACAACTATTGTTTAATAGGCAAACATCACATGTAGAGTTTGCGTGATATACCTTCCTAGTACTTTATCTAAATTAGAAGCAAATTGTTTGAAGATTTCTTCTACCTAAATAGCAGAAAATGCACCTATCTTGGTGATGGATAGGACAGCTTGAGGGGATATGGAGGAGGCTGTTTTTTGATAGGTGTCATTTAAACATTTTGCTAATAATTTATGGAAAGTATCATAGTTTTCTAACTATTGAACTCGCCTTAATTTAAAACACACCCCAGGTTAAAAATCCTGGAGGTGTAAATTTGTGGAGGAAATGATAATGCTACCTTTAATGGGATGGGCCAGATACAGGACGGGACAGGCCAGATACGTGACGGGATGGGCCAGATACAGGACGGGCCAGATACGGGACAAGCTGGGCCAGGGACAGGACATGCCAGATACGGGAAAGGCAGGGCCAGGACGTGCCAGATATGGGACAGGCCAGATATGGAACGGGACAGATACGTGACGGGATGGGCCAGATACAGGACGGGCCAGATACGGGACAGGCTGGGCCAGGGACAGGACATGCCAGATACGGGAAAGGCCAGATATGGAACGTGCCAGATACTGGACGGGATGGGCCAGATACAGGGCGGGTCAGATACGGGACGAGACGGGCCCGAGCTGGGCCAGAGACAGGAAGGGATGGGCCAGATACAGGACGGGACAGGCTCATCCTATCTCTGCCTCGTCCCGTCCTATATCTGGCCCGTCCCGCATCTGGCCTGTCCTGTCCCGTATCTGGCCAGTCTCTTCCCATCTCGTCCTGTCTCTGGCGTGTCCCGTCCTGTCTCTGGCCCTTCTGGTGCTATCTCTGGCCTGTCCAATCCTGTCTCTTGCCTGTCCCATCTCTAGTCCGTCCCGTCCTGTCTTTGGCTGTCCCATCCTGTCTCTGACCTGTCCCGTCCTCTCTTTGACCCGTCCCGTCCTGTCTCTTGCCCGTCCCGTCCTGTCTCTGGACATACCGGTCCTGTCCTGCCTCTGGCCAGTTCCGTCCTGCTCTGGCCCGTCCCGTCTCTGGCCCGTCCTGTATCTGGACCGTCGCATCCTGTATCTGGTCGCCCTGTCTCTAGCCCATCCCTTCCTGTCTCTGGCACGCCTCGGTCCGTCCTATCTCCGGCCAGTCTCATCCTGTCTTTGGCCCGTCCCGTTCTGTCTCTGGCCCGTCTCTTCCTGTCTCCTGTATCTAAATCAGAAGCAAATTGTTTGAAGATTACTTCTACCTAAATGGCAGAAAATGCACCTATCTTGGTGATGGATAGGACAGCTTGAGGGGATATGGAGGAGGCTGTTTTTTGATAGGTGTCATTTAAACATTTTGCTAATAATTTATGGAAAGTATCATATTTTTCTAACTATTGAACTCACCTTAATTTAAAACACACCCCAGGTTAAATTTCCTGGAGGTGTAAATTTGTGGAGGATTTGATAATACTACCTTTAATGGGATGGGCCAGATACAGGACGGGACAGGCCAGATACGTGACGGGATGGGCCATATGCAGGACAGGCCAGAGACCGGACCGGACGGGACGTGCCTGAGAAAGAACGGGACGGGCCATAGTCGGGGCGACCAGATACAGGACGGGACGGTCCAGATACAGGACGGGCCAGGGACGGGACGGACCAGAGCTGGACGCGACTGGCCAGAGGCAGGACAGGACCAGTCAGGCCAGAGACAGGTCGGGACGGGCCAGATACGGGACGGGCCAGATTCAAGACAGGATGGGCCAGAGACAGGACAGGATGGGACGGGCCAGATACAGGAAGGGAAGGGCCAGATACGGGACGGGCCAGATTCAGGATGGGACGGGCCAGATTCAGGACGGGACCGACCAGATACAGGACGGGATGGGCCAGAGACAGGACGGAATGTGCTAGAGACATTATGGGATAGGCCATAAACAGGACGGGTCGGGCCAGAGACAGGATGGGACGGGCCAGATACATGACGGGATGGGCCAGAAATGTGACGAGCCAGATGTGGGACTTTATGGGACAGATATGGGACAGCCCACATACATGACGGGACGGGCCAGATACAGGACGGGATGGGCCAGAAACACTACGGGACAAGCTATATATTATGGGACGGGCCAGAGACCGGACGGGACGGTCCAGATACAGGAAAAGACGGGCCAGAGACAAGACGGGATGGCCCAGATACAGTACGGGACAGGCCAGATACAGTACGGTGCGGGCCAAATATGGGATGGGCCAGATACAGGACGACATGGGCCAGATACAGGACGTGCCAGATATGGGACAGGACAGGCTAGATATGGGATGAGCCATGGACAGGATGGTATGGGCCAGATACGAGATGGCCAGATACGGGACGGACCAGATACTGAATGGGCCTGGCCACATACGGGACGGGCCAGATAGTGACTGGTATGGTCAGATACGGGACAGGATGTGCCAGAGAAGGGAAGGGACGAGGTGGGCCAGATACGGGATGAGATGGGCCAGATAAGGGACAGCCAGATACGGGACGGGATGGTCAGATATGGGACTAAACAGGTCAGATATGGGACTGGACAGACCAGATACGGGACTGTGCGGGTTAGACATTACAGGACGGGCCATAGACAGGATGGGAGGGGCCAGGGATGGGCCAGAGGCGGGACGGGCCAGAGACCGGATGGGTCTGATACAGGACTGGGGACACATTAGGAATGCGTGCACTGTTCCTTTAAGAATCAGGAAGTGCTGCCGCTGCCGCCCTCAGCAAGCAGCCAAGACACATGTACACAGCCAGCATAGGAACATAGTGCGCAGCCTGCATTGGTGGGTAAGTCGGCTGTCTTGCATGGTGTGAGATGGGAAGCCATGCCAGCTTGCCGCCAGGGATGTTACAATTAAGTAGTGTAGGTCAGGTGTAGAGAAAATGGAAGTTTTGCAAATAAATATTACAACTATTATTTAATAGGCAAACATCACATGTAAAGTTTGCATGATATACCTTCCTAGTACTTTATCTAAATTAGAAGCAAATTGAAGATTACTTCTGCCTAAATGGCAGAAAATGCACCTATCTTGGTGATGGATAGGACAGCTTGAGGGGATATGGAGGAGGCTGTTTTTGATAGGTGTCATTTAAACATTTTGCTAATAATTTATGGAAAGTATCATATTATTCTAACTATTGAACTCACCTTAATTTAAAACACACCCCAGGTTAAATTTCCTGGAGGTGTAAATTTTTGGAGGATTTGATAATACTACCTTTAGTGGGATGGGCCAGATACAGGACAAGACAGGCCAGATACGTGACGGAACGGGCCAGATACAGGACAGGCCAAAGATAGGACCGGACGGGCCGTGCCTGAAAAAGGACGGGACGGGCCAGAGACGGGGCGACCAGATACAGGACGGGACGGTCCAGATACAGGACGGGCCAGGGAAGGGACGGACCAGAGCAGGACGGGTCTGGCCAGAGGCAGGACAGGACCGGTCAGGCCAGAGAAAGGATGGCACAGGCCAGATACAGGAAGGGACGGGCCAGATACGGCACGGGCCAGATTCAAGACGGGATGGGCCAGAGACAGGACAGGATAGGACGGGCCAGATACAGGAAGGGACTAACCAGATACGGGACGTGACGGGCCAGATACGGGACGGGTCAGATGCGGGACGGGCCAGATACGGGACAGGCCAGATACAGGACGGGCCAGATACGGGACAAGCCGGGCCAGGGACAGGACGTGCCAGATATGGGACAGGCCAGATATGGAACGGGCCAGATACTGGACGGGATGGGCCAGATACGGGATGAGACGGGCCAGACCTGGGCCAGAGACAGGAAGGGATGGGCCAGAGACAGGACAGGACGGGCCAGAGACGGGAGGGGCAAGAGACAGGATTGAACAGGCCAGAGATAGCACCGAACGGGCCAGAGACAGGACGGGACAGGCCAGCGACAGGACGAGATGGGAAGGGACTGGCCAGATACAGGAAGGGACAGGCCAGATACGGGACAGGACAGGCCAGATGCGGGATGGGCCAGATACGAGACGGGACGCGCCAGATATAGGACGGGACAAGGCAGAGATAGGATGGGACGGGCCAGAAACTGGACGGGACGAGCTAAACATTATGGGACGGGAAGTAGACAGGACGGGATGGGCCAGAGACGGTACGCGACGGGCCAGATACAGGACAGGACGAGCCAGAGATAGTACGGGACTGGCCAGAAACAGGACGGGACAAGCTATACATTATGGGACGGGCCATAGACAGGACGGGCCAGATTCAGGACGGGACGGGCCAGATACACGATGGGACCGACCAGATACAGGACGGGATGGGCCATAGACAGGACGGAATGTGCTAGAGACATTACGGGACAGGCCATAGACAGGACGGGTCGGGCCATAGACAGGATGGGACGGGCCAGATACATGACGGGATGGGCCAGAAACGTGACGAGCCAGATATGGGATGGTATGGGCCAGCTATTGGACAGCCCATATAAATGACGGGACGGGCCAGATACAGGACGGGACAGGCCAGACACGGGATGGGCCAGATACAGGACGGGCCAGAGACAGGACCGGACGGGCTAGAGACAGACGGGACCGGACGGGCCAAAGACAAGATGAGACTGGCCGAAGATAGGACGGACCGAGGCGTGCCAGAGATAGGACGGGACGGGCTAGAGACGGGGCGACCAGATACAGGACGGGGCGGTCCAGATACAGGACGGTCCAGGGACGGGACGGGCCAGAGCAGGATGGGACTGGCCAGAGGCAGGACAGGACCGATCGGGCCAGAGACAGGACGGGCAAGAGACAGGATTGGACAGGCCAGAGATAGCACCGGTCGGGCCAGAGACAGGACGGACGAGGCCAGAGACAGGATGGGACCGACCAGATACAGGTCGGGACGGGCCAGATACAGGAATGGACGGGCCAGATACGGGACGGGCCAGATTCAAGATAGGATGGGCCAAAGACAGGACAGGATGGGACAGGCCACATACAGGAAGGGACGGGCCAGATTCAGGATGGGACGGGCCAGATTCAGGACGGGACCGACCAGATACAGGACGGGATGGGCCAGAGACAGGACGGAATGTGCTAGAGACATGGGATAGGCCATACACAGGACGGGTCAGGCCAGAGACAGGATGGGACGGGCCAGATATATGACGGGATGGGCCAGAAACGTGACGAGCCAGATATGGGACGGTATGGGCCAGATATGGGACAGCCCACATACATGACGGGACGGGCCAGATACAGGACGGTACGGACTAGATACGGGACGGGACGGACCAGATACGGGACGGGTCAGATGCGGGACGGGCCAGATACGGGACTGGCCAGATACAGGACGGGCCAGATACGGGACAGGCCGGGCCAGGGACAGGACGTGCCAGATACGGGACAGGCCAGATATGGAACGGGCCAGATACTGGACGGGATGGGCCAGATACAGGGCGGGCCAGATACAGGACGAGACGGACCAGAACTGCGCCAGAGACAGGAAGGGATGGGCCAGAGACAGAACAGGACGGGCCAAATACTAGACGGGACGGGCCAGAAACGGGACGGACAAGAGACAGGATTGGACAGGCCAGACATAGCACCGGACGGGCCAGAGACAGGACGGGACAGGCCAGAGACAGGACGAGATGGGAAAGGACTGTCCAGATACAGGAAGAGACAGGCCATATACGGGACAGGACAGGCCAAATGCGGGATGGGCCAGATACGAGACGGGACGGGCCAGAAACAGGACGGGACGAGCTATACATTATGGGACGGGAAATAGACAGGACGGGACGGGCCATAGACGGTACTCGACGGGCCAGATACAGGACAAGACGAGCCAGAGACAGTACGGGACGGGCCAGAAACAGGACGGGACAAGCTATACATTATGGGACGGGCCATAGACAGGACGGGACGGGCCAGAGACAAGACAGAACGGGCCAAATAGTGCGCAGCCTGCATTGGTGGGTGAGTCGGCAGTGTTGCATGATGTGAGATGGGAAGCCATGCCAGCACGCTGCCAGTGATGTTAAAATTAAATAGTGTTGGTCAGGCGTAGAGAAAATGGAAGTTTTTCAAATAAATATTACAACTATTGTTTAATAGGCAAACATCACATGTAGAAGTTTGCATGATTTACCTTCCTAGTACTTAGAAGCAAATTGTTTGAAGATTACTTCTACCTAAATGGCAGAAAATGCACCTATCTTGGTGATGGATAGGACAGCTTGAGGGGATATGGAGGAGGCTGTTTTTTGATAGGTGTCATTTAAACATTTTGCTAATAATTTATGGAAAGTATCATATTTTTCTAACTATTGAACTCACCTTAATTTAAGACACACCCCAGGTTAAATTTCCTGGACGTGTAAATTTGTGGAGGATTTGATAATACTACCTTTAATGGGATGGGCCAGATCCAGGACGGGACAGGCCAGATACGTGACGGGATGGGCCAGATGCAGGACAGGCCAGAGACAGGACGGACGGGACGTGCCTGAGAAAGGACGGGACTGGCCAGAGACGGGGCAACCAGATACAGGACGGGACGGTCTAGATACAGGATGGGCCAGGGACGGGATGGACCAGAGCAGGACGCGACTGGCCAGAGGCAGGACAGGACCAGTCAGGCCAGAGACAGGATGGGACGGGCCAGATACTGGAAGAGACGGGCCAGATACGGGACAGAATGTGCTAGAGACATTAAGGGACAGGACATAGACAGGACGGGTCGGGCCAGAGACAGAATGGGTCGGGCTAGAGACAGGATGGGACGGGCCAGATACATGACGGGATGGGCCAGAAACGTGACGAGCCAGATATGGGACGGTATGGGCCAGATATGGGACAGCCCAGATACATGACGGGACGGGCCAGATTTAGGACGGTACGGACCAGATACGGGACAGGACGGGCCAGATACGTGACGGGTCAGATGCGGGATGGGCCAGATACGGGACAGGCCAGATCCAGGACGGGCCAGATACGGGACAGGCCGGGCCAGGGACAGGACGTGCGAGATACGGGACAGGCCAGATATGGAACGGGCCAGATAGTGAACGGGATGGGCCAGATACGGGATGAGACGGGCCAGAGCTGGGCCCGAGACAGGAAGGGATGGGCAAGAGACATGACTGGACGGGCCAAAGACTGGACGGGACGGGCCAGAGACGGGACGGGCAAGAGACAGGATTGGACATGCCAGAGATAGCACCGGACGGGCCAGAGACAGGACGGGACAGGCCAGAGACAGGACGAGATGGGAAGGGAGTAGCCAGATAAGGAAGGGACAGGCCAGATACGGGACAGGACAGGCCAGATGCGGGACGGGCCAGATACGAGACGGGACGAGCCAGATATAGGACGGGACGAGGCAGAGATAGGATGGGACGGGCCAGAAACAGGACGGGACGAGCTATACATTATGGGACGGGAAATAGACAGGACGGGATGGGCCAGAGAGGGTACGCGACGGGCCAGATACAGGACAAGACGAGCCAGAGACAGTACGGGACCGGCCAGAAACAGGACGGGACAAGCTATAGATTATGGGACGGCCATAGACAGGACGGGCCAGATTAAGGACGGGACGGGCCAGAGACAATACTGAAGGGGACAGATACAGGAAAAGACGGGCCAAAGACAGGACTGCATGGCCCAGAAACAGTACGGGACAGGCCAGATACAGGACGGTATGGGCCAAATAGTGCGCAGTCTGCATGGTGTGAGATGGGAAGCCATGCCAGCACGCCGCTAGGGATGTTACAATTAAGTAGTGTAGGTCAGGCGTAGAGAAAGTGGAAGTTTTGCAAATAAATATTACAACTATTGTTTAATAGGCAAACATCACATGTAGAGTTTGCATGCTATACCTTCCTAGTACTTTATCTAAATTAGAAGCAAATTGTTTGAAGATTACTTCTACCTAAATGGCAGAAAATGCACCTATCTTGGTGATGGATAGGACAGCTTGAGGGGATATGGAGGAGGCTGTTTTTTGATAGGTGTCATTTAAACATTTTGCTAATAATTTATGGAAAGTATCATAGTTTTCTAACTATTGAACTCACCTTAATTTAAAACACACCCCAGGTTAAATTTCCTGGAGGTGTAAATTTGTGGAGGATTTGATAATACTACCTTTAATGGGATGGGCCAGATACCGGACAGGACAGGCCAGATACGGGACGGACCAAATACAAGACGGGCCAGAGACAGGACTGGACGGGACACGCCAGAGACAGGACGAGACGGGCCAGAGACAGGACGGGACGGGCCAAAGACAGGATGAGACTGGCCGGAGTTAGGACGGACCGAGACGTGCCAGAGACAGGACGGGATGTGCTAGAGACGGGGTGACCAGATACAGGATTCAGGACGGTCCAGGGATGGGACGGGCCAGAGCAGGACGGGACTGGCCAGAGGCAGGACAGGACGGGCAAGAGAGAGGAAGGGCCAAAGAGAGGACGGGACGGGCCAGAGACAGGACAGGACGGGTCAAAGACAGGACGAGACTGACCAGAGATGGGTCGGGCAAGAGACAGGATTGGACAGTCCAGAGACAGCACCAAACGGGCCTGGCCAGAGACATGACGGGATGGGCCAGAGACAGGACGAGATGGGAAGGGATTGGCCTGATACAGGAAGGGACAGGCCAGATACGGGACAGGACAGGCCACATGCGGGACGGGCCAGATACGAGATGGGACGGGCCAGATACAGGACGGGACGAGCCAGAGATAGGACGGGACGGGCCAGAAACAGGACTGGACGAGCTATACATTATGGGACGAGAAATAGACAGGATGGAATGGGCCAGAGACGGTATGGGTCGTGCCAGATACAGGACAGGACGAGCCAGAGACAGGACGGGGTCGGGCCAGAGACAGGACGGGACAAGCTATACATTATGGGACGGTCCAGATACAGGAAAAGAGGGGCCAGAGACAGGACGGGATGCCCCAGATACAGTACGGGACAGGCCAGATACAGGACGGTACGGGCCAAATATGGGACGGGCCAGATACAGGACGACATGGGCCAGATACGGGACGGGCCAGATATGGGACTGGACAGGCTAGATATGCGATGAGCCATGGACAGGATGGGGTGGGCCAGATACGAGATGGACAGATACGGGATGGGCCAGATACTGAATGGGCCTTGCCACATTTGGGACCGGCCAGATAGGGACTGGTTGGGTCAGATACGGGACAGGACTTTCCAGAGACGGGAAGGGATGAGGCGGGCTAGATACGGCATGAGATAGCCAGATACGGGACGGGATGGTCAGACACGGGACTAAACGGGTCAGATATGGGACTGGACGGACCAGATACGGGACAGGGCGGGTTAGACATTACAGGACAGGCCATAGACAGGATGGGAGGGGCCAGGGATGGGCCAGAGACTGGACAGGACGGGCCAGAGACGGGACGGGTCATATACAGGACTAGGGACACATTTGGAATGCATGCACTTTTCCTTTAAGAATCAGGAAGTACTGTCGCTGCCGCCCTCAACAAGCAGCCAAGACACATGCACACAGCCAGCATAGGAACATAGTGCGTAGCCTGCATTGGTGGGTAAGTCGGTGGTCTTGTATGGTGTGAGATGGGAAGCCATGCCAGCACGCCGCCAAGGATGTTACAATTAAGTAGTATAGGTCAGGTGTAGAGAAAATGGAAGTCTTGCAAAAAAATATTACAACTATTATTTAATAGGCAAACATCACATGTAGAGTTTGCATGATATACCTTCCTGGTACTTTATCTAAATTAGGAGCAAATTATTTGAAGATTACTTCTACCTAAATGGCAGAAAATGCACCTATCTTGGTGATGGATAGGACAGCTTGAGGGGATATGGAGGAGGCTGTTTTTTGATAGGTGTCATTTAAACATTTTGCTAATAATTTATGGAAAGTATCATATTTTTCTAACTATTAAACTCACCTTAATTTAAGACACACCCCAGGTTAAATTTCCTGGAGGTGTAAATTTGTGGAGGTTTTGATAATACTACCTTTAATGGGATGGGCCAGATACAGGACTGGACAGGCCAGATATGTGACGGGATGGGCCAGATACAGGATAGGTCAGAGACAGGACCGAACGGGACGTGTCTGAGAAAGGACGGGACGGGCCAGAGAAGGGGCGACCAGATACAGGACGGGACGGTTCAGATACAGGACGGGCCAGGGACGGGACGGACCAGAGCAGGACGGGACTAGCCAGAGGCAGGACAGGACCGGTCAGGCCAGAGATAGGATGGGACGCGCCAGAGACGGGACGGGCCAGATTCAACACGGGATGGGCCAGAGATAGGACGTGATGGGACGGGCCAGATACAGGAAGGGATGGGCCAGATACGGGACGGGACAGATTCACGACGGGACGGTCAAGATACAGGACGGGACCGACCAGATACAGGACGGGATGGGCCAAAGACAGGACGTAATGTGCTCGAGACATTACGGGACAGGCCATAAACAGGACAGGTCGGGCCAGAGACAGGATGGGACGGGCAAGATACATGACGGGATGGGCCAGAAACGTGACGAGTCAGATATGGGACGGTATGGGCCAGATATGGGACAGCCCAGATACATGACGGGACGGGCCAGATACGGGATGGGATGGGCCAGATACTGGACGGGTCAGATGCGGGATGGGCCAGATACGGGACAGGACAGATATGGAACGTGCCAGATACTAGACGGGATGGGCCAGATACCGGGCGAGCCGGATACGGGACGAGACTGGCCAGAGACAGGAAGGGATGGGCCAGAGACAGGACGGGATGGGCCAAAGACTGGACGGGACGGGCCAGAGACGGGACGGGCAAGAGACAGGATTGGACAGGCCAGAGATAGCACTGGACGGGCCAGAGACAGGACGGGACAGGCCAGCGACAGGACGAGATGGGAAGGGACTTGCCAGATACAGGAAGGGACAGGCCAGATACGGGACAGGACAGGCCAGATGCGGGACGGGCCAGATACGAGACGGGACGCGCCAGATATAGGACGGGACGAGGCAGAGATAGGATGGGACGGGCCAGAAACAGGACGGGAAGAGCTATACATTATGGGACGGGAAATGGACGGGACGGGCCAGATACAGGACAAGACGAGCCAGAGATAGTACGGGACTGCTCAGAAACAGGACGGGACAAGCTATCCATTATCGGACGGGCCATAGACAGGACGGGCCAGATTCAGGATGGGACGGGCCAGATACAGGACGGGACCGACCAGATACAGGATGGGATGGGCCAGAGACAGGACGGAATGTGCTAGAGACATTACGGGACAGGCCATAGACAGGACGGATCGGGCCAAAGACAGGATGGGATGGGCCAGATACATGACGGGATGGGCCAGAAACGTGACGAGCCAGATATGGGACGGTATTGGCCAGATATGCGACAGCCCAGATACATGACGGGATGGGCCAGATACAGGACGGGACAGGCCAGATACTGGATGGGCCAGATACGGGACGGGCCAGAGACAGGACCGGACTTGCCAGAGACAGACGGGACGGGACGGGCCAAAGACAGGATGAGACTGGCCGAAGATAGGACGGACCGAGGCGTGCCAGAGACAGGACGGGACCTGCTAGAGACGGGGCGACCAGATACAGGATGGGGCGGTCCAGATACAGGAAGGTCTAGGGACGGGACTGGCCAGAGCAGGATGGGACTGGCCTGAGGCAGGACAGGACCGGTCGGGCTAGAGACAGGACGGGACAGGCAAGAGAGAGGACGGGACGGGCCAGAGACAGGACGGGAAGGGCCAAAGACAGGACGGGACGGACCAGAGATGGGACGGGCAAGAGACAGGATTGGACAGGCCAGAGATAGCACCGGTCGGGCCAGAGACAGGCTGGGACAGGCCAGAGACAGGACGGGACGGGCCAGAGACGGGACGGGCCAGAGACGGGATGGGTCAGATACAGGACTGGGGACACATTAGGAATGGGTGCACTGTTCCTTTAAGAATCAGGAAGTGCTGCCGCTGCCGCCCTCAACAAGCAGCCAAGACACATGTACACAGCCAGCATAGGAACATAGTGTTCAGCCTGCATTGGTGGGTAAGTCGACGGTCTTGCATGGTGTGAGATGGGAAGCCATGCCAGCACGCCACCAGTGATGTTACAATTAAGTAGTATAGGTCAGGTGTAGAGAAAATGGAAGTTTTGCAAATAAATATTACTACTATTATTTAATAGGCAAACATCACATGTAGAGTTTACATGATATACCTTCCTGGTACTTTATCTAAATTAGAAGCAAATTGAAGATTACTTCTGCCTAAATGGCAGAAAATGCACCTATCTTGGTGATGGATAGGACAGCTTGAGGGGATATGGAGGAGGCTGTTTTTTGATAGGTGTCATTTAAACATTTTGCTAATAATTTATGGAAAGTATCATATTATTCTAACTATTGAACTCACCTTAATTTAAAACACACCCCAGGTTAAATTTCCTGGAGTTGTAAATTTGTGGAGGATTTGATAATACTACCTTTAGTGGGATGGGCCAGATACAGGACGAGACAGGCCAGATACGTGACGGAATGGGCCAGATACAGGACAGGCCAAAGATAGGACCGGACGGGCCGTGCCTGAAAAAGGACGGGACGGGCCAGAGACGGGGCGACCAGATACAGGATGAGACTGGCCGAAGATTGGACGGAGCGAGGCATGCCAGAGACAGGATGGGACGTGCTAGAGACGGGGCGACCAGATACAGGACGGGGCGGTCCAGATACAGGACCGTCCAGGGACGGGACTGGCCAGAGCAGGATGGGACTGGCCTGAGGCAGGACAGGATCGGTCGAGCCAGAGACAGGACGGGACGGGCAAGAGAGAGGACGGGACGGGCCAGAGACAGGACGGGATGGACCAGAGATGGGACGGGCAAGAGACAGGATTGGACAGGCCAGAGATAGCATCGTCGGGCCAGAGACAGGACTGACCAGGCCTGAGACAGGATCGGACGGGCCAGAGACAGGATGAGATGGGAAGGTACTGGCCAGATACAGGAAGGGACTGGCCAGATAAGGGACAAGACAGGCCACATGAGGGACGGGCAAGATACGAGATGGGACGGGCCAGATACAAGACGGGACGAGCCGGAGATAGGACGGGACGGGCCAGAAACAGGACTGGACGAGCTATACATTATGGGACGGGAAATAGACAGGATGGGACGGGCCAGAGACGGTACGGGACGTGCCAGATACAGGACAGGACGAGCCAGAGACCGGACGGGACGGGCCAGAAACAGGACGGGACAAGCTATACATTATGGGACGGGACAGAGACCAGACGGTCCAGATACTGGAAAAGACGGGCCAGAGACAGGACAGGATGGCCCAGATACACTACGGGACAGGCCAGATACAGGACGGTACAGGCCAAATATGGGACGGGCCAGATACAGGACGACATGGGCCAGATACGGGATGAGCCAGATATGGGACAGGAGAGGCTAGATATGGGATGAGCCATGGACAGGATGGGATGGGGCTCTTACGAGATGGCCAGATACGGGACGGGCCAGATACTGAATGGGCCTGGCCACATACGGGACGGTCCAGATAGGGACTGGTATGGTCAGATACGGGACAGGACGTGCCACAGATGGGAAGGGACGATGCGGGCCAGATACGGGATGAGATGGGCTAGATAAGGGAAAACCAGATACGGGACGGGATGGTCAGATACGGGACTAAACGGGTCAGATATGCGACTGGACGGACCAGATACGGGACGGGGCGGGTTAGACATTACAGAACGGGTCATAGACAGGATGGATGGGGCCAGGGACAGGCTGGGACGGGCCAGAGACAGGACCGGACAGGCCAGACACGGGACGGGTCAGATACAGGACTGGGGATACAAAAGGAATGCGTGCACTGTTCCTTTAAGAATCAGGAAGTGCTGCCGCTGCCGCCCTCAAAAAGCAGCCAAGACACATGCACACAGCCCACATAGGAACATAGTGCGCAGCCTGCATTGGTTGGTAAGTCGGCGGTCTTGCATGGTGTGAGATGGGAAGCCATGCCAGCACGCCACCACGGATGTTACAATTAAGTAGTGTAGGTCAGGTGTACAGAAAATGGAAGTTTTGCAAATAAATATTACAACTATTGTTTAATAGGCAAACATCACATGTAGAGTTTGCATGATATACCTTCCTAGTACTTTATCTAAATTAGAAGCAAATTGTTTGAAGATTACTTCTACCTAAATGGCAGAAAATGCACCTATCTTGGTGATGGATAGGACAGCTTGAGGGGATATGGAGGAGGCTGTTTTTTGATAGGTGTCATTTAAACATTTTGCTAATAATTTATGGAAAGTATCATATTTTTCTAACTATTGAACTCACCTTAATTTAAAACACACCCCAGGCTAAAGTTCCTTTATGTGTAAATTTGTGGAGGATTTGATAATACTACCTTTAATGGGGTGGGCCAGATACAGGACGGGACAGACAAGATACGGAATTGGCCAGATACAGGACGGGCCAGAGACAGGACCGGACGGCACACGCCAGAGACATGACGAGACGGGCCAGAGACAGGACGGGACAGGCGAAAGACAGGATGAGACTGGCCGGAGATATTATGGACTGAGGCGTACCAGAGACAGGACGGGACGGGCTAGAGACAGGGCGACAGATACAGGACGGGACGGTCCAGATACAGGACAGTCCAGGGACGGGACGGGCCAGAGCAGGACGAGACTGGTCAGAGACAGGACAGGACCGGTCGGGCCAGAGACAGGAGGGGACGGGCAAGATAGAGGATGGGACGGGTCAAAGAGAGGACGGGACGGGCCAGATACAGGAAGGGACGGGCCAGAAACAGGACGGCACAAGCTATACATTATGGGATGGGCCAGAGACCGGACGGGACGGTCCAGATACAGTACGGGACAGACCCGATACAGGACGGTACGGGCCAAATATAGGACGGGCCAGATACAGGACAACATGGGCAAGATACAAGACGGGCCAGATATGGGACAGGACAGGCTGGATATGGGATGAGCCATGGACAGGATGGGATGGGCCAGATACGAGATGGCCAGATACGGGACAGGCCAGATACTGAATGGGCCTGGCCACATACGGGACGGGCCAGATAGGGACTGGTTGGGTCAGACACGGGACAGGACGTGCCAGAGTTGGGAAGGGGCAAGGCAGGCCAGATACGGGATGAGATGGGCCAGATAAGGGAAAGCCAGATACGGGACGGGATGGTCAGATACAGCACTAAACGGGTCAGATATGGAACTGGACAGACCAGATACGGGACGGGGCGACTAGATACAGAATGGGACGGTCCAGATACAGGACGGGCCAGGGAAGGGACGGACCAGAGCAGCACTGGACTGGCCAGAGTCAGGACAGGACCGGTCAGGCCAGAGAAAGGACGGGACGGGCCAGATACAGGAAGGGACGGTCCAGATACGGCACGGGCCAGATTCAAGATGGGATGGACCAGAGACAGGACGGGATGGGACGGGCCAGATACAGGAAGGGACGGGCCAGATACGGGACGACCCAGATTTAAGACGGGACGGACCACATACGGGACGGGACCGACCAGATACAGGACGGGATGGGCCAGAGACAGGACGGAATGTGCTAGAGACATTAAGGGACAGGCCATAGACAGGACGGGTTGGGCCAGAGACAGGATGCGACGGGCCAGAAACGTGACGAGCCAGATATTGGACGGTATGGGCCAGATATGGGACAGCCCAGATTCATGACGGGACGGGCCAGATTTAGGACGGTACGGACCAGATACGGGACGGGACGGGCCAGATACGGGACGTGTCAGATGCGGGATGGGCCACATACGGGACAGGCCAGATACAGGACGGGCCAGATACGGGACAGGCCGGGCCAGGGATAGGATGTGCCAGATACGGGACAGGCCAGATATTGAACGGGCCAGATACTGGACGGGATGGGCCAGATTCATGGCAGGCCAAATACGGGACGAGACGGGCCAGAGCTGGGCCAGAGACAGGAAGGGATGGGCCAGAGTTAGGACGGGACGGGCCAAAGACTGGACGGGACGGGCTAGAGACGGGACGGGCAAGAGACAGGATTGGACAGGCCAGAGGTAGCACCGGACGGGCCATAGACTGGACGGGACATACCAGAGACAGGACGATATGGGAAGGGACTGGCCAGATACAGGAAGGGACAGGCCAGATACGGGACAGGACAGGCCAGATACGGGGCGGGCCAGATACGAGACGGCACGGGCCAGATATAGGACGGGACGAGGCAGCGATAGGATGGGACGGGCCAGAAACAGGACGGGACGAGCTATACATTATGGGACGGGAAATAGACAGGAGGGGTCGGACCAGAGACGGTACGGGACGTGCCAGAAACAGGACGGGACAAGCTATACATTATGGGACGGGCCATAGACAGGACAGGACGGGCCAGAGACAACACGGAACGGGACAGATACAGGAAAAGACGGGCCAAAGACAGTACCGGACAGGCCAGATACAGGACGGTACGGGCCAAATAGTGCGCAGCCAGCATTGGTGGGTAAGTCGACGGTCTTGCATGGTGTGAGATGGGAAGCCGTGCCAGCACGCCGCCATGGATGTTACAATTAAGTAGTGTAGGTCAGGCGTAGAGAAAATGGAGGTTTTTCAAATAAATATTACAACTATTGTTTAATAGGCAAACATCACATGTAGAGTTTGCATGATATACCTTCCTGGTACTTTATCTAAATTAGAAGCAAATTGTTTGAAGATTACTTCTACCTAAATGGCAGAAAATGCACCTATCTTGGTGATGGATAGGACAGCTTAAGGGGACATGGAGGAGGCTGTTTTTTGATAGGTGTCATTTAAACATTTTGATAATAATTTATGGAAAGTATTATATTTTTCTAACTTTTGAACTCACCTTAATTTAAAACACACCCCAGGTTAAATTTCCTGGAGGTGTAAATTTGTGGAAGATTTGATAATACTACCTTTAATGAGATGGACCAGATACGTGACGGGATGGGCCAGATGCAGGACAGGCCAGAGACAGGACCGGAAGGGACGTGCCTGAGAAAGGACGGGATGGGCCAGAGACAGGGCGACCAGATACAGGACGGGACGGTCCAGATACAGGACGGGCCAGGGACGGGACGGACCAGAGCAGGACGGGACTGGCCAGAGGCAGGACAGGACCGGTCAGGCCAGAGACAGGACGGGACGGGCCAGATACAGGAAGGGACGGGCCAGGTACATGACGGGATGGGCCAGAAACTTGATGAGCCAGACATGGGACGGTATGGGCCAGATATGGGACCGCCCAGATACATGACGGGATGGGCCAGATACAGGACGGTACTTACCAGATACGGGACTTGACGGGCCAGATACGAAACGGGTCAGATGCGGGACGGGCCAGATACGGGACAGGCAGGGCCAGGGACAAGACGTGCCAGATACGGGACAGGCCAGATATGGAACGGGACAGATACTGGACGGGATGGGCCAGATACAGGGCGGGCCAGATACGGGACCAGACGGGCCAGAGCTGCGCCAGAGACAGGAATGGATGGGCCAGAGACAGGACAGGACGGGCCAAAGACTGGACGGGAAGGGCCAGAGATGGGACGGGGCGAGGCAGAGATAGGACGGGATGGACCAGAAACAGGACGGGACGAGCTATCCATTATGGGACGGGAAATAGACGGGACGGGCCAGAGACGGTACGCGACGGGCCAGATACAGGACAGGACGAGCCAGAGACAGTACGGGATGGGCCAGATACAGTACGGGACAGGCCAGATACAAGACGGAACGGGCCAAATAGTGCGCAGCCTGCATTGGTGGGTAAGTCGGCGGTCTTGCATGATGTGAGATGGGAAGCCATGCCAGCATGCCGCCATGGATGTTACAATTAAGTAGTGTAGGTCAGGGGTAGAGAAAATGGAAGTTTTGCAAATAAATATTACAACTATTGTTTAATAGGCAAACATCACATGTAGAGTTTGCATGATATACCTTCCTAGTACTTTATCTAAATTAGAAGCAAATTGTTTGAAGATTACTTCTACCTAAATGGCAGAAAATGCACCTATCTTGGTGATGGATAGGACAGCTTGAGGGGATATGGAGGAGGCTGTTTTTTGGATAGGTGTCATTTAAATATTTTGCTAATAATTTATGGAAAGTATCATATTTTTCTAATTATTGAACTCACCTTAATTTAAAACACACCCTAGGTTAAAGTTCCTTTATGTGTAAATTTGTGGAGGATTTGATAATACTAATAATACTACCTTTAATGGGATGGGCCAGATACAGGACAGGCCAGGCCAGATACAAAATGGGCCAGATAAAGGACGGGCCAGAGACAGGACCGGACGGGACACGCCAGAGACAGGACGAGATGGGCCAGAGACAGTACGGGACGGGCCAAAGACAGGATGAGACTGGCCGGAGATAGGACGGACCGAGGCGTGCCAGAGACAGGACGGGACGGGCTAGAGACAGGGCGACCAGATACAGGATACAGGACGGTCCAGGAACGGGACGGGCCAGAGCAGGACGGGACTGGCCAGAGGCAGGACAGGACCGGCAAGAGAGGACGGGTCGGGCAAGAGACAGGATTGGACAGGACAGAACGGGACGGACCAGAGACGTGACGGGATGGGCCAGAGACAGGATGAGATGGGAAGGGATTGGCCAGATACAAGAAGGGACAGGCCAGATACGGGACAGGACAGGCCACATGCGGGACGGGCCAGATACCAGATGGGACGGGCCAGATACTGGACGGGACGAGCCAGAGATAGGACGGGACGGGCCAGAAACAGGACTGGACGAGCTATACATTTTGGGACGGTCCAGATACAGGAAAAGAGGGGCCAGAGACAGGAGGGGATGCCCCAGATACAGTACGGGACAGGCCAGATACAGGACGGTACAGGCCAAATATGGGACGGGCCAGATACAAGACGACATGGGCCTGATACGGGACGGGCCAGATATGGGACAGGACAGGCTAGATATGGGATGTGCCATGGACAGGATGGGATGGGCCAGATACGAGATGGCCAGATACGGGACGGGCCAGATACTGAATGGGCCTGGCCACATTTGGGTCGGGCCAGATAGGGACTGGTTGGGTCAGATACGGGACAGGACGTTCCAGAGACGAGAAGGGATGAGGCGGGCCAGATACGGGATGAGATAGCCAGATACGGGATAGGATGGTCAGATACGGGACTAAACGGGTCAGATATGGGACTGGACGGACCAGATACGGGACGGGGCGGGTTAGACATTACAGGACGGGCCATAGACAGGATGCGAGGGGCCAGGGACGGGCCAGAGACGGGACGAGTCAGATACAGGACTGGGGACACATTTGGAATGCGTGCACTTTTCCTTTAAGAATCAGGAAGTACTGCCGCTGCTGCCCTCAACAAGCAGCCAAGACACATGCACTCAGCCAGCATAGTAACATAGTGCGTAGCCTGCATTGGTGGGTAAGTCGGCGGTCTTGCATGGTGTGAGATGGGAAGCCATGCCAGCACACCGCCAGGGATGTTACAATTAAGTAGTATAGGTCAGGTGTAGAGAAAATGGAAATTTTGCAAATAAATATTACAACTATTATTTATTAGGTAAACGTCACATGTAGAGTTTGCATGATATACCTTCCTAGTACTTTATCTAAATTAGAAGCAAATTGAAGATTACTTCTACCTAAATGGCAGAAAATGCACCTATCTTGGTGATGGATAGGACAGCTTGAGGGGATATGGAGGAGGCTGTTTTTTGATAGGTGTCATTTAAACATTTTGCTAATAATTTATGGAAAGTATCATATTTTTCTAACTATTGAACTCACCTTAATTTAAAACACACCCCAGGTTAAATTTCCTGGAGGTGTAAGTTTGTGGAGGATTTGATAATACTACCTTTAATGGGATGGGCCAGATACAGGACGGGACAGGCCAGATACGTGATGGGATGGGCCAGATACAGGACGGGCCAGATACAGTACGGGCCAGAGACAGAACCAGACAGGATGTGCCTGAGAAAGGACGGGACGGGCCAGAGACGGGGTGACCAGATACAGGACGGGACGGTCCAGATACAGGATGGGCCAGGGACGGGACGCACCAGAGCAGGACGGGACTGGCCAGAGGCAGGACAGGACCGGTCAGGCCAGAGAAAGGACGGGACGGGCCAGATACAGGAAGGCACGGGCCAGATACGGGACGGGCCAGATTCAAGACGGGATGGGTCAGAGACAGGACAGGATAGGACGGGCCATATACAGGAAGGGACAGGCCAGATACGGGACAGGACAGGCCAGATGCGGGACGGGCCAGATACGAGAGGGGACGCGCGAGAAATAGGACGGGACAAGGCAGAGATAGGATGGCACGGGCCAGAAACAGGACGGGACGAGCTATACATTATGGGACGGGAAATAGACAGGACGGGACGGGCCAGAGACGGTACGCGACGGGCCAAATACAGGACAGGACGAGCCAGAGATAGTACGGGGCTGGCCAGAAACAGGACGGGAAAAGCTATACATTATGGGACGGGCCATAGACAGGATGGGCCTGGTTTAGGACGGGACGGGCCAGATACAGGACGGGACCGACCAGATACAGGATGGGATGGGCCAGAGACAGGACGGAATGTGCTAGAGACATTATGGGACAGGCCATAGACAGGACGGGTCGGGCCATATAAAGGATGGGACGGGCCAGATACATGACGGGATGGGCCAGAAACGTGACGAGCCAGATATGGGATGGTATGGGCCAGCTATGGGACAGCCCAGATACATGACGGGATGGGACAGATACAGGACGGGACAGGCCAGATACAGGACGGGCCAGAGACAGAATCGGACGAGCCAGAGACTGGACGGGACGGGCCAAAGACAGGATGAGGCTGGCCGAAGATAGGACGGACCGAGGCATGCCAGAGACAGAACGGGATGGGCTAAAGACGGGGAGACCAGATACAGGACGTGGCGGTCCAGATACAGGACGGTCCAGGGACGGGACGGGCCAGAGCCGGATGGGACTGGCCAGAGCCAGGACAGGACCGGTCGGGCCAGAGACAGGACGGGACGGGCAAGAGAGAGGACGGGACGGGCCAAAGAGAGGACTTGACGGGCCAGAGACAGGACGGGAAGGGCCAAAGACAGGACGGGAAGGACCAGAGATGGGACGGGCAAGAGACAGGATTGGACAGGCCAGAGATAGCACCGGACGGGCCAGAGACAGGACGGACCAGGCCAGAGACAGGACGGGATGGGCCAGAGACAGGATGAGATGGGAAGGTACTGGCCAGATACAGGAAGGGACAGGCCAGATAAGGGAGAAAACAGGCCAGATGCGGGACGGGCCAGATACAAGATGGGTCGGGCCAGATACCAGACGGGACGAGCCGGAGATAGGACGGGACGGGCCAGAATCAGGACTGGACGAGCTATACATTATGGGACGGGAAATAGTCAGGATGGGACAGGCCAGAGACGGTACGGGACGTGCCAGATACAGGACAGGACGAGCCAGAGACAGGACGGGACGGGCCAGAAACAGGACGCGACAAGCTATACATTATGGGGCGGGACAGAGACCGGGCGGGATGGTCCAGATACAGGAAAAGACAGGCCAGAGACAGGACAAGATGGCCCTGATACAGTACGGGACAGATGAGATACAGTACGGTACGGGCCAAATATGGGACAGGCCAGATACAGGACGACATGGGCCAGATACGAGACGGGCCAGATATGGGACAGGACAGGCTAGATATGGGATGAGCCATGGACTGGATGGGATGGGCCAGATACGAGATGGCCAGATACGGGACGGGCCAGATACTGAATGGGCCTGACCACATACGGGACGGGCCATATAGGGACTGGTATGGTCAGATACGGGACAGGATGTGCCAGAGAAGGGAAGGGACGAGGTGGGCCAGATACGGGATGAGATGGGCCAGATAAGGGATAGCCAGATACGGGACGGGATGGTCAGATACGGGACTAAACAGGTCAGATATGGGACTGGACAGACCAGATACGGGACGGGGCGGGTTATACATTACAGGACGGGCCATAGACAAGATGGGAGGGGCCAGGGACGGGCCAGAGACAGGACGGGACGGGCCAGAGACGGGACGGGCCAGAGATGGGACGGGTCAGATGCAGGACTGGGGACACATTAGGAATGCGTGCACTGTTCTTTTAAGAATCAAGAAGTACTGCCGCTTCCGCCCTCAACAAGCAGCCAAGACACATGCACACAGCCAGCATAGGAACATAGTGCGTAGCCTGCATTGATGGGTAAGTCGGCGGTCTTGCATGGTGTGAGATGGGAAGCCATGCCAGCACGCCACCAGGGATGTTACAATTAAGTAGTGTAGGTCAGGTGTAGAGAAAATGGAAGTTTTGCAAATAAATATTACAACTATTATTTAATAGGCAAACATCACATGTAGAGTTTGCATGATATACTTTCCTAGTACTTTATCTAAATTAGAAGCAAATTGTTTGAAGATTACTTCTACCTAAATGGCAGAAAATGCACCTATCTTGGTGATGGATAGGACAGCTTGAGGGGATATGGAGGAGGCTGTTTTTTGATAGGTGTCATTTAAACATTTTACTAATAATTTATGGAAAGTATCATATTTTTCTAACTATTGAACTCACCTTAATTTAAAACACACCCCAGGTTAAAGTTCCTTTATGTGTAAATTTGTGGAGGATTTGATAATACTACCTTTAATGGGATGGGCTAGATACAGGACGGGACAAGCCAAATACGAAATGGGCCAGATACTGGACGGGCCAGAGACAGGACCGGACGGGACATGCCAGAGACATGACGAGACGGGCCAGAGACAGGACGGGACGGGACAAAGACAGGATGAGACTGGCCGGAGATAGTACGGACCGAGGCGTGCCAGAGACAGGACGGGACGGGCTAGAGACGGGGCGACAGATATAAGATGGGACGGTCCAGATACAGGACAGTCCAGGGACTGGAAGGGCCAGAGCAGGACGGGACTGGTCAGAGGCAGGACAGGACCGGTCGGGCCAGAGACAGGAGGGGACGGGCAAGAGAGAGGACAGGACGGGTCAAAGAGAGGACGGGACGGGCCAGAGACAGGACGTGATGGGCCAAAGATAGGACGGGACGGACCAGAGATAGGACGGGCAAGAGACAGGATTGGACAGGCCAGAGATAGCACCGGATGGGCCAGAGACAGGACGGGACAGGCCAGAGACAGGATGGGACGGGCCAGAGACAGGACGAGATGGGAAGGGACTGGCCAGATACAGGAATGGACAGGCCAGATACGGGACAGGACAGGCCAGATGCGGGACGGGCCAGATACAAGATGGGACGGGCCAAATACAGGACGGGATGAGCCAGAGATAGGACGGGACGGGCCAGAAATAGGACGTGCCAGACACGGGACAGGCCAGATACGGAGCGGGCCAGATACTGGACGGGATGGGCCAGATACGGGATGAGACAGACCAGAGCTGGGCCAGAGACAGAAAGGGATGGGCCAGAGACAGGACGGGGCGGGCCGAAGACTGGACGCGACGGGCCAGAGACGGGACGGGCAAGAGACAGGATTTGACAGGCCAGAGTTGGCACTCGACGGGCCAGAGACAGGACGGGACAGGCCAGCGACAGGATGAGATGGGAAGGGACTGGCCAGATACAGGAAGGGACAGGCCAGATACGGGACAGGACAGGCCAGATGCGGGACGGGCCAGATACGAGACGGGACGTGCCAGATATAGTACGGGACGAGGCAGAGATAGGATGGGATGGGCCAGAAATGGGACGGGGAATACAGAGGACGGGACGGGCCAGAGACGGTACGCGACGGGCCAGATACAGGACAGGACGAGCCAGAGACAGTACTGGACGAGCCAGAAACAGGACATTATGGGACAGGCCATAGACATGACAAGACGGGCCAGAGAGAAGACGGAACGGGACAGATACAGGAAAAGACGGGCCAAAGACAGGACGGAATGGCCCAGATACAGTATGGGACAGGCCAGATACAGAAAGGTATGGGCCAAATAGTGCACAGCCTGCATTGGTGGGTAAGTCGGCGGTCTTGCATGGTGTGAGATGGGAAGCCATGCCAGCACGCCGCCATGGATGTTACAATTAAGTAGTGTAGGTCAGGCGTAGAGAAAATGGAGGTTTTTCAAATAAATATTACAACTATTGTTTAATAGGCAAACATCACATGTAGAGTTTGCGTGATATACCTTCCTAGTACTTTATCTAAATTAGAAGCAAATTGTTTGAAGATTTCTTCTACCTAAATAGCAGAAAATGCACCTATCTTGGTGATGGATAGGACAGCTTGAGGGGATATGGAGGAGGCTGTTTTTTGATAGGTGTCATTTAAACATTTTGCTAATAATTTATGGAAAGTATCATAGTTTTCTAACTATTGAACTCGCCTTAATTTAAAACACACCCCAGGTTAAAAATCCTGGAGGTGTAAATTTGTGGAGGAAATGATAATGCTACCTTTAATGGGATGGGCCAGATACAGGACGGGACAGGCCAGATACGTGACGGGATGGGCCAGATACAGGACGGGCCAGATACGGGACAAGCTGGGCCAGGGACAGGACATGCCAGATACGGGAAAGGCAGGGCCAGGACGTGCCAGATATGGGACAGGCCAGATATGGAACGGGACAGATACGTGACGGGATGGGCCAGATACAGGACGGGCCAGATACGGGACAGGCTGGGCCAGGGACAGGACATGCCAGATACGGGAAAGGCCAGATATGGAACGTGCCAGATACTGGACGGGATGGGCCAGATACAGGGCGGGTCAGATACGGGACGAGACGGGCCCGAGCTGGGCCAGAGACAGGAAGGGATGGGCCAGATACAGGACGGGACAGGCTCATCCTATCTCTGCCTCGTCCCGTCCTATATCTGGCCCGTCCCGCATCTGGCCTGTCCTGTCCCATATCTGGCCAGTCTCTTCCCATCTCGTCCTGTCTCTGGCGTGTCCCGTCCTGTCTCTGGCCCTTCTGGTGCTATCTCTGGCCTGTCCAATCCTGTCTCTTGCCTGTCCCATCTCTAGTCCGTCCCGTCCTGTCTTTGGCTGTCCCATCCTGTCTCTGACCTGTCCCGTCCTCTCTTTGACCCGTCCCGTCCTGTCTCTTGCCCGTCCCGTCCTGTCTCTGGACATACCGGTCCTGTCCTGCCTCTGGCCAGTTCCGTCCTGCTCTGGCCCGTCCCGTCTCTGGCCCGTCCTGTATCTGGACCGTCGCATCCTGTATCTGGTCGCCCTGTCTCTAGCCCATCCCTTCCTGTCTCTGGCACGCCTCGGTCCGTCCTATCTCCGGCCAGTCTCATCCTGTCTTTGGCCCGTCCCGTTCTGTCTCTGGCCCGTCTCTTCCTGTCTCCTGTATCTAAATCAGAAGCAAATTGTTTGAAGATTACTTCTACCTAAATGGCAGAAAATGCACCTATCTTGGTGATGGATAGGACAGCTTGAGGGGATATGGAGGAGGCTGTTTTTTGATAGGTGTCATTTAAACATTTTGCTAATAATTTATGGAAAGTATCATATTTTTCTAACTATTGAACTCACCTTAATTTAAAACACACCCCAGGTTAAATTTCCTGGAGGTGTAAATTTGTGGAGGATTTGATAATACTACCTTTAATGGGATGGGCCAGATACAGGACGGGACAGGCCAGATACGTGACGGGATGGGCCATATGCAGGACAGGCCAGAGACCGGACCGGACGGGACGTGCCTGAGAAAGAACGGGACGGGCCATAGTCGGGGCGACCAGATACAGGACGGGACGGTCCAGATACAGGACGGGCCAGGGACGGGACGGACCAGAGCTGGACGCGACTGGCCAGAGGCAGGACAGGACCAGTCAGGCCAGAGACAGGTCGGGACGGGCCAGATACGGGACGGGCCAGATTCAAGACAGGATGGGCCAGAGACAGGACAGGATGGGACGGGCCAGATACAGGAAGGGAAGGGCCAGATACGGGACGGGCCAGATTCAGGATGGGACGGGCCAGATTCAGGACGGGACCGACCAGATACAGGACGGGATGGGCCAGAGACAGGACGGAATGTGCTAGAGACATTATGGGATAGGCCATAAACAGGACGGGTCGGGCCAGAGACAGGATGGGACGGGCCAGATACATGACGGGATGGGCCAGAAATGTGACGAGCCAGATGTGGGACTTTATGGGACAGATATGGGACAGCCCACATACATGACGGGACGGGCCAGATACAGGACGGGATGGGCCAGAAACACTACGGGACAAGCTATATATTATGGGACGGGCCAGAGACCGGACGGGACGGTCCAGATACAGGAAAAGACGGGCCAGAGACAAGACGGGATGGCCCAGATACAGTACGGGACAGGCCAGATACAGTACGGTGCGGGCCAAATATGGGATGGGCCAGATACAGGACGACATGGGCCAGATACAGGACGTGCCAGATATGGGACAGGACAGGCTAGATATGGGATGAGCCATGGACAGGATGGTATGGGCCAGATACGAGATGGCCAGATACGGGACGGACCAGATACTGAATGGGCCTGGCCACATACGGGACGGGCCAGATAGTGACTGGTATGGTCAGATACGGGACAGGATGTGCCAGAGAAGGGAAGGGACGAGGTGGGCCAGATACGGGATGAGATGGGCCAGATAAGGGACAGCCAGATACGGGACGGGATGGTCAGATATGGGACTAAACAGGTCAGATATGGGACTGGACAGACCAGATACGGGACTGTGCGGGTTAGACATTACAGGACGGGCCATAGACAGGATGGGAGGGGCCAGGGATGGGCCAGAGGCGGGACGGGCCAGAGACCGGATGGGTCTGATACAGGACTGGGGACACATTAGGAATGCGTGCACTGTTCCTTTAAGAATCAGGAAGTGCTGCCGCTGCCGCCCTCAGCAAGCAGCCAAGACACATGTACACAGCCAGCATAGGAACATAGTGCGCAGCCTGCATTGGTGGGTAAGTCGGCTGTCTTGCATGGTGTGAGATGGGAAGCCATGCCAGCTTGCCGCCAGGGATGTTACAATTAAGTAGTGTAGGTCAGGTGTAGAGAAAATGGAAGTTTTGCAAATAAATATTACAACTATTATTTAATAGGCAAACATCACATGTAAAGTTTGCATGATATACCTTCCTAGTACTTTATCTAAATTAGAAGCAAATTGAAGATTACTTCTGCCTAAATGGCAGAAAATGCACCTATCTTGGTGATGGATAGGACAGCTTGAGGGGATATGGAGGAGGCTGTTTTTGATAGGTGTCATTTAAACATTTTGCTAATAATTTATGGAAAGTATCATATTATTCTAACTATTGAACTCACCTTAATTTAAAACACACCCCAGGTTAAATTTCCTGGAGGTGTAAATTTTTGGAGGATTTGATAATACTACCTTTAGTGGGATGGGCCAGATACAGGACAAGACAGGCCAGATACGTGACGGAACGGGCCAGATACAGGACAGGCCAAAGATAGGACCGGACGGGCCGTGCCTGAAAAAGGACGGGACGGGCCAGAGACGGGGCGACCAGATACAGGACGGGACGGTCCAGATACAGGACGGGCCAGGGAAGGGACGGACCAGAGCAGGACGGGTCTGGCCAGAGGCAGGACAGGACCGGTCAGGCCAGAGAAAGGATGGCACAGGCCAGATACAGGAAGGGACGGGCCAGATACGGCACGGGCCAGATTCAAGACGGGATGGGCCAGAGACAGGACAGGATAGGACGGGCCAGATACAGGAAGGGACTAACCAGATACGGGACGTGACGGGCCAGATACGGGACGGGTCAGATGCGGGACGGGCCAGATACGGGACAGGCCAGATACAGGACGGGCCAGATACGGGACAAGCCGGGCCAGGGACAGGACGTGCCAGATATGGGACAGGCCAGATATGGAACGGGCCAGATACTGGACGGGATGGGCCAGATACGGGATGAGACGGGCCAGACCTGGGCCAGAGACAGGAAGGGATGGGCCAGAGACAGGACAGGACGGGCCAGAGACGGGAGGGGCAAGAGACAGGATTGAACAGGCCAGAGATAGCACCGAACGGGCCAGAGACAGGACGGGACAGGCCAGCGACAGGACGAGATGGGAAGGGACTGGCCAGATACAGGAAGGGACAGGCCAGATACGGGACAGGACAGGCCAGATGCGGGATGGGCCAGATACGAGACGGGACGCGCCAGATATAGGACGGGACAAGGCAGAGATAGGATGGGACGGGCCAGAAACTGGACGGGACGAGCTAAACATTATGGGACGGGAAGTAGACAGGACGGGATGGGCCAGAGACGGTACGCGACGGGCCAGATACAGGACAGGACGAGCCAGAGATAGTACGGGACTGGCCAGAAACAGGACGGGACAAGCTATACATTATGGGACGGGCCATAGACAGGACGGGCCAGATTCAGGACGGGACGGGCCAGATACACGATGGGACCGACCAGATACAGGACGGGATGGGCCATAGACAGGACGGAATGTGCTAGAGACATTACGGGACAGGCCATAGACAGGACGGGTCGGGCCATAGACAGGATGGGACGGGCCAGATACATGACGGGATGGGCCAGAAACGTGACGAGCCAGATATGGGATGGTATGGGCCAGCTATTGGACAGCCCATATAAATGACGGGACGGGCCAGATACAGGACGGGACAGGCCAGACACGGGATGGGCCAGATACAGGACGGGCCAGAGACAGGACCGGACGGGCTAGAGACAGACGGGACCGGACGGGCCAAAGACAAGATGAGACTGGCCGAAGATAGGACGGACCGAGGCGTGCCAGAGATAGGACGGGACGGGCTAGAGACGGGGCGACCAGATACAGGACGGGGCGGTCCAGATACAGGACGGTCCAGGGACGGGACGGGCCAGAGCAGGATGGGACTGGCCAGAGGCAGGACAGGACCGATCGGGCCAGAGACAGGACGGGCAAGAGACAGGATTGGACAGGCCAGAGATAGCACCGGTCGGGCCAGAGACAGGACGGACGAGGCCAGAGACAGGATGGGACCGACCAGATACAGGTCGGGACGGGCCAGATACAGGAATGGACGGGCCAGATACGGGACGGGCCAGATTCAAGACAGGATGGGCCAAAGACAGGACAGGATGGGACAGGCCACATACAGGAAGGGACGGGCCAGATTCAGGATGGGACGGGCCAGATTCAGGACGGGACCGACCAGATACAGGACGGGATGGGCCAGAGACAGGACGGAATGTGCTAGAGACATGGGATAGGCCATACACAGGACGGGTCAGGCCAGAGACAGGATGGGACGGGCCAGATATATGACGGGATGGGCCAGAAACGTGACGAGCCAGATATGGGACGGTATGGGCCAGATATGGGACAGCCCACATACATGACGGGACGGGCCAGATACAGGACGGTACGGACTAGATACGGGACGGGACGGACCAGATACGGGACGGGTCAGATGCGGGACGGGCCAGATACGGGACTGGCCAGATACAGGACGGGCCAGATACGGGACAGGCCGGGCCAGGGACAGGACGTGCCAGATACGGGACAGGCCAGATATGGAACGGGCCAGATACTGGACGGGATGGGCCAGATACAGGGCGGGCCAGATACAGGACGAGACGGACCAGAACTGCGCCAGAGACAGGAAGGGATGGGCCAGAGACAGAACAGGACGGGCCAAATACTAGACGGGACGGGCCAGAAACGGGACGGACAAGAGACAGGATTGGACAGGCCAGACATAGCACCGGACGGGCCAGAGACAGGACGGGACAGGCCAGAGACAGGACGAGATGGGAAAGGACTGTCCAGATACAGGAAGAGACAGGCCATATACGGGACAGGACAGGCCAAATGCGGGATGGGCCAGATACGAGACGGGACGGGCCAGAAACAGGACGGGACGAGCTATACATTATGGGACGGGAAATAGACAGGACGGGACGGGCCATAGACGGTACTCGACGGGCCAGATACAGGACAAGACGAGCCAGAGACAGTACGGGACGGGCCAGAAACAGGACGGGACAAGCTATACATTATGGGACGGGCCATAGACAGGACGGGACGGGCCAGAGACAAGACAGAACGGGCCAAATAGTGCGCAGCCTGCATTGGTGGGTGAGTCGGCAGTGTTGCATGATGTGAGATGGGAAGCCATGCCAGCACGCTGCCAGTGATGTTAAAATTAAATAGTGTTGGTCAGGCGTAGAGAAAATGGAAGTTTTTCAAATAAATATTACAACTATTGTTTAATAGGCAAACATCACATGTAGAAGTTTGCATGATTTACCTTCCTAGTACTTAGAAGCAAATTGTTTGAAGATTACTTCTACCTAAATGGCAGAAAATGCACCTATCTTGGTGATGGATAGGACAGCTTGAGGGGATATGGAGGAGGCTGTTTTTTGATAGGTGTCATTTAAACATTTTGCTAATAATTTATGGAAAGTATCATATTTTTCTAACTATTGAACTCACCTTAATTTAAGACACACCCCAGGTTAAATTTCCTGGACGTGTAAATTTGTGGAGGATTTGATAATACTACCTTTAATGGGATGGGCCAGATCCAGGACGGGACAGGCCAGATACGTGACGGGATGGGCCAGATGCAGGACAGGCCAGAGACAGGACGGACGGGACGTGCCTGAGAAAGGACGGGACTGGCCAGAGACGGGGCAACCAGATACAGGACGGGACGGTCTAGATACAGGATGGGCCAGGGACGGGATGGACCAGAGCAGGACGCGACTGGCCAGAGGCAGGACAGGACCAGTCAGGCCAGAGACAGGATGGGACGGGCCAGATACTGGAAGAGACGGGCCAGATACGGGACAGAATGTGCTAGAGACATTAAGGGACAGGACATAGACAGGACGGGTCGGGCCAGAGACAGAATGGGTCGGGCTAGAGACAGGATGGGACGGGCCAGATACATGACGGGATGGGCCAGAAACGTGACGAGCCAGATATGGGACGGTATGGGCCAGATATGGGACAGCCCAGATACATGACGGGACGGGCCAGATTTAGGACGGTACGGACCAGATACGGGACAGGACGGGCCAGATACGTGACGGGTCAGATGCGGGATGGGCCAGATACGGGACAGGCCAGATCCAGGACGGGCCAGATACGGGACAGGCCGGGCCAGGGACAGGACGTGCGAGATACGGGACAGGCCAGATATGGAACGGGCCAGATAGTGAACGGGATGGGCCAGATACAGAGCGGGCCAGATACGGGATGAGACGGGCCAGAGCTGGGCCCGAGACAGGAAGGGATGGGCAAGAGACATGACTGGACGGGCCAAAGACTGGACGGGACGGGCCAGAGACGGGACGGGCAAGAGACAGGATTGGACATGCCAGAGATAGCACCGGACGGGCCAGAGACAGGACGGGACAGGCCAGAGACAGGACGAGATGGGAAGGGAGTAGCCAGATAAGGAAGGGACAGGCCAGATACGGGACAGGACAGGCCAGATGCGGGACGGGCCAGATACGAGACGGGACGAGCCAGATATAGGACGGGACGAGGCAGAGATAGGATGGGACGGGCCAGAAACAGGACGGGACGAGCTATACATTATGGGACGGGAAATAGACAGGACGGGATGGGCCAGAGAGGGTACGCGACGGGCCAGATACAGGACAAGACGAGCCAGAGACAGTACGGGACCGGCCAGAAACAGGACGGGACAAGCTATAGATTATGGGACGGCCATAGACAGGACGGGCCAGATTAAGGACGGGACGGGCCAGAGACAATACTGAAGGGGACAGATACAGGAAAAGACGGGCCAAAGACAGGACTGCATGGCCCAGAAACAGTACGGGACAGGCCAGATACAGGACGGTATGGGCCAAATAGTGCGCAGTCTGCATGGTGTGAGATGGGAAGCCATGCCAGCACGCCGCTAGGGATGTTACAATTAAGTAGTGTAGGTCAGGCGTAGAGAAAGTGGAAGTTTTGCAAATAAATATTACAACTATTGTTTAATAGGCAAACATCACATGTAGAGTTTGCATGCTATACCTTCCTAGTACTTTATCTAAATTAGAAGCAAATTGTTTGAAGATTACTTCTACCTAAATGGCAGAAAATGCACCTATCTTGGTGATGGATAGGACAGCTTGAGGGGATATGGAGGAGGCTGTTTTTTGATAGGTGTCATTTAAACATTTTGCTAATAATTTATGGAAAGTATCATAGTTTTCTAACTATTGAACTCACCTTAATTTAAAACACACCCCAGGTTAAATTTCCTGGAGGTGTAAATTTGTGGAGGATTTGATAATACTACCTTTAATGGGATGGGCCAGATACCGGACGGGACAGGCCAGATACGGGACGGACCAAATACAAGACGGGCCAGAGACAGGACTGGACGGGACACGCCAGAGACAGGACGAGACGGGCCAGAGACAGGACGGGACGGGCCAAAGACAGGATGAGACTGGCCGGAGTTAGGACGGACCGAGACGTGCCAGAGACAGGACGGGATGTGCTAGAGACGGGGTGACCAGATACAGGATTCAGGACGGTCCAGGGATGGGACGGGCCAGAGCAGGACGGGACTGGCCAGAGGCAGGACAGGACGGGCAAGAGAGAGGAAGGGCCAAAGAGAGGACGGGACGGGCCAGAGACAGGACAGGACGGGTCAAAGACAGGACGAGACTGACCAGAGATGGGTCGGGCAAGAGACAGGATTGGACAGTCCAGAGACAGCACCAAACGGGCCTGGCCAGAGACATGACGGGATGGGCCAGAGACAGGACGAGATGGGAAGGGATTGGCCTGATACAGGAAGGGACAGGCCAGATACGGGACAGGACAGGCCACATGCGGGACGGGCCAGATACGAGATGGGACGGGCCAGATACAGGACGGGACGAGCCAGAGATAGGACGGGACGGGCCAGAAACAGGACTGGACGAGCTATACATTATGGGACGAGAAATAGACAGGATGGAATGGGCCAGAGACGGTATGGGTCGTGCCAGATACAGGACAGGACGAGCCAGAGACAGGACGGGGTCGGGCCAGAGACAGGACGGGACAAGCTATACATTATGGGACGGTCCAGATACAGGAAAAGAGGGGCCAGAGACAGGACGGGATGCCCCAGATACAGTACGGGACAGGCCAGATACAGGACGGTACGGGCCAAATATGGGACGGGCCAGATACAGGACGACATGGGCCAGATACGGGACGGGCCAGATATGGGACTGGACAGGCTAGATATGCGATGAGCCATGGACAGGATGGGGTGGGCCAGATACGAGATGGACAGATACGGGATGGGCCAGATACTGAATGGGCCTTGCCACATTTGGGACCGGCCAGATAGGGACTGGTTGGGTCAGATACGGGACAGGACTTTCCAGAGACGGGAAGGGATGAGGCGGGCTAGATACGGCATGAGATAGCCAGATACGGGACGGGATGGTCAGACACGGGACTAAACGGGTCAGATATGGGACTGGACGGACCAGATACGGGACAGGGCGGGTTAGACATTACAGGACAGGCCATAGACAGGATGGGAGGGGCCAGGGATGGGCCAGAGACTGGACAGGACGGGCCAGAGACGGGACGGGTCATATACAGGACTAGGGACACATTTGGAATGCATGCACTTTTCCTTTAAGAATCAGGAAGTACTGTCGCTGCCGCCCTCAACAAGCAGCCAAGACACATGCACACAGCCAGCATAGGAACATAGTGCGTAGCCTGCATTGGTGGGTAAGTCGGTGGTCTTGTATGGTGTGAGATGGGAAGCCATGCCAGCACGCCGCCAAGGATGTTACAATTAAGTAGTATAGGTCAGGTGTAGAGAAAATGGAAGTCTTGCAAAAAAATATTACAACTATTATTTAATAGGCAAACATCACATGTAGAGTTTGCATGATATACCTTCCTGGTACTTTATCTAAATTAGGAGCAAATTATTTGAAGATTACTTCTACCTAAATGGCAGAAAATGCACCTATCTTGGTGATGGATAGGACAGCTTGAGGGGATATGGAGGAGGCTGTTTTTTGATAGGTGTCATTTAAACATTTTGCTAATAATTTATGGAAAGTATCATATTTTTCTAACTATTAAACTCACCTTAATTTAAGACACACCCCAGGTTAAATTTCCTGGAGGTGTAAATTTGTGGAGGTTTTGATAATACTACCTTTAATGGGATGGGCCAGATACAGGACTGGACAGGCCAGATATGTGACGGGATGGGCCAGATACAGGATAGGTCAGAGACAGGACCGAACGGGACGTGTCTGAGAAAGGACGGGACGGGCCAGAGAAGGGGCGACCAGATACAGGACGGGACGGTTCAGATACAGGACGGGCCAGGGACGGGACGGACCAGAGCAGGACGGGACTGGCCAGAGGCAGGACAGGACCGGTCAGGCCAGAGATAGGATGGGACGCGCCAGAGACGGGACGGGCCAGATTCAACACGGGATGGGCCAGAGATAGGACGTGATGGGACGGGCCAGATACAGGAAGGGATGGGCCAGATACGGGACGGGACAGATTCACGACGGGACGGTCAAGATACAGGACGGGACCGACCAGATACAGGACGGGATGGGCCAAAGACAGGACGTAATGTGCTCGAGACATTACGGGACAGGCCATAAACAGGACAGGTCGGGCCAGAGACAGGATGGGACGGGCAAGATACATGACGGGATGGGCCAGAAACGTGACGAGTCAGATATGGGACGGTATGGGCCAGATATGGGACAGCCCAGATACATGACGGGACGGGCCAGATACGGGATGGGATGGGCCAGATACTGGACGGGTCAGATGCGGGATGGGCCAGATACGGGACAGGACAGATATGGAACGTGCCAGATACTAGACGGGATGGGCCAGATACCGGGCGAGCCGGATACGGGACGAGACTGGCCAGAGACAGGAAGGGATGGGCCAGAGACAGGACGGGATGGGCCAAAGACTGGACGGGACGGGCCAGAGACGGGACGGGCAAGAGACAGGATTGGACAGGCCAGAGATAGCACTGGACGGGCCAGAGACAGGACGGGACAGGCCAGCGACAGGACGAGATGGGAAGGGACTTGCCAGATACAGGAAGGGACAGGCCAGATACGGGACAGGACAGGCCAGATGCGGGACGGGCCAGATACGAGACGGGACGCGCCAGATATAGGACGGGACGAGGCAGAGATAGGATGGGACGGGCCAGAAACAGGACGGGAAGAGCTATACATTATGGGACGGGAAATGGACGGGACGGGCCAGATACAGGACAAGACGAGCCAGAGATAGTACGGGACTGCTCAGAAACAGGACGGGACAAGCTATCCATTATCGGACGGGCCATAGACAGGACGGGCCAGATTCAGGATGGGACGGGCCAGATACAGGACGGGACCGACCAGATACAGGATGGGATGGGCCAGAGACAGGACGGAATGTGCTAGAGACATTACGGGACAGGCCATAGACAGGACGGATCGGGCCAAAGACAGGATGGGATGGGCCAGATACATGACGGGATGGGCCAGAAACGTGACGAGCCAGATATGGGACGGTATTGGCCAGATATGCGACAGCCCAGATACATGACGGGATGGGCCAGATACAGGACGGGACAGGCCAGATACTGGATGGGCCAGATACGGGACGGGCCAGAGACAGGACCGGACTTGCCAGAGACAGACGGGACGGGACGGGCCAAAGACAGGATGAGACTGGCCGAAGATAGGACGGACCGAGGCGTGCCAGAGACAGGACGGGACCTGCTAGAGACGGGGCGACCAGATACAGGATGGGGCGGTCCAGATACAGGACGGTCTAGGGACGGGACTGGCCAGAGCAGGATGGGACTGGCCTGAGGCAGGACAGGACCGGTCGGGCTAGAGACAGGACGGGACAGGCAAGAGAGAGGACGGGACGGGCCAGAGACAGGACGGGAAGGGCCAAAGACAGGACGGGACGGACCAGAGATGGGACGGGCAAGAGACAGGATTGGACAGGCCAGAGATAGCACCGGTCGGGCCAGAGACAGGCTGGGACAGGCCAGAGACAGGACGGGACGGGCCAGAGACGGGACGGGCCAGAGACGGGATGGGTCAGATACAGGACTGGGGACACATTAGGAATGGGTGCACTGTTCCTTTAAGAATCAGGAAGTGCTGCCGCTGCCGCCCTCAACAAGCAGCCAAGACACATGTACACAGCCAGCATAGGAACATAGTGTTCAGCCTGCATTGGTGGGTAAGTCGACAGTCTTGCATGGTGTGAGATGGGAAGCCATGCCAGCACGCCACCAGTGATGTTACAATTAAGTAGTATAGGTCAGGTGTAGAGAAAATGGAAGTTTTGCAAATAAATATTACTACTATTATTTAATAGGCAAACATCACATGTAGAGTTTACATGATATACCTTCCTGGTACTTTATCTAAATTAGAAGCAAATTGAAGATTACTTCTGCCTAAATGGCAGAAAATGCACCTATCTTGGTGATGGATAGGACAGCTTGAGGGGATATGGAGGAGGCTGTTTTTTGATAGGTGTCATTTAAACATTTTGCTAATAATTTATGGAAAGTATCATATTATTCTAACTATTGAACTCACCTTAATTTAAAACACACCCCAGGTTAAATTTCCTGGAGTTGTAAATTTGTGGAGGATTTGATAATACTACCTTTAGTGGGATGGGCCAGATACAGGACGAGACAGGCCAGATACGTGACGGAATGGGCCAGATACAGGACAGGCCAAAGATAGGACCGGACGGGCCGTGCCTGAAAAAGGACGGGACGGGCCAGAGACGGGGCGACCAGATACAGGATGAGACTGGCCGAAGATTGGACGGAGCGAGGCATGCCAGAGACAGGATGGGACGTGCTAGAGACGGGGCGACCAGATACAGGACGGGGCGGTCCAGATACAGGACCGTCCAGGGACGGGACTGGCCAGAGCAGGATGGGACTGGCCTGAGGCAGGACAGGATCGGTCGAGCCAGAGACAGGACGGGACGGGCAAGAGAGAGGACGGGACGGGCCAGAGACAGGACGGGATGGACCAGAGATGGGACGGGCAAGAGACAGGATTGGACAGGCCAGAGATAGCATCGTCGGGCCAGAGACAGGACTGACCAGGCCTGAGACAGGATCGGACGGGCCAGAGACAGGATGAGATGGGAAGGTACTGGCCAGATACAGGAAGGGACTGGCCAGATAAGGGACAAGACAGGCCACATGAGGGACGGGCAAGATACGAGATGGGACGGGCCAGATACAAGACGGGACGAGCCGGAGATAGGACGGGACGGGCCAGAAACAGGACTGGACGAGCTATACATTATGGGACGGGAAATAGACAGGATGGGACGGGCCAGAGACGGTACGGGACGTGCCAGATACAGGACAGGACGAGCCAGAGACCGGACAGGACGGGCCAGAAACAGGACGGGACAAGCTATACATTATGGGACGGGACAGAGACCAGACGGTCCAGATACTGGAAAAGACGGGCCAGAGACAGGACAGGATGGCCCAGATACACTACGGGACAGGCCAGATACAGGACGGTACAGGCCAAATATGGGACGGGCCAGATACAGGACGACATGGGCCAGATACGGGATGAGCCAGATATGGGACAGGAGAGGCTAGATATGGGATGAGCCATGGACAGGATGGGATGGGGCTCTTACGAGATGGCCAGATACGGGACGGGCCAGATACTGAATGGGCCTGGCCACATACGGGACGGTCCAGATAGGGACTGGTATGGTCAGATACGGGACAGGACGTGCCACAGATGGGAAGGGACGATGCGGGCCAGATACGGGATGAGATGGGCTAGATAAGGGAAAACCAGATACGGGACGGGATGGTCAGATACGGGACTAAACGGGTCAGATATGCGACTGGACGGACCAGATACGGGACGGGGCGGGTTAGACATTACAGAACGGGTCATAGACAGGATGGCTGGGGCCAGGGACAGGCTGGGACGGGCCAGAGACAGGACCGGACAGGCCAGACACGGGACGGGTCAGATACAGGACTGGGGATACAAAAGGAATGCGTGCACTGTTCCTTTAAGAATCAGGAAGTGCTGCCGCTGCCGCCCTCAAACAGCAGCCAAGACACATGCACACAGCCCACATAGGAACATAGTGCGCAGCCTGCATTGGTTGGTAAGTCGGCGGTCTTGCATGGTGTGAGATGGGAAGCCATGCCAGCACGCCACCACGGATGTTACAATTAAGTAGTGTAGGTCAGGTGTACAGAAAATGGAAGTTTTGCAAATAAATATTACAACTATTGTTTAATAGGCAAACATCACATGTAGAGTTTGCATGATATACCTTCCTAGTACTTTATCTAAATTAGAAGCAAATTGTTTGAAGATTACTTCTACCTAAATGGCAGAAAATGCACCTATCTTGGTGATGGATAGGACAGCTTGAGGGGATATGGAGGAGGCTGTTTTTTGATAGGTGTCATTTAAACATTTTGCTAATAATTTATGGAAAGTATCATATTTTTCTAACTATTGAACTCACCTTAATTTAAAACACACCCCAGGCTAAAGTTCCTTTATGTGTAAATTTGTGGAGGATTTGATAATACTACCTTTAATGGGGTGGGCCAGATACAGGACGGGACAGACAAGATACGGAATTGGCCAGATACAGGACGGGCCAGAGACAGGACCGGACGGCACACGCCAGAGACATGACGAGACGGGCCAGAGACAGGACGGGACAGGCGAAAGACAGGATGAGACTGGCCGGAGATATTATGGACTGAGGCGTACCAGAGACAGGACGGGACGGGCTAGAGACAGGGCGACAGATACAGGACGGGACGGTCCAGATACAGGACAGTCCAGGGACGGGACGGGCCAGAGCAGGACGAGACTGGTCAGAGACAGGACAGGACCGGTCGGGCCAGAGACAGGAGGGGACGGGCAAGATAGAGGATGGGACGGGTCAAAGAGAGGACGGGACGGGCCAGATACAGGAAGGGACGGGCCAGAAACAGGACGGCACAAGCTATACATTATGGGATGGGCCAGAGACCGGACGGGACGGTCCAGATACAGTACGGGACAGACCCGATACAGGACGGTACGGGCCAAATATAGGACGGGCCAGATACAGGACAACATGGGCAAGATACAAGACGGGCCAGATATGGGACAGGACAGGCTGGATATGGGATGAGCCATGGACAGGATGGGATGGGCCAGATACGAGATGGCCAGATACGGGACAGGCCAGATACTGAATGGGCCTGGCCACATACGGGACGGGCCAGATAGGGACTGGTTGGGTCAGACACGGGACAGGACGTGCCAGAGTTGGGAAGGGGCAAGGCAGGCCAGATACGGGATGAGATGGGCCAGATAAGGGAAAGCCAGATACGGGACGGGATGGTCAGATACGGCACTAAACGGGTCAGATATGGAACTGGACAGACCAGATACGGGACGGGGCGACTAGATACAGAATGGGACGGTCCAGATACAGGACGGGCCAGGGAAGGGACGGACCAGAGCAGCACTGGACTGGCCAGAGTCAGGACAGGACCGGTCAGGCCAGAGAAAGGACGGGACGGGCCAGATACAGGAAGGGACGGTCCAGATACGGCACGGGCCAGATTCAAGACTTAATGGGCCAGAGACAGGACAGGATAGGACGGGCCAGATACAGGAAGGGACGAGCCAGATACGGGATGGGCTAGATTCAGGACGGGACGGGCCAGATACAGGACTGGACTGAACCGATGCAGGACGGGATGGGCCAGAAACAAGACTGAATGTGCTAGAGACATTACGGGATGGGCCATAGACAGGACGGGTCGGGCCAAAGACAGGATGGGATGGGCCAGATACATGACGCGATGGGCCAGAAACGTGACGAGCCAGATATGGGACGGTATTGGCCAGATATGCGACAGCCCAGATACATGACGGGATGGGCCAGATACAGGACGGTACGGACCCGATACGGGATGGGACGGGCCAGATACAGGACTGGTCAGATGCGGGACGGGCCAGATACTGGACAGGCCAGATACAGGACGGGCCAGATACGGGACAGTCCGGGCCAGGGACAGGACGTGCCAGATACGAGACTGGCCAGATATGGAACGGGTCAGATACTGGACGGGATGGGCCAGATACGGGATGAGACGGGCCAGACCTGGGCCAGAGACAGGAAGGGATGGGCCAGAGACGGGATCGGCAAGAGACAGGATTGGACAGGCCAGAGATAGCACCGGACGGGCCAGAGACAGGACGGAACAGGCCAGCGACAGGACGAGATGGGAAGGGACTGGCCAGATACAGGAAGGGACAGGCCAGATACGGGACAGGACAGGCCAGATGCGGGACGGGCCAGATACGAGACGGGACACGCCAGATATAGGACGGGACAAGGCAGAGATAGGATGGGACGGGCCAGAAACAGGATGGGTCGAGCTATACATTATGGGACGGGAAATGGATGGGACGGGCCAGATACAGGACAAGACGAGCCAGAGATAGCACGGGACTGGCCAGAAACAGGACGGGACAAGCTATACATTATCGGACGGGCCATAGACAGGACGGGCCAGATTCAGGATGGGACGGGCCAGATACAGGACGGGACCAACCAGATACAGGACGGGATGGGCCAGAGACAGGACGGAATGTGCTAGAGACATTACGGGACAGGCCATAGACAGGACAAATCGGGCCATAGACAGGATGGGACGGGCCAGATACATGACGGGATGGGCCAAAAATGTGACGAGCCGGATATGGGATGGTATGGGCCAGCTATGGGACAGCCCAGATACATGACGGGATGGGCCAGATACAGGACGGGACAGGCCAGATACTGGATGGGCAAGATACGGGACGGGCCAGAGACAGGACCGGACTTGCCAGAGACAGACGGGACGGGACGGGCCAAAGACAGGATGAGACTGGCCGAAGATAGGACGGACCGAGGCGTGCTAGAGATAGGACGGGACCTGCTAGAGACGGGGCGACCAGATACAGGACGGGGCGGTCCAGATACAGGACGGTCCAGGGACGGGACTGGCCAGAGCAGGATGGGACTGGCCTGAGGCAGGACAGGACCGGTCGGGCCAGAGACAGGATCGGTCGAGCCAGAGACAGGACGGGACGGGCAAGAGAGAGGACGGGACGGGCCAGAGACAGGACGGGAAGGGCCAAAGACAGGACGGGACGGACCAGAGATGGGACGGGCAAGAGACAGGATTGGACAGGCCAGAGATAGCATCGGTCAGGCCAGAGACAGGACTGACCAGGCCTGAGACAGGATCGGACGGGCCAGAGACAGGATGAGATGGGAAGGTACTGGCCAGATACAGGAAGGGACTGGCCAGATAAGGGACAAGACAGGCCAGATGCGGGACGGGCCAGATACGAGATGGGACGGGCCAGATACAAGACGGGACGAGCCGGAGATAGGACGGGACGAGCCGGAGATAGGACGGGACGGGCCAGAAACAGGACTGGACGAGCTATACATTATGGGACGGGAAATAGACAGGATGGGACGGGCCAGAGACGGTACGGGACGTGCCAGATACAGGACAGGACGAGCCAGAGACCGGACGGGACGGGCCAGAAACAGGACGGGACAAGCTATACATTATGGGACGGGACAGAGACCAGACGGTCCAGATGCAGGAAAAGACGGGCCAGAGACAGGACAGGATGGCCCAGATACACTACGGGACAGGCCAGATACAGGACGGTACGGGCCAAATATGGGACGGGCCAGATACAGGACGACATGGGCCAGATACGGGACGAGCCAGATATGGGACAGGAGAGGCTAGATATGGGATGAGCCATGGACAGGATGGGATGGGGCTGATACGAGATGGCCAGATACGGCACTGGCCAGATACTGAATGGGCCTGGCCACATACGGGACGGGCCAGATAGGGACTGGTATGGTCAGATACGGGACAGGACGTGCCACAGATGGGAAGGGACGATGCGGGCCAGATACGGGATGAGATGGGCTAGATAAGGGAAAGCCAGATACGGGACGGGATGGTCAGATACGGGACTAAACAGGTCAGATATGCGACTGGACGGACCAGATACGGGACGGGGCGGGTTAGACATTACAGAACGGGTCATAGACAGGATGGATGGGGCCAGGGACAGGCTGGGACGGGCCAGAGACAGGACCGGACAGGCCAGACACGGGACGGGTCAGATACAGGACTGGGGATACAAAAGGAATGCGTGCACTGTTCCTTTAAGAATCAGGAAGTGCTGCCGCTGCCGCCCTCAAAAAGCAGCCAAGACACATGCACACAGCCCACATAGGAACATAGTGCGCAGCCTGCATTGGTGGGTAAGTCGGCGGTCTTGCATGGTGTGAGATGGGAAGCCATGCCAGCACGCCACCAGGGATGTTACAATTAAGTAGTGTAGGTCAGGTGTACAGAAAATGGAAGTTTTGCAAATAAATATTACAACTATTGTTTAATAGGCAAACGTCACATGTAGAGTTTGCATGATATACCTTCTTAGTACTTTATCTAAATTAGAAGCAAATTGTTTGAAGATTACTTCTACCTAAATGGCAGAAAATGCACCTATCTTGGTGATGGATAGGACAGCTTGAGGGGATATGGAGGAGGCTGTTTTTTGATAGGTGTCATTTAAACATTTTGCTAATAATTTATGGAAAGTATCATATTTTTCTAACTATTGAACTCACCTTAATTTAAAACACACCCCAGGCTAAAGTTCCTTTGTGTGTAAATTTGTGGAGGATTTGATAATACTACTTTTAATGGGGTGGGCCAGATACAGGACGGGACAGACAAGATACGGAATGGGCCAGATACAGGACGGGCCAGAGACAGGACCGGACGGCACACGCCAGAGACATGACGAGACGGGCCAGAGACAGGACGGGACAGGCGAAAGACAGGATGAGACTGGCCGGAGATATTATGGACTGAGGCGTACCAGAGACAGGACGGGACGGGCTAGAGACGGGGCGACAGATACAGGACGGGACGGTCCAGATACAGGACAGTCCAGGGACGGGACGGGCCAGAGCAGGACGAGACTGGTCAGAGACAGGACAAGACCGGTCGGGCCAGAGACAGGAGGGGGCGGGCAAGATAGAGGACGGGACGGGTCAAAGAGAGGACGGGCCAGATACAGGAAGGGACGGGCCAGAAACAGGACGAGACAAGCTATACATTATGGGATGGGCCAGAGACCGGACGGGACGGTCCTGATACAGTACGGGACAATCCCGATACAGGACGGCACAGGCCAAATATAGGACGGGCCAGATACAGGACAACATGGGCAAGATACAGGACGGGCCAGATATGGGACAGGACAGGCTGGATATGGGATGAGCCATGGACAGGATGGGATGGGCCAGATACGAGATGGCCAGATACGGGACAGGCCAGATACTGAATGGGCCTGGCCACATACGGGACGGGCCAGATAAGGACTGGTTGGGTCAGACACGGGACAGGACGTGCCAGAGTTGGGAAGGGGCAAGGCAAGCCAGATACGGGATGAGATGGGCCAGATAAGGGAAAGCCAGATACGGGACGGGATGGTCAGATACGGCACTAAACGGGTCAGATATGGGACTGGACAGACCAGATACGGGACGGGGCGACTAGATACAGAATGGGACGGTCCAGATACAGGACGGGCCAGGGAAGGGACGGACCAGAGCAGCACTGGACTGGCCAGAGTCAGGACAGGACCGGTCAGGCCAGAGAAAGGACGGGACGGGCCAGATACAGGAAGGGACGGGCCAGATACGGCACGGGCCAGATTCAAGACGGAATGGGCCAGAGACAGGACAGGATAGGACATGCCAGATACAGGAAGGGACAAGCCAGATACGGGATGGGCTAGATTCAGGACGGGAGGGGCCAGATACAGGACTGGACCGAACCGATGCAGGACGGGATGGGCCAGAGACAAGACGGAATGTGCTAGAGACATTACGGGATGGCCAGATACAGGAAGGGACAGGCCAGATACGGGACAGGACAGGCCAGATGCGGGACGGGCCAGATACGAGACGGGACGCGCCAGATATAGGACGGGACAAGGCAGAGATAGGATGGGACGGGCCAGAAACAGGACGGGACGAGCTATACATTATGGGACGGGAAATGGACGGGACGGGCCAGATACAGGACAAGACGAGCCAGAGATAGTACGGGACTGGCCAGAAACAGGACGGGACAAGCTATACATTATCGGACGGGCCATAGACAGGACGGGCCAGATTCAGGATGGGACGGGCCAGATACAGGACGGACCGACCAGATACAGGACGGGATGGGCCAGAGACAGGACGGAATGTGCTAGAGACATTACGGGACAGGCCATAGACAGGACAAATCGGGCCATAGACAGGATGGGACGGGCCAGATACATGACGGGATGGGCCAGAAACGTGACGAGCCAGATATGGGATGGTATGGGCCATCTATGGGACAGCCCAGATACATGACGGGACTGGCCAGATACAGGACGGGACAGGCCAGATACTGGATGGGCCAGATACGGGACGGGCCAGAGACAGACGGGACGGGATGGGCCAAAGACAGAATGAGACTGGCCGAAGATAGGACGGACCGAGGCGTGCCAGAGACAGGACGGGACCTGCTAGAGACGGGGCGACCAGATACAGGACGGGGCGGTCCAGATACAGGACGGTCCAGGGACGGGACTGGCCAGAGCAGGATGGGACTGGCCTGAGGCAGGACAGGACCGGTCTGGCCAGAGACAGGACGGGACGGGCAAGAGAGAGGACGGGACGGGCCAAAGAGAGGACGGGACGGGCCAGAGATAGGACGGGAAGGGCCAAAGACAGGACGGGACGGACCAGAGATGGGACGGGCAAGAGACAGGATTGGACAGGCCAGAGATAGCACCGGTCGGGCCAGAGACAGGCTGGGACAGGCCAGAGACAGGACGGGACGGGCCAGAGACGGGACGGGCCAGAGACGGGATGGGTCAGATACAGGACTGGGGACACATTAGGAATGCGTGCACTGTTCCTTTAAGAATCAGGAAGTGCTGCCGCTGCCGCCCTCAACAAGCAGCCAAGACACATGTACACAGCCAGCATAGGAACATAGTGTTCAGCCTGCATTGGTGGGTAAGTCGACGGTCTTGCATGGTGTGAGATTGGAAGCCATGCCAGCTTGCCGCCAGTGATGTTACAATTAAGTAGTGTAGGTCAGGTGTAGAGAAAATGGAAGTTTTGCAAATAAATATTACAACTATTATTTAATAGGCAAACATCACATGTAAAGTTTGCATGATATACCTTCCTAGTACTTTATCTAAATTAGAAGCAAATTGAAGATTACTTCTGCCTAAATGGCAGAAAATGCACCTATCTTGGTGATGGATAGGACAGCTTGAGGGGATATGGAGGAGGCTGTTTTTTGATAGGTGTCATTTAAACATTTTGCTAATAATTTATGGAAAGTATCATATTATTCTAACTATTGAACTCACCTTAATTTAAAACACACCCCAGGTTAAATTTCCTGGAGTTGTAAATTTGTGGAGGATTTGATAATACTACCTTTAGTGGGATGGGCCAGATACAGGACGTGACAGGCCAGATACGTGACGGAATGGGCCAGATACAGGACAGGCCAAAGATAGGACCGGACGGGCCGTGCCTGAAAAAGGACGGGACGGGCCAGAGACGGGGCGACCAGATACAGGATGAGACTGGCCGAAGATAGGACGGAGCGAGGCATGCCAGAGACAAGACGGGACGTGCTAGAGACGGGGCGACCAGATACAGGACGGGGCGGTCCAGATACAGGACCGTCCAGGGCCTGGACTGGCCAGAGCGGGATGGGACTGGCCTGAGGCAGGACAGGATCGGTCGAGCCAGAGACAGGACGGGACGGGCAAGAGAGAGGACGGGACGGGCCAGAGACAGGACGGGAAGGGCCAAAGACAGGACGGGACGGACCAGAGATGGGACGGGCAAGAGACACGATTGGACAGGCCAGAGATAGCATCGGTCGGGCCAGAGACAGGACTGACCAGGCCTGAGACAGGATCGGACGGGCCAGAGACAGGATGAGATGGGAAGGTACTGGCCAGATACAGGAAGGGACTGGCCAGATAAGGGACAAGACAGGCCAGATGCGGGACGGGCCAGATACGAGATGGGACGGGCCAGATACAAGACGGGACGAGCCGGAGATAGGACGGGACGGGCCAGAAACAGGACTGGACGAGCTATACATTATGGGACGGGAAATAGACAGGATGGGACGGGCCAGAGACGGTACGGGACGTGCCAGATACAGGACAGGACGAGCCAGAGACCGGACGGGACGGGCCAGAAACAGGACGGGACAAGCTATACATTATGGGACGGGACAGAGACCAGACGGTCCAGATACAGGAAAAGACGGGCCAGAGACAGGACAGGATGGCCCAGATACACTACGGGACAGGCCAGATACAGGACGGTACGGGCCAAATATGGGACGGGCCAGATACAGGACGACATGGGCCAGATACGGGACGAGCCAGATATGGGACAGGAGAGGCTAGATATGGGATGAGCCATGGACAGGATGGGATGGGGCTGATACGAGATGGCCAGATACGGGACGGGCCAGATACTGAAAGGGCCTGGCCACATACGGGACGGGCCAGATAGGGACTGGTATGGTCAGATACGGGACAGGACGTGCCACAGATGGGAAGGGACGATGCGGGCCAGATACGGGATGAGATGGGCTAGATAAGGGAAAGCCAGATACGGGACGGGATGGTCAGATACGGGACTAAACGGGTCAGATATGCGACTGGACGGACCAGATACAGGACGGGGCGGGTTAGACATTACATAACGGGTCATAGACAGGATGGATGGGGCCAGGGACAGGCTGGGACGGGCCAGAGACAGGACCTCACAGGCCAGACACGGGACGGGTCAGATACAGGACTGGGGATACAAAAGGAATGCGTGCACTGTTCCTTTAAGAATCAGGAAGTGCTGCCGCTGCCGCCCTCAACAAGCAGCCAAGACACATGCACACAGCCCACATAGGAACATAGTGCGCAGCCTGCATTGGTGGGTAAGTTGGCGGTCTTGCATGGTGTGAGATGGGAAGCCATGCCAGCACGCCACCAGGGATGTTACAATTAAGTAGTGTAGGTCAGGTGTACAGAAAATGGAAGTTGTGCAAATAAATATTACAACTATTGTTTAATAGGCAAACATCACATGTAGAGTTTGCATGATATACCTTCCTAGTACTTTATCTAAATTAGAAGCAAATTGTTTGAAGATTACTTCTACCTAAATGGCAGAAAATGCACCTATCTTGGTGATGGATAGGACAGCTTGAGGGGATATGGAGGAGGCTGTTTTTTGATAGGTGTCATTTAAACATTTTGCTAATAATTTATGGAAAGTATCATATTTTTCTAACTATTAAACTCACCTTAATTTAAAACACACCCCAGGTTAAATTTCCTTTATGTGTAAATTTGTGGAGGATTTGATAATACTACCTTTAATGAGATGGGCCAGATACAGGACGGGATGGGTCTGATACGGGACGGGCCAGATTCAGGACGGGCCGGGCCAGATACAGTACGGGACCGACCGACCAGATACAGGATGGGATGGGCCAGAAACAGGACGGAATGTGCTAGAGACATTAAGGGACAGGCCATAGACAGGACGGTTCGGGCCAGAGACAGGATGGGACGGGTCAGATACATGACGGGAAGGGCTAGAAACGTGACGAGCCAGATATGGGACGGTATGGGCCAGATATGGGACAGCCCAGATACATGACAGGACAGGCCAGATTTAGGACGGTACGGACCAGATACGGGACGGGACGGGCCAGATACGGGACGGGTCAGATGCGGGATGGGCCAGATACGGGACAGGCCAGATACAGGACGGGCTAGATACGGGACAGGCCGGGCAGGGACAGGACGTGCCAGATACGGGACTGGCCAGATATGGAACGGGCCAGATACTGGACGGGATGGGCCAGATGCAGGGCGGACCAAATACGGGACGAGACGGGCCAGAACTGGGCCAAACACAGGAAGGGATGGGCCAGAGACGGGACGGGACGGGCCAAAGACTGGACGGGACGGGCCAGAGAAGAGACGGGCAAGAGACTGGATTGGACAGGCCAGAGATAGCGACGGACCGGCCAGAGACAGGACGGGACAGGCCAGAGACAGGACGACATGGGAAGGGACTGGCCAGATACAGGAAGGGACAGTCCAGATACGCGACAGGACAGGCCAGATGCGGAACGGGCCAGATACGAGACGGGACGGGCCAGATATATGACGGGACGACGCAGAGATAGGATGGGACGGGCCAGAAATAGGACGGGGCGAGCTATACATTATGGGACGGGAAATAGACAGGACGGGACGGACCAGAGAGGGTACGTGACGGGCCAGATACAGGACAGGACGAGCCAGAGAAAGTACGGGATGGGCCAGAAACAGTTCGGGACAAGCTATACATTATGGGACGGGCCATAGACAGGACTGGACGGGCCAGAGACAAGACAGAACGGGACAGATACAGGAAAAGATGGGCCAAAGACAGGACGGGATGGCCCAGATACAGTACGGGACAGGCCACATACAGGACGGTACAGGCCAAATAGTGTGCAGCCTGCTTTGGTGGGTATGTCGGCGGTCTTGCATGGTGTGAGATGGGAAGCCATGCCAGCACGCCGCCATAGATGTTACAATTAAGTAGTGTAGGTCAGGCGTAGAGAAAATGGAAGTTTTTCAAATAAATATTACAACTATTGTTTAATAGGCAAACATCACATGTAGAGTTTGCGTGATATACCTTCCTAGTACTTTATCTAAATTAGAAGCAAATTGAAGATTACTTCTACCTAAATGGCAGAAAATGCACCTATCTTGGTGATGGATAGGACAGCTTGAGGGGATATGGAGGAGGTTGTTTTTTTGATAGGTGTCATTTAAACATTTTGCTAATAATTTATGGAAAGTATCATATTTTTCTAACTATTGAACTCACCTTAATTTATAACACACCCCAGATTAAAGTTCCTTTATGTGTAAATTTGTGGAGGATTTGATAATACTACCTTTAATGGGATGGGCCAGATACAGGACGGGACGGGCCAGATACGGAATGGGCCAGATACAGGACGGGCCAGAGACAGGACCGGACGGATCACGCCAGAGACATGACGAGACGGGCCAGAGACAGGACGGGACAGGAAGTGCCAGAGACGGGAAAGGATGAGGCGGGCCAGATACGTGATGAGATGGGCCAGATAAGGGATAGCCAGATACGGGACGGGATGGTCAGATACGGGACCAAATGGTTCAGATATGGGACTGGACGGACCAGATACGGGACGGGGCGGGTTAGACATTACAGGACGGGCCATAGACAGGATGGGAGGGGCCAGGGACAGGCTGGGACGGGCCAGAGACGGGACGGGCCAGAGACGGGATGGATCAGATACAGGACTGTGGACACATTAGGAATGCGTGCACTGTTCCTTTAAGAATCAGGAAGTGCTGCCGCTTCCGCCCTCAACAAGCAGCCAAGACACATGTACACAGCCAGCATAGGAACATAGTGCGCAGCCTGCATTGGTGGGTAAGTCGGCGGTCTTGCATGGTGTGAGATGGGAAGCCATGCCAGCACGCCGCCAGGGATGTTACAATTAAATAGTGTAGGACAGGCATAGAGAAAATGGAAGTTTTGCAAATAAATATTACAACTATTGTTTAATAGGCAAACATCACATGTAGAGTTTGCATGATATACCTTCCTAGTACTTTATCTAAATTAGAAGCAAATTGTTTGAAGATTACTTCTACCTAAATGGCAGAAAATACACCTATCTTGGTGATGGATAGGACAGCTTGAGGGGATATGGAGGAGGCTGTTTTTTGATAGGTGTCATTTAAACATTTTGCTAATAATTTATGGAAAGTATCATATTTTTCTAACTATTGAGCTCACCTTAATTTAAAGCACAGAGGACGGCACGGGCCAAAGACCAGATGGGACGGGCCAAAGACCGGATGGGACGGGCCAGAGACCGGATGGGACGGGCCAGAGACCGACGGGGCGGGCCAGAGACCGGACGGGACATATACAGGACGGGACAGGCCAGAGACGAGGCGGGCCAGATACAGGATGGGGCAGATACAGGATGGGCCAGGGACGGGCCACTGCAGTACCGGACGGGTCAGAGGCAGGACAGGACGGGTCGGGCCAGAGACAGGACGGGACGGGCCAGAAACAGGACAAGACGGGCCAGAGGCAAGACGAGATGGGCCAGAGACAGGACGAGCCAGAGATAGGACAGGACGGGCCAAATACGGGATGGTACGGGCCAGAAATGGGACGGCACGGGCCAGATACATGACGGGACGGGCCAGATACATGACGAGATGGAACAGATACGGAACAGGACGGGCCAGATACGGGACGAGCCAGATACGGGACAGGCCAGTTACGGGATGGGGCAGATATGGGATGGGGCAGATACGGGACAGTACAGATACAGGACGGGCCAGAGATACAGGACGGGCCAGAGACAGGAATAGGACGGACCATAGACAGGACTGGACGGGCCAGAGACGAGATGGGTCAGATACAGGACTGGGGACACATTAGGAATGCGTGCACTGTTCCTTTAAAAATCAGGAAGTGCTGCCGCTGTCGCCCTCAACAAGCAGCCAAGACACATGCACACAGCCAGCAGAGGAACACAGTGTGCAGCCTGGATTGGTGGGTAAGTCGGCGGTCTTGCATGGTGTGAGATGGGAAGCCATGCCAGCACGCCGCCAGGGATGTTACAATTAAATAGTGTAGGACAGGCATAGAGAAAATGGAAGTTTTGCAAATAAATATTACAACTATTGTTTAATAGGCAAACATCACATGTAGAGTTTGCATGATATACCTTCCTGGTACTTTATCTAAATTAGAAGCAAATTGTTTGAAGATTACTTCTACCTAAATGGTAGAAAATGCACCTATCTTGGTGATGGATAGGACAGCTTGAGGGGATATGGAGGAGGCTGTTTTTTAATAGGTGTCATTTAAACATTTTGCTAATAATTTATAGAAAGTATCATACTTTTCTAACTATTGAGCTCACCTTAATTTAAAGCACAGAGGACGGCACGGGCCAACGGGCCAAAACCAGATGGAACGGGCCAAAGACCGGATGGGATGGGCCAAAGACCGGATGGGACGGGCCAAAGACCGGATGGGACGGGCCAGAGACAGGACGGGACGGGGCGGGCCAGAGACAGGACGGGACATATACAGGACGGGATGGGCCAGATACAGGATGGGCCAGATACAGGATGGGCCAGGGACGGGCCACTGCAGTACCAGACGGGTCTGAGGCAGGACAGGACGGGTCGGGCCAGAGACAGGACGGGACGGGACAGAGATAGGACAAGACGGGCCAGAGACAGAACGAGATGGGCCAGAGACAGAACGAGCCGGAGATAGGACAGGACGGGCCAGAGAAAGGACGGGACTAGCTAGAAACAGGAAGGGACGGGCCAGATACGGGACGGGCCAGATACAGGACGGGACAGGCGAGAGACAGGATGGGATGGGCCAGATATGGGTCGGGAGAGACCAGATACGTGACGGGACCCGATAGGATAGACACGGGACGGTACAAGCCAGATACGGGACGGGCCAGATACAAGATGGGACTAGATGGGCCAGATACAGGATGGTACGGAACGGGCCAGATGCAGGAGGGGTCGGTCCGAGTACAGGATGGGACAGGCCAGATAGAGAACTGCACGGGATGGGCCAGAGACAGGACTGGACGGGCCAGAGATAGGATGGGACAGGCCAGATACGGGACGGGACAGGAAAGATACGGAACAGGACGTGCCAGATACAAGATGGTACGGGCCAGATACAGGACGGTACGGGCCAGATACAGAACTGTATGGGACGGGCCAGAGACAGGAGGGGATGGGCCGGGTACAGGATGGGACTGGCCAGATACGGAACTGCACGGTACGGGCCAGAGACAGGACTGGACGGGCCAGAGACAGGATGGGATAGGCCAGATACGGGATGGGGCAGGCCAGATACGGGACAAGACGGGCCAGATACAGGATGGTACGGGCCAGATATGGGACGGTATGGGCCAGATACATGACGGGACGGGCCAGATACAGGACGAGACAGACCAGATACAGAACAGGACGGGCCAGATACGGGACAAGCCAGATACGGGACAGGTCATATATGGGATGGGGCAGATATGGGACGGTACAGATACGGGACGTGCCAGCGACAGGACGGGCCAGATACTGGACGGGATGGGCTAGATACGGGGCGGGCCAGATACGGGACGATACTAGCCAGAGACAGGATGGGACTGGCTAGAGACAGGATGGGATGAGCCAAAGACAGGACGGGTCAGAGACAGGATGGGACGAGCCAAAGACAGGACGGGAGGGGCCAGACACAGGACTGGACAGGCCAGAGACAGAACGGGACGGGCAAGACACAGGACTGGACAGGCCAGAGACAGGACGGGACGGGCCAGATACAGGACGGGACTGGCTAGATACGGGACAGGACCGGCCAGATACTGGACAGGTCAGATACGGGACAGGATGGGCCAGATTCAGGACGGGACGAGATGGGCCAGATACAAGACGGTACGGGACGGGTCAGATACAGGACGGGACGGGCTAGATACGGAACGGGCCAAATACAGGATGGGACGGGCCAGAGACAGGATGGGCGGGCTTGACATTACGGGCCGGGCCATAGACAGAATGGCCAGATACAGGACGGTACTGCCCAGATATGGGACGGCACGGGCCAGATACGCGATGGGACGGGCCAGATACGGGATGGGCCAGATACGGGACGGTCCAGATATGAGACGGGCCAGATATGGGACAGGACGGGCCAGATACGACATGAACCAGGGATGGGAAAGGACAGAAACTGAACGGGATGTGCCATTTATGGTGATGGGCCAGATACGTGACACGCTGGGCCATATACGGGACGGGCCAGATACGGGACTGGTTGGGCCATATACGGGATAGGACGGGCTAGATAGTGAAGGGACGAGACGTGCCAGATAAGAGATGGGCCAGATACGGGACTGGACTGGCCAGATATGGGACTGGACTGGCCAGATACGGGACTTGTCGGGTCAGATATGGGACTAAGCAGGCCAGATATGGGACGGACGGGCTAGACATTACAGGACGGGCCATAGACAGGAGGGGAGGGGCCAGGGACAGCACGGGACGGGCCAGAGACAGGTCAGGACGGTACGGGCCAAATATGGGACGGGCCAGATACAGGACGACATGGGCCAGATACGGGACAAGCCAGATATGGGACAGGAGAGGCTAGATATGGGATGAGCCATGGACAGGATGGGATGGGGCTGATACGAGATGGCCAGATACGGGACGGGCCAGATAGGGACTGGTATGGTCAGATACGGGACAGGACGTGCCAGAGACGGGAAGGGACGAGGTGGGCCAGATACGGGATGAGATGGGCCAGATAAGGGACAGCCAGATACGGGACTAAACAGGTCAGATATGGGACTGGACGGACCAGATACGGGAAGGGGCGGGTTAGACATTACAGGACGTGCCATAGACAGGATGGGAGGGGCCAGGGACGGGCAAGAGACAGGACGGGACGGGCCAGAGACCGGGACGGGCCAGAGATGGGACGGGTGAGATACAGGACTGGGGACACATTAGGAATGCGTGCACTGTTCCTTTAAGAATCAGGAAGTGCTGCCGCTACAGCCCTCAACAAGCAGCCAAGACACATGCACACAGCCAGCATAGGAACATAGTGCGCAGCCTGCATTGGTGGATAAGTCGGCGGTCTTGCATGGTGTGAGATGGGAAGCCATGCCAGCACGCCGCCATGGATGTTACAATTAAGTAGTGTAGGTCAGGTGTAGAGAAAATGGAAATTTTGCAAATAAATATTACAACTATTGTTTAATAGGCAAACATCACATGTAGAGTTTGCATGATATACCTTCCTGGTACTTTATCTAAATTAGAAGCAAATTGTTTGAAGATTACTTCTACCTAAATGGCAGAAAATGCACCTATCTTGGTGATGGATAGGACAGCTTGAGGGGATATGGAGGAGGCTGTTTTTTTGATAGGTGTCATTTAAACATTTTGCTAATAATTTATGGAAAGTATCATATTTTTCTAACTATTGAACTCACCTTAATTTAAAACACACCCCAGGTTAAAGTTCCTTTATGTGTAAATTTGTGGAGGATTTGATAATACTACCTTTAATGGGATGGGCCAGATACAGGACGGAACAGGCCAGATACGGAATGGGCCAGATACAGGACGGGCCAGAGTCAGGACCGGACGGGACGATCCAGAGACATGACAAGACGGGCCAGAGACATTACGGGACGGGCCGGAGATAGGACGGACTGAGGCGTGCCAGAGACAAGACTGGACGGGCTAGAAACGGGGCGACAGATACAGGACAGGACGGTCCAGATACAGGACAGGCCAGGGATGGGACGGGACAGAGCAGTACGGGACTGGTCTGAGGTAGGACAGGACAGGTCGGGCCAGAGACAGGAGGGGACGGGCAAGAGAGAGGACGGGACGGGCAAAAGAGAGGACGGGACGTTCCAGAGACAGGACGTGATGGGCCAAAGACAGGACGGGACGGACCAGAGATGGGACAGGCAAGAGACAGGATTGGACAGGCCAGAGGTAGCACCGGACGCGTCAGAGACAGGACGGGACAGGCCAGAGACAGAACGGGACAGGCCAGAGACAGGACGAGATGGGAAGGCACTGGCCAGATACAGGAAGGGACAGGCCAGATATGGGACAGGACAGGCCAGATGCGGGACGAGCCAGATACGAGATGGGACGGGCCAGATACAGGACGGGACGAGCCAGAGATAGGACAGGACGGGCAAGAAACAGGACTGGACGAGCAATACATTATGGGACGGGAAATAGACAGGATGGGACGGGCCAGAGACGGTACGGGACGTGCCAGATACAGGACAGGACGAGCAAGTGACAGGACGGGACGGGCCAGAAACAGGACAGGACATGCTATACATTATGAGACCGTCCAGAGACTGGACGGGACGGTCCAGATACAGGAAAAGACGGGCCAGAGACAGTATGGGATGGCCCAGATACAGTATGGGGTGACCAGATACAGGACGGGACGGTTCAGATACAGGATGGGCCAGGGACGGGACGGACCAGAGCAGGACGAGACTGGCCAGAGGCAGGACTGGACCGGTCAGGCCAGAGACAGGACGGGACGGGCCAGATACAGGAAGGGACGGGCCAGATACGGGACGGGCCAGATTCAAGACGGGATGGGCCAGAGATAGGACGTGATGGGACGGGCCAGATACAGGAAGGGACGGGCCATATACTGGACGTGCCACATTCAGGACGGGACGGGCCAGATACAGGACGGGACGGGCCAGATACAGGACGGGACCGACCAGATACAGGACGGGATGGGCCAGAGACAGGACGGAATGTGCTAGAGACATTACGGGACAGGCCATAGACAGGACGGGTCGGGCCAGAGACAGGATGGGACAGGCCAGATTCATGACGGGATGGGCCAGAAACGTGACGAGCCAAATATGGGACGGTATGGGACAGATATGGGACAGCCCACATACATTACGGGACGGGCCAGATACAGGACGGTACGGACCAAATACGTGACGGGACTGGCCAGATACGGGACGGGTCAGATGCGGGATGGGCCAGATACGGGACAGGCCTTATACAGGACGGGCCAGATACGGGACAGGCTGGGCCAGGGACAGGACGTGCCAGATACGGGACAGGCCAGATATGGAACGGGCCAGATACTGGATGGGATGGGCCAGATACAGGGCGGGCCAGATACAGGACGAAACGGACCAGAGCTGCGCCTGAGACAGGAAGGGATGGGCCAGAGACAGGACAGGACGGGCCAAAGACTGGACCGGACGGGCCAGAGACGGGACGGGTAAGAGACAGGATTGGACATGCCAGAGATAGCACCGGACGGGCCAGAGACAGGACGGGACAGGCCAGAGACAGGACAAGATGGGAAGGGACTGGCCAGATACAGGAAGGGACAGGCCAGATACGGGACAGGACAGGCCAGTTGCGGGACGGGCCAGATACGAGACGGGATGGGCCATATATAGGACGGGATGAGGCAGAGATAGGATGGGACGGGCCAGAAACAGGACGGGACGAGCTATACATTATGGGACGGGAAATAGACAGGACGGGACGGGCCATAGACGGTACGCGACGGGCCAGATACAGGACAGGACGAGCCAGAGACAGTACGTGACGGGCCAGAAATAGGACGGGACAAGCAATACATTATGGGACGGGCCATATACAGGACGGGACGGGCCAGAGACAAGACGGAACGGGACAGATACAGGAAAAGACTGGCCAAAGACAGGACTGTACGGGCCAAATAGTGCGCAGCCTGCATTGGTGGGTAAGTCGGCTCTCTTGCATGGTGTGAGATGGGAAGCCATGCCACAACGCCGCCATGGATGTTACAATTAAGTAGTGTAGGTCAGGCATAGAGAAAATGGAAGTTTTGTAAATAAATATTACAACTATTGTTTACTAGGCAAACATCACATGTAGAGTTTGCATGATATACCTTCCTAGTGCTTCTACCTAAATGGTAGAAAATGCACCTATCTTGGTGATGGATAGGACAGCTTGAGGGGATATGGAGGAGGCTGTTTTTTGATAGGTGTCATTTAAACATTTTGCTAATAATTTATGGAAAGAATCATATTTTTCTAACTATTGAACTCACCTTAATTTAAAACACACCCCAGGTTAAATTTCCTGGAGGTTTAAATTTGTGGAGGATTTGATAATACTACCTTTAATGGGATGGGCCAGATACAGGACGGGACAGGCCAGATACGTGACGGGATGGGCCAGATGCAGGACAGGCCAGAGACAGGACCGGACGGGACGTGCCTGAGAAAGGACGGGACGGGCCAGAGACGAGGCGACCAGATACAGGACGGGACGGTCCAGATACAGGATGGGCGAGGGACGGGACGGACCAGAGCAGGACGGGACTGGCCAGAGGCAGGACAGGAACAGTTAGGCCAGAGACAGGTCGGGACGGGCCTAATACAGGAAGGGACGGGCCAGATACGGGACGGGCCAGATTCAAGACAGGATGGGCCATAGACAGGACAGGATGGGACGGGCCCGATACAGGAAGGGACGGGCCAGATACGGGACGGGCCAGATTCAGGATGGGACGGGCCAGATACAGGACGGGACCGACCAGATACAAGACAGGATGGGCCAGAGAGAGGACGGAATGTGCTAGAGACATTAAGGAATAGGCCATACACAGGACGGGTCGAGCCAGAGACAGGATGGGACGGGCCAGATACATGACGGGATGGGCCAGAAACGTGACGAGCCAGATATGGGACGGGACGGGCCAGATACAGGATGGTACGGACCAAATACGGGACGGGACGGGCCAGATACGGGACGGGTCAGATGCGGGACGGGCCAGATACGGGATAGGCCAAATACAGGACGGGCCAGATACGGGACAGGCCGGGCCAGGGACAGGACGTGCCAGATACGGGACAGGCCAGATATGGAACGTGCCAGATACTAGACGGGATGGGTCAGATATGGGACAGCCCAGATACATGATGGGGCGGGCCAGATACGGGATGGGATGGGCCAGATACTGGACGGGTCAGATGCGGGATGGGCCAGATACGGGACAGGACAGATACAGGACGGGCCAGATACGGGACAGGCCGGGCCAGGGACAGGACGTGCCAGATACGGGACAGGCCAGATATGGAACGTGCCAGATACTAGACGGGATGGGCCAGATATCGGGCGGGCCAGATATGGGACGAGACGGGCCAGAGCTGGGCCAGAGACAGGAAGGGATGGGCCAGAGACAGGACGGGACGGGCCAAAGACTGGATCGGACGGGCCAGAGACGGGACGGGCAAGAGACAGGATTGGACAGGCCAGAGATAGCACCAGACGTGCTAGAGACAGGACGGGACAGGCCAGAGACAGGACGAGATGGGAAAGGACTGGCCAGATACAGGAAGGGACAGGCCAGATACGGGACAGGACAGGCCAGATGCGGGACGGGCTATATACGAGACGGGACGGGCCAGATATAGGACGGGACGAGGCAGAGATAGGATGGGACGGGCCAGAAACAGGATGGGACGAGCTATGCGTTATGGGACGGTAAATAGAAAGGACGGGACGGGCCAGAGACGGTACGCGATGGGCCAGATATAGGACAGGACGAGCCAGAGACAGTACGGGACGGGCCAGAAATAGGACGGGACAAGCAATACATTATGGGTCGGGCCAGAGACAGGATGGGACAGGCCAGATTCATGACGGGATGGGCCAGAAACGTGACGAGCCAAATATGGGACGGTATGGGACAGATATGGGACAGCCCACATACATTACAGGACGGGCCAGATACAGGACGGTACGGACCAAATACAGGACGGGACGGGCCAGATACGGGACGGGTCAGATGCGGGACAGGCCAGATACGGGACAGGCCAGATACAGGACGGGCCAGATACGGGACAGGCTGGGCCAGGGACAGGACGTGCCAGATACGGGACAGGCCAGATATGGAACGGGCCAGATACTGGATGGGATGGGCTAGATACAGGGCGGGCCAGATACAGGACGAGACGGACCAGAGCTGCGCCAGAGACAGGAAGGGATGGGCCAGAGACAGGACAGGACGGGCCAAAGACTGGACCGGACGGGCCAGAGACGGGACGGGTAAGAGACAGGATTGGACATGCCAGAGATAGCACGGGACAGGCCAGAGACAGGACAAGATGGGAAGGGACTGGCCAGATACAGGAAGGGACAGGCCAGATACGGGACAGGACAGGCCAGTTGCAGGACGGGCCAGATACGAGACGGGATGGGCCATATATAGGACGGGATGAGGCAGAGATAGGATGGGACGGGCCAGAAACAGGACGGGACGAGCTATACATTATGGGACGGGAAATAGACAGGACGGGACGGGCCATAGACGGTACGCGACGGGCCAGATACAGGACAGGACGAGCCAGAGACAGTACGTGACGGGCCAGAAACAGGACGGGACAAGCAATACATTATGGGACGGGCCATATACAGGACGGGACGGGCCAGAGACAAGACGGAATGGGACAGATACAGGAAAAGACTGGCCAAAGACAGGACTGTACGGGCCAAATAGTGCGCAGCCTGCATTGGTGGGTAAGTCGGCGGTCTTGCATGGTGTGAGATGGGAAGCCATGCCACAACGCCGCCATGGATGTTACAATTAAGTAGTGTAGGTCAGGTGTTAGAACCTTGCTGTTAGGTTTTTTTTCCTTTGCTGGTCACATGACCTTGTTGGCCTATTTAATCCTGCTCCGCCCTTCTGGCTTTGCTGGACTTCATTGTATATCTACTTTCTAGCTAGCCTGTGCTCTGTATCTAACTCTGTTAGTTTGCTTGGTCTACGGACCTCTATGTTCTATCTATTTTGTTTGTTCGTCTGTCTGCTACTATTTCTGTTAGGAGGTGTCCCATATTCCTCCCAGTCCTTAGTACTTGTAGGGATTCCCTCCCCAAATCTATAGGTCTCCGTACAGACTAGATTAGGACTTTAGCAGGTCTGATCGCAGGATCAGGTTCCCTGTTACATCGTAGGGATTCAGCTGAGTCTTATAGTAGGGACAGATCTCCTCTCTTTCCTTAGCTTTGGTAGCAGAACATAACAGTAAGTCCAGCCTGTAAATTCTCTAAGGAAAGATTTTTTTTTTTTTTTGTTCCATCATGGTGTCAGGATTTGGCTAAACACCTGCAGGGACTCTCTCTGGAAGTGGCCGAGCTCCGTCAGCACGTGAGTAACTGTCCTGGAGCATATTTCTTGGAGCCTAAGGTATGTTTGCCGGATTTATTTTTTGGTGAACATCGAGAATTTTTTTCATTTAAAAATGCTTGCTTATTGTATTTTCGTTTGAGACCCAAGTCCTCTGGGGATGAATCCCAGCGCGTAGGGTTCATAATGTCACTTTTGCGCAAAGAGCCTCAGGAGTGGGCCTTTTCTTTGCAACCTAGTGATACATGCTTCAGATCAGTGGATAGTTTTTTTTCTGCTTTAGGACTATTATATGATGATCCTGACCGTGTGGCATCAGCTGAGACTGAGTTGAGACGTTTAAAACAAGGATCAGGTAATATGGAAAAATATTGTACACATTTTCGTCGTTGGTCCACTCAAACAGGGTGGAACGATTCTGCTCTGAAAAGTCTATTTCTTGCTGGGCTCAGTGAAAAGGTTAAAGACCTGCTAATTGCTTATCCTACACCTGAGGATTTGCAACAGGCTATGCAATTAGCTATACGGGTGGATAGAAGACTGCGTGCTAGGGTTAATGAGAGCAAATCCTCTGCTATGTCAGTTTCTGGTTATGATAATGTGTGTACTAACAGTGGTGAACCGATGGAGATTGGATCGGTGGCACCTCGCTCTCAAGAAAAACACCGTCGTTTTTCAGAAGGCTTGTGTTTCTATTGCGGGAAATCTGGTCATTTGATTAAAGGCTGTGAGCTTCGTATGAAGAAAGAAAAAAAAATGGTCAGTCACGCCCGTATTGCCTGTTTAAATTCCAAGGGTATATTTTTAGCTGCTTCCACGATTGCTCAGGAAAAATTAATGGAATTTCGGGTGTTTGTTGATTGCGGGTCTACACTGAATGTTATTGATGGGGGATTCGTGGAAAAACTCAATTTAAAACCTAAACCTTTATCATCCCCCATTGCTGTGGTTTCTGTGGATGGCTCCCCTTTGAAGAATATTACTCTCAAGGTCTGTGAATTTCCTCTCACTATTAATGGTGTTCACCATGAGAAATTGGATTTGGTAGTGTTGAATAACTTGCCTTCTCCAGTAATATTGGGTTTGCCCTGGTTAAAATTTCACAATCCTGTACTGGATTGGTCTACCAGTGAAATTAAATCCTGGAGCCATAAATGTTATGACAAGTGTTGTAACGGGCGTATTGCAGCTTTGGATAGGGGAGAATTGCCTGTTCCTATTCAGGATTTTTGGAGAGTTTTTTCTGAGAAAGAATCGCAGGTTTTGCCTCCCCATAGAGACTATGATTGTTCTATTGAATTTGTCCCTGGAGCGACTCTTCCTAAAAGTCGTTTATTTAACCTTACTATTCCTGAGAGGAAGGCTTTGGAGGAATACATACAGACAAGTTTGGCCGCCGGTCACATTAGGCCCTCTAAGTCTCCTGTGGCGGTTGGATTTTTTTTTGTAAAAAAAAAGGACGGCGGTTTACGTCCTTGTCTGGATTTTCGTGAGATTAACAAAATTACGGTACGCAATCCTTACCCACTGCCATTGATTCCTGATCTGTTTAACCAGTTATTGGGGGCCAAGTGGTTCTCTAAAATTGACCTTAAGGGGGCATACAATCTGTTGCGCATGAAGGAGGGTGATGAATGGAAGACTGCTTTTAACACTCCTGTGGGTCATTTTGAGAATCTGGTTATGCCTTTTGGTCTTACTAATGCTCCTGCATTTTTTCAGAATCTGATTAATGACATCCTTAGACCTTTGATCGGTAAAAATGTGGTTGTGTATTTGGATGACATTTTGATTTATTCGCCAGATCTGGAGTCTCATTGGCGGAGCGTGCGTGAGGTATTACAGTTATTAATGGACAATTCACTTTTTGCTAAGCTGGAGAAATGTGAGTTCGCTGTACAGAGAATTAGTTTTTTGGGCTACATTATCTCCAGCAAAGGTTTTGAGATGGATCCGGTTAAGGTTCAGGCTGTGCAGGAATGGCCTAGGCCTATTGGTTTGAAATCGATACAGAGGTTTTTGGGTTTCGCCAATTACTATAGAAAATTCATAAAAAAATTTTCTAGTATTGTCAAACCTCTGACTGATCTCACCAGGAAAGGTGCTGATGCGGTTCAGTGGTCTTCTGAGGCCATTGAAGCTTTTGTGTATCTCAAGGAGAGGTTCACCTCTGCTCCCATCCTTATGCAGCCTGATGTTACTAGGCCGTTTTTGGTTGAGGTTGATGCTTCCTCTGTGGGGGTTGGCGCAGTATTGTCTCAGGATAACGGGGATGGATTACATCCCTGTGCATTTTTTTCAAAAAAATTTTCGGAGACTGAATTGAATTACGATATTGGTAATCGGGAATTATTGGCTATTAAACTCGCATTTGAACACTGGCGCCACTTCTTGGAAGGTGCGGAATTTCCCGTTCAGGTTCTTACGGATCATAAAAATCTGATATATCTTGACGCTGCCAAGCGCCTGAATGCCCGTCAGGCTAGGTGGGCACTGTTTTTCTCGCGGTTTAATTTCTCCGTTACTTACATCCCTGGTACTAAGAATGTTAAGGCGGATGCCTTGTCTCGCAGTTTTTCTCCCATAGTCGGTGCTGAGAAAGAGGAAAACATTTTACAAGAAGGTGTTGTGATAGCTGCTTTAGACTCCGTTTTGGAAGATGAGATTCTTAAAGCTCAGGAGAATGCCCCATCTAACACTCCTTATGGGAGGTTGTTTGTGCCTGGGACCTTTAGGAGAGATTTGTTTGTTGAGTGTCACGAATCTCGGTTGGCAGGTCATCCCGGAATCTCTGAGACCAAGAGACTGGTGGGTCGCAGTTTTTGGTGGCCTGGATGGCAGAAGGAAGTCATTAAGTGGGTGCGCCAATGTACTATATGTGCTAGATCTAAGTCCTCACATACTCCTGCTGGGGGGTTGCTTTGTCCTTTGGAGGTCCCCAGTGCTCCTTGGACACATTTGGCTATGGACTTCATAACTGACCTTCCCCCCTCTGAGGGTTTTACTGTCATCTGGGTGGTCGTGGACCGTTTTAGCAAGATGTGTCACTTGGTTCCCTTCGTCAAACTGCCCTGCGCTAAAACTCTCGCTAAGGCCTTTGTCAAGGAAATTGTCAGACTTCATGGCGTTCCTACTGACATTGTTTCTGATAGGGGTCCTCAGTTCGTGGCTCGTTTTTGGCGTGCCTTTTGTGACAGGTTGGGAATTCATTTGTCGTTTTCGTCCGGATATCATCCTGAATCTAATGGCCAGACAGAAAGGAAAAACCAGGATGTTGAGCAGTTCTTGCGTTGTTTTGTGGCAGACAATCAAGAGGGGTGGTCTGAGTTTCTGCCACTTGCCGAATTTGCTCTGAACAATCATACATCTTCTTCTGCTGGTTGTTCGCCTTTTTTTTGTTGTTCTGGGAGACATCCGTCGTTTGGGTCGTTCTCCAAGTTGGGATCTGCCGTGCCTGAGGAGGAGAATTTTTCCGGTGATTTGGAAAGAGTTTGGACGGATGTGCGTGGTAATCTTCAGGAGGCCAACAGAAAATCTAAAGACTACTTTGATAGGAAACGACAGGAGGTTTTGTTCGCTGTTGGTGACATGGTTTGGTTGTCCTCTAGGAATCTGCGGTTGAGGATTCCTTCTAAGAAATTGGGTCCCAAGTTTGTAGGGCCCTTTAAGGTGCTTCAGGTTGTCAACCAATCTGCTGTTAGGTTGGAGGTTCCTACCTCCTGGAGAATTAATCCGGTCTTTCATGTCTCTCTGTTAAAAAAAGCTGTTGTGTCGGATGGTGACGCCTCTGCCTCTGTTCCTCCGGTGGTGGAGGACGGGGAATATGAAATTTCTCGCATCCTTGACTCTAGACGGTATAGAGGTAGTTTGCAGTATCTTGTGGCCTGGAAAGGTTTCGGACCCGAGGATAACTCTTGGGTGAGGTCAGATGATGTTTCCGCGTCCAGACTTATCAGAGCGTTTCACAGGAGATTTCCTGATAAGCCTGGTCCTAGGGGATCCGGAGGATCCTCTTAGAAGGGGGGGTACTGTTAGAACCTTGCTGTTAGGTTTTTTTTCCTTTGCTGGTCACATGACCTTGTTGGCCTATTTAATCCTGCTCCGCCCTTCTGGCTTTGCTGGACTTCATTGTATATCTACTTTCTAGCTAGCCTGTGCTCTGTATCTAACTCTGTTAGTTTGCTTGGTCTACGGACCTCTATGTTCTATCTATTTTGTTTGTTCGTCTGTCTGCTACTATTTCTGTTAGGAGGTGTCCCATATTCCTCCCAGTCCTTAGTACTTGTAGGGATTCCCTCCCCAAATCTATAGGTCTCCGTACAGACTAGATTAGGACTTTAGCAGGTCTGATCGCAGGATCAGGTTCCCTGTTACATCGTAGGGATTCAGCTGAGTCTTATAGTAGGGACAGATCTCCTCTCTTTCCTTAGCTTTGGTAGCAGAACATAACATCAGGCATAGAGAAAATGGAAGTTTTGTAAATAAATATTACAACTATTGTTTACTAGGCAAACATCACATGTAGAGTTTGCATGATATACCTTCCTAGTGCTTTATGTAAATTAGAAGCAAATTGTTTGAAGATTACTTCTACCTAAATGGTAGAAAATGCACCTATCTTGGTGATGGATAGGACAGCTTGAGGGGATATGGAGGAGGCTGTTTTTTGATAGGTGTCATTTCAACATTTTGCTAATAATTTATGGAAAGTATCATATTTTTCTAACTATTGAACTCACCTTAATTTAAAACACACCCCAGGTTAAATTTCCTGGAGGTTTAAATTTGTGGAGGATTTGATAATACTACCTTTAATGGGATGGGCCAGATACAGGACGGGACAGGCCAGATACGTGACGGGATGGGCCAGATGCAGGACAGGCCAGAGGCAGGACCGGACGGGACGTGCCTGAGAAAGGACGGGACGGGCCAGAGACGAGGCGACCAGATACAGGACGGGACGGTCCAGATACAGGACGGGCCAGGGACGGGACGGACCAGAGCAGGACTGGACTGGCCAGAGGCAGGACAGGACCAGTTAGGCCAGAGACAGGTCGGGACGGGCCTGATACAGGAAGGGACGGGCCAGATACGGGACGGGCCAGATTCAAGACAGGATGGGCCATAGACAGGACAGGATGGGACGGGCCCGATACAGGAAGGGACGGGCCAGATACGGGACGGGCCAGATTCAGGATGGGACGGGCCAGATACAGGATGGGACCGACCAGATACAGGACGGGATGGGCCAGAGAGAGGACGGAATGTGCTAGAGACAGGTCCAGTTAGGCCAGAGACAGGTCGGGACGGGCCTGATACAGGAAGGGACGGGCCAGATACGGGACGGGCCAGATTCAAGACAGGATGGGCCATAGACAGGACAGGATGGGACGGGCCCGATACAGGAAGGGACGGGCCAGATACGGGACGGGCCAGATTCAGGATGGGACGGGCCAGATTCAGGATGGGACGGGCCAGATACAGGATGGGACGGGCCAGATACATGACGGGATGGGCCAGAAACGTGACGAGCCAGATATGGGACGGGACGGGCCAGATACAGGACGGTACGGACCAAATACGGGACGGGACGGGCCAGATACGGGACGGGTCAGATGCGGGACGGGCCAGATACGGGACAGGCCAAATACAGGACGGGCCAGATACGGGACAGGCCGGGCCAGGGACAGGACGTGCCAGATACGGGACAGGCCAGATATGGAATGTGCCAGATACTAGACGGGATGGGTCAGATATGGGACAGCCCAGATACATGATGGGACGGGTCAGATACGGGATGGGATGGGCCAGATACGGGACGGGTCAGATGCGGGATGGGCCAGATACGGGACAGGACAGATACAGGACGGGCCAGATACGGGATAGGCCAGGCCAGGGACAGGACGTGCCAGATACGGGACAGGCCAGATATGGAACGTGCCAGATACTAGACGGGATGGGCCAGATATCGGGCGGGCCAGATATGGGACGAGACGGGCCAGAGCTGGGCCAGAGACAGGAAGGGATGGGCCAGAGACAGGACGGGACGGGCCAAAGACTGGACCGGACGGGCCAGAGACGGGACGGGCAAGAGACAGGATTGGACAGGCCAGAGATAGCACCAGACGTGCCAGAGACAGGACGGGACAGGCCAGAGACAGGACGAGATGGGAAGGGACTGGCCAGATACAGGAAGGGACAGGCCAGATACGGGACAGGACAGGCCAGATGCGGGACGGGCTATATACGAGACGGGACGGGCCAGATATAGGACGGGACGAGGCAGAGATAGGATGGGACGGGCTAGAAACAGGATGGGACGAGCTATGCGTTATGGGACGGTAAATAGAAAGGACGGGACGGGCCAGAGACGGTACGCGATGGGCCAGATACAGGACAGGACGAGCCAGAGACAGTACGGGACGGGCCAGAAACAGGACGGGACAAGCAATACATTATGGGACGGGCCATAGACAGGACTTGACGGGCCAGAGACAAGACGGAACGGGACAGATACAGGAAAAGACGGGCCAAAGACAGGACGGGATGGCCCAGATACAGTACGGGACAGGCCAGATACAGTACGGTACGGGCCAAATAGTGCGCAGCCTGCATTGGTGGGTATGTCGGCGGTATTGCATGGTGTGAGATGGGAAGCCATGCCAGCACGCCGCCATGGATGTTACAATTAAGTAGTGTAGGTCAGGCGTAGAGAAAATGGAAGTTTTTCAAATAAATATTACAACTATTGTTTAATAGGCAAACATCACATGTAGAGTTTGCATGATATACCTTCCTAGTACTTTATCTAAATTAGCAGCAAATTGTTTGAAGATTACTTCTACCTAAATGGCAGAAAATGCACCTATCTTGGTGATGGATAGGACAGCTTCAGGGGATATGGAGGAGGCTGTTTTTTGATAGGTGTCATTTAAACATTTTGCTAATAATTTATGGAAAGTATCATATTTTTCTAACTATTAAACTCACGTTAATTTAAAACACACCCCAGGTTAAATTTCCTGGAGGTGTAAATTTGTGGAGGATTTGATAATACTACCTTTAATGAGATGGGCCAGATACAGGACGGGACAGGCCAGATACGTGACAGGATGGGCCAGATACAGGACAGGGCAGAGACAGGACCGGACGGACTGTGCCTGAAAAATGACGGGACGGGCCCGAGACGGGGCGACCAGATACAGGACGGGACGGTCCAGATACAGGACGGGCAGCGAAGGGACGGACCAGAGCAGGACGGGACTGGCCAGAGGCAGGACAGGACCGGTCAGGCCAGAGACAGGACGAGACGGGCCCGATACAGGAAGGTACGGGCCAAATATGGGACGGGCCAGATTCAGGATGGGATGGGCCAGAGATAGGACGTGATGGGACGGGCCACATACAGGAAGGGATGGGCCAGATACAGGACGGGCCAGATTCAGGACGGGACGGACCAGATACAGGACGGGACCGAACAGTTACAGGACGGGATCGGCCAGAGACAGGACGGAATGTGCTAGAGACATTACGGGACAGGTCATAGACAGGACGGGTCGGGCCAGAGACAGGACGGGACGGGCCAGATACATGACTGAATTTGTCAGAAACGTGACGAGGCAGATATGGGACGGTATGGGCTAGAAATGGGACAGACCAGATACATGACGGGACTGGCCAGATACAGGACGGTACGGACCAGATATGTGACGGGCCAGATACGGGACGATTCATATGCGGGACGGGGCAGATACGGGACAGTCCAGATACAGGACGGGCCAGATACGGGACAGGCCGGCCCAGGGACAGGACATGCCAGATACGGGACAGGCCAGATATGGAACGGGCCAGATACTGGACGGGATGGGCCAGATACAGGGCGGGCCAGATTCGGGATGAGACGGGCCAGAGCTGGGCCAGAAACAGGAAAGCACGGGCCGGAGACCATACGGGACGGGCCAAAGACTGGACGGGACGGGCCAGAGACGGGACGGGAGAGACAGGACGAGACAGGCCAGAGACAGGACGAGATGGGAAGGGACTGGCCAGATACAGGAAGGGACAGGCCAGATACGGGACAGGACAGGCCAGATGCGGGACGGGCCAGATACAATGTGGGACGTGCCAGATATTGGACGGGACGAGGCAGAGATAGGATGGGACGGGCCAGAAACAGGACGGGACGAGCTATACATTATGGGAAGGGAAATAGACAGGACGGGACGGGCCAGAGACGGTACACGACAGGCCAGATACAGGACAGAACGAGCCATAGACAGTACGGGACGGGCCAGAATCAGGACGGGACAAGCTATACATTATGGGACGGGCCATAGACAGGACGGGACGGGCCAGAGACAAGACTTAAGGGGACAGATACAGGAAAAGACGGCCAAAGACAGGACGGGATGGCCCAGATACAGTACAGGACAGGCCAGATACAGGACGGTACGGACCAAATAGTGCGCAGCCTGCATTGGTGGGTAAGTCGGCGGTCTTGCATGGTGTGAGATGGGAAGCCATGCCAGCACGCCGCCATGGATGTTACAATTAAGTAGTGTAGGTCAGGCGTCGAGAAAGTGGAAGTTTTGCAAATAAATATTACAACTATTGTTTAATAGGCAAACGTCACATGTAGAGTTTGCATGATATACCTTCCTAGTACTTTATCTAAATTAGAAGCAAATTGTTTGAAGATTACTTCTACCTAAATGGCAGAAAATGCACCTATCTTGGTGATGGATAGGACAGCTTGAGGGGATATGGAGGAGGCTGTTTTTTGATAGGTGTCATTTAAACATTTTGCTAATAATTTATGGAAAGTATCATATTTTTCTAACTATTAAACTCACCTTAATTTAAAACACACCCCAGGTTAAATTTTCTGGAGGTTTAATTTTGTGGAGGATTTGATAATACTACCTTTAATGGGATGGGCCAGATACAGGACGGGACAGGCCAGATACGGGATGGACCAAATACAGGACGGGCCAGAGACAGGACCGGACGGGACACGCCAGAGACAGGACGAGACGGGCCAGAGACTGGACGGGACGGGCGAAAGACAGGATGAGACTGGCCGGAGATAGGAAGGACCGAGGTGTACCAGAGGCAGGATGGGACGGGCTAGAGACGGGGCGACCAAACACAGGATACAGGATGGTCCAGGGACGGTATGGACCAGAGCAGGACGGGACTGGCCAGAGGCAGGACAGTACGGGCAAGAGAGAGGATGGGGCGGGCCAAAGAGAGGACGGGACGGGCCAGAGACAGGACGGGACGGGGCAAAGACAGGAAGGGACGGACCAGAGATAGGTCTGGCAAGAGACAGGATTGGACAGGCCAGAGACAGCACCAGACGGGCCAGAGACAGGACGGGACAGGCCAGAAACAGGACGGGACGGGCCAGAGACAGGACAAGATGGGAATGGATTGGCCAGAAACAGGAAGGGACAGGCCAGATACGGGACAGGACAGGCCACATACGGGACGGGCCAGATACGAGATGGGATGGGCCAGATGCAGGACGGGACGAGCCAGAGATAGGACGGGACGGGACAGAAACAGGACTGGACGAGCTATACATTATGGGACGGGAAATAGACAGGATGGGACGGCCCAGAGATGGTATGGGACGGTCCAGATACAGGAAAAGACGGGCCAGAGACAGGATGGGATGCCCCAGATACAGTACGGGACAGGCCAGATACAGGACGGTACGGGCCAAACATTGGACAGGCCAGATACAGGACGACATGGGCCAGATACGGGTCGGGCCAGATATGGGAAAGGACAGGCTAGATATGGGATGAGCCATGGACAGGATGGGATGGGCCAGATACGGGACGGGCCAGATACTGAATGGGCCTGGCCACATACAGGACGGGCCAGATAGGGACTGGTTGGGTCATATACGGGACAGGAAGTGCCAGAGACGGGAAGGGACGAGGCGGGACAGATACGGGATGAGATGGGCCAGATAAGAGATAGCCAGATACGGGACGGGATGGTCAGATACGGGACCAAACGGGTCAGATATGCGACTGGACGGACCAGATACGGGACGGGGCGGGTTAGACATTACAGGACGGGCCATAGACAGGATGGGAGGGGCCAGGGACAGGCTGGGACGGGCCAGAGACAGGATGGGACGGGCCAGAGACGGGACGGGCCAGAGACGGGATGGGTCAGATATAGTACTGGGGACACATTAGGAATGGGTGCACTGTTCCTTTAAGAATCAGGAAGTGCTGCCGCTACCGCCCTCAACAAGCAGCCAAGACACATGCACACAGCCAGCATAGGAACATAGTGCGTAGCCTGCATTGATGGGTAAGTCGTCGGTCTTGCATGGTGTGAGATGGGAAGCCATGCCAGCACGCCACCAGGGATGTTACAATTAAGTAGTGTAGGTCAGGTGTAGAGAAAATGGAAGTTTTGCAAATAAATATTACAACTATTGTTTAATAGGCAAACGTCACATGTAGAGTTTGCATGATATACTTTCCTGGTACTTTATCTAAATTAGAAGCAAATTGTTTGAAGATTACTTCTACCTAAATGGCAGAAAATGCACCTATCTTGGTGATGGATAGGACAGCTTGAGGGGATATGGAGGAGGCTGTTTTTTTGATAGGTGTCATTTTAAACATTTTGCTAATAATTTATGGAAAGTATCATATTTTTCTAACTATTGGACTCACCTTAATTTAAAACACACCCCAGGTTAAATTTCCTGGAGGTGTAAATTTGTGGAGGATTTGATAATACTACCTTTAATGGGATGGGCCAGATACAGGACAGTGCAGGCCACATGCGGGACGGGCCAGATACGAGATGGGACGAGCCAGATATAGGACGGGACGGGCCAGAAACAGGACTGGACGAGCTATACATTATGGGACGGGAAATAGACAGGATGGGACGGGCTAGAGACAGTATGGGTCGTGCCAGATGCAGGACAGGACGAGTCAGAGACAGGACGGGGTCGGGCCAGAAACAGGACGGGACAAGCTATACATTATGGGACGGTCCAGATACAGGAAAAGACGGGCCAGAGACAGGACGGGATGCCCCAGATACAGTATGGGACAGGCCAGATACAGGACGGTACGGGCCAAATATGGGACGGGCCAGATACAGGACGGGACGAGCCAGATATATAACGGGACGGGCCAGAAACAGGACTGGACGAGCTATACATTATGGGACGGGAAATAGACAGGATGGGACGGGCTAGAGACGGTATGGGTCGTGCCAGATGCAGGACAGGACGAGCCAGAGACAGGACGGGGTCGGGCCAGAAACAGGACGGGACAAGCTATACATTATGGGACGGTCCAGATACAGGAAAAGACGGGCCAGAGACAGGACGGGATGCCCCAGATACAGTATGGGACAGGCCAGATACAGGACGGTACGGGCCAAATATGGGACGGGCCAGATACAGGACGACATGGGCCAGATACGGGACGGGCCAGATATGGGACAGGACAGGCTAGATATGGGATGAGCCATGGACCGGATGGAATGGGCCAGTTACGAGATGGCCAGATACGGGACGGGCCAGATACTGAATGGGCCTGGCCACATATGGGACGGGCCAGATAGGGACTGGTTGGGTCAGATACGGGACAGGACGAGCCAGAAACGGGAAGGGATGAGGCGGGCCAGATACGGGATGAGATAGCCAGATACGGGACAGGATGGTCAGATGCGGGACTAAACGGGTCAGATATGGGACTGGACGGACCAGATACGAGTTGGGGTGGGTTAGACATTACAGGACGGGCCATAGACAGGATGGGAGGGTCCAGGGACGGGCCAGAGACAGGACGGAACAGGCCAGAGACGGGACGGGTCAGATACAGGACTGGGGACACATTAGGAATGCATGCACTGTTCCTTTAAGAATCAGGAAGTGCTGCCGCTGCTGCCCTCAACAAGCAGCCAAGACACATGCACACAGCCAGCATAGGAACATAGTGCGCAGCCTGCATTGGTGGGTAAGTCGGCGGTCTTGCATGGTGTGAGATGGGAAGCCATGCCAGCACGCCGCCATGGATGTTACAATTAAGTAGTATAGGTCAGGTGTAGAGAAAATGGAAGTTTTGCAAATAAATATTACAACTATTTAATAGGCAAACATCACATGTACAGTTTGCATGATATACCTTCCTGGTACTTTATCTAAATTAGAAGCAAATTGTTTGAAGATTACTTCTACCTAAATGGCAGAAAATGCACCTATCTTGGTGATGGATAGGACAGCTTGAGGGGATATGGAGGAGGCTGTTTTTTGATAGGTGTCATTTAAACATTTTGCTAATAATTTATGGAAAGTATCATATTTTTCTAACTATTGAACTCACCTTTATTTAAAGCACACCCCAGGTTAAATTTCCTGGAGGTGTAAATTTGTGGAGGATTTGGTAATACTACCTTTAATGAGATGGGCCAGATACAGGACGGGACAGGCCAGATACGTGACGGGATGGGCCAGATGCAGGACAGGCCAGAGACAGGACCGGACGTGACGTGCCTGAGAAAGGATGGGATGGGCCAGAGACGGGGCGACCAGATACAGGACGGTAAGGTCCAGATACAGGACGGGCTAGGGACGGGACGGACCAGAGCAGGACGGGACTGGCCAGAGGCAGGACAGGACCGGTCAGGCCAGAGACAGGATGGGACGGGCCAGATACAGGAAGGGACGGGCCCGATACGGGAAGGGCCAGATTCAAGATGGGATGGACCAGAGACAGGACGGGATGGGACGGGCCAGATACAGGAAGGGACGGGCCAGATACGGGACGACCCAGATTTAAGACGTAACGGGCCACATACAGGACGGGACCGACCAGATACAGGACGGGATGGGCCAGAGACAGGACGGAATGTGCTAGAGACATTAAGGGACAGGCCATAGACAGGACGGGTTGGGCCAGAGACAGGATGGGACGGGCCAGAAACGTGACGAGCCAGATATGGAACGGTATGGGCCAGATATGGGACAGCCCAAATTCATGACGGGACGGGCCAGATTTAGGATGGTACGGACCAGATACGGGACGGGATGGGCCACATACGGGACAGGCCAGATACAGGACGGGCCAGATACGGGACAGGCCGGGCCAGGGATAGGATGTGCCAGATACGGGATAGGCCAGATATGGAACGAGCCAGATACTGGACGGGATGGGCCAGATTCATGTCAGGCCAAATACGGGACGAGACGGGCCAGAGCTGGGCCAGAGACTGGATTGGGACGGGCTAGAGACGGGACGGGCAAGAGACAGGATTGGACAGGCCAGAGGTAGCACAGGACGGGCCAGAGACTGAACGGGACATGCCAGAGACAGGACGAGATGGGAAGGGACTGGCCAGATACAGGAAGGGACAGGCCAGATACGGGACAGGACAGGCCAGATACGGGGCGGGCCAGATACGAGACGGCACGGGCCAGATATAGGACGGGACGAGGCAGAGATAGGATGGGACGGGCCAGAAACGGGACGGGACGAGCTATACATTATGGGACGGGAAATAGACAGGAGGGGTCGGGCCAGAGACGGTACGGGACGTGCCAGAAACAGGACGGGACAAGCTATACATTATGGGACGGGCCATAGACAGGACAGAATGGGCCAGAGACAACACGGAACGGGACAGATACAGGAAAAGACGGGCCAAAGACAGTACCGGACAGGCCAGATACAGGACGGTACGGGCCAAATAGTGCGCAGCCAGCATTGGTGGGTAAGTCGGCGGTCTTGCATGGTGTGAGATGGGAAGCCATGCCAGCACGCCGCCAGTGATGTTACAATTAAGTAGTGTAGGTCAGGGGTAGAGAAAATGGAAGTTTTGCATATAAATATTACAACTATTGTTTAATAGGCAAACATCACATGTAGAGTTTGCATGATATACCTTCCTAGTACTTTATCTAAATTAGAAGCAAATTGTTTGAAGATTACTTCTACCTAAATGGCAGAAAATGCACCTATATTGGTGATGGATAGGACAGCTTGAGGGGATATGGAGGAGGCTGTTTTTTGGATAGGTGTCATTTAAATATTTTGCTAATAATTTATGGAAAGTATCATATTTTTCTAATTATTGAACTCACCTTAATTTAAAACACACACCAGGTTAAAGTTCCTTTATGTGTAAATTTGTGGAGGATTTGATAATACTAATAATACTACCTTTAATGGGATGGGCCAGATACAGGACAGGCCAGGCCAGATACAAAATGGGCCAGATAAAGGACGGGCCAGAGACAGGACCGGACGGGACACGCCAGAGACAGGACGAGATGGGCCAGAGACAGTACCGGACGGGCCAAAGACAGGATGAGACTGGCCGGAGATAGGACGGACCGAGGCGTGCCAGAGACAGGACGGGACGGGCTAGAGACAGGGCGACCAGATACAGGATACAGGACGGTCCAGGGACGGGACGGGCCAGAGCAGGACGGGACTGGCCAGAGGCAGGACAGGACCGGCAAGAGAGGACGGGTCGGGCAAGAGACAGGATTGGACAGGACAGAACGGGACGGACCAGAGACGTGACGGGATGGGCCAGAGACAGGATGAGATGGGAAGGGATTGGCCAGATACAAGAAGGGACAGGCCAGATACGGGACAGGACAGGCCACATGCGGGACGGGCCAGATACCAGATGGGACGGGCCAGGTACTGGACGGGACGAGCCAGAGATAGGACGGGACGGGCCAGAAACAGGACTGGACGAGCTATACATTATGGGACGATCCAGATACAGGAAAAGAGGGGCCAGAGACAGGAGGGGATGCCCCAGATACAGTACGGGACAGGCCAGATACAGGACGGTACAGGCCAAATATGGGAAGGGCCAGATACAAGACGACATGGGCCTGATACGGGACGGGCCAGATATGGGATAGGACAGGCTAGATATGGGATGTGCCATGGACAGGATGGGATGGGCCAGATACGAGATGGCCAGATACGGGACGGGCCAGATACTGAATGGGCCTGGCCACATTTGGGTCGGGCCAGATAGGGACTGGTTGGGTCAGATACGGGACAGGACGTTCTAGAGACGAGAAGGGATGAGGCGGGCCAGATACGGGATGAGATAGCCAGATACGGGATAGGATGGTCAGATACGGGACTAAACGGGTCAGATATGGGACTGGACGGACCAGATACGGGACGGGGCGGGTTAGACATTACAGGACAGGCCATAGACAGGATGCGAGGGGCCAGGGACGGGCCAGAGACGGGTCAGATATAGTACTGGGGACACATTTGGAATGCGTGCACTTTTCCTTTAAGAATCAGGAAGTACTGCCGCTGCTGCCCTCAACAAGCAGCCAAGACACATGCACTCAGCCAGCATAGGAACATAGTGCGTAGCCTGCATTGGTGGGTAAGTCGGCGGTCTTGCATGGTGTGAGATGGGAAGCCATGCCAGCACACCGCCAGGGATGTTACAATTAAGTAGTATAGGTCAGGTGTAGATAAAATGGAAGTTTTGCAAATAAATATTACAACTATTATTTAATAGGCAAACATCACATGTAGAGTTTGCATGATATACCTTCCTAGTACTTTATCTAAATTAGAAGCAAATTGAAGATTACTTCTACCTAAATGGCAGAAAATGCACCTATCTTGGTGATGGATAGGACAGCTTGAGGGGATATGGAGGAGGCTGGTTTTTGATAGGTGTCATTTAAACATTTTGCTAATAATTTATGGAAAGTATCATATTATTCTAACTATTGAACTCACCTTAATTTAAAACGCACCCCAGGTTAAATTTCCTGGAGGTGTAAGTTTGTGGAGGATTTGATAATACTACCTTTAATGGGATGGGCCAGATACAGGACGGGACAGGCCAGATACATGATGGGATGGGCCAGATACAGGACAGGCCAGAGACAGAACCAGACAGGATGTGCCTGAGAAAGGACGGGACGGGCCAGAGACGGGGCGACCAGATACAGGACGGGACGGTCCAGATACAGGATGGGCCAGGGACGGGACGCACCAGAGCAGGACGGGACTGGCCAGGGGCAGGACAGGACCGGTCAGGCCAGAGAAAGGACGGGACGGGCCAGATACAGGAAGGCACAGGCCAGATTCAAGACGGGATGGGTCAGAGACAGGACAGGATAGGACGGGCCATATACAGGAAGGGACAGGCCAGATACGGGACGGGCTAGATTTAGGACGGGACGGGCCAGATGCAGGACGGGACCGACCAGATGCAGGACGGGATGGGCCAGAGACAGGACGGAATGTGCTAGAGACATTACGGGACAGGCCATAGACAGGACGGGTTGGGCCACAGACAGGATAGGATGGGCCAGATACCTGACGGGATGGGCCAGAAACGTGATGAGCCAGATATGGGACAGCCCAGATACATGACGGGACGGGCCATATACAGGACGGTACAGACCAGATAGGGGACGGGACGGGCCAGATATGGGACGGGTCAGATGCGGGATGGGCCAGATACGGGACAGGCCAGATACAGGACTGGCCAGATACGGGACAGGCCGGGCCAGGGACAGGACGTGCCAGATACGGGACAGGCCAGATATGGAACGGGCCAGATACTGGACGAGATGGGCCAGATACGGGATGAGACAGGCCAGAGCTGGGCCAGAGACAGGAAAGGATGGGCCAGAGACAGGAAAGGACGGGCCAGAGATGGGACGGGCAAGAGACAGGATTGGACAGACCAGAGATAGCACCGGACGGGCCAGAGACAGGACGGGACAGGCCATGGACAGGACGAGATGGGAAGGGACTGGCCAGATACAGGAAGGGACAGGCCAGATACGGGACAGGACAGGCCAGATGCGGGACGGGCCAGATACGAGAGGGGACGCGCGAGAAATAGGACGGGACAAGGCAGAGATAGGATGGCACGGGCCAGAAACAGGACGGGACGAGCTATACATTATGGGACGGGAAATAGACAGGACGGGACGGGCCAGAGACGGTACGCGACGGGCCAGATACAGGACAGGACGAGCCAGAGATAGTACGGGACTGGCCAGAAACAGGACGGGAAAAGCTATACATTATGGGACGGGCCATAGACAGGACGGGCCAGATACAGGACGGGACGGGCCAGATACAGGACGGGACCGACCAGATACAGGACGGGATGGGCCAGAGACAGGACGGAATGTGCTAGAGACATTATGGGACAGGCCATAGACAGGACGGGTCGGGCCATATAAAGGATGGGACGGGCCAGATACATGACGGGATGGGCCAGAAACGTGACGAGCCAGATATGGGATGGTATGGGCCAGCTATGGGACAGCCCAGATACATGACGGGACGGGACAGATACAGGACGGGACAGGCCAGATACAGGACGGGCCAGAGACAGAACCGGACGGGCCAGAGACTGGACGGGACGGGCCAAAGACAGGATGAGGCTGGCCGAAGATAGGACGGACCGAGGCATGCCAGAGACAGGACGGGATGGGCTAAAGACGGGGAGACCAGATACAGGACGTGGCGGTCCAGATACAGGACGGTCCAGGGACGGGACGGGCCAGAGCCGGTTGGGACTGGCCAGAGCCAGGACAGGACCGGTCGGGCCAGAGACAGGACGGGACGGGCAAGAGAGAGGACGGGACGGGCCAAAGAGAGGACTTGACGGGCCAGAGACAGGACGGGAAAGGCCAAAGACAGGACGGGAAGGACCAGAGATGGGACGGGCAAGAGACAGGATTGGACAGGCCAGAGATAGCACCGGACGGGCCAGAGACAGGACGGACCAGGCCAGAGACAGGACGGGATGGGCCAGAGACAGGATGAGATGGGAAGGTACTGGCCAGATACAGGAAGGGACAGGCCAGATAAGGGAGAAAACAGGCCAGATGCGGGACGGGCCAGATACAAGATGGGTCGGGCCAGATACCAGACGGGACGAGCCGGAGATAGGACGGGACGGGCCAGAAACAGGACTGGACGAGCTATACATTATGGGACGGGAAATAGACAGGACGGGATGGGCCAGAGACGGTACGGGACGTGCCAGATACAGGACAGGACGAGCCAGAGACAGGACGGGACGGGCCAGAAACAGGACGGGACAAGCTATACATTATGGGGCGGGACAGAGACCGGGCGGGACGGTCCAGATACAGGAAAAGACAGGCCAGAGACAGGACAAGATGGCCCTGATACAGTACGGGACAGGCGAGATACAGTACGGTACGGACCAAATATGGGACAGGCCAGATACAGGACGACATGGGCCAGATACGAGACGGGCCAGATATGGGACAGGACAGGCTAGATATGGGATGAGCCATGGACAGGATGGGATGGGCCAGATACGAGATGGCCAGATACGGGACGGGCCAGATACTGAATGGGCCTGACCACATACGGGACGGGCCATATAGGGACTGGTATGGTCAGATACGGGACAGGATGTGCCAGAGAAGGGAAGGGACGAGGTGGGCCAGATACGGGATGAGATGGTCCAGATAAGGGACAGCCAGATACGGGACGGGATGGTCAGATACGGGACTAAACAGGTCAGATATGGGACTGGACAGACCAGATACGGGACGGGGCGGGTTATACATTACAGGACGGGCCATAGACAGGATGGGAGGGGCCAGGGACGGGCCAGAGACAGGACGGGACGGGCCAGATACAGGAAAAGACGGGCCAGAGACAGTATGGGATGGCCCAGATACAGTACGGGGTGACCAGATACAGGACGGGACGGTTCAGATACAGGATGGGCCAGGGACGGGACGGACCAGAGCAGGACGAGACTGGCCAGAGGCAGGACTGGACCGGTCAGGCCAGAGACAGGACGGGACGGGCCAGATACAGGAAGGGACGGGCCAGATACGGGACGGGCCAGATTCAAGACGGGATGGGCCAGAGATAGGACGTGATGGGACGGGCCAGATACAGGAAGGGACGGGCCATATACTGGACGTGCCACATTCAGGACGGGACGGGCCAGATACAGGACAGGACGGGATGGGCCAGAGACAGGACGGAATGTGCTAGAGACATTACGGGACAGGCCATAGACAGGACGGGTCGGGCCAGAGACAGGATGGGACAGGCCAGATTCATGACGGGATGGGCCAGAAACGTGACGAGCCAAATATGGGACGGTATGGGACAGATATGGGACAGCCCACATACATTACGGGACGGGCCAGATACAGGACGGTACGGACCAAATACGTGACGGGACGGGCCAGATACGGGACGGGCCAGATACGGGACGGGTCAGATGCGGGATGGGCCAGATACGGGACAGGCCAGATACAGGACGGGCCAGATACGGGACAGGCTGGGCCAGGGACAGGACGTGCCAGATACGGGACAGGCCAGATATGGAACGGGCCAGATACTGGATGGGATGGGCCAGATACAGGGCGGGCCAGATACAGGACGAAACGGACCAGAGCTGCGCCTGAGACAGGAAGGGATGGGCCAGAGACAGGACAGGACGGGCCAAAGACTGGACCGGACGGGCCAGAGACGGGACGGGTAAGAGACAGGATTGGACATGCCAGAGATAGCACCGGACGGGCCAGAGACAGGACGGGACAGGCCAGAGACAGGACAAGATGGGAAGGGACTGGCCAGATACAGGAAGGGACAGGCCAGATACGGGACAGGACAGGCCAGTTGCGGGACGGGCCAGATACGAGACGGGATGGGCCATATATAGGACGGGATGAGGCAGAGATAGGATGGGACGGGCCAGAAACAGGACGGGACGAGCTATACATTATGGGACGGGAAATAGACAGGACGGGACGGGCCATAGACGGTACGCGACGGGCCAGATACAGGACAGGACGAGCCAGAGACAGTACGTGACGGGCCAGAAATAGGACGGGACAAGCAATACATTATGGGACGGGCCATATACAGGACGGGACGGGCCAGAGACAAGACGGAACGGGACAGATACAGGAAAAGACTGGCCAAAGACAGGACTGTACGGGCCAAATAGTGCGCAGCCTGCATTGGTGGGTAAGTCGGCTCTCTTGCATGGTGTGAGATGGGAAGCCATGCCACAACGCCGCCATGGATGTTACAATTAAGTAGTGTAGGTCAGGCATAGAGAAAATGGAAGTTTTGTAAATAAATATTACAACTATTGTTTACTAGGCAAACATCACATGTAGAGTTTGCATGATATACCTTCCTAGTGCTTTATCTAAATTAGAAGCAAATTGTTTGAAGATTACTTCTACCTAAATGGTAGAAAATGCACCTATCTTGGTGATGGATAGGACAGCTTGAGGGGATATGGAGGAGGCTGTTTTTTGATAGGTGTCATTTCAACATTTTGCTAATAATTTATGGAAAGTATCATATTTTTCTAACTATTGAACTCACCTTAATTTAAAACACACCCCAGGTTAAATTTCCTGGAGGTTTAAATTTGTGGAGGATTTGATAATACTACCTTTAATGGGATGGGCCAGATACAGGACGGGACAGGCCAGATACGTGACGGGATGGGCCAGATGCAGGACAGGCCAGAGACAGGACCGGACGGGACGGGCCAGAGACGAGGCGACCAGATACAGGACGGGACGGTCCAGATACAGGATGGGCGAGGGACGGGACGGGCCAGAGACGAGGCGACCAGATACAGGACGGGACGGTCCAGATACAGGATGGGCGAGGGACGGGACGGACCAGAGCAGGACGGGACTGGCCAGAGGCAGGACAGGAACAGTTAGGCCAGAGACAGGTCGGGACGGGCCTAATACAGGAAGGGACGGGCCAGATACGGGACGGGCCAGATTCAAGACAGGATGGGCCATAGACAGGACAGGATGGGACGGGCCCGATACAGGAAGGGACGGGCCAGATACGGGACGGGCCAGATTCAGGATGGGACGGGCCAGATACAGGACGGGACCGACCAGATACAAGACAGGAAGGGCCAGAGAGAGGACGGAATGTGCTAGAGACATTAAGGAATAGGCCAGAGACAGGATGGGACGGGCCAGATACATGACGGGATGGGCCAGAAACGTGACGAGCCAGATATGGGACGGGACGGGCCAGATACAGGATGGTACGGACCAAATACGGGACGGGACGGGCCAGATACGGGACGGGTCAGATGCGGGACGGGCCAGATACGGGATAGGCCAAATACAGGACGGGCCAGATACGGGACAGGCCGGGCCAGGGACAGGACGTGCCAGATACGGGACAGGCCAGATATGGAACGTGCCAGATACTAGACGGGATGGGTCAGATATGGGACAGCCCAGATACATGATGGGGCGGGCCAGATACGGGATGGGATGGGCCAGATACTGGACGGGTCAGATGCGGGATGGGCCAGATACGGGACAGGACAGATACAGGACGGGCCAGATACGGGACAGGCCGGGCCAGGGACAGGACGTGCCAGATACGGGACAGGCCAGATATGGAACGTGCCAGATACTAGACGGGATGGGCCAGATATCGGGCGGGCCAGATATGGGACGAGACGGGCCAGAGCTGGGCCAGAGACAGGAAGGGATGGGCCAGAGACAGGACGGGACGGGCCAAAGACTGGACCGGACGGGCCAGAGACGGGACGGGCAAGAGACAGGATTGGACAGGCCAGAGATAGCACCGGACGGGCCAGAGACAGGACGGGACAGGCCAGAGACAGGACAAGATGGGAAGGGACTGGCCAGATACAGGAAGGGACAGGCCAGATACGGGACAGGACAGGCCAGTTGCAGGACGGGCCAGATACGAGACGGGATGGGCCATATATAGGACGGGATGAGGCAGAGATAGGATGGGACGGGCCAGAAACAGGACGGGACGAGCTATACATTATGGGACGGGAAATAGACAGGACGGGACGGGCCATAGACGGTACGCGACGGGCCAGATACAGGACAGGACGAGCCAGAGACAGTACGTGACGGGCCAGAAACAGGACGGGACAAGCAATACATTATGGGACGGGCCATATACAGGACGGGACGGGCCAGAGACAAGACGGAACGGGACAGATACAGGAAGACTGGCCAAAGACAGGACTGTACGGGCCAAATAGTGCGCAGCCTGCATTGGTGGGTAAGTCGGCGGTCTTGCATGGTGTGAGATGGGAAGCCATGCCACAACGCCGCCATGGATGTTACAATTAAGTAGTGTAGGTCAGGCATAGAGAAAATGGAAGTTTTGTAAATAAATATTACAACTATTGTTTACTAGGCAAACATCACATGTAGAGTTTGCATGATATACCTTCCTAGTGCTTTATGTAAATTAGAAGCAAATTGTTTGAAGATTACTTCTACCTAAATGGTAGAAAATGCACCTATCTTGGTGATGGATAGGACAGCTTGAGGGGATATGGAGGAGGCTGTTTTTTGATAGGTGTCATTTCAACATTTTGCTAATAATTTATGGAAAGTATCATATTTTTCTAACTATTGAACTCACCTTAATTTAAAACACACCCCAGGTTAATTTTCCTGGAGGTGTAAATTTGTGGAGGATTTGATAATACTACCTTTAATGGGATGGGCCAGATACAGGACGGGACAGGCCAGATACGTGACGGGATGGGCCAGATGCAGGACAGGCCAGAGGCAGGACCGGACGGGACGTGCCTGAGAAAGGACGGGACGGGCCAGAGACGAGGCGACCAGATACAGGACGGGACGGTCCAGATACAGGACGGGCCAGGGACGGGACGGACCAGAGCAGGACTGGACTGGCCAGAGGCAGGACAGGACCAGTTAGGCCAGAGACAGGTCGGGACGGGCCTGATACAGGAAGGGACGGGCCAGATACGGGACGGGCCAGATTCAAGACAGGATGGGCCATAGACAGGACAGGATGGGACGGGCCCGATACAGGAAGGGACGGGCCAGATACGGGACGGGCCAGATTCAGGATGGGACGGGCCAGATACAGGACGGGACCGACCAGATACAGGACGGGATGGGCCAGAGAGAGGACGGAATGTGCTAGAGACATTAAGGAATAGGCCATACACAGGACGGGTCGAGCCAGAGACAGGATGGGACGGGCCAGATACATGACGGGATGGGCCAGAAACGTGACGAGCCAGATATGGGACGGGACGGGCCAGATACAGGACGGTACGAACCAAATACGGGACGGGACGGGCCAGATACGGGACGGGTCAGATGCGGGACGGGCCAGATACGGGACAGGCCAAATACAGGACGGGCCAGATACGGGACAGGCCGGGCCAGGGACAGGACGTGCCAGATACGGGACAGGCCAGATATGGAACGTGCCAGATACTAGACGGGATGGGTCAGATATGGGACAGCCCAGATACATGATGGGACGGGCCAGATACGGGATGGGATGGGCCAGATACGGGACGGGTCAGATGCGGGATGGGCCAGATACGGGACAGGACAGATACAGGACGGGCCAGATACGGGATAGGCCGGGCCAGGGACAGGACGTGCCAGATACGGGACAGGCCAGATATGGAACGTGCCAGATACTAGACGGGATGGGCCAGATATCGGGCGGGCCAGATATGGGACGAGACGGGCCAGAGCTGGGCCAGAGACAGGAAGGGATGGGCCAGAGACAGGACGGGACGGGCCAAAGACTGGACCGGACGGGCCAGAGACGGGACGGGCAAGAGACAGGATTGGACAGGCCAGAGATAGCACCAGACGTGCCAGAGACAGGACGGGACAGGCCAGAGACAGGACGAGATGGGAAGGGACTGGCCAGATACAGGAAGGGACAGGCCAGATACGGGACAGGACAGGCCAGATGCGGGACGGGCTATATACGAGACGGGACGGGCCAGATATAGGACGGGACGAGGCAGAGATAGGATGGGACGGGTTAGAAACAGGATGGGACGAGCTATGCGTTATGGGACGGTAAATAGAAAGGACGGGACGGGCCAGAGACGGTACGCGATGGGCCAGATACAGGACAGGACGAGCCAGAGACAGTACGGGACGGGCAAGAAACAGGACGGGACAAGCAATACATTATGGGACGGGCCATAGACAGGACTTGACGGGCCAGAGACAAGACGGAACGGGACAGATACAGGAAAAGACGGGCCAAAGACAGGACGGGATGGCCCAGATACAGTACGGGACAGGCCAGATACAGTACGGTACGGGCCAAATAGTGCGCAGCCTGCATTGGTGGGTATGTCGGCGGTATTGCATGGTGTGAGATGGGAAGCCATGCCAGCACGCCGCCATGGATGTTACAATTAAGTAGTGTAGGTCAGGCGTAGAGAAAATGGAAGTTTTTCAAATAAATATTACAACTATTGTTTAATAGGCAAACATCACATGTAGAGTTTGCATGATATACCTTCCTAGTACTTTATCTAAATTAGCAGCAAATTGTTTGAAGATTACTTCTACCTAAATGGCAGAAAATGCACCTATCTTGGTGATGGATAGGACAGCTTGAGGGGATATGGAGGAGGCTGTTTTTTGATAGGTGTCATTTAAACATTTTGCTAATAATTTATGGAAAGTATCATATTTTTCTAACTATTAAACTCACGTTAATTTAAAACACACCCCAGGTTAAATTTCCTGGAGGTGTAAATTTGTGGAGGATTTGATAATACTACCTTTAATGAGATGGGCCAGATACAGGACGGGACAGGCCAGATACGTGACAGGATGGGCCAGATACAGGACAGGGCAGAGACAGGACCGGACGGACTGTGCCTGAAAAATGACGGGACGGGCCCGAGACGGGGCGACCAGATACAGGACGGGACGGTCCAGATACAGGACGGGCAGCGAAGGGACGGACCAGAGCAGGACGGGACTGGCCAGAGGCAGGACAGGACCGGTCAGGCCAGAGACAGGACGAGACGGGCCCGATACAGGAAGGTACGGGCCAAATATGGGACGGGCCAGATTCAGGATGGGATGGGCCAGAGATAGGACGTGATGGGACGGGCCACATACAGGAAGGGATGGGCCAGATACAGGACGGGACCGAACAGTTACAGGACGGGATCGGCCAGAGACAGGACGGAATGTGCTAGAGACATTACGGGACAGGCCATAGACAGGACGGGTCGGGCCAGAGACAGGACGGGACGGGCCAGATACATGACTGAATTTGTCAGAAACGTGACGAGGCAGATATGGGACGGTATGGGCTAGAAATGGGACAGACCAGATACATGACGGGACTGGCCAGATACAGGACGGTACGGACCAGATATGTGACGGGCCAGATACGGGACGATTCATATGCGGGACGGGCCAGATACGGGACAGTCCAGATACAGGACGGGCCAGATACGGGACAGGCCGGCCCAGGGACAGGACATGCCAGATACGGGACAGGCCAGATATGGAACGGGCCAGATACTGGACGGGATGGGCCAGATACAGGGCGGGCCAGATTCGGGATGAGACGGGCCAGAGCTGGGCCAGAAACAGGAAAGCACGGGCCGGAGACCATACGGGACGGGCCAAAGACTGGACGGGACGGGCCAGAGACGGGACGGGAGAGACAGGACGAGACAGGCCAGAGATAGGACGAGATGGGAAGGGACTGGCCAGATACAGGAAGGGACAGGCCAGATACGGGACAGGACAGGCCAGATGCGGGACGGGCCAGATACAATGTGGGACGTGCCAGATATTGGACGGGACGAGGCAGAGATAGGATGGGACGGGCCAGAAACAGGACGGGACGAGCTATACATTATGGGAAGGGAAATAGACAGGACGGGACGGGCCAGAGACGGTACACGACAGGCCAGATACAGGACAGGACGAGCCATAGACAGTACGGGACGGGCCAGAATCAGGACGGGACAAGCTATACATTATGGGACGGGCCATAGACAGGACGGGACGGGCCAGAGACAAGACTTAAGGGGACAGATACAGGAAAAGACGGCCAAAGACAGGACGGGATGGCCCAGATACAGTACAGGACAGGCCAGATACAGGACGGTACGGACCAAATAGTGCGCAGCCTGCATTGGTGGGTAAGTCGGCGGTCTTGCATGGTGTGAGATGGGAAGCCATGCCAGCACGCCGCCATGGATGTTACAATTAAGTAGTGTAGGTCAGGCGTCGAGAAAGTGGAAGTTTTGCAAATAAATATTACAACTATTGTTTAATAGGCAAACGTCACATGTAGAGTTTGCATGATATACCTTCCTAGTACTTTATCTAAATTAGAAGCAAATTGTTTGAAGATTACTTCTACCTAAATGGCAGAAAATGCACCTATCTTGGTGATGGATAGGACAGCTTGAGGGGATATGGAGGAGGCTGTTTTTTGATAGGTGTCATTTAAACATTTTGCTAATAATTTATGGAAAGTATCATATTTTTCTAACTATTAAACTCACCTTAATTTAAAACACACCCCAGGTTAAATTTTCTGGAGGTTTAATTTTGTGGAGGATTTGATAATACTACCTTTAATGGGATGGGCCAGATACAGGACGGGACAGGCCAGATACGGGATGGACCAAATACAGGACGAGCCAGAGACAGGACCGGATGGGACACGCCAGAGACAGGACGAGACGGGCCAGAGACTGGACGGGACGGGCGAAAGACAGGATGAGACTGGCCGGAGATAGGAAGGACCGAGGTGTACCAGAGGCAGGATGGGACGGGCTAGAGACGGGGCGACCAAACACAGGATACAGGATGGTCCAGGGACGGTATGGACCAGAGCAGGACGGGACTGGCCAGAGGCAGGACAGGACGGGCAAGAGAGAGGATGGGGCGGGCCAAAGAGAGGACGGGACGGGCCAGAGACAGGACGGGACGGGGCAAAGACAGGAAGGGACGGACCAGAGATAGGTCTGGCAAGAGACAGGATTGGACAGGCCAGAGACAGCACCAGACGGGCCAGAGACAGGACGGGACAGGCCAGAAACAGGACGGGACGGGCCAGAGACAGGACAAGATGGGAATGGATTGGCCAGAAACAGGAAGGGACAGGCCAGATACGGGACAGGACAGGCCACATACGGGACGGGCCAGATACGAGATGGGATGGGCCAGATGCAGGACGGGACGAGCCAGAGATAGGACGGGACGGGACAGAAACAGGACTGGACGAGCTATACATTATGGGACGGGAAATAGACAGGATGGGACGGCCCAGAGATGGTATGGGACGGTCCAGATACAGGAAAAGACGGGCCAGAGACAGGACGGGATGCCCCAGATACAGTACGGGACAGGCCAGATACAGGACGGTACGGGCCAAACATTGGACAGGCCAGATACAGGACGACATGGGCCAGATACGGGTCGGGCCAGATATGGGAAAGGACAGGCTAGATATGGGATGAGCCATGGACAGGATGGGATGGGCCAGATACGGGACGGGCCAGATACTGAATGGGCCTGGCCACATACAGGACGGGCCAGATAGGGACTGGTTGGGTCATATACGGGACAGGAAGTGCCAGAGACGGGAAGGGACGAGGCGGGACAGATACGGGATGAGATGGGCCAGATAAGAGATAGCCAGATACGGGACGGGATGGTCAGATACGGGACCAAACGGGTCAGATATGCGACTGGACGGACCAGATACGGGACGGGGCGGGTTAGACATTACAGGACGGGCCATAGACAGGATGGGAGGGGCCAGGGACAGGCTGGGACGGGCCAGAGACAGGATGGGACGGGCCAGAGACGGGACGGGCCAGAGACGGGATGGGTCAGATATAGTACTGGGGACACATTAGGAATGGGTGCACTGTTCCTTTAAGAATCAGGAAGTGCTGCCGCTACCGCCCTCAACAAGCAGCCAAGACACATGCACACAGCCAGCATAGGAACATAGTGCGTAGTCTGCATTGATGGGTAAGTCGTCGGTCTTGCATGGTGTGAGATGGGAAGCCATGCCAGCACGCCGCCAGTGATGTTACAATTAAGTAGTGTAGGTCAGGTGTAGAGAAAATGGAAGTTTTGCAAATAAATATTACAACTATTGTTTAATAGGCAAACGTCACATGTAGAGTTTGCATGATATACCTTCCTAGTACTTTATCTAAATTAGAAGCAAATTATTTGAAGATTACTTCTACCTAAATGGCAGAAAATGCACCTATCTTGGTGATGGATAGGACAGCTTGAGGGGATATGGAGGAGGCTGTTTTTTTGATAGGTGTCATTTTAAACATTTTGCTAATAATTTATGGAAAGTATCATATTTTTCTAACTATTGGACTCACCTTAATTTAAAACACACCCCAGGTTAAATTTCCTGGAGGTGTAAATTTGTGGAGGATTTGATAATACTACCTTTAATGGGATGGGCCAGATACAGGACAGTGCAGGCCACATGCGGGACGGGCCAGATACGAGATGGGACGAGCCAGATATAGGACGGGACGGGCCAGAAACAGGACTGGACGAGCTATACATTATGGGACGGGAAATAGACAGGATGGGACGGGCTAGAGACAGTATGGGTCGTGCCAGATGCAGGACAGGACGAGCCAGAGACAGGACGGGGTCGGGCCAGAAACAGGACGGGACAAGCTATACATTATGGGACGGTCCAGATACAGGAAAAGACGGGCCAGAGACAGGACGGGATGCCCCAGATACAGTATGGGACAGGCCAGATACAGGACGGTACGGGCCAAATATGGGACGGGCCAGATACAGGACGGGACGAGCCAGATATATAACGGGACGGGCCAGAAACAGGACTGGACGAGCTATACATTATGGGACGGGAAATAGACAGGATGGGACGGGCTAGAGACGGTATGGGTCGTGCCAGATGCAGGACAGGACGAGCCAGAGACAGGACGGGGTCGGGCCAGAAACAGGACGGGACAAGCTATACATTATGGGACGGTCCAGATACAGGAAAAGACGGGCCAGAGACAGGACGGGATGCCCCAGATACAGTATGGGACAGGCCAGATACAGGACGGTACGGGCCAAATATGGGACGGGCCAGATACAGGACGACATGGGCCAGATACGGGACGGGCCAGATATGGGACAGGACAGGCTAGATATGGGATGAGCCATGGACCGGATGGAATGGGCCAGTTACGAGATGGCCAGATACGGGACGGGCCAGATACTGAATGGGCCTGGCCACATACGGGACGGGCCAGATAGGGACTGGTTGGGTCAGATACGGGACAGGACGAGCCAGAAACGGGAAGGGATGAGGCTGGCCAGATACGGGATGAGATAGCCAGATACGGGACAGGATGGTCAGATGCGGGACTAAACGGGTCAGATATGGGACTGGACGGACCAGATACGAGTTGGGGTGGGTTAGACATTACAGGACGGGCCATAGACAGGATGGGAGGGTCCAGAGACGGGCCAGAGACAGGACGGAACAGGCCAGAGACGGGACGGGTCAGATACAGGACTGGGGACACATTAGGAATGCGTGCACTGTTCCTTTAAGAATCAGGAAGTGCTGCCGCTGCCGCCCTCAACAAGCAGCCAAGACACATGCACACAGCCAGCATAGGAACATAGTGCGCAGCCTGCATTGGTGGGTAAGTCGGCGGTCTTGCATGGTGTGAGATGGGAAGCCATGCCAGCACGCCGCCATGGATGTTACAATTAAGTAGTATAGGTCAGGTGTAGAGAAAATGGAAGTTTTGCAAATAAATATTACAACTATTTAATAGGCAAACATCACATGTACAGTTTGCATGATATACCTTCCTGGTACTTTATCTAAATTAGAAGCAAATTGTTTGAAGATTACTTCTACCTAAATGGCAGAAAATGCACCTATCTTGGTGATGGATAGGACAGCTTGAGGGGATATGGAGGAGGCTGTTTTTTGATAGGTGTCATTTAAACATTTTGCTAATAATTTATGGAAAGTATCATATTTTTCTAACTATTGAACTCACCTTTATTTAAAGCACACCCCAGGTTAAATTTCCTGGAGGTGTAAATTTGTGGAGGATTTGGTAATACTACCTTTAATGAGATGGGCCAGATACAGGACGGGACAGGCCAGATACGTGACGGGATGGGCCAGATGCAGGACAGGCCAGAGACAGGACCGGACGTGACGTGCCTGAGAAAGGATGGGATGGGCCAGAGACGGGGCGACCAGATACAGGACGGTAAGGTCCAGATACAGGACGGGCTAGGGACGGGACGGACCAGAGCAGGACGGGACTGGCCAGAGGCAGGACAGGACCGGTCAGGCCAGAGACAGGATGGGACGGGCCAGATACAGGAAGGGACGGGCCCGATACGGGAAGGGCCAGATTCAAGATGGGATGGACCAGAGACAGGACGGGATGGGACGGGCCAGATACAGGAAGGGACGGGCCAGATACGGGACGACCCAGATTTAAGACGTAACGAGCCACATACAGGACGGGACCGACCAGATACAGGACGGGATGGGCCAGAGACAGGACGGAATGTGCTAGAGACATTAAGGGACAGGCCATAGACAGGACGGGTTGGGCCAGAGACAGGATGGGACGGGCCAGAAACGTGACGAGCCAGATATGGAACGGTATGGGCCAGATATGGGACAGCCCAAATTCATGACGGGACGGGCCAGATTTAGGACGGTACGGACCAGATACGGGACGGGACGGGCCAGATACGGGACGTGTCAGATGCGGGATGGGCCACATACGGGACAGGCCAGATACAGGACGGGCCAGATACGGGACAGGCCGGGCCAGGGATAGGATGTGCCAGATACGGGATAGGCCAGATATGGAACGAGCTAGATACTGGACGGGATGGGCCAGATTCATGTCAGGCCAAATACGGGACGAGACGGGCCAGAGCTGGGCCAGAGACTGGATTGGGACGGGCTAGAGACGGGACGGGCAAGAGACAGGATTGGACAGGCCAGAGGTAGCACAGGACGGGCCAGAGACTGGACGGGACATGCCAGAGACAGGACGAGATGGGAAGGGACTGGCCAGATACAGGAAGGGACAGGCCAGATACGGGACAGGACAGGCCAGATACGGGACAGGACAGGCCAGATACGGGGCGGGCCAGATACGAGACGGCACGGGCCAGATATAGGACGGGACGAGGCAGAGATAGGATGGGACGGGCCAGAAACGGGACGGGACGAGCTATACATTATGGGACGGGAAATAGACAGGAGGGGTCGGGCCAGAGACGGTACGGGACGTGCCAGAAACAGGACGGGACAAGCTATACATTATCGGACGGGCCATAGACAGGACAGAATGGGCCAGAGACAACACGGAACGGGACAGATACAGGAAAAGACGGGCCAAAGACAGTACCGGACAGGCCAGATACAGGACGGTACGGGCCAAATAGTGCGCAGCCAGCATTGGTGGGTAAGTCGGCGGTCTTGCATGGTGTGAGATGGGAAGCCATGCCAGCACGCCGCCAGTGATGTTACAATTAAGTAGTGTAGGTCAGGGGTAGAGAAAATGGAAGTTTTGCATATAAATAATACAACTATTGTTTAATAGGCAAACATCACATGTAGAGTTTGCATGATATACCTTCCTAGTACTTTATCTAAATTAGAAGCAAATTGTTTGAAGATTACTTCTACCTAAATGGCAGAAAATGCACCTATCTTGGTGATGGATAGGACAGCTTGAGGGGATATGGAGGAGGCTGTTTTTTGGATAGGTGTCATTTAAATATTTTGCTAATAATTTATGGAAAGTATCATATTTTTCTAATTATTGAACTCACCTTAATTTAAAACACACCCCAGGTTAAAGTTCCTTTATGTGTAAATTTGTGGAGGATTTGATAATACTAATAATACTACCTTTAATGGGATGGGCCAGATACAGGACAGGCCAGGCCAGATACAAAATGGGCCAGATAAAGGACGGGCCAGAGACAGGACCGGACGGGACACGCCAGAGACAGGACGAGATGGGCCAGAGACAGTACCGGACGGGCCAAAGACAGGATGAGACTGGCCGGAGATAGGACGGACCGAGGCGTGCCAGAGACAGGACGGGACGGGCTAGAGACAGGGCGACCAGATACAGGATACAGGACGGTCCAGGGACGGGACGGGCCAGAGCAGGACGGGACTGGCCAGAGGCAGGACAGGACCGGCAAGAGAGGACGGGTCGGGCAAGAGACAGGATTGGACAGGACAGAACGGGACGGACCAGAGACGTGACGGGATGGGCCAGAGACAGGATGAGATGGGAAGGGATTGGCCAGATACAAGAAGGGACAGGCCAGATACGGGACAGGACAGGCCACATGCGGGACGGGCCAGATACCAGATGGGACGGGCCAGATACTGGACGGGACGAGCCAGAGATAGGACAGGACGGGACGGGCCAGAAACAGGACTGGACGAGCTATACATTATGGGACGATCCAGATACAGGAAAAGAGGGGCCAGAGACAGGAGGGGATGCCCCAGATACAGTACGGGACAGGCCAGATACAGGACGGTACAGGCCAAATATGGGACGGGCCAGATACAAGACGACATGGGCCTGATACGGGACGGGCCAGATATGGGATAGGACAGGCTAGATATGGGATGTGCCATGGACAGGATGGGATGGGCCAGATACGAGATGGCCAGATACGGGACGGGCCAGATACTGAATGGGCCTGGCCACATTTGGGTCGGGCCAGATAGGGACTGGTTGGGTCAGATACGGGACAGGACGTTCTAGAGACGAGAAGGGATGAGGCGGGCCAGATACGGGATGAGATAGCCAGATACGGGATAGGATGGTCAGATACGGGACTAAACGGGTCAGATATGGGACTGGACGGACCAGATACGGGACGGGGCGGGTTAGACATTACAGGACAGGCCATAGACAGGATGCGAGGGGCCAGGGACGGGCCAGAGACGGGACGGGTCAGATATAGTACTGGGGACACATTTGGAATGCGTGCACTTTTCCTTTAAGAATCAGGAAGTACTGCCGCTGCTGCCCTCAACAAGCAGCCAAGACACATGCACTCAGCCAGCATAGGAACATAGTGCGTAGCCTGCATTGGTGGGTAAGTCGGCGGTCTTGCATGGTGTGAGATGGGAAGCCATGCCAGCACACCGCCAGGGATGTTACAATTAAGTAGTATAGGTCAGGTGTAGAGAAAATGGAAGTTTTGCAAATAAATATTACAACTATTATTTAATAGGCAAACATCACATGTAGAGTTTGCATGATATACCTTCCTAGTACTTTATCTAAATTAGAAGCAAATTGAAGATTACTTCTACCTAAATGGCAGAAAATGCACCTATCTTGGTGATGGATAGGACAGCTTGAGGGGATATGGAGGAGGCTGGTTTTTGATAGGTGTCATTTAAACATTTTGCTAATAATTTATGGAAAGTATCATATTTTTCTAACTATTGAACTCACCTTAATTTAAAACGCACCCCAGGTTAAATTTCCTGGAGGTGTAAGTTTGTGGAGGATTTGATAATACTACCTTTAATGGGATGGGCCAGATACAGGACGGGACAGGCCAGATACGTGATGGGATGGGCCAGATACAGGACAGGCCAGAGACAGAACCAGACAGGATGTGCCTGAGAAAGGACGGGACGGGCCAGAGACGGGGCGACCAGATACAGGACGGGACGTTCCAGATACAGGATGGGCCAGGGACGGGACGCACCAGAGCAGGACGGGACTGGCCAGGGGCAGGACAGGACCGGTCAGGCCAGAGAAAGGACGGGACGGGCCAGATACAGGAAGGCCCAGGCCAGATACGGGACAGGCCAGATTCAAGAGGGGATGGCTCAGAGACAGGACAGGATAGGACGGGCCATATACAGGAAGGGACAGGCCAGATACGGGACGGGCTAGATTTAGGACGGGACGGGCCAGATACAGGACGGGACCGACCAGATGCAGGACGGGATGGGCCAGAGACAGGACGGAATGTGCTAGAGACATTACGGGACAGGCCATAGACAGGACGGGTTGGGCCACAGACAGGATAGGATGGGCCAGATACCTGACGGGATGGGCCAGAAACGTGATGAGCCAGATATGGGACAGCCCAGATACATGACGGGACGGGCCATATACAGGACGGTACAGACCAGATAGGGGACGGGACGGGCCAGATATGGGACGGGTCAGATGCGGGATGGGCCAGATACGGGACAGGCCAGATACAGGACTGGCCAGATACGGGACAGGCCGGGCCAGGGACAGGACGTGCCAGATACGGGACAGGCCAGATATGGAACGGGCCAGATACTGGACGAGATGGGCCAGATACGGGATGAGACAGGCCAGAGCTGGGCCAGAGACAGGAAAGGATGGGCCAGAGACAGGAAAGGACGGGCCAGAGATGGGACGGGCAAGAGACAGGATTGGACAGACCAGAGATAGCACCGGACGGGCCAGAGACAGGACGGGACAGGCCATGGACAGGACGAGATGGGAAGGGACTGGCCAGATACAGGAAGGGACAGGCCAGATACGGGACAGGACAGGCCAGATGCGGGACGGGCCAGATACGAGAGGGGACGCGCGAGAAATAGGACGGGACAAGGCAGAGATAGGATGGCACGGGCCAGAAACAGGACGGGACGAGCTATACATTATGGGACGGGAAATAGACAGGACGGGACGGGCCAGAGACGGTACGCGACGGGCCAGATACAGGACAGGACGAGCCAGAGATAGTACGGGACTGGCCAGAAACAGGACGGGAAAAGCTATACATTATGGGACGGGCCATAGACAGGACGGGCCAGATTCAGGACGGGACGGGCCAGATACAGGACGGGACCGACCAGATACAGGACGGGATGGGCCAGAGACAGGACGGAATGTGCTAGAGACATTATGGGACAGGCCATAGACAGGACGGGTCGGGCCATATAAAGGATGGGACGGGCCAGATACATGACGGGATGGGCCAGAAACGTGACGAGCCAGATATGGGATGGTATGGGCCAGCTATGGGACAGCCCAGATACATGACGGGACGGGACAGATACAGGACGGGACAGGCCAGATACAGGACGGGCCAGAGACAGAACCGGACGGGCCAGAGACTGGACGGGACGGGCCAAAGACAGGATGAGGCTGGCCGAAGATAGGACGGACCGAGGCATGCCAGAGACAGGACGGGATGGGCTAAAGACGGGGAGACCAGATACAGGACGTGGCGGTCCAGATACAGGACGGTCCAGGGACGGGACGGGCCAGAGCCGGATGGGACTGGCCAGAGCCAGGACAGGACCGGTCGGGCCAGAGACAGGACGGGACGGGCAAGAGAGAGGACGGGACGGGCCAAAGAGAGGACTTGACGGGCCAGAGACAGGACGGGAAGGGCCAAAGACAGGACGGGAAGGACCAGAGATGGGACGGGCAAGAGACAGGATTGGACAGGCCAGAGAGAGCACCGGATGGGCCAGAGACAGGACGGACCAGGCCAGAGACAGGACGGGATGGGCCAGAGACAGGATGAGATGGGAAGGTACTGGCCAGATACAGGAAGGGACAGGCCAGATAAGGGAGAAAACAGGCCAGATGCGGGACGGGCCAGATACAAGATGGGTCGGGCCAGATACCAGACGGGACGAGCCGGAGATAGGACGGGACGGGCCAGAAACAGGACTGGACGAGCTATACATTATGGGACGGGAAATAGACAGGACGGGACGGGCCAGAGACGGTACGGGACGTGCCAGAAACAGGACGGGACAAGCTATACATTATGGGGCGGGACAGAGACCGGGCGGGACGGTCCAGATACAGGAAAAGACAGGCCAGAGACAGGACAAGATGGCCCTGATACAGTACGGGACAGGCGAGATACAGTACGGTACGGACCAAATATGGGACAGGCCAGATACAGGACGACATGGGCCAGATACGAGACGGGCCAGATATGGGACAGGACAGGCTAGATATGGGATGAGCCATGGACAGGATGGGATGGGCCAGATACGAGATGGCCAGATACGGGACGGGCCAGATACTGAATGGGCCTGACCACATACGGGACGGGCCATATAGGGACTGGTATGGTCAGATACGGGACAGGATGTGCCAGAGAAGGGAAGGGACGAGGTGGGCCAGATACGGGATGAGATGGTCCAGATAAGGGACAGCCAGATACGGGACGGGATGGTCAGATACGGGACTAAACAGGTCAGATATGGGACTGGACAGACCAGATACGGGACGGGGCGGGTTATACATTACAGGACGGGCCATAGACAGGATGGGAGGGGCCAGGGACGGGCCAGAGACAGGACGGGACGGGCCAGAGACGGGACGGGCCAGAGATGGGACGGGTCAGATACAGGACTGGGGACACATTAGGAATGCGTGCACTGTTCTTTTAAGAATCAGGAAGTACTGCTGCTGCCGCCCTCAACAAGCAGCCAAGACACATGCACACAGCCAGCATAGGAACATAGTGCGTAGCCTGCATTGGTGGGTAAGTCGGCTGTCTTGCATGGTGTGAGATGGGAAGCCATGCCAGCACGCCGCCAGGGATGTTACAATTAAGTAGTGTAGGTCAGGTGTAGAGAAAATGAAAGTTTTGCAAATAAATATTACAACTATTATTTAATAGGCAAACATCACATGTAGAATTTGCATGATATACTTTCCTGGTACTTTATCTAAATTAGAAGCAAATTGTTTGAAGATTACTTCTACCTAAATGGCAGAAAATGCACCTATCTTGGTGATGGATAGGACAGCTTGAGGGGATATGGAGGAGGCTGTTTTTTGATTGGTGTAATTTAAACATTTTGCTAATAATTTATGGAAAGTATCATATTTTTCTAACTATTGGACTCACCTTAATTTAAAACACACCCCAGATTAAATTTCCTGGAGGTGTAAATTTGTGGAGGATTTGATAATACTACCTTTAATGGGATGGGCCAGATACAGGATGGGACAGGCCAGATACGGGACGGACCAAATACAATACGGGCCAGAGACAGGACCGGATGGGACACGCCAGAGACAGGACGAGACGGGCCAGAGACAGGACGGGACGGGCCATAGACAGGATGAGACTGGCCGTAGATAGGACGGACCGAGGCGTGCCAGAGACAGGACGGGACTGGTTAGAGACGGGGCGACCAGATACAGGATGGGACGGGCCAGATACAGGACGGGCCAGAGACAGGACCGGACGGGAGACGCCGGAGACAGGACGAGACGGGCCAGAAACAGGACGGGACGGGTCAAAGACAGGATGAGACTGGCCGGAGATAGGACAGACCGAGGCGTGCCAGAGACAGGATGGGACGGGCTAGAGCCGGGGCGACCAGATACAGGACAGTCCAGATACAGGACAGTCCAGGGACGGGACGGGCCAGAGCAGGACGGAACTGGCCAGAGGCAGCACAGGACTGGTCGGGCCAGAGACAGGACGGGACGGGCAAGAGAGAGGACGGGACTGGCCAAATAGAGTACGGGACGGGCCAGAGACAGGACGGGATGGGCCAAAGACAGGACGGGACGGACCAGAGATGGGACGGGCAAGAGACAGGATTGGACAGGCCAGAGATAGCACCGGACGGGCCAGAGACAGGACGGGACAGGCCAGAGACAGGATGGGACGGGCCAGAGACAGGACGAGATGGGAAGGTACTGGCCAGATACAGGAAGGGACAGGCCAGATACGGGACAGGACAGGCCAGATGCGGGACGGGCTAGATACGAGATGGAACGGGCCAGATACAGGACGGGACGAACCAGAGATAGGACAGAACGGGCCAGAAACAGGACTGGACAAGCTATACATTATGGGACGGGAAATAGACAGGATGGGACGGGCCAGAGACAGTACGGGACGTGCCAGATACAGGACAGGACGAGCCAGTGACAGGACGGGACGGGCCAGAAACAGGACGGGACAAGCTATACATTATGGGACGGGCCAGAGACCGGACGGGACAGTCCAGATACAGGAAAAGACGGGCAAGAGACAGGACGGAATGGCCCAGATACAGTGCGGGCCAAATATGGGACGGGCCAGATACAGGATGACATGGGCCAGATACGGGATGGGCCAGATATGGGACAGGACAGGCTAGATATGGGATGAGCCATGGACAGGATGGGATGGGCCAGATACGAGATGGCCAGATACGGAACGGGCCAGATACTGAATGGGCCTGGCCACATACGGGACGGATCAGATAGGGACTTGTTGGGTCAGATACGGGACAGGACGTGCCAGAGACGGGAAGGGACGAGGCGGGCCAGATACGGGATGAGATGGGCCAGATAAGGGACAGCCAGATACAGGACGGGATGGTCAGATATGGGACTAAACGGGTCAGATACGGGAAAGGACGGACCAGATACGTGACGGGGCGGGTTAGACATTGCAGGACGGGACGGGCCATTGACGGGACGAGCCAGAGATGGGACGGGTCAGATACAGGACTGGGGACAGATTAGGAATGCGTGCACTGTTCCTTTAAGAATCAGGAAGTGCTGCTGCTGCCACCCTCAACAAACAGCCAAGACACATGCACACAGCCAGCATAGGAACATAGTGCGTAGCCTGCATTGGTGGGTAAGTCGGCTGTCTTGCATGGTGTGAGATGGGAAGCCATGCCAGCACGCCGCCAGGGATGTTACAATTAAGTAGTGTAGGTCAGGTGTAGAGAAAATGGAAGTTTTGCTAATAAATATTACAACTATTATTTAATAGGCAAACATCACATGTAGAGTTTGCATGATGTACTTTCCTGGTACTTTATCTAAATTAGAAGCAAATTGTTTGAAGATTACTTCTACCTAAATGGTAGAAAATGCACCTATCTTGGTGATGGATAGGACAGCTTGAGGGGATATGGAGGAGGCTGTTTTTTGATAGGTGTCATTTTCACTTAAACATTTTGCTAATAATTTATGGAAAGTATCATATTTTTCTAACTATTGAACTCACCTTAATTTAAAACACACCCCAGGTTAAATTTCCTGGAGGAGTAAATTTGTGGAGGATTTGATAATACTACCTTTAATAGGATGGACCAGATACAGGACTGGACAGGCCAGATATGTGACGGGATTGGCCAGATACAGAACAGGTGAGAGACAGAACCGGACGGGACGTGCCTGAGAAAGGACGGGAGGGGCCAGAGACGGGGCAACCAGGTACAGGACGGGACGGTTGAGATACAGGATGGGCCAGGGACGGGACGTACCAGAGCAGGACGGGACTGGCCAGAGGCAGGACAGGACCGGTCAGGCCAGAGATAGGACGAGACGGGCCAGATACAGGAAGGGACGGGCCAGAGACGGGACGGGCTCGATTCAACACGGGATGGGCCAGAGATAGGACGTGATGGGTTGGGCCAGATACAGGAAGGGATGGGCCAGATACGGGACGGGACAGATTCACGATGGGACGGGCCAGATACAGGATGGGACCGACCAGATGTAGGACGGGATGGGCCAGAGACAGGACAGAATGTGCTAGAGACATTACGGGACAGGCCATAGACAGGACGGGTCGGGCCAGAGACAGGATGGGACGGGACAGATATATGACGGGATGGGCCAGAAACGTGACGAGCCAGATATGGGACGGTATGGGCCAGATATGGAACAGCCCAGATACATGAAGGGACGGGCCAGGTACGGGATGGGATGGGCCAGATACTGGACGGGTCAGATGCGGGATGGGCCAGATACGGGACAGGACAGATACAGGACGGGCCAGATACGGGATAGGCTGTGCCAGGGACAGGACGTGCCAGATACGGGACAGGCCAGATATGGAACGTGCCAGATACTAGACGGGATGGGCCAGATACCGGGTGGTCCAGATACGGGACGAGACGGGCCAGAGACAGAAAGGGATGGACCAGAGACAGGACGGGACGGGCCAAAGACTGGACGGGACGGGCCAGAGACGGGACGGGCAAGAGACAGGATTGGACAGGCCAGAGATAGCACCGGACGGACCAGAGACAGGACGGGACAGGCCAGAGACAGGACGAGATGGGAAGGGACTGGCCAGATACAGGAAGGGACAAGCCAGATACGGGACAGGACAGGCCAGATGCGGGACGGGCCATATACGAGACGGGACGGGCCAGATATAGGACGGGACGAGGCAGAGATAGGATGGGACGGGCCAGAAAAAGGACGGGAAGAGCTATGCATTTTGGGACGGGAAATAGAAAGGACAGGACGGGCCATAGACGGTACGCGATGGGCCAGATACAGGATAGGACGAGCCAGAGACAGTACAGGACGGGCCAGAAACAGGACGGGACAAGCAATACATTATGGGACGGGCCATAGACAGGACGGGACGGGCCAGAGACAAGTCGGAACGGGACAGATACAGGAAAAGATGGGCCAAAGCCAGGACAGGATGGCCCAGATACAGTACGGGACAGGCCAGATACAGGACGGTACGGGCCAAATAGTGCGCAGCCTGCATTGGTGGGTATGTCGGCGGTATTGCATGGTGTGAGATGGGAAGCCATGCCAGTACGCCGCCATGGATGTTACAATTAAGTAGTGTAGGTCAGGCGTAGAGAAAATGGAAGTTTTTCAAATAAATATTACAACTATTGTTTAATAGGCAAACATCACATGTAGAGTTTGCATGATATACCTTCCTAGTACTTTATCTAAACTAGAAGCAAATTGTTTGAAGATTACTTCTACCTAAATGGCAGAAAATGCACCTATCTTGGTGATGGATAGGACAGCTTGAGGGGATATGGAGAAGGCTGTTTTTTTGATAGGTGTCATTTAAACATTTTGCTAATAATTTATGGAAAGTATCATATTTTTCTAACTATTGAACTCACCTTAATTTAAAACACACCCCAGGTTAAATTTCCTGGAGGTTTAAATTTGTGGAGGATTTGATAATACTACCTTTAATGGGATGGGCCAGATACAGGACGGGACAGGCCAGATACGTGACGGGATGGACCAGATGCAGGACAGGCCAGAGACAGGACCGGACGGGACGTGTCTGAGAAAGGACGGGATGGGCCAGAGACGGGGCGACCAGATACAGGACGGGACGGTCCAGATAGAGGAAGGGCCAGGGATGGGACGGACCAGAGCAGGACGGGACTGGCCAGAGGCAGGACAGGACCGGTCAGGCCAGAGACAGGATGGGACGGGCCAGATACAGGAAGGGACGGGCCAGATACGGTACGGGCCATATTTAAGCCGGGATGGGCCAGAGACAGGACGGGATGGGACGGGCCACATACAAGAAGGGACGGGCCAGACACGGGACGGGCCAGATTCAAGACGGGACGTGCCAGATACAGGACGGGACCGACCAGATACAGGACGGGACGGTCCAGATACAGGACGGGCCAGGGACGGGACGGACCAGAGCAGGACGGGACTGGCCGGAGGCAGGACAGGACCGGTCAGGCCAGAGACAGGACGGGACGGGCCAGTTACAGGAAGGGAAGGGCCAGATACGGTACGGGCCAGGTTCAAGACGGGATGGGCCAGAGACAGGACGGGATGGGACGGGCCAGATACAGGAAGGGACGGGCCAGATACGGGACGGGCCAGATTCAGATTCAGGACGGGACGGGCCAGATACAGGACGGGACCGACCAGATACAGGACGGGATGGACCAGAGATAAGACGGAATGTGCTAGAGACATTACGGGATAGGCCATAGACAGGACGGGTCGGGCCAGAGACAGGATGGGACGGGCCAGATACATGACGGGATGGGCCAGGAACGTGACGAGCCAGATATGGGACGGTATGGGCCAGATATGGGACAGCCCAGATACATGACGGGACGGGCCAGATACAGGACGGTACGGACCAGATACGGGACTTGACGGGCCAGATACGAAACGGGTCAGATGCGGGATGGGCCAGATACGGGACCGGCTAGATACAGGACGGGCCAGATACGGGACAGGCAGGGACAGGGACAAGACGTACCAGATACGGGACAGGCCAGATACTGGACGGGATGGGCCAGATACAGGGCGGGCCAGATACGGGACGAGACGGGCCAGAGCTGCGCCAGAGACAGGAAGGGAAGGGCCAGAGACAGGGCAGGACGGGCCAAGGACTGGACAGGAAGGGCCAGAGATGGGACGGGACGAGGCAGAGATAGGATGGGATGGGCCAGAAACAGGACGGTACGAGCTATCCGTTATGGGACGGGAAATAGACAGGACGGGACGGGCCAGAGACGGTACGCGACGGGGTCAGATACAGAACAGGACAAGCCAGAGACAGTACGGTACGGGCCAGAGACAGTACGGTACGGGCCAGAGACAGTACGGGACGGGCCAGATACATGACGGGACGGGCCAGAGCAGGATGGGACTGGCCAGAGGCAGGACAGGACCGATCGGGCCAGAGACAGGACGGAACGGGCAAGAGAGAGGACGGGACGGGCCAAAGAGAGGACGGGATGGACAAGAGATGGGATGGGCAAGAGACAGGATTGGACAGGCCAGAGATAGCACCGGACGGGCCAGAGACATGACGGGACAGGCCAGAGACAGGACGGGACGGGCCAGAGACAGGACGAGATGGAAAGGGACAGGCCAGATACGGGACAGGACAGGCCAGATACGGGACAGGCGAGATACGAGATGGGACGGGCCAGATACAGGACAGGACGAGCCAGAGATAGGACGGGACGTGCCAGAAACAGGACTTGACGAGCTATACATTATGGGACGGGAAATAGACAGGATGGGACGGGCCAGAGATGGTACAGGATGTGCCTGATACAGGACAGGACGGGACGGGCCAGAAACAGGACGGGACAAGCTATACATTATGGGACCGTCCAGAGACCTGACGGGACGGTCCAGATACAGTACAGGACAGGCCACATACAGGACGGTCCAGGCCAAAAATGAGACGGGTCAGATTCAGGACGACATGGGCTAGATACGGGACGGGCCAGATATGGGACAGGACAGGCTAGATATGGGATGAGCCATGGACAGGATGGGATGGGCCAGATACGAGATGGCCAGATACGGGACGGGCCAGATACTAAATGGACCTGGCCACATACGGGACGGGCCAGATAGGGACTGGTTGGGTCAGTTACGGGACAGGAAGTGCCAGAGACGGGAAAGGATGAGGCGGGCCAGATACGAGATGAGATGGGCCAGATAAGGGATGGCCAGATACGGGACGAGATGGTCAGATACTGGACCAAACGGGTCAGATATGGGACTGGACGGACCAGATATGGGACGGGGCGGGTTAGACATTACAGGACGGGCCATAGACGGGATGGGAGGGGCCAGGGACAGGCTGGGACGGGCCAGAGACAGGACGGGACGGGCCAGAGACGGGATGGGTCTGATACAGGACTGGGGACACATTAGGAATGCGTGCACTGTTCCTTTAAGAATCAGGAAGTGCTGCCGCTGCCGCCCTCAACAAGCAGCCAAGACACATGTACACAGCCAGCATAGGAACATAGTGCGCAGCCTGCATTGGTGGGTAAGTCGACGGTCTTACATGGTGTGAGATGGGAAGCCATGCCAGCTTGCCGCCAGGGATGTTACAATTAAGTAGTGTAGGTCAGGTGTAGAGAAAATGGAAGTTTTGCAAATAAATATTACAACTATTATTTAATAGGCAAACATCACATGTAAAGTTTGCATGATATACCTTCCTAGTACTTTATCTAAATTAGAAGCAAATTGAAGATTACTTCTGCTTAAATGGCAGAAAATGCACCTATCTTGGTGATGGATAGGACAGCTTGAGGGGATATGGAGGAGGCTGTTTTTTGATAGATGTCATTTAAACATTTTGCTAATAATTTATGGAAAGTATCATATTATTCTAACTATTGAACCCACCTTAATTTAAAACACACCCCAGGTTAAATTTCCTGGAGGTGTAAATTTGTGGAGGATTTGATAATACTACCTTTAGTGGGATGGGCCAGATACAGGACGAGACAGGCCAGATACGTGACGGAATGGGCCAGATACAGGACAGGCCAAAGATAGGACCGGACGGGCCGTGCCTGAAAAAGGACGGGACGGGCCAGAGACGGGGCGACCAGATACAGGACGGGACGGTCCAGATACAGGACGGGCCAGGGAAGGGACGGACCAGAGCAGGACAGGACTGGCCAGAGGCAGGACAGGACCGGTCAGGCCAGAGAAAGGACGGGACGGGCCAGATACGGCACGGGCCAGATTCAAGACGGGATGGGCCAGAGACAGGACAGGATAGGATGGGCCAGATACAGGAAGGGACTAACCAGATACGGGACGTGACGGGTCAGATACGGGACGGGTCAGATGCGGGACGGGCCGGATACGGGACAGGCCAGATACAGGACGGGCCAGATACGGGACAGGCCGGGCCAGGGACAGGACGTGCCAGATATGGGACAGGCCAGATATGGAACGGGCCAGATACTGGACGGGATGGGCCAGATACGGGATGAGACGGGCCAGACCTGGGCCAGAGACAGGAAGGGATGGGCCAGAGACAGGAAGGGATGGGCCAGAGACAGGACAGGACGGGCCAGAGACGGGACGGGCAAGAGACAGGATTGAACAGGCCAGAGATAGCACCGAACGGGCCAGAGACAGGACGGGACAGGCCAGCGACAGGTCGAGATGGGAAGGGACTGGCCAGATACAGGAAGGGACAGGCCAGATACGGGACAGGACAGGCCAGATGCGGGATGGGCCAGATACGAGACGGGACGCGCCAGATATAGGACGGGACAAGGCAGAGATAGGATGGGACGGGCCAGAAACTGGACGGGACGAGCTAAACATTATGGGACGGGAAGTAGACAGGACGGGATGGGCCAGAGACGGTACGCGACGGGCCAGATACAGGACAGGACGAGCCAGAGATAGTACGGGACTGGCCAGAAACAGGACGGGACAAGCTATACATTATGGGACGGGCCATAGACAGGACGGGCCAGATTCAGGACGGGACGGGCCACATACACGACGGGACCGACCAGATACAGGACGGGATGGGCCATAGACAAGACGGAATGTGCTAGAGACATTACGGGACAGGCCATAGACAGGACGGGTCGGGCCAGAGACAGGATGGGACGGGCCAGATACATGACGGGATGGGCCAGAAACGTGACGAGCCAGATATGAGATGGTATGGGTCAGCTATTGGACAGCCCATATAAATGACGGGACGGGCCAGATACAGGACGGGACAGGCCAGACACGGGATGGGCCAGATACAGGACGGGCCAGAGACAGGACCGGATGGGCTAGAGACAGACGGGACCGGACGGGCCAAAGACAAGATGAGACTGGCCGAAGATAGGACGGACCGAGGCGTGCCAGAGACAGGACGGGACGGGCTAGAGACGGGGCGGTCCAGATACAGGACGGTCCAGGGACGGGACGGGCCAGAGCAGGATGGGACTGGCCAGAGGCAGGACAGGACCGATCGGGCCAGAGACAGGACAGGACGGGCAAGAGACAGGATTGGACAGGCCAGAGATAGCACCGGTCGGGCCAGAGACAGGACGGACGAGGCCAGAGACAGGATGGGACGGGCCAGAGACAGGATGAGATGGGAAGGTACTGGCCAGATACAGGAAGGGACAGGCCAGATAAGGGACAAGACAGGCCAGATGCGGGACGGGCCAGATACGAGATGGGACGGGCCAGATACAAGATGGGACGAGCCGGAGATAGGACGGGACGGGCCAGAAACAGGACTGGACGAGCTAAACATTATGGGACGGGAAATAGACAAGATGGGAACGGCCAGAGACGGTACGGGATGTGCCAGATACAGGACAGGATGAGCCAGAGACAGGATGGGACGGGCCAGAAACAGGAAGGGACAAGCTATACATTATGGGACGAAACAGAGACCGGACGGGATGGTCCAGATACAGGAAAAGACGGGCCAGAGACAGGACAGGATGGCCCAGATACACTACGGGACAGGCCAGATACAGGACGGTACGGGCCAAATATGGGACGGGCCTGATACAGGACGACATGGGCCAGATATGGGACAGGAGAGGCTAGATATGGGATGAGCCATGGACAGGATGGGATGGGCCAGATACTAGATGGCCAGATACGAGACGGACCAGATACTGAATGGGCCTGGCCACATACGGGACTGGCCAGATAGGGATTGGTTGGGTCAAATACGGGACAGGACGTGCCAGAGATGGGAAGGGACAAGGCGGGCCAGATACTGGATGTGATGAGCCAGATAAGGGAAAGCCAGATACGGGACGGGATGGTCAGATACGGGACTAAACGGGTCAGATATGCGACTGGACGGACCAGATACGGGACGGGGCGGTTTAGACATTACAGAACGTGTCATAGACAGGATGGGAGGGGCCAGGGACAGGCTGGGACGGACCAGAGACAGGACGGGACGGGCCAGAGACGGAATGGGTGTGATACAGGACTGGGGACACATTAGGAATGCGTGCACTGTTCCTTTAAGAATCAGGAAGTGCTGCCGCTGCCGCCCTCAACAAGCAGCCAAGACACATGTACACAGCCAGCATAGGAACATAGTTCGCAGCCTGCATTGGTGGGTAAGTCGACGGTCTTGCATGGTGTGAGATGGGAAGCCATGCCAGCTTGCCGCCAGGGATGTTACAATTAAGTAGTGTAGGTCAGGTGTAGAGAAAATGGAAGTTTTGCAAATAAATATTACAACTATTATTTAATAGGCAAACATCACATGTAGAGTTTGCATGATTTACCTTCCTAGTACTTTATCTAAATTAGAAGCAAATTGTTTGAAGATTACTTCTACCTAAATGGCAGAAAATGCACCTATCTTGGTGATGGATAGGACAGCTTGAGGGGATATGGAGGAGGCTGTTTTTTGATAGGTGTCATTTAAACATTTTGCTAATAATTTATGGAAAGTATCATATTATTCTAACTATTGAACTCACCTTAATTTAAAACACACCCCAGGCTAAAGTTCCTTTGTGTGTAAATTTGTGGAGGATTTGATAATACTACTTTTAATGGGGTGGGCCAGATACAGGACGGGACAGACAAGATACGGAATGGGCCAGATACAGGACGGGATGGGCCAGATACGGGATGAGACGGGCCAGACCTGGGCCAGAGACAGGAAGGGATGGACCAGAGACAGGACAGGACGGGCCAGAGATGGGACGTGCAAGAGACAGGATTGAACAGGCCAGAGATAGCACCGAACGGGCCAGAGACAGGACGGGACAGGCCAGCGACAGGACGAGATGGGAAGGGACTGGCCAGATACAGGAAGGGACAGGCCAGATACGGGACAGGACAGGCCAGATGCGGGACGGGCCAGATACGAGACGGGACGCGCCAGATATAGGACGGGACAAGGCAGAGATAGGATGGGACGGGCCAGAAACACGACGGGACGAGCTATACATTATGGGACGGGAAGTAGACAGGATGGGATGGGCCAGAGACGGCACGCGACGGGCCAGGTACAGGACAGGACGAGCCAGAGATAGTACGGGACTGGCCAGAAACAGGACGGGACAAGCTATACATTATGGGGCGGGCCATAGACAGGACGGGCCAGATTCAGGACGGGACGGGCCAGATACAGGACGGGACCGACCAGATACAGGACGGGATGGGCCATAGACAGGACGGAATGTGCTAGAGACATTACGGGACAGGCCATAGACAGGACGGGTCGGGCCATAGACAGGATGGGAGAGGCCAGGGACAGGCTGGGACGGGCCAGAGACAGGACGGGACGGGCCAGATACAGGACAGGACGAGCCAGAGATAGTACGGGACTGGCCAGAAACAGGACAGGACAAGCTATACATTATGGGACGGGCCATAGACAGGACGGGCCAGATTCAGGACGGGACGGGCCAGATACACGACGGGACCGACCAGATACAGGACGGGATGGGCCATAGACAGGACGGAATGTGCTAGAGACATTACGGGACAGGCCATAGACAGGACGGGTCGGGCCATAGACAGGATGGGACGGGCCAGATACATGACGGGATGGGCCAGAAACGTGACGAGCCAGATATGGGATGGTATGGGCCAGCTATTGGACAGCCCAGATAAATGACGGGACGGGCCAGATACAGGACGGGACAGGCCAGATACGGGATGGGCCAGATACAGGACGGGCCAGAGACAGGACCGGACGGGCCAGAGACAGATGGGACCGGACGGGCCAAAGACAAGATGAGACTGGCCGAAGATAGGACTGACCGAGGCGTGCCAGAGACAGGACGGGACTGGCTAGAGACGGGGCGACCAGATACAGGACGGGGCGGTCCAGATACAGGACGGTCCAGGGACGGGACTGGCCAGAGCAGGATGGGACTGGCCAGAGGCAGGACAGGACCGATCGGGCCAGAGACAGGACAGGACGGGCAAGAGACAGGATTGGACAGACCAGAGATAGCACCGGTCGGGCCAGAGACAGGACGGACGAGGCCAGAGACAGGATGGAACCGACCAGATACAGGTCGGGACGGGCCAGATACAGGAATGGACGGGCCAGATACGGGACGGGTCAGATTCAAGACAGGATGGGCCAGAGACAGGACAGGATGGGACGGGCCACATACAGGAAGGGACGGGCCAGATACGGGAAGGGCCAGATTCAGGATGGGACGGGCCAGATTCAGGACGGGACCGACCAGATACAGGACGGGATCAGCCAGAGACAGGACGGAATGTGCTAGAGACATGGGATAGGCCATACACAGAACGGGTCAGGCCAGAGACAGGATGGGACGGGCCAGATATATGACGGGATGGGCCAGAAACGTGACGAGCCAGATATGGGACGGTATGGGCCAGATATGGGACAGCCCACATACATGACGGGACGGGCCAGATACAGGACGGTACGGACTAGATACGGGACAGGACGGGCCAAATACGGGACGGGTCAGATGCGGGACGGGCCAGATACGGGACAGGCCAGATACAGGACGGGCTAGATACGGGACAGGCCGGGCAGGGACAGGACGTGCCAGACACGGGACTGGCCAGATATGAAACGGGCCAGATACTGGACGGGATGGGCCAGATGCAGGGCGGACCAAATACGGGACGAGACGGGCCAGAACTGGGCCAAACACAGGAAGGGATGGGCCAGAGACGGGGCGGGCCAAAGACTGGACGGGACGGGCCAGAGAAGGGACGGGCAAGAGACTGGATTGGACAGGCCAGAAATAGCAACGGACCGGCCAGAGACAGGACGGGACAGGCCAGAGACAGGACGACATGGGAAGGGACTGGCCAGATACAGGAAGGGACAGGCCAGATACGCGACAGGACAGGCCAGATGCGGAACGGGCCATATACGAGACGGGACGGGCCAGATATATGACGGGACGACGCAGAGATAGGATGGGACGGGCCAGAAATAGGACGGGGCAAGCTATACATTATGGGACGGGAAATAGACAGGACGGGACGGACCAGAGAGGGTACGTGACGGGCCAGATACAGGACAGGACGAGCCAGAGAAAGTACGGGACGGGCCAGAAACAGTTCGGGACAAGCTATACATTATGGGACGGGCCATAGACAGGACTGGACGGGCCAGAGACAAGACGGAACGGGACAGATACAGGAAAAGACGGGCCAAAGAAAGGACGGGATGGCCCAGATACAGTACGGGACAGGCCACATACAGGACGGTACGGGCCAAATAGTGTGCAGCCTGCATTGGTGGGTAAGTCGGCGGTCTTGCATGGTGTGAGATGGGAAGCCATGCCAGCACGCCGCCAGGGATGTTAAAATTAAGTAGTGTAGGTCAGGTGTAGAGAAAATGGAAGTTTTGCAAATAAATATTACAACTATTGTTTAATAGGCAAACATCACATGTAGAGTTTGCGTGATATACCTTCCTAGTACTTTATCTAAATTAGAAGCAAATTGAAGATTACTTCTACCTAAATGGCAGAAAATGCACCTATCTTGGTGATGGATAGGACAGCTTGAGGGGATATGGAGGAGGCAGGACAGGACAGGTCGGGCCAGAGACAGGACGAGACGGGCAAGAGAGATGACGGGACAGGCCAAAGAGAGGACGGGACTGGCCAGAGACAGGACGAGACGGGCCAAATACAGGACGGGACGGACCAGAGATGGGACGGGCAAGAGACAGGATTGGACAGGCCAGAGATAGCACCGGACGGGCCATACCATAGACAGGACGGGGCAGGCCAGAGACAGGACGAGATGGGAAGGGACTGGCCAGATACAGGAAGGGACAGGCCAGATACAGGACAGGACAGGCCAGATGCGGGACGGGCCAGATACGAGATGGGACGGGCCAGATACAGGACGGGACGAGCCAGAGATAGGACGGGACGGGCCAGAAACAGGACTGGACGAGCTATACAGGATGGGACGGGCCAGAGACGGAACGGGACGTGCCAGATACAGGACAGGATGAGCCAGAGACAGGACGGGACGGGCCAGAAACAGGACGGGACAAGCTATACTTTATGGGACGGGCCGGAGACCGGACGGGACGGTCCAGATACAGGAAAAGACAGGCCAGAGACTGGACGGGATGGCCCAGATACAGTACGGGACAGGCCAGATACAGGCTGGTACGGGCAAAATATGGGACGGGCCAGATACAGGACGACATGGGCCAGATATGGGACAGGACAGGCTAGATATGGGATGAGCCATGGACAGGATGGGATGGGCCAGATACGAGATGGCCAGATACGGGACGGGCCAGATACTGAATGGGCCTGGCCACATACGGGACGGGCCAGATAGGGACTGGTTGGGTCAGATACGGGACAGGAAGTGCCAGAGATGGGAAAGGATGAGGCGGGCCAGATACGTGATGAGATGGGCCAGATAAGGGATAGCCAGATACGGGACGGATGGTCAAATACGGGACCAAACGGGTCAGATATGGGACTGGACGGACCAGATACAGGACGGGGCGGGTTAGACATTACAGGACGGGCCATAGACAGGATGGGAGGGGCCAGGGACAGGCTGGGATGGGCCAGAGACAGGACGGGACGGGCCAGAGACGGGACGGGCCAGAGACGGGACGGGTCAGATACAGAACTGTAGAGTTTGCATGATATACCTTCCTAGTACTTTATCTAAATTAGAAGCAAATTGTTTGAAGATTACTTCTGCCTAAATGGCAGAAAATGCACCTATCTTGGTGATGGATAGGACAGCTTGAGGGGATATGGAGGAGGCTGTTTTTTGATTGGTGTAATTTAAACATTTTGCTAATAATTTATGGAAAGTATCATAGTTTTCTAACTATTGAGCTCACCTTAATTTAATGCACAGAGGACGGCACGGGCCAAAGACCGGATGGGACGGGCCAGAGACCGGATGGGGCGGGCCAGAGACCGGATGGGGCGGGCCAGAGACCGGATGGGACGGGACATATACAGGACGGGACGGGCCAGAGACGAGGCGGGCCAGATACAGGATGGGCCAGGGACGGGCCACTGCAGTACCGGACGAGTCAGAGGCAGGACAGGACGAGTCCGGCCAGAGACAGGACGGGACGGGCCAGAAACAGTACGAGATGGGCCAGAGACAGGACGAGCCAGAGATAGGACAGGACGGGCCAGATACGGGATGGTATGGGCCAGAAATGGGATGGTACGGACCAGATACATGACGGGACGGGACAGATACAGGACGAGACGGACCAGATACGGAACAGGACGGGCCAGATACGGGACGAGCCAGATACGGGACAGGCCAGATACGGGACGGGCCAGATACGGGACGGGGCAGATACGGGACGGGGCAGATACGGGACGGGGCAGATAGGGGACGGGGCAGATAGGGGAAGGTACAGATACGGGACGGTCCAGAGATACATGACGGGCCAGAGACAGGAATAGGACGGGCCATAGACAGGACGGGATGGGCCAGAGACGGGACGGGTCAGACACAGGACTGGGGACACATTAGGAATGCGTGCACTGTTCCTTTAAGGATCAGGAAGTGCTGCCGCTGTCGCCCTCAACAAGCAGCCAAGACACATGCACACAGCCAGCAGAGGAACACAGTGTGCAGCCTGGATTGGTGGGTAAGTCGGCGGTCTTGCATGGTGTGAGATGGGAAGCCATGCCAGCACGCCGCCATGGATGTTACAATTAAGTAGTGTAGGTCAGGTGTAGAGAAAATGGAAGTTTTGCAAATAAATATTACAACTGTTGTTTAATAGGCAAACATCACATGTAGAGTTTGCATGATATACCTTCCTGGTACTTTATGTAAATTAGAACAAATTGTTTGAAGATTACTTCTACCTAAATGGCAGAAAATGCACCTATCTTGGTGATGGATAGGACAGCTTGAGGGGATATGGAGGAGGCTGTTTTTTTGATAGGTGTCATTTAAACATTTTGCTAATAATTTATAGAAAGTATCATATTTTTCTAACGATTGAGCTCACCTTAATTTAAAGTACAGAGGACGGCACGGACCAAAGACCGGATGGGGCGGGCCAGAGACCGGATGGGGCGGGCCAGAGACCGAATGGGGCAGGCCAGAGACAGGACGGGACATATACAGGACGGGACGGGCCAGAGACGACGCGGGCCAGATACAGGATGGGCCAGGGACGGGCCACTGCAGTACCGGACGGGTCAGAGGCAGGACAGGACGGGTCCAGCCAGAGACAGGACGGGACGGGCCTGAGACAGGACGAGATGGGCCAGAGACAGGACGAGCCAGAGATAGGACTGGACGGGCCAGATACGGGATGGTACGGTCCAGAAATGGGATGGTACGGGCCAGATACAAGACGGGACGGGCCAGATACAGGATGAGACGGACCAGATACGGAACAGGACGGGCCAGATACGGGACGAGCCAGATACGGGACAGGGCAGATATGGGACGGGGCAGATACGGGACGGTACAGATACGGGACGGTCCAGAGATACAGGACCAGCCAGAGACAGGAATAGGACGGGCCATAGACAGGACGGGAGGGGTCAGATACAGGACTGGGGACACATTAGGAATGCGTGCACTGTTCCTTTAAGAATCAGGAAGTGCTGCCGCTGTCGCCCTCAACAAGCAGCCAAGACACATGCACACAGCCAGCAGAGGAACACAGTGTGCAGCCTGGATTGGTGGGTAAGTCGGCGGTCTTGCATGGTGTGAGATGGGAAGCCATGCCAGCACGCCGCCAGGGATGTTACAATTAAATAGTGTAGGACAGGCATAGAGAAAATGGAAGTTTTGCAAATAAATATTACAACTATTGTTTAATAGGCAAACATCACATGTAGAGTTTGCATGATATACCTTCCTAGTACTTTATCTAAATTAGAAGCAAATTGTTTGAAGATTACTTCTACCTAAATGGCAGAAAATGCACCTATCTTGGTGATGGATAGGACAGCTTGAGGGGATATGGAGGAGGCTGTTTTTTGATAGGTGTCATTTAAACATTTTGCTAATAATTTATAGAAAGTATCATACTTTTCTAACTATTGAGCTCACCTTAATTTAAAGCACAGAGGACGGCACGGGCCAAAACCAGATGGAACGGGCCAAAGACCGGATGGGATGGGCCAAAGACCGGATGGGACGGGCCAAAGACCGGATGGGACGGGCCAGAGACAGGACGGGACGGGGCGGGCCAGAGACAGGACGGGACATATACAGGACGGGATGGGCCAGATACAGGATGGGCCAGATACAGGATGGGCCAGGGACGGGCCACTGCAGTACCAGACGGGTCTGAGGCAGGACAGGACGGGTCGGGCCAGAGACAGGACGGGACGGGACAGAGATAGGACAAGACGGGCCAGAGACAGGACGAGCCGGAGATAGGACAGGATGGGCCAGAGAAAGGAGGGGACTGGCTAGAAACAGGAAGGGACGGGCCAGATACGGGACGGGCCAGATACAGGACGGGACAGGCGAGAGACAGGATGGGATGGGCCAGATATGGGTCGGGAGAGGCCAGATATGTGACGGGACCCGACAGGATAGACACGGGACGGTACAAGCCAGATACGCGACGGGCCAGATACAAGATGGGACTAGATGGGCCAGATACAGGATGGTACGGAACGGGCCAGATACAGGAGGGGACGGTCCGAGTACAGGATGGGACAGGCCAGATAGAGAACTGCACGGGATGGGCCAGAGACAGGACGGGACGGGCCAGAGATAGGATGGGACAGGCCAGATACGGGACGGGACAGGAAAGATACGGAACAGGACGGGCCAGATACGAGATGGTACGGGCCAGATACAGGACGGTACGGGCCAGATACAGAACTGTATGGGACGGGCCAGAGACAGGAGGGGATGGGCCAGTTACAGGATGGGACGGGCCAGATACGGAACTGCACGGTACGGACCAGAGACAGGACTGGACGGGTCAGAGACAGGATGGGATAGGCCAGATACGGGATGGGGCAGGCCAGATACGGGACAAGACGGGCCAGATACAGGATGGTACGGGCCAGATATGGGACGGTATGGGCCAGATACATGACGGGACAGGCCAGATACAGGACGAGACAGACCAGATACAGAACAGGACGGGCCAGATACGGGACAAGCCAGATACGGGACAGGTCATATATGGGATGGGGCAGATATGGGACGGTACAGATACGGGACGTGCCAGCGACAGGACGGGCCAGATACTGGACGGGGCGGGCCAGATACGGGACGATACTAGCCAGAGACAGGATGGGACTGGCTAGAGACAGGATGGGATGAGCCAAAGACAGGACGGGTCAGAGACAGGATGGGACGAGCCAAAGACAGGACGGGAGGGGCCAGACACAGGACTGGACAGGCCAGAGACAGAACGGCATGGGCAAGACACAGGACTGGACAGGCCAGAGACAGGACAGGACGGGCCAGATACAGGATGGGACTGGCTAGATACGGGACAGGACCGGCCAGATACTGGACAGGTCAGATACGGGACGGGATGGGCCAGATTCAGGACGGGACGAGATGGGCCAGATACAAGACGGTACGGGACGGGTCAGATACAGGACGGGACGGGATAGATACGGAACGGGCCAAATACAGGACGGAACGGGCCAGAGACAGGATGGGCGGGCTTGACATTACGGGCCGGGCCATAGACAGAATGGGACGGGCCAGATACAGGACGGTACTGCCCAGATATGGGACGGAACGGGCCAGATACGCGATGGGACGGGCCAGATACGGGATGGTCCAGATACGGGACGGTCCAGATATGAGACGGGCCAGATATGGGACAGGACGGGCCAGATACGACATGAGCCAGGGATGGGAAAGGACAGAAACTGAACCGGATGTGCCATTTATGGTGATGGGCCAGATACGTGACACGCTGGGCCATATACGGGACGGGCCAGATACGGGACTGGTTGGGCCATATACGGGATAGGACGGGCTAGATAGTGAAGGGACGAGACGTGCCAGATAAGAGATGGGCCAGATACGGGACTGGACTGGCCAGATATGGGACTGGACTGGCCAGATACGGGACTTGTCGGGTCAGATATGGGACTAAGCAGGCCAGATATGGGACATACGGGCTAGACATTACAGGACGGGCCATAGACAGGAGGGGAGGGGCCAGGGACAGCACGGGACGGGCCAGAGACAGGTCAGGACGGGATGAGCCAAAGACGGGATGGGCCAGATACAGGACTGGGGACACATTAGGAATGCGTACACTGTTCCTTTAAGAAGAAGGAAGTGCTGCCACTGTCGCCCTCAACAAGCAGCCAAGACACATGAACCCAGCCAGTTGAGGAACACAGTGCGCAGCCTGGATTGGTGGGTAATTCGGTGGTCTTACATGGTGTGAGATGGGAAGCCATGCCAGCACGCCTCCAGGGATGTTACAATTAGGTAGTGTAGCACAGGCATAAAGAAAATGAAAGTTTTGCAAATAAATATTACAACTATTGTTTAATATGCAAACATCACATGTATCGTTTGCATGATATACCTTCCTAGTACTTTATCTAAATTAGAAGCAAATTGTTTGAAGATTACTTCTACCTAAATGGCAGAAAATGCACCTATCTTGGTGATGGATAGGACAGCTTGAGGGGATATGAAGGAGGCTCTTTTTTTGATAGGTGTCATTTAAACATTTTGCTAATAATTTATGGAAAGTATAATATTTTTCTAACTATTGAGCTCACCTTAATTTAAACCACACAGGACGGGACGGGCCAGAGACAGGTTGGGACAGGCCAATTATCGGATGGGACTGGCCAGAGACAGGACGGGATGGGGCTGGCCAGAAACAAGACAGGATGGGCCAGATACATGACGGGGCAAGCCAGATACAGGATGGTCCAGATACAGGATGGGCCAGGGACGGGCCAGAGCAGTGCCGGACGGGCCACAGGCAGGACAGGACGTGTCGGGCCAGAGACAGGACCGGACGGGCCAGAGACATGACAAGACGAGCTTGAGACAGGACGGGACGGGCCAGAGACAGGACGAGCCGGAGATAGGACAGGACGGGCCAGAGACAGGACGGGACTGGCTAGTTACAGGAAGGGACAGGCCAGATACGGGACGGGCCAGATATAGGACGGGATGGGCCAGAGACAGGATGGGACGGGTCAGAGACAGGATGGAACAGGCCAGATATGGGACGGGACAGGCCATATGCGTGACGGGACAGGCCAGATACGTGACGGGACAGGACAGGACAGATATAGGACTGTACAAACCAGATACAGGACGGGCCAGATACAGGACGGGATGAGATGGGCCAGATACAGGATGGTACGAAACAGGCCAGATACAGGATGGTACGAAACGGGCCAGATACAGGATGCTACGGGCCAGATACAGGAGGGGACAGGCCGGGTACAGGATGGGACGGGCCAGATACAGAACTGCACAGGACGGGCCAGAGACAGGACGGGACAGGCCAGAGACAGGATGGGACAGGCCTGATATGTGATGGGACAGGCCAGATACGGGACAGGATGGACCAGATACGGGATGGTACAGGCTAGATACGGGCCAGATATGGGACGGTTCGGGGCAGATATGGGACGGGCCAGATACATGACGGGACGGGCAAGATACAGGACGAGACGGACCAGATACGAAACAGGACGGGCCAGATACGGGACGAGCCAGATACGGGACAGGGCAGATACGGAACGGAGCAGATATGGGACGGTACAGATACGGGACGGGCCAGATACTAGACAGGATGGGCCAGATACGGGACGATACTGGCCAGAGACAGGACGGGACGGGCTAGAGACAGGACGGGATGAGCCAAAGACAGGACGGGCCAGAGACAGGAAGGGCCAAAGACAGGACGGGAGGGACCAGAGACAGGACTGGACGGGCCAGAGACAGGACTGGATAGGCCAGAGACAGGATGGGACAGGCCAGATACAGGACGAGACTGGGAGGGACTGGCCAGATATGGGACAGGACAGGCCAGATACGGGACAGGACGGGCCAGATATGGGAGCCCTCAACAAGCAGCCAAGACACATGCACACAGCCAGCAGAAGAAGGCAGTGTGCAGCCTGGCTTGGTGGGTAAGTCGGCGGTCTTGCATGGTGTAAGATGGGAAGCCATGCCAGCACGCCGCCAGGGATGTTACAATTAAGTAGGACGGGTCGGGTCGGGCCAGAGACAGGACAAGACGGGCCTGAGACAGGACAGGACTGGCCAGAGACAGGATGGGACGGGCTAGATACAGGAAGGGACGGGCCAGAAACAGGACGGGCCAGATACAGGACGGGACGGGCCAGATACAGGACGGGACGGGCCAGAGACAGGATGGGACGGGTTAGAGATAGAATGGGACGGGCCAGATACGGGACTGGCCAGATACGAGACTGGCCAGATACGGGACGGGCCAGATACGGGACAGGCTGGGCCAAATACAGAACGGGACAGGCCAGATACGGGATGGGCCTGATACAGGACGGGACGGGCCAGATACGGGATGGGCCAAACACGGGACAGGACCTGGCAACTCAGCAGTTGCACAGATCACGCTGAAGGATAGTGTTGCTCAGGCACCTTCCAATGGGTGGAGGTGGTTTAAGTATCCAGTGTCTCATAGCAATAGTCTGGGGACGCATTAGGAATGCGTGCACTGTTCCTTTAAGAATCAGGATGTGCTGCCGCCCTCAACAAGCAGCCAAGACACATGCACACAGCCAGCAGAGGAACATAGTGCGCAGCCTGGATTGATGGGTAAGTCGGCGGTCTTACATGGTGGGAGATGGGAAGCCATGCCAGCACGCCGCCAGGGATGTTACAATTAAGTAGTGTAGGTCAGGTGTAGAGAAAATGGAAGTTTTGCAAATAAATATTACAACTATTGTTTAATAGGCAAACGTCACATGTAGAGTTTGCATGATATACCTTCCTAGTACTTTATCTAAATTAGAAGCAAATTGTTTGAAGATTACTTCTACCTAAATGGCAGAAAATGCACCTATCTTGGTGATGGATAGGACAGCTTGAGGGGATATGGAGGAGGCTGTTTTTTGATAGGTGTCATTTAAACATTTTGCTAATAATTTATGGAAAGTATCATATTTTTCTAACTATTGAACTCACCTTAATTTAAAACACACCCCAGGTTAAATTTCCTGGAGTTGTAAATTTGTGAAGGATTTGATAATACTACCTTTAATGCTGTAAGGTAGAATAGAGTGGATAGAGATCTAATGTTAGTGCTTCTCTGCGACATGTATATTATACTCCTATACATTTGCAGCAGGCAATTTATATGTCTTTTATACAGCACATACATACACTGTGTTCCAAATTATTATGCAAATAATATTTTCTCAGATTTTCCCAAATTACCTATATGAATTGTAGTCATTGTAATTTTCCAGTCAAATAACTATTAGAGTACAATTGAAAGGTTTTTGTACAAACTGCCTATGATAACAGTATATTTTTAAAAAAATAAAACACTCAAACTGCACTCAAAATGCATGTTCCAAATTATTATGCACAGCAGAGTTTCCAACCTTTTCATTTTAATAAAGAACAAAAAAATGGTCATTTTTGAAAGTGGATTCTTGACAATGATTATTATTAATGGCAAATTCTGCCAGCGGTAAGTAGGATGTCCAAACCTCCTGATTTTCGGAGATGAAACACCTGAGCTAGGTCTCCAAATTCTGAATGATACACATGGTCTGTCCATTCGACTGAGGGTGGAAGGCAGAGGAAAAGGACAGCTGCACCCCCAGTCAAGAACAGAATGCCTTCCAGAGCTTGGAAACAAACTGGGTCCCCCGATCTAACACCACATCGGAGGAATATCTGTGAAGCTTCATGATCTCATTTATAAGCACCTGAGCAAGTGTCTTGGCATTTGGAAGTGCAGGTAATGCGGCAAAGTGAACCGTTTTACTGAACCTATCTACAACCACCAAAACTACCGTTTTGCCTGCAGAAGCTGGTAGGTCAGTATTAAAATCCATGGACAAGTGTGCCCATGGCCTACTAGGGATAGGTAGCAGAAGAAGAGTACCAGACGGCCAGGTATGCGAAGCTTTAGAACGCGCGCAAATACTACAAGCAGAAACATGTTCAATCACATCCTGATGCAACCCCAGCCACCAAAAACGACGAGAGAGGAGGTCCGCGGTTGCCTTACCATCTGGATGCCCAGCAAGCAGAGTTGTGATGTTCCTTAATAACTTTGCGGCGCAGATTAGATGGTACAAATAACCTTGCTTAAGGGCAGAAGGCAGGAGCGTCCCCCTGAGCCTCCAACATCCCACCCTCCAGTTCAGGATACAGTGCCGAAATGACTACCCCTTTCCGTAATATCGAGGCAGGGTTCTCATGGTCACCACCACCAGGGAAGCTCCGGGACAAAGCGTCAGCCTTGACAAAGCATCAGCCTTGACATTTTTGACCCCTGGACGAAAAGTGACAACAAAATTGAACCTAGTAAAAAACAGGGACCATCTGACTTGCCTAGGGTTGAGACGTTTAGCTGACTGGAGATATGACAGGTTATTATGGTCAGTAATAGAATGGACTGCCCCCTCCAACCAATGTCACCATTCTTCGAACGCCAATATGATCGCCAAAAGTTCACTATTACCCACGTCATAATTTCTCTCAGTCGAAGACAATTTTTTAGAAAAGAAGGCGCATGGATGCCATTTACCAGGGGACGGACCCTGAGACAACACAGCCCCAACCCCCGACATCCGACGCATCAACCTCCACAATAAAGAGTTGGGAAATATCGGGTTGACTGAGTATAGGTGAAGTGGCAAAATGATTCTTTAAGGAAGAAAAAGCCTGGAGGGAGGCATCCGACCATTTGGAAAAATTGGACCCCTTCTTAGTTCTTAGTCATGTCAGTAAGGGGTTGCACAATTACAGAGTAATTTTGGATGAATTTCCGGTAAAAATTAGTAAAGCCCAGAAAACATTGAAGAGCCTTAAGGTTCTTGGGACAGTCCCTATCAAGGATTGCAAGGATCTTCTCCGGATACATCCGAAAACCCGAAGATGACATCAAGTACCCAAAAAACTGCACCTCCTTAACAGCGAAAACACATTTTTACAGTTTGGCATAAAGTTTGTTATCCCTTAATATCTGGAGCACCTTCTTAACATGCCCCCGATGTGTCTCAAAATCAGGTGAGTAAACCAAAATCTCATCCAGATAGACCACCACAAACCTCCCCACCAAATGATGGAAAATATCATTTATGAAATGCTGGAATACCACAGGTGCATTGGTCAAACTGAAAGGCATAACCAGACTCTTGAAATGCCCTTCAGGGGTATTGAATGCTGTTTTCCTTTCGTCCCCTTCTCTGATTCTAACCAGATTGTAGGCTCCCCTTAAATCAATTGGAGAATACCTTAGCTCATACAACCTGGCTGAACAAATCAGGAATAAGGGGATATGGATCACAGATGGTAATTTGATTTAATTCCCGGAAATCTAAACAGGGACGTAGACCGTCATCTTTTTTCTTCACAAAGAAAAACCCTGCCGCCACGGGCGAAGATGATGGTCTGATATGTCCCTTTTCCAGACTTTCCGCAATGAAATCCTTCATGGCTTGTCTCTCAGGGCCAGAAAGATGATACAGTCTGGACTTCGGTAGTTTAGCTCCGGGGGTCAGGTTAATAGGACAGTCATATGCACGATGAAGAGGCAAATCCTGATACCCCCTCTCAGAAAAATACATCCTCAAAACCAGGCAGAAAAGCAGGTAATATTTCCGTAGAGACAGTAGCAAGGGAAATATCTAAACCGTTCTCATGGCAGTAATCCGTCCATTCAATAATCTCCCCGGTTTGCCAATTCACCAACGGATTATGTTTAACAAGCCAAGGAATACCCAAAACAATAGGTATGGAAAGACTGTCCAGGACATAGCAAGGGATTTTTTCACAATGAACTGACCCCACTCTCAGTTTTACATTATGTACAATCTGAGTAAATGCTCTCTGTGCAAGTGGCGCCGAGTCGATGGAGAAGATTGAACTAGGTTTAGCTAAAGTACAGCAAGCAAGTTTATGAGTTTTCACAAACTCAGCATCAACCATGTTGACTCCGGCTCCACTGTCAACAAACACAGAAATTTTCTCGGTTTTGCTCTCTAGCACCACCTCTGCTGTCAGGACCAACCGGGAACTGCAGGTTGGCAACAAATTCACCCCTTGTTTATCCAACTCCAGACTACCAAGAGTTAATCGAGTCTCCTTTTGTTTGGACAGGTCCCAAGAATATATCCCTTTTTTCCACAAAAAAAACATACGCCTTTTTTTTGCAAATCTCCTGGGAAATGTATGATGCAGAGACACCCCCTAACTGCATGGGTTCCTCCACCTCCCGCAGTACTGGTTCACTGCCAGACCGCTCCCCCTGCAGAGGTACATAACCCCGACAAGAAGGCTCCGGAGAAGGTGGTCTCACCCACCTACCCCGAAGGCATCTATTAAGACGTATGACCAACGACATGGCCGCCTCCAAGGACTGAGGGGTTCCATATACTACCAAGGAATCTTTCAACCTTTCAGTAAGACCCTTACAAAATTGACTTCTAAGGGCTGAGTCATTCCATTTGGAATCCGTTGCCCATCTACGGAATTCCGGACTGTACGTTTCCACTGACCGAAAAACCCCTCCACAGACAGGAGACAAACCGAGTCCTGTGGTAAAGAAAACGTCCACGACTGAGGATCTCCCTGCAGTAGAGAGATCACAATTCCAACCCATTGCTCTTCATTTCCAGAGGGGTAAGGACAAAGTTTAAAATACAGTTTGCAGGCCTCATTGAATACAAAAAACTTGTCTCTACCTACTGAAAACCTTTCCGGGAGGGCAACCTTGGGTTCAGGCTGGATAGGCCTACCTGCAGAGACCCCCACATTGGCAACCAGTAGCCGCTAATGCTGCTGCTGAACCTCACAACGGATGTCATTCACCTCCAGAGACAGACTGCACAGCCGCTCTGTGAGCTCTGCAACTGAACCCATACCAAGGAGAAAGGAAAAAAAAAACACGCCCAAAAAACACACACACACAAAAAAAAAAGTGTCAATTTTTTTTTCCTTTTCAAAATGTGCTCGGCCGGTGATAATGTCACACAAGATGTGGAAAGACTTAGGGTAACACAATGGGAAAGGGAGCCCAGACTCTGGGGTAAGGGGGGAGTGGAGACCTCCTAGGCTGATCTAATATCACCCTGTCTCCACTAACATCCCTATATTGGTTCTTTAACAATCGCCGCACGCGAACCTCGCCCTGTCTTTCCCTGGCGTTAAGCCCTGGCTAGGGAAGGTAGGGGGATGAGCGCTAATCGATCTCCACTGACAACTAAAGACAACAAGGGGGAACAAACAAGGGAAGATAGCTTAGCTTTAAGTTGACTTCAGAGAGATAAACACCCTTCCTCATTGCTCCAGAGAGGAAGAAGTAATGCACTTGCTCCGAGCCTTCACAAGGGATAATGTGAGTATCGCCGGCACCTTCCTCTAGCAGACAGCAGGTATTTAAACACCCAGGCCAGGGTGTTAATTAGCCAGAGGAAGGTAGCCCCTGGGTCCTAGAGACACAGCCTCTAAGAAGGACAGCGGTGCCCAGTAAGATGGCGCTACCCATTTTTGTAATCATTTGCAGCTGTGGAATTGTCAATATAAAACTCCCACATCCCCTCACACCACACTCCCTGATGAAGCAGGAGCGAAGCGGCATTGGAGTGGTGTGAGGGGGTTGTGGTATGTCCCTATTACTAACATCTGGATGTTTATTGCACTTTTGGCCATTTTTTCTTATTTGTATTATGTTAAGGCACTCTGCACTTTTATCATTGGGATACCTCACTTGAGAATTTTATAAGCTGAGTTGCTTTATTTACTGAGATTTTACTGACCTCTAGTGGTGTATATATATGTGTCACCCAGGGAGATAAAGGGGACTCGGTACCCTGGCCTTTTACCTTGTTTAGGAGGTCACGGCAGTCGGCTCCCGGGCCCGTACTCTGGGTCTCTCTTTAAAAAGGGGTTTTAGTGTACAGTTTGTCTCGTGACGCCACCTGTGGTTTCCGGTAATGGTTACCGGCGCTGCTGCAGACCTCCGGGGGGGTGGGGGGGTGATAGGATGGCAGCTGGGATGTTTCTGCTCCCCACAGGCAGAGCGGGCCCCCGGGGCAGTGTAGGTGTAGATCGTGGTGATGCTGGGGCTTGTGGTGCAGGAGAGATGGCGCAGTGGAAATAACTGACGGAGGCAGTGCAGTCATCTGAGTTTTACTCACAGTTCTTGTTCAAGTTTCTCAGGTACACTGCACGGGTGTCAGCCTCCGCGTCGCACTGCGTCCACCTGGTAAGGGGTCCAGCACTTTCTCAAGTATATCAGGAGCGCTTGACGGAACCCCACTTTCTTTATGTTCCTTACTAGACCGACTTCTCGCGCCGGGTCTTCTCCCTCCTGCCCTGCGCTTTCCCACACACAGTCCTGATCGGGTGCTCTGAAGTCCGCCTGGGCAACCTGGGGTTCCCGGACCTACTTGATGCCCTTCACGGTGACTAGGGTGAGACTGTGGCAACTGCACCATGAAAGTGCAGAAGCCTCCAGTTTTCCAGCCGAGACCTGGAGTAACACGGTTGGTCCAGGGACTGGTTCCCTTCTTGCGGCCTGGTCCCTCCGTCACTTGACAGATTAGAGTGTACGGGTGGCTTCCTGCTCCTTCCGTACCCCTGGTACCCCTTCAGTTACCGGAGCCTTCATCCTCTGCTCCCCTCCTGGGCCTCTGTTACTAGGCCCCACTTGTGGAGCAGAGCTCCTGAAGAGACTCTGCTCCCCTCCTCTCCTTACTACTCACTGACTGACTGTCCTCACTGACCTGCCACCCTAAGATGGCTTCCCTTTAAATACCTCCTACAATGGTGCTCCCCTACACTACATCCTCCACCCACACCCACTACTGGTTCCCCCTCTCTTTGGTTCCCCCCACTCCAGCCAGGGACAGGGCTCAGCAGAGACACAATGCATCTTGCCCTTCCAGCTGGCATGGAGTAGTGTAGTGTTGTGTGCGGGTGTTGGGGGTTCCGGGCAGCACTCCCTCCTTACCTGAGAGAAGGAGGCACTACACCTCTGGGTGAGGGGCAGTACCTCTGTGGCGACTGAACCCTCAGGGGCGCCACATATACTATTTCTGTGGTCCAGCTTTCTGATGTAATATAATACAACATGTCAGCATTGCACTTGATCTTAAAGACATCGGCATTATTTACTATATCTGAATGACTAAACTATATGTGTTCATTATGATTTAACTTGGAATTGACCATCCATATTAAATATATAGCTGTGTATGTACATAAATTACGGACCTAGTGTATTCATCTTTTGTTGTATAATCATGAAGTGCAATTATTAATTTATCTATTGCGGACATGCTCATCCCCCCTCTTATATTAATTTTTAATTTGTTTGTTGCATTTTTAATGTCCTTGCCTGTGTGTATTTTTTAATCTTTTTTGTATAATAAAGGTTATTGCATTATATAAAGCCTGTTGGGTACTCTTTATAAGGTCTTTGGTTAGTTGGGTAACTAACTTTAATTATTGGCATTTCCTTCATTGATAGGATTTCTAGCCTCTAAGAAGGTGTCTGTAATACCAAACGAAGAGATCTCCTGCAACCAACATCAAGGCGACTGTCTGTCACTTCTGACACACCCGTGACAGTGTGACTGCAGACTTATGAATTTGCAGCCAGTGGTCTGGAGTTTGCAGGCAGTTCTTTTGTGGATGGAAAGAAAAATTTACAAAAAATAAATTTGGTCATTAGACCCTTTCTTAAGAAGCTCGGCAAACGTACAGTCACATGGAAATTGATATATAGTAAATTAGTGCCTCCTAATTTACTTTGGCTACGTGATTTATCATGCAAATAGACAGCGTGTCTGAAACTCCTTCTTAACATGGCAGGATGACAATCAAAATGTCAGATATTAAAAGTAAAATATCACTGTAGTTTGTGTCCTAACCAGCATAATTTAAAAAAAAAAATATATATATATATATATATATAGTACAGACCAAAAGTTTGGACACACCTTCTCATTCAAAGATTTTTCTGTATTTTCATGACTATGTAAATTGTACATTCACACTGAAGGCATCAAAACTATGAATTAACACATGTGGAATTATATAGTTAACAAAAAAGTGTGAAACAACTGAAAATATGTCTTATATTCTAGGTTCTTCAAAGTAGCCACCTTTTGCTTTGATGACTGCTTTGCACACTCTTGGCATTCTCTTGGCACCCCCAATCCTGGTATGCATGGCACCCCTCACCCCCAATCCTGGTATGTATTGCACCCCATTCCTCATCCTGGTATGCATGGCACCACTCATCCCCCAATCCTGGTATGTATGGCACCCCTCATCGCCCAATCCTGGTATGTATGGTACCCCTCATCCCCCAATCCTGGTATGTATGGTACCCTTCATCCCCCAATCCTGGTATGTATGGCACCCCTCATTCCCCAATCCTGGTATGTATGGTACCCCTCATCCCCCAATACTGGTATGTATGGCACCCCTCATCCCCCAATCCTAGTATGTATGGCACCCCTCATCCCCCAATCCTGGTATGTATGGTACCCTTCATCCCCCAATTATGGTATGTATGGTACCCCTCATCCCCCAATCCTGGTATGTATGGTACCCCTCATCTCCCAATCCTGGTATGTATGGTACCCCTCATCCCCCAATCCTGGTATGCTTGGTACCCCTCATCCCCCAATCCTGGTATGTGTGGGCCCCTCATCCCCAATCCTGGTAAGTATGGTACCCCTCATCCCCCAATGCTGGTATATGTGGCCCTTCACCCCCTAATCCTGGTATGCATGGCACCCCTCATCCCCCAATCCTGGTATGTGTGGCCCCCTCATCCCCAATGCTGGCATGCATGGCACTTCTCACCCCCCAATCCTTGTATGCATGGTACCCCTCATCCCTAGCATGGTGTGTATGGTCCCCTCACCCCACAATCCTGGTATGTATGACACCCCTCATCCCTTTTACGCTGCCCACATATAAAAAAATAAACACTTATACTCACCTTTCTTCCCTGTGCTCCAGCGCTGCGGTGTCCTTTTCTGCCAGAGGCCGGGGATGGAGTGTGGCTCCGGAGTACGCACGTGCCCATACCGCGCTGTCCGCCGCCATTTTGCTGCGAATGTATCTTCAGTAAAATGGCGGCGGATAGCGCTATGCACATGCGCCGATTCCGACGCCTTCACTCCTGCCCCGGTCTCCGGCAACGCTCCTCCCGGTCAAGTAAGTATGTAAGCATGGCGCCGGAGTTCGCGGTATGCACTCAGTGTCTACGCATACCGTGATCTCCGGCGCCATACACACTCCTCTTACCTGTAATGGCTCCATGCGTGCTTCTGTTTGGAGCCAGACTGCGCAGGCGTGTCGCGCTTGTGCAGTCTATAAAGGCTTCAGACAGAGGTACGCATCTCCCGTTATTTTATAGATATACAGTGGGGAAAAAAATATTTAGTCAGCCACCAATTGTGCAAGTTCTCCCACATAAAAAGATGAGAGGCCTGTAATTGACATCATAGTTAGACCTCAACTATGAGAGACAAAATGAGAAAACAAATCCTGAAAATCACATTGTCTGATTTTGAAAGAAATTTGTTTCAAATTTTGGTGAAAAATAAGTATTTGGTCAATTACAAAAGTTAATCTCAATACTTTGTTATATATCCTTTGTTGGCAATGACAGAGGTCAAACGTTTTCTGTAAGTCTTCACAAGGTTGGCACACACTGTTGCTGGTATGTTGGCCCATTCCTCCATGCAGATCTCCTCTAGAGCAGTGATGTTTTGGGAATGTCGCTAGGCAACACGGACTTTCAATTCCCTCCAAAGGTTTTCTATAGGGTTTAGATCTGGAGACTGGCTAGGACACTCCAGGACCTTGAAATGCTTCTTACGAAGCCACTTCTTCGTTGCCCTGGCGGTGGCTTGGGATCATTGTCATGTTGAAAGACCCAGCCATGGTTCATCTCCAATGCCCTTGCTGATGGAAGGAGGTTTGCACTCAAAATCTCACGATACATGGCCCCATTCATTCTTTTATGTACATGGATCAGTCTTCCTGGTCCCTTGGCAGAGAAAAAGCCCCAAAGCATGATGTTGCCACCCCCATGCTTCACAGTAGGTATGCTGTTCTTTGGATGCAACTCAGCATTCTTTCTCCTCCAAACATGATGAGTTGTGATTCTACCAAACAGTTCAACTTTGGTTTCATCTGACCATATGGCATTCTCCCAATACTCTTCTGGATCATCCAAATGCTCTCTAGCAAACTTCAGACGGGCCAGGACATGTAATTGTGGCACCCCAGGGGTCTGGTTTCCACAGTAACGGCAATGTTATGTCTGAGAGCAGGTGGGAGGTCTCTTGGTCAGGGATCCTGTGCATGCCACACCTCCTGCCCAGTCCCTGGGAGGGGAAGAACTTCCCCTATATAAACCTAGGGCTGAGGCAGGGTTAGTGAGTAGAGAAGAAGTAGAGACAGAGAAGAGAAGCAGATATAGGAAAAGAACATCAGGAGCTCTGTGGGAGCAGTGCTACAAGGAGTCAGGGGCTGGCAGCTGCAGAGCTCGCCCTGACTGAGAAGTTATCACCGGACCCGGAGTCCGAGGCTGTGGGGACTAACTCCTATCCAGCAGCAGAAACCGACCGGCAGGGGATTGCAGGTCCTCTGGCCCAGAAACCCGAAGGCACGGTCACACGCGTGGGACCAGCACCGCCGTCGTGGAGCGGAAGCTACTAGAAGGCCCCGAGTCACCGGCCATACGGGTGAGCACCACACGGTACACTCAGGGACGTGGGCTACTTATACCCGCTTCTAGCAAGGTAGCCAGAAGAGTATCGTTAGTTTGGGAGGCCTACAACTCCGCCTGGCCAGGGGAGATCCCATCTGCTCAAGGACTGACCAGGCCCCAATCGCTAGCCAGTACTCCGGGAGGGTCTATCGTTGTCACCAGTAAAGACCCTGAACTACACCGTACCGTCTCCGAGTGGTTCCTGCTACCCCCATCATCCACGTCGGCTGCCCTGAGGCCATACCCCTCCCGTTGGGGGTTATACTATCACGCTGCACAATCCTACCACCGGCCTCAGCGGTCTGCCCTGCAGCAGCAGCTCCTTAGCTGTACTCAACGGGTGGCGTAGTCGTCCAACATCTACCGCTAATACAGCGCCACTTAGTCTGACTCCCTGGGCACGGACCGGATCACCGCCACGAGACTACAACCCTCAAGAGATCCGGCTCCGGGTAAGCTCCCGCGTGCGCAACGCAGCGCGACACAGGCCCAGGGGCGCGTCAACTTTTGGCGTAGTCGGCAGGATCTCGTGCCCGCAACCACCGGGTACTGCGTGCCTGAAAAAGACTGTTCAAACTTACCTGTGGTGAAGATTCCCGCCATCCGGCGCCATCTTCCGCTTCCTTCCCGCCATCGGTGGAGTTTTCCCGCCATCCGGCGCCATCTTCAGCCTTCTTCCCGCCATACGTGGAGTTTTCCCGCCATTGGACGCCATCTTGAGGACGCCGCGCGGGAAGTAGAGGGGCGTGGACTCCGAAAGCACGCGAGAACTGAAGCCCCGCCTCACGTCCGGACGTTGCGTAAGGTCCTGGAAGGAGCCCAGCAGACGCCGACGTCACAGGAGCGCGACGGAAGGTCCTCAACCCTGACGATTCACTGCGGAGCCGCGGCCTACGGAAGAGGATCATCGCAAGGTAGGCCACGGTCCACTAGGGGGGAGAAGGATGCCGGATACGGAGGAGAGCTTCACCGCTTCAACCCCCGCCAGCGCCACCGCTGTTGCGGTCATGCCTTTCACCATGCCCTATATCCCGGGGGCAGCCTGGCTACCCCAGTACTCAGGGGAGTCACATACCCTGCATGACTTTAGAGAAAAGCTGGATAGCCTCTTCCAGGTGTACCCCCTCACAGAGGAGCAAAAAGTGAGCATCCTGGTGGCCCAATTAACCGGGGCAGCCCAAAGGGAGGTAAAGTCCTGGCCACCTGGGGGGAGGACTGTCGCAGGGATACTAACCCGGCTGAGGGACACCTTTGATACCCGCACCTCAGCCGAGATCAAGCTTAGATTCTACGGGTGCAAACAGCGGGCACATGAGAGTATAAGGGACTATGCCCTGAACCTACAAGAGGCCCTGAGAGCCATTAAGCAGACCGACCCTGACGGCGTGGGAGACGAGGACAGGCTGTTGACTGAACAATTTATAGAGGGTTTATATTGCAATGCCCACCGAACCCAGTTGCGGGCAATGGCCTTACAGGACCCTCATCTGGGATTTGCACAGTTCAAGGACAGAGCCATCCGGGTGCTTCGAGAACCGGCACCAGGTGGCGTTGTGACCCCCAGACGCCCCACTACCACTTACCACCAGGAGGCGGCGCCCTTGTCGGCAGGGCCTGTGGGAGCTGATGCGCAGGCTTTGAACAATGACCCGGCTCCAGACCTGCACCATCAGGTCCAAGAGCTAGCTAAACGCGTTGCTGCGCTAACCCGAACTGTGCAGTCTTTACAGGTTTCCACTCCAGGGAAGATCCAGCTGGCATCCGGACCGGAGGACATCCCGTGGCGTCGACCAAGGAGGACCCCACCGGCCAGAGGAAGACCCAGCGACCGATACAACGAGGACGGACGACCCATCTGCCGCCGCTGCAATCAACCCGGACATATGGCAAGGTAGTGTCCTTTAAACTGGCACAACCTGGGGTAGAGGGCCAACCCCCAGGAAAAAGATCACCAGGCCCATCGAACTGGCGCGACAAATATGTGGGAGGACGTCCAGTCTTACCCGTGGTACTGGATGGCATTCCTATGAGTGCCCTACTGGACACCGGGTCCCAGGTCACCACCATCCCGTACGTGCTCTTCAAGCAGTACTGGAATGACTCGGATATCACCCGCTACCCTGACGACGACTTGAGTATCATCGCCAGCAATGGTCAGCCCGTGCCACAGATTGGATTTAAAGAGGTGACCATTAAAATCGGTAGAGTCGAACTGGCAGCACAGGGACTGATCATTGTAGACATTGACAAACACGAGAGTCACCCAAAGATAACTCTAGGAACTAATGTAATTGAAAATTGTCTTGCAGAGGTGATTTTCCTTTTACAGCAGGTTGCCAAGAACGCCAGCTCCGGCCAGCAGCGAGTGCTCCAGAAAGAGATCCGGGCACTGATGCGACGGCAACAGCTAGAACTCTCCGGTGGTGAGATTGGTAGCGTGCGAATGTGTGACCCTTTCCCTATTGCCATGCCCCCGAAAAGTGAAATGATGATTTGGTGCCGGGCAGCTATTGGTCTGAGAGGTAGAGATTACCAGGCAATGGTAGAACCAGTTTACTCAGACAGTAGGCCCACCATTTTGACAGCACGGGGGGTGGTCAATGTACGCCATGGGAGGGTGCCCGTTCGCATAATAAATATCGGGAAGAGGGAAGTGTACCTGCCCCGGTATGCCACGCTAGCCAAATTGTATACCATCAATCAAGATTCCATACAGTCCGTAGAACCCTTGCCTCCATCTTCCCCGGAGGAAGGTAACGGCTCTCAGAAAACAATGGAGGACTGGTGTCAGCAACTACATTTGGGTACTGACTCCACTCCCTCACACCAGAAACAGGGAGTCTATCGGGTGGTTCAAGAGTACGAGAGAGTGTTTAGTAAACACCCGTTAGACTTCGGGCGAGTCAAGGGGGTAGAACACCACATCCCCACGGGAGACCATCCTCTCATAAAAGAGAGGTATCGACCCGTACCCCCTGCACACTACCAACACGCCAAGGGGATGCTTAGAGACATGAAGGAGGCTGGGGTGATCAGGGATAGCTGTAGCCCCTGGGCAGCTCCACTAGTCTTAGTCAAAAAGAAAGACAACACCATGAGGATGTGTGTAGATTACCGGAAAATCAACCGTATCACAAACAAGGATGCATACCCCTTACCAAGGATAGAGGAGTCTTTGGCTGCTTTAAGATCTGCTAACTTCTTCTCTACCTTGGATCTCACTAGTGGGTACTGGCAGGTTCCTGTAGCAGAGGCGGACCGGGAGAAGACCGCATTCACCACCCCGATGGGACTTAGCGAGTTTACCTGCATGCCGTTCGGACTCTGCAATGCACCAGGAACCTTCCAACGATTAATGGAGTGCTGTCTGGGCCACAGAAACTTCGAGACGGTCCTGCTGTACCTGGACGATGTCATCGTATATTCCAAGACGTATGAGGACCACCTGAAACACCTGGCGGAAGTGTTCGAAGCTCTGGCAAGCTACGGCCTAAAGGTGAAACCCTCCAAGTGTCACCTCCTGAAACCAAAGGTGCAGTACCTGGGACACGTGTTGAGCGCTGATGGAGTGGCTCCCGACCCTGCTAAGATCACCGCAATTAAGGAATGGCCAAGTCCCTCCAGTGTAAAGGAAGTGCAGCAGTTCCTCGGGTTGGTAGGCTATTACCGCAGATTCATCCCCGGTTTCACCAAAAAGGCAGCTCCTATGCAGGACCTCCTGATAGGCCAGTCCCGGAAGGCCAAGAACCAGAAGCTACCCTTCAGATGGGAGAAGTTAGAAGAAGAGTCCTTCCGCCAGCTGAAGATGGCCCTCACGGGGGATGAAATCCTGGCGTACCCTGATTACAGCCAGTCCTTTATCCTCTACACCGACGCAAGTAACATCGGGCTAGGAGCCGTGCTATCCCAGATCCAGCAGGGGAAAGAACGAGTAATCGCTTACGCCAGCCGAAAACTGCGACCCACCGAAAGAAACCCTGAGAATTACAGCTCATTTAAGCTAGAGTTCCTGGCAGTGGTGTGGGCAGTCACCGAACGCTTTAAGCACTACCTCGCTTCTTCCCGGTTCACCGTGTACACGGATAACAACCCGTTGACACACCTGGACACGGCAAGACTCGGTGCCCTAGAGCAGAGATGGATGGCCCGTCTGTCCAACTACGAGTTCACAATCAAATACCGGGCAGGACGCTCCAATACCAACGCGGACGCCCTGTCCAGGATGCCAAACCTACCGGACGTAGGAGAAGATCCAGAGGGACTGGAAGAAGTCGAACTCCCCGCGTTCCACCGTGATGGGACTATCCAGTATTCCCATCGGGTAAGGAGTAAGCAAGCCGCTACGTTTAACCCCTTGCCTCACTACAACTGGGAGGAAACGCAAGACAGTGACCCTGCCGTCCGGCTGGTGAAGGAGATGCTGACTCGGCCAGAGGCTCGCCTTGACCCAGACGCTCCGGAGGAAGCCAAGCAACTGTGGGCTGAGAAGAGTCGACTGTTCCTTTACAAGGGGAAGTTGTGCCGCAGAATGGTTAACTCCCGGACGCATGAACTAATCTGGCAAGTAGTGGTGCCACGGAGAGACGCAGCCATGGTGATGGAAGCATACCACGACGGGGCTGGACACTTCGGATGGAAGAAGCTGGAGTTCCTGCTGCGTGGGCGGTTCCACTGGGTAGGCATGAGGGGAACCATCGAGAGGTGGTGCAGAGACTGTGGCCCATGCAACCTAAGAAGGAAGGACCGTGCCAGCCAGAAGACTCCCCTGCAGTCCATCGTCACCCGGCAGCCGTTGGAACTGGTAGCCTTGGATCATGTAAAACTGACCCCAAGCAGAAGTGGCTACGTCTACGCGTTAACCATTGTGGATCATTACTCCCGGTTCTTGGTTGTCGTCCCCGTTAAGGACTTAACGGCTCAAACAGCAGCTAGAGCCTTCCAGCAGCACTTCTGCCGTCCACACGGGTACCCGGACCAAGTGCTGACGGACCAGGGACCTGCCTTTGAAGCGGAGGTCTTCCAGGAATTCTGCAATCTGTATGGCTGCCGGAAGATAAGGACGACACCCTATCATCCGCAAACTAATGGACTTTGTGAGAAAATGAACCAGGTGGTAATGGATCTCCTGAAAACGTTGCCCCTGGAAGAACGCAGTCTGTGGCCTGAGAAGCTGCCCGATCTAGTGGACCTATACAACCACATCCCGGTAGGTTCCACCAACTGTACCCCGGCTTACCTAATGAGGGCGAGACCTGGTAAGTTACCTGTTGACCTGGAAATGGGAGTCCTGACACCCGAGGACACTTCACCAGAAGCAGACTGGGACACAGAGAGGCAGCAGCAGTACCGGAAAGTACAGGAGAGCGTGGAGCGAAGTCTCTGTCAGGCTAGGGAAAGACAAGAGAAAACTTACAACCAGTATGCTCCCGCTGTTCCCCTGGTACCCGGAGAGCAGGTCTTGAAGAGGAAAAGACGGCTCCACAAGTTGGACGACCAGTGGGAGAAGGACCCGTACACCGTACTGCCCTCAAGCCACGAGAACCCGAAAGTCTGTACCATCAGTAAAGACGGAGGGGAGACCATAGCCATTGTATCCCGGGATCACCTGAAGAAGTGTCCTGAACAGCTACGGAACCCTGAAGAGGAACAGGAAGACCATCAACCCGTAGAGGAAAGGGAAGATATGGTTAGTACTGTGCTCGGAGACTTCCCTCGGTCCTGGACTCAAGTCAATGGTGCAGTTGTGGTACCCGTCCTCACGTTCCTCCAACCAGCATCCCAAGTGCCTACGGAGCAACAGGTAGAGCTGGAAGAGCAGCCGGTCCAGGAGGCAGAAGACTCCACACAAGCAGAACAGGAGGATCAACCCTCTGCTTATAGTGAGCCTGCCGTACCCCTAGTGAGTCAAAGAGCCGGTAGACAGCTGCCCAGTTTACCCTTGACAGCTCCTACACCCTGTAGTTCAGGGCTAGACAGTCAGCTCCGTAGGTCCACTAGGGCCACTAGAGGCCAGTTACCCGCACGTTGGAGGATTTGAAGTGTATAAATTGTTTTATTTGTGGTTACCTGTTTTTCTTGTTGCTTGTGTATAATTATGTGTTTCTAGTTATTTATAGGAGTCCTTGGTGGATTTACCGGGAATCCTTTGTGTATAGTTGGAGCGTAACCCAGGACGGACTAAAGACTGTTAAGGACTCGGGGCAGGACAGACCCCTACCTGGTTACGTCTCCCTGTTTTGGTGAAATGGACACCTTGCTTTTCTTCAAAGACTGCGCCCGGTTGCGGACACGCCGTAACCATCTTTATGTGTTTTTCTTATTCTATTATTATTGTTATTATCTTGTTATGTTTTTCTAAAAATATGTTTAGTCCCGGAGTACTAAATTTCACTAGGGGGGAATGTGGCACCCCAGGGGTCTGGTTTCCACAGTAACGGCAATGTTATGTCTGAGAGCAGGTGGGAGGTCTCTTGGTCAGGGATCCTGTGCATGCCACACCTCCTGCCCAGTCCCTGGGAGGGGAAGAACTTCCCCTATATAAACCTAGGGCTGAGGCAGGGTTAGTGAGTAGAGAAGAAGTAGAGACAGAGAAGAGAAGCAGATATAGGAAAAGAACATCAGGAGCTCTGTGGGAGCAGTGCTACAAGGAGTCAGGGGCTGGCAGCTGCAGAGCTCGCCCTGACTGAGAAGTTATCACCGGACCCGGAGTCCGAGGCTGTGGGGACTAACTCCTATCCAGCAGCAGAAACCGACCGGCAGGGGATTGCAGGTCCTCTGGCCCAGAAACCCGAAGGCACGGTCACACGCGTGGGACCAGCACCGCCGTCGTGGAGCGGAAGCTACTAGAAGGCCCCGAGTCACCGGCCATACGGGTGAGCACCACACGGTACACTCAGGGACGTGGGCTACTTATACCCGCTTCTAGCAAGGTAGCCAGAAGAGTATCGTTAGTTTGGGAGGCCTACAACTCCGCCTGGCCAGGGGAGATCCCATCTGCTCAAGGACTGACCAGGCCCCAATCGCTAGCCAGTACTCCGGGAGGGTCTATCGTTGTCACCAGTAAAGACCCTGAACTACACCGTACCGTCTCCGAGTGGTTCCTGCTACCCCCATCATCCACGTCGGCTGCCCTGAGGCCATACCCCTCCCGTTGGGGGTTATACTATCACGCTGCACAATCCTACCACCGGCCTCAGCGGTCTGCCCTGCAGCAGCAGCTCCTTAGCTGTACTCAACGGGTGGCGTAGTCGTCCAACATCTACCGCTAATACAGCGCCACTTAGTCTGACTCCCTGGGCACGGACCGGATCACCGCCACGAGACTACAACCCTGAAGAGATCCGGCTCCGGGTAAGCTCCCGCGTGCGCAACGCAGCGCGACACAGGCCCAGGGGCGCGTCAACTTTTGGCGTAGTCGGCAGGATCTCGTGCCCGCAACCACCGGGTACTGCGTGCCTGAAAAAGACTGTTCAAACTTACCTGTGGTGAAGATTCCCGCCATCCGGCGCCATCTTCCGCTTCCTTCCCGCCATCGGTGGAGTTTTCCCGCCATCCGGCGCCATCTTCAGCCTTCTTCCCGCCATACGTGGAGTTTTCCCGCCATTGGACGCCATCTTGAGGACGCCGCGCGGGAAGTAGAGGGGCGTGGACTCCGAAAGCGCGCGAGAACTGAAGCCCCGCCTCACGTCCGGACGTTGCGTAAGGTCCTGGAAGGAGCCCAGCAGACGCCGACGTCACAGGAGCGCGACGGAAGGTCCTCAACCCTGACGATTCACTGCGGAGCCGCGGCCTACGGAAGAGGATCATCGCAAGGTAGGCCACGGTCCACTAGGGGGGAGAAGGATGCCGGATACGGAGGAGAGCTTCACCGCTTCAACCCCCGCCAGCGCCACCTCTGTTGCGGTCATGCCTTTCACCATGCCCTATATCCCGGGGGCAGCCTGGCTACCCCAGTACTCAGGGGAGTCACATACCCTGCATGACTTTAGAGAAAAGCTGGATAGCCTCTTCCAGGTGTACCCCCTCACAGAGGAGCAAAAAGTGAGCATCCTGGTGGCCCAATTAACCGGGGCAGCCCAAAGGGAGGTAAAGTCCTGGCCACCTGGGGGGAGGACTGTCGCAGGGATACTAACCCGGCTGAGGGACACCTTTGATACCCGCACCTCAGCCGAGATCAAGCTTAGATTCTACGGGTGCAAACAGCGGGCACATGAGAGTATAAGGGACTATGCCCTGAACCTACAAGAGGCCCTGAGAGCCATTAAGCAGACCGACCCTGACGGCGTGGGAGACGAGGACAGGCTGTTGACTGAACAATTTATAGAGGGTTTATATTGCAATGCCCACCGAACCCAGTTGCGGGCAATGGCCTTACAGGACCCTCATCTGGGATTTGCACAGTTCAAGGACAGAGCCATCCGGGTGCTTCGAGAACCGGCACCAGGTGGCGTTGTGACCCCCAGACGCCCCACTACCACTTACCACCAGGAGGCGGCGCCCTTGTCGGCAGGGCCTGTGGGAGCTGATGCGCAGGCTTTGAACAATGACCCGGCTCCAGACCTGCACCATCAGGTCCAAGAGCTAGCTAAACGCGTTGCTGCGCTAACCCGAACTGTGCAGTCTTTACAGGTTTCCACTCCAGGGAAGATCCAGCTGGCATCCGGACCGGAGGACATCCCGTGGCGTCGACCAAGGAGGACCCCACCGGCCAGAGGAAGACCCAGCGACCGATACAACGAGGACGGACGACCCATCTGCCGCCGCTGCAATCAACCCGGACATATGGCAAGGTACTGTCCTTTAAACTGGCACAACCTGGGGTAGAGGGCCAACCCCCAGGAAAAAGATCACCAGGCCCATCGAACTGGCGTGACAAATATGTGGGAGGACGTCCAGTCTTACCCGTGGTACTGGATGGCATTCCTATGAGTGCCCTACTGGACACCGGGTCACAGGTCACCACCATCCCGTACGTGCTCTTCAAGCAGTACTGGAATGACTCGGATATCACCCGCTACCCTGACGACGACTTGAGTATCATCGCCAGCAATGGTCAGCCCGTGCCACAGATTGGATTTAAAGAGGTGACCATTAAAATCGGTAGAGTCGAACTGGCAGCACAGGGACTGATCATTGTAGACATTGACAAACACGAGAGTCACCCAAAGATAACTCTAGGAACTAATGTAATTGAAAATTGTCTTGCAGAGGTGATTTTCCTTTTACAGCAGGTTGCCAAGAACGCCAGCTCCGGCCAGCAGCGAGTGCTCCAGAAAGAGATCCGGGCACTGATGCGACGGCAACAGCTAGAACTCTCCGGTGGTGAGATTGGTAGCGTGCGAATGTGTGACCCTTTCCCTATTGCCATGCCCCCGAAAAGTGAAATGATGATTTGGTGCCGGGCAGCTATTGGTCTGAGAGGTAGAGATTACCAGGCAATGGTAGAACCAGTTTACTCAGACAGTAGGCCCACCATTTTGACAGCACGGGGGGTGGTCAATGTACGCCATGGGAGGGTGCCCGTTCGCATAATAAATATCGGGAAGAGGGAAGTGTACCTGCCCCGGTATGCCACGCTAGCCAAATTGTATACCATCAATCAAGATTCCATGCAGTCCGTAGAACCCTTGCCTCCATCTTCCCCGGAGGAAGGTAACGGCTCTCAGAAAACAATGGAGGACTGGTGTCAGCAACTACATTTGGGTACTGACTCCACTCCCTCACACCAGAAACAGGGAGTCTATCGGGTGGTTCAAGAGTACGAGAGAGTGTTTAGTAAACACCCGTTAGACTTCGGGCGAGTCAAGGGGGTAGAACACCACATCCCCACGGGAGACCATCCTCCCATAAAAGAGAGGTATCGACCCGTACCCCCTGCACACTACCAACACGCCAAGGGGATGCTTAGAGACATGAAGGAGGCTGGGGTGATCAGGGATAGCTGTAGCCCCTGGGCAGCTCCACTAGTCTTAGTCAAAAAGAAAGACAACACCATGAGGATGTGTGTAGATTACCGGAAAATCAACCGTATCACACACAAGGATGCGTACCCCTTACCAAGGATAGAGGAGTCTTTGGCTGCTTTAAGATCTGCTAACTTCTTCTCTACCTTGGATCTCACTAGTGGGTACTGGCAGGTTCCTGTAGCAGAGGCGGACCGGGAGAAGACCGCATTCACCCCGATGGGACTTAGCGAGTTTACCTGCATGCCGTTCGGACTCTGCAATGCACCAGGAACCTTCCAACGATTAATGGAGTGCTGTCTGGGCCACAGAAACTTCGAGACGGTCCTGCTGTACCTGGACGATGTCATCGTATATTCCAAGACGTATGAGGACCACCTGAAACACCTGGCGGAAGTGTTCGAAGCTCTGGCAAGCTACGGCCTAAAGGTGAAACCCTCCAAGTGTCACCTCCTGAAACCAAAGGTGCAGTACCTGGGACACGTGGTGAGCGCTGATGATGGAGTGGCTCCCGACCCTGATAAGATCACCGCAATTAAGGAATGGCCAAGTCCCTCCAGTGTAAAGGAAGTGCGGCAGTTCCTCGGGTTGGTGGGCTATTACCGCAGATTCATCCCCGGTTTCACCAAAAAGGCAGCTCCTATGCAGGACCTCCTGATAGGCCAGTCCCGGAAGGCCAAGAACCAGAAGCTACCCTTCAGATGGGAGAAGTTAGAAGAAGAGTCCTTCCTCCAGCTGAAGATGGCCCTCACGGGGGATGAAATCCTGGCGTACCCTGATTACAGCCAGCCCTTTATCCTCTACACCGACGCAAGTAACATCGGGCTAGGAGCCGTGCTATCCCAGATCCAGCAGGGGAAAGAACGAGTAATCGCTTACGCCAGCCGAAAACTGCGACCCACCGAAAGAAACCCTGAGAATTACAGCTCATTTAAGCTAGAGTTCCTGGCAGTGGTGTGGGCAGTCACCGAACGCTTTAAGCACTACCTCGCTTCTTCCCGGTTCACCGTGTACACGGATAACAACCCGTTGACACACCTGGACACGGCAAGACTCGGTGCCCTAGAGCAGAGATGGATGGCCCGTCTGTCCAACTACGAGTTCACAATCAAATACCGGGCAGGACGCTCCAATACCAACGCGGACGCCCTGTCCAGGATGCCAAACCTACCGGACGTAGGAGAAGATCCAGAGGGACTGGAAGAAGTCGAACTCCCCGCGTTCCACCGTCATGGGACTATCCAGTATTCCCATCGGGTAAGGAGTAAGCAAGCCGCTACGTTTAACCCCTTGCCTCAGTACAACTGGGAGGAAACGCAAGACAGTGACCCTGCCGTCCGGCTGGTGAAGGAGATGCTGACTCGGCCAGAGGCTCGCCTTGACCCAGACGCTCCGGAGGAAGCCAAGCAACTGTGGGCTGAGAAGACTCGACTGTTCCTTTACAAGGGGAAGTTGTGCCGCAGAATGGTTAACTCCCGGACGCATGAACTAATCTGGCAAGTAGTGGTGCCACGGAGAGACGCAGCCATGGTGATGGAAGCATACCACGACGGGGCTGGACACTTCGGATGGAAGAAGCTGGAGTTCCTGCTGCGTGGGCGGTTCCACTGGGTAGGCATGAGGGGAACCATCGAGAGGTGGTGCAGAGACTGTGGCCCGTGCAACCTAAGAAGGAAGGACCGTGCCAGCCAGAAGACTCCCCTGCAGTCCATCGTCACCCGGCAGCCGTTGGAACTGGTAGCCTTGGATCATGTAAAACTGACCCCAAGCAGAAGTGGCTACGTCTACGCGTTAACCATTGTGGATCATTACTCCCGGTTCTTGGTTGTCGTCCCCGTTAAGGACTTAACGGCTCAAACAGCAGCTAGAGCCTTCCAGCAGCACTTCTGCCGTCCACACGGGTACCCGGACCAAGTGCTGACGGACCAGGGACCTGCCTTTGAAGCGGAGGTCTTCCAGGAATTCTGCAATCTGTATGGCTGCCGGAAGATAAGGACGACACCCTATCATCCGCAAACTAATGGACTTTGTGAGAAAATGAACCAGGTGGTAATGGATCTCCTGAAAACGTTGCCCCTGGAAGAACGCAGTCTGTGGCCTGAGAAGCTGCCCGATCTAGTGGACCTATACAACCACATCCCGGTAGGTTCCACCAACTGTACCCCGGCTTACCTAATGAGGGCGAGACCTGGTAAGTTACCTGTTGACCTGGAAATGGGAGTCCTGACACCCGAGGACACTTCACCAGAAGCAGACTGGGACACAGAGAGGCAGCAGCAGTACCGGAAAGTACAGGAGAGCGTGGAGCGAAGTCTCTGTCAGGCTAGGGAAAGACAAGAGAAAACTTACAACCAGTATGCTCCCGCTGTTCCCCTGGTACCCGGAGAGCAGGTCTTGAAGAGGAAAAGACGGCTCCACAAGTTGGACGACCAGTGGGAGAAGGACCCGTACACCGTACTGCCCTCAAGCCACGAGAACCCGAAAGTCTGTACCATCAGTAAAGACGGAGGGGAGACCATAGCCATTGTATCCCGGGATCACCTGAAGAAGTGTCCTGAACAGCTACGGAACCCTGAAGAGGAACAGGAAGACCATCAACCCGTAGAGGAAAGGGAAGATATGGTTAGTACTGTGCTCGGAGACTTCCCTCGGTCCTGGACTCAAGTCAATGGTGCAGTTGTGGTACCCGTCCTCACGTTCCTCCAACCAGCATCCCAAGTGCCTACGGAGCAACAGGTAGAGCTGGAAGAGCAGCCGGTCCAGGAGGCAGAAGACTCCACACAAGCAGAACAGGAGGATCAACCCTCTGCTTATAGTGAGCCTGCCGTACCCCTAGTGAGTCAAAGAGCCGGTAGACAGCTGCCCAGTTTACCCTTGACAGCTCCTACACCCTGTAGTTCAGGGCTAGACAGTCAGCTCCGTAGGTCCACTAGGGCCACTAGAGGCCAGTTACCCGCACGTTGGAGGATTTGAAGTGTATAAATTGTTTTATTTGTGGTTACCTGTTTTTCTTGTTGCTTGTGTATAATTATGTGTTTCTAGTTATTTATAGGAGTCCTTGGTGGATTTACCGGGAATCCTTTGTGTATAGTTGGAGCGTAACCCAGGACGGACTAAAGACTGTTAAGGACTCGGGGCAGGACAGACCCCTACCTGGTTACGTCTCCCTGTTTTGGTGAAATGGACACCTTGCTTTTCTTCAAAGACTGCGCCCGGTTGCGGACACGCCGTAACCATCTTTATGTGTTTTTCTTATTGTATTATTATTGTTATTATCTTGTTATGTTTTTCTAAAAATATGTTTAGTCCCGGAGTACTAAATTTCACTAGGGGGGAATGTGGCACCCCAGGGGTCTGGTTTCCACAGTAACGGCAATGTTATGTCTGAGAGCAGGTGGGAGGTCTCTTGATCAGGGATCCTGTGCATGCCACACCTCCTGCCCAGTCCCTGGGAGGGGAAGAACTTCCCCTATATAAACCTAGGGCTGAGGCAGGGTTAGTGAGTAGAGAAGAAGTAGAGACAGAGAAGAGAAGCAGATATAGGAAAAGAACATCAGGAGCTCTGTGGGAGCAGTGCTACAAGGAGTCAGGGGCTGGCAGCTGCAGAGCTCGCCCTGACTGAGAAGTTATCACCGGACCCGGAGTCCGAGGCTGTGGGGACTAACTCCTATCCAGCAGCAGAAACCGACCGGCAGGGGATTGCAGGTCCTCTGGCCCAGAAACCCGAAGGCACGGTCACACGCGTGGGACCAGCACCGCCGTCGTGGAGCGGAAGCTACTAGAAGGCCCCGAGTCACCGGCCATACGGGTGAGCACCACACGGTACACTCAGGGACGTGGGCTACTTATACCCGCTTCTAGCAAGGTAGCCAGAAGAGTATCGTTAGTTTGGGAGGCCTACAACTCCGCCTGGCCAGGGGAGATCCCATCTGCTCAAGGACTGACCAGGCCCCAATCGCTAGCCAGTACTCCGGGAGGGTCTATCGTTGTCACCAGTAAAGACCCTGAACTACACCGTCTCCGAGTGGTTCCTGCTACCCCCATCATCCACGTCGGCTGCCCTGAGGCCATACCCCTCCCGTTGGGGGTTATACTATCACGCTGCACAATCCTACCACCGGCCTCAGCGGTCTGCCCTGCAGCAGCAGCTCCTTAGCTGTACTCAACGGGTGGCGTAGTCGTCCAACATCTACCGCTAATACAGCGCCACTTAGTCTGACTCCCTGGGCACGGACCGGATCACCGCCACGAGACTACAACCCTCAAGAGATCCGGCTCCGGGTAAGCTCCCGCGTGCGCAACGCAGCGCGACACAGGCCCAGGGGCGCGTCATAATGGCTTAATCAGGGGGACACGTCTGGCACTGCAGGATCTGAGTCCCTGGCGTCGTAGTGTGTTACTGATGGTAGCCTGTGTAACGTTGGTCCCAGCTCTCTGCAGGTCATTCACTAGATGCCCCTGTGTGGTTCTGGGATTTTTGCTCACCGTTCTTGAGATCATTTTGGCCCCATGGGTGAGATCTTGTGTGGAACCCCAGATCAAGGGAGATTATCAGTGGTCTTGTATGTCTCCCATTTTCAAATTATTGCTCCCACAGTTGATTTCTTCACACCAAGCTGCTTGCCTATTGCAGATTCAGTCTTCCCAGCATGGTGCAGGGCTACAATTTTGTTTCTGGTGTCATTCGCAGCTCTTTGGTCTTCACCATAGTGGAGTTTGGAGTGTGACTGTTTGAGGTTGCGGACAGGTGTCTTTTATACTGATAACAAGTTCAAACAGGTGCCAGTGCTACAGGTAATGAGTGGAGGACAGAGGAGCCTCTTAAAGAAGATGTTACAGGTCTGTGAGAGCCAGAAATCTTACTTGTTTGTAATTGACCAAATACTTATTTTCCACCAAAATTTAAAAAAAAATTCTTTCAAAATCAGACAATGTGATTTTCAGGATTTGTTTTCTCATTTTGTCTCTCATAGTTGAGGTCTAACTATGATGTCAATTACAGGACTCTCTCATCTTTTTAAGTGAGAGAACTTGCACAATTGGTGACTGACTAAATTCTTTTTTCCCCACTGTGTATATACAGTACAAACCAAAAGTTTGGACACACCTTCTCATTTAAAGATTTTTCTGTATTTTCATGACTTTGAAAATTGTACATTCACATTGAAGGCATCAAAACTATGAATTAACACATGTGGAATTATATACTTAACAAAAAAGTGTGAAACAACTGAAAATATGTCTTATATTCTAGGTTCTTCAAAGTAGCCACCTTTTGCTTTGATGACTGCTTTGCATACTCTTGGCATTCTCTTGATGAGCTTCAAGAGGTAGTCACCGGAAATGGTTTTCACTTCACAGGTGTGCCCTGTCAGGTTTAATAAGTGGGATTTCTTGCCTTATAAATGGGGTTGGGACCATTAGGTGTGTTGTGCAGAAGTCAGGTGGATACACAGCTGATAGTCCTACTGAATAGACTGTTAGCTGCTTTTTTCTTGCCATAATACAAATTCTAAGTAAAGAAAAACGAGTGGCCATCATTACTTTAAGAAATGAAGGTCAGTCAGTCTGAAAAATTGGGCAAACTTTGAATGTGTCCCCAAGTGCAGTTGCAAAAACCATCAAGCGCTACAAAGAAACTGGCTCACATGAGGACCGCCCCAGGAAAGGAAGACCAAGAGTCACCTCTGCTTCTGAGGATAAGTTTATCCGAGTCACCAGCCTCAGAAATTGCAGGTTAACAGCAGCTCAGATTAGAGACCAGGTCAATGCCACACAGAGTTCTAGCAGCAGACACATCTCTACAACAACTGTTAAGAGGAGACTTTGTGCAGCAGGCCTTCATGGTAAAATAGCTGCTAGGAAACCACTGCTAAGGGCAGGCAACAAGCAGAAGAGACTTGTTTGGGCTAAAGAACACAAGGAATGGACATTAGACCAGTGGAAATCTGTGCTTTGGTCTGATGAGTCCAAATTTGAGATCTTTGGTTCCAACCACCGTGTCTTTGTGCGACGCAGAAAAGGTGAACGGATGGACTCTACGTGCCTGGTTCCCACCGTGAAGCATGGAGGAGGAGGTGTGATGGTGTGGGGGTGCTTTGCTGGTGACACTGTTGGGGATTTATTCAAAATTGAAGGTATACTGAACCAGCATGGCTACCACTTCATCTTGCAGCGGCATGCTATTCCATCCGGTTTGAGTTTAGTTGGACCATCATTTATTTTTCAACAGGACAATGACCCCAAACACACCTCCAGGCTGTGTAAGGGCTATTTGATCAAGAAGGAGAGTCATGGGGTGCTACGCCAGATGACCTGGCCTCCACAGTCACCAGACCTGAACCCAATCGAGATGGTTTGGGGTGAGCTGGACCGCAGAGTGAAGGCAAAAGGGCCAACAAGTGCTAAGCATCTCTGGGAATTCCGTCAAGATTGTTGGAAGACCATTTCCGGTGACTACCTCATGAAGCTCATGAAGAGAATGCGAAGAGTGTGCAAAGCAGTCATCAAAGCAAAAGGTGGCTACTTTGAAGAACCTAGAATATAAAACATATTTTCAGTTGTTTCACACTTTTTTGTTAAGTATATAATTCCACATGTGTTAATTCATAGTTTTGATGCCTTCAGTGTGAATGTACAATTTTCTTAGTCATGAAAATACAGAAAAATCTTAAAATGAGAAGGTGTGTCCAAACTTTTGGTCTGTACTGTATATATATATATATATATATATATATATATATATATATACAGTTGAAACCAGAAGTTTACATACACTATATAAAAAGACACATATGCATGTTTTTCTCAATATCTGACATGAAATCAGAATAAATCTTTCCCATTTTAGATCAATTAGGATCGCAATAAGTTTTAATTTTGCCAAATGCCAGAATAATGAGAGAGAGATAATGTTTTAAGGCATTTACATACAGTACATGTAAACTTCTTGTTTCAACTGTACTGTATATATATTCTTCTGCTTCTGGGATTTGAACCCAGAAGCTCCACTAAATGAGCCTGAAGCTTTAAATTTCAACCATAGGGTCAAATGATAGGGACTGGTAGTTTTTCTTGGCTTATGGGATCAACCCTGAAAATACTCAGGGTGTTTAAAAGTCATTGTGATTCTGATTCTGATGTTTGAAAAAAGTGAGATATCAGAGTCACATATCAAAGTCACACATCATTTGAATTCGACATGGACGAGGTCTGTGTAGAAGTCCCAATGAGTTTCAGACAGATTTGCACTGAAAATCACAACCAAATAGAATGCCTAAGTTATTTCAACTGAGTGTATAGCTCAATGGTAGGTGTACTGGCTTCTAGGCAGAGTTTTGGGTTCAAGTCCCAGCATCGTACAGTGAACTTTTTTTTTATTATTATCAGTTGTAAAAGTCAGATGTCAAAGTCACATATCAAAGTCACATGTTAAAGTCAGTTCTCAGACAGGGTATTTAGCCTCAAACTGACATTATTCTCATGTTTGACTTTGATATCTGATCATGTCCTAAAATGGACACTGTACACACCTCTTCATGAAATCTGCAGTGTCTGACAAGTGTCACTGCTGAGTAGTCTTGCTGATTGACAGTCAACTTCCCCCATCTAGGCAGCGGGGAGCTGGCTTTCCTTCTAAATGACGTCGGCAGTGGTGCTTCGCCGACAGAGCAGGATGAAAGAGTAGGAGCTGCTCTTTCAATGTGACGTCACAGGCAGCAGGAGAATCGTCAGCAGGAGATACAGTATATACTACACAACACAGGACAGCTGACAGATCCTCTATACTACACAACACAGGAGAGCTGACAGATCCTCTATACTACACAACACAGGAGAGCTGACAGATCCTCTATATACTACACAACACAGGAGAGCTGACAGATCCTCTATACTACACAACACAGGAGAGCTGACAGATCCTCTATACTGCACCACACATGAGAGCTGACAGATCCTGTATATGCTACACCCCACAGGAGAGCTGACAGATCCTCTATATACTAGACCACACAGGAGCGCTGACAGATCCTCTATATACTACACCACACAGGAGAGCTGACAGATCCTCTATATACTACACCACACAGGAGAGCTGACAGATCCTCTATATACTATACCATATAGGAGAGCTGACAGATCCTCTATTAACTACCTATATACTACACCACGCAGGAGAGCTGACAGATCCTCTATACTGCACCACACAGGAGAGCGGACAGATCCTCTATATACTACACCACACAGGAGAGCTGACAGATCCTCTATATACTACACCACACAGGACACATTCTCTATATAATACACCACACAGGAGAAATTATATATCCTGTATATACTACACCACACAGGAGAGCTGACAGATCCTCTATATACTATACCACATAGGAGAGCTGACCGATCCTCTATATACTATACCACACAGGAGAGCTGACAGATCCTCTATATACTACACCACACAGGACACATCTATATATATAATCGTCTTATCCCGTCTGTCTGTCTTTCTGTCTGTGCAGGAAATCCCGCGTCGCTCATTGGTCTGGCAGCGGCCAATCAGCGCCGCGGGATTTCTGAGAAAAGATGGCAGCCGTTAGCGGCTCATCTGCGGGACGGAGATGCAGCAGGGAGATGACCGGCGCAAGGCGCTCATCTCCCGGCCGATAGCAGCAGAAGGACCTCGACCGCCGGCGCTGCTGACCTCCATGCGGCTAGGGTGTCAAGGGAGAACCGGGGAGCGGCGCTGCGGGTCGGGATACTTCTGCTGCGAGCAGCCACTCATCTCCCGGCTTCTTGCAGCGGAAGTAGCCGCACAGGCAGCGGCGCTGACATCCATGCGGCTAGGGTGTCAAGGGAGGACCGGGGAGCGGCGCTGCGGGTCGGGACACTTCTGCTGCAAGCAGTCGCTCATCTCCCGGCTTCTCGCAGCGGAAGTACCCGCACAAACAGCGACGCTCCCCGGTCCTCACCAATACGATTCCGCTCCCCGGTCCTCACCAATACGATTCGCTGATTGGTCGCGCTCTCCTGCCACGACCAATCAGTGATCTTGGCGCAAAAGTTAAAACCGCTGTGCAGATTGGTCGCGGCCACTGCACGCGTCCAATCAGCGATCTTGGAGCCACATTTAACCCCTTAACAACATCTGACGTACTAATACGCATCTGTGCCCTGGGACTTAAGAGCCAGACCTGTATTAGTACGTCATGGCGATCGCGCGCGCGCACACAGGCTGTGCGGGCGTGATCGCCGCCGGGTGTCAGCTGATTTTCACAGCTGACACCCGATACTATGTGCAGGGAGCGGTCCTGCACCGCTCCCAGCACATTAACCCCCGCGATGCTGCGATCGAAGTCGATCGAAGTCGATCGCAGCATTGCGGGGGGAAGGGGAGGTGATCGCAGATACTCACCTCCTCTTCCGGCTTCCAGCGCTGTCTGCAAAGGCTTCCCGGGTGTTGCCATGACGACCCGATGTCGTCATGACAACATCCGGGTCACCAGACAGCAGGAAGATTGTTTGGACATGCGCAGTGCATCTCCAAACAATCTTCTCCCTGTCCAGCGCTGAGAGCCTGCATGACACAGGGATGGTGCTTCATTCCTGTGCCATGCAGGCGATCAGAGAAAAAAAAGTGAAAGTCCCAGAGTGGGACAAAGTAATAAAATATAAAAACTGTCAGAAAGTGAAAAAAAAAAAAAAAATTGCAAAAATAAAAAAAAAAAAAAAAAAAATAATCCACCAAAAATAAAAATATAATGTACCCATCAATAAATATTATTATAAAAAAAAAACAAAAAAACAAAAAAAGTACACATATTTGGTATCGCCGCGTCCGGAACAACCTGACCTATAAAACTGTCCCACTAGTTAACTCATTCAGTGAACACGGTAAAAAAAAAAAAAAAAAACGAAGCAAAAAACAATGCTTTTTTTTTTCACTTTTTCATTTTTACGAATCAATTTGTGAAGTACCTGGGGGTTCCAAGTGCTCACTATGCATCTAGATAGGTGCCTTGGGGGGTCTAGTTTCCAAAATGGGGTCACTTGTGGGGGAGCTCCAATGTTTGGGCACACAGGGGCTCTCCAAATGAAACATGATGTCCGCTAACAATTTGAGCCGACAATTTGTTAGCGGATACCATGTTGCTTTTGGAGAGTCCCTGTGTGCCCAAACATTGGAGCTCCCCCACAAGTGACCCCATTTTGGAAACTAGACCCCCCAAGGCACCTATCTAGATGCATAGTGAGCACTTGGAACCCCCAGGTGTTTCACAAATTGATTCATAAATATGAAAAAGTGTTTTTTTTTTCACTTTTTCATTTTTACAAATCAATTTGTGAAGCACCTGGGGGTTCCAAGTGCTCACTATGCATCTAGATAGGTGCCTTGGGGGGTCTAGTTTCCAAAATGGGGTCACTTATGGGGGAGCTCCAATGTTTGGGCACACTGGGGCTCTCCAAACACAACATGGCGTCTGCTAATTATTCAAGCAAATTTTACAATCAAAAAGTCAAATGACGCTCCTTCCCTTCTGAGCCCTGCCGTGCGCCCAAACAGTGTTTTTTCCCCACATATTGGGTATCTGCGTGCCCAGGGTAAATTGCACAACAAATTTTGGGGTCCATTTTTTCTTGTTACCCCTGTGAAAATAAAAAAAAATGGGTCTAAAGTAACATTTTTGTGAAAAAAGTTAAATGTTCATTTTTTTCTTCCACATTCAAAAAATTCCTGTGAAGCACCTGAAGGGTTAATAAAGTTCTTGAATGTGGTTTTGAGCACCTTGAGGGGAGCAGTTTTTAGAATGGTGTCACTTTTGGGTATTTTCTGTCATAAAGACTAGTGTTGAGCCACCCCCGTAGTGTTCGAGTTCGGTTCGTCGAACACCCGTGTGTTCGCCGAACTGTTCGTCGAACTGTTCGTCGAACACCTTCGAACACCGTTAAAACCAATGGCAGGCAAACAAAAACACATAGAAACACATAGAAAACACCTTCAAAGGTGTCCAAAAGCTGACAAACTGCTCAGAAGACATAACTAACACATGGAAAAGTGACAAGTACATATAGTCATGCGAAAATAAAAGAGGTGGAGGAGTAAAAGGAGGGGGAGACACAGATATAGGCATGTCATGCCCTTCTAAAATCCAAAAAGTGAGAAGCCGACACGGCCAGTCCGCTCCTGCCCGTGCCACCTCCGTGTCGCCGGGTTTGTGCCAGAGCCGCGGTGAACCCTGATGGCCAGCCCCCCTCTCCCAATACTGGTGCCTGTCCGCTGGTGGGTCGAGCGAGCCCCCCTGTGGTGGAGGCAGCTCTAAGCTTTTTAATTTAAATTGTCTCTCTAATTTGAATGAATACACTTTAAATCCATTTACAAGGATCTATTGGAGGGCAAGTCTCATGCCAGCAGCCGCGTAATTCCAGCTCCAGTAGCGTCCACTAAAGCTGCTGCAGTTAAAAAGCTTTTATAAGGATCAAGCTCGGCTGTCCACCGCAAGGCATCCTACTGCCAGTCCCAGCCCCTATGCCTTGGGGTGCCTCCTGATGCTCTTCACTGAGTATCCCGTGGTCCCGAAGCATTTCCTTTGAAAAAATGAAGTGTCCAAACTACAGGTGGTGTAGCTTGCTTAACAGCCGGGATAATCCGCTGACTAGCAGACCCTGCTACTAGGCACAAAGTATTTCCTGGGCTAGATGCAGTTAAAAATTTGTAATTAGATACTCTCGTTGGATGCTGAGAAAGCATTCCATAGAGTCTCCTGGCACGCCATATATGATTCTCTTAAAAAGCTTGGGGTAGGGGTCTAGGGGACCCTTTTATAGCCAAAATCACGGCCCTGTATCGCAATACGTCACCTAGGCTGAAGATACATGGAACTGTAGCACCCTGAGGGCTCGGTTGCTACAGAGGTATTGCACCTCACCCAGAGGTGTGATATCTCACTCTCAGGTAAGGATGTAGTGTGGATCAGGACCCGACACCTGCATGCATTACACCACATTGCCGTGGGGCAGGGCGACCAATATGCCCCTGAGATGGGCACGACAGTCCCTGTCCCTGGCTGGAGTGGGGGGAGGGAACACTGAGGAAGGGGAACCCTGTAGTGCAGGAGCAGGGAGGAAGCAGTTCCTGGGTGCATTGAGAAGGGAGTATAAAAGGTGGGCACCATCTTAGTTCAGTGCAGAGAAGTCTGAGCAGAAGTGGCAGGGAGCAGGGGCTCTGCATGAGCTCTGCTCCGGAGGCGGGCCTAGTAACAGAGGCCCAGGCCTGGAAGAGCGAGAAGGAAGGAAGAGGAGCGGAGAAGGCTCCAGGAACGAGGAACGAAGGGATCTCAGGGGTGCGGACGGGCGAGTCGCCACCGCACGCCAGAATCCACCTGCGTGGAGGGGTCAGGCCAAAGGGGGAGACCGGTCCCCGAAACTAGTGGAGGCAGGAAACGACCCTCAGCTAGAAACAGGAGGCTGTGACATTTTATGTGGCGCAGCCCCTCGCTACACCCGCTAGGAAGGCACCACATAGGGTCAGGGAAACTGGCGCCAAGTTTACCAAGAGGAGGCCCGAGGCAGCCGGACAGAAGGGTTGGTAAGAAAGGCCAGACAAAGGACACACAAAGGCGGTCCTGTGAAGCGCTCCAAAGTTATCTGGGAGTTGTCTGAGCCCCTCACCTGGTGAGCACAGTACGACTTGGGCAGCCGTTACCTGCAGACGTGGTCTGGATAATAAGAACTGTGAGTAAAGGCCCTGGACTGCATCACTGACTCCGTGTCATTACTGCTGCTGCCCTGCACCATCACCCCCATCCTCCGCATACACTGCCCTGAGGCTATACTCCTCCCGTGGGGAGTTATGCTACGCTCTGCTGCACCCACAACACCAGCCTCAGCGGTCTGCCCTGGAGCGGCGGTTCACTCTGACCGCAATCCACGGGTGGCGTAGTCGGACATTTAAACATCAAAACCACATAAATAGTTCCGCCACTGGTTTGACCGCCCTGAGCCACGGAACCGGGTTGCCGCCACGGAGACTACAACCACCAGCATCCACCAAAAAGGGTCCGGCTCCGGGTGTCCCAAGGCCCAGGGGGCGCGTCAGAACATTTTCATCACCTTTCACAATCACCAATGGGACAAGGCAGGGATGTTCTCTGTCCCCTCTCTTATACATCCTAGTGACGGAGCACCTGCTCTCATCAATTCGCCATAACCCCAATATTAGGTGGATTGAGGTGGGAGGCACCGAGTACAGGTGCTCTCTATTTGCTGATGATGTCCTAGTATATATCACTCAATCACATACAGTTATATGAAAAAGTTTGGGCACCCCTATTAATCTTAATCTTAATGTTTTATAAAAATTGGTGTTTTTGCAACAGCTTTTTCAGTTTGATATATGTAATAACTGCTGGACACAGTAATGTTTCTGCCTTGAAATTAGGTTTATTGTACTAACAGAAAATGTGCAATCTGCATTCAAACAAAATTTGACAGGTGCATAAGTATGGGCACCTCAACAGAAAAGTGACATTAATATTTAGTAGATCCTCCTTTTGCAAAAATAACAGCCTCTAGTCGCTTCCTGTAGCTTTTAATGATTTCCTGGATCCTGGATGAAGGTATTTTTGACCATTCCTCTTTACAAAACAATTCCAGTTCAGTTAAGTTTGATGGTCGCTGAGCATGGACAGCCCTCTTCAAATGATCCCACAGATGTTCAATGATATTCAGGTCTGGGGACTGGGATGGCCATTCCAGAACATTGTAATTGTTCCTCTGCATGAATGCCTGAGTAGATTTGGAGCGGTGTTTTGGATCATTGTCTTGCTGAAAGATCCATTCCCTGCATAACTTCAACTTTGTCACTGATTCTTGAACATTATTGTCAAGAATCTGCTGATACTGAGTGGAATCCATGCGTCCCTCAACTTTAACAAGATTCCCGGTGCCGGCATTGGCCACACAGCCCCAAAGCATGATGGAACCTCCACCAAATTTTACTGTGGGTAGCAAGTGTTTTTCTTGGAATGCTGTGTTTTTTTGCCGCCGTGCATAACGCCTTTTTGTATGACCAAACAACTCAATCTTGGTTTCATCAGTCCACAGGACCTTCTTCCAAAAAGAAATTGGCTTCCCCAAATGTGCTTTTGCATACCTCAGCCGACTCTGTTTGTGGCGTGCTTGCAGAAACGGCTTCTTTCGCATCACTCTCCCATACAGCTTCTCTTTGTGCAAAGTGCGTTGTATAGTTGACCGATGCACAGTGACTCCATCTGCAGCAAGTTGATGCTGCAGCTCTCTGGAGGTGGTCTGAGGATTGTCCTTGACTGATCTCACCATTCTTCTTCTCAGCCTTTCTGATGTTTTTCTTGGCCTGCCACTTCTGGCCTTAACAAGAACTGTCCCTGTGTTCTTCCATTTCCTTACTATGTTCCTCACAGTGGAAACTGACAGGTTAAATCTCTGAGACAGCTTTTTTATCCTTCCCCTGAACAACTATGTTGAATAATCTTTGTTTTCAGATCATTTGACAGTTGTTTTGAGGAGCCCATGATGCCACTCTTCAGAGGAGATTCATACAGGAGAACAACTTGCAAGTGGCCACTTTAAGTAGCTTTTCTCATGATTGCAAACGCCTGGCTATGAAGTTCAAAGCTCAATGAGGTTACAAAACCAAAAAAAGGGCTTTAGTAAGTCAGTAAAAAGTAGGTAGGAGTATTTAAACCAAGAAAATGATAAGGGTGCCCATATTTATGCACCTGTCAAATTTTGTTTGAATGCAGATTGCACATTTTCTGTTAGTACAATAAACCTCATTTCAAGGCAGAAACATTACTGTGTCCAACAGTTATTACATATATCAAAGTGAAATAGCTGTTGCAAAAACACCAATTTTTATAAAACATTAAGCTTAAGATTAATAGGGGTGCCCAAACTTTTTCATATAACTGTATGTGGGTCTGTGGGGACAATATATTAAATGCTGGTCTGTGGTAACATTATATTATATGTGGGTCTGTGAGGACATTATATTATATGTGGGTCTGTGAGGACATTATATTATATGTGGGTCTGTGAGGACATTATATTATATGTGGGTCTGTGGGGACATTATATTATATGTGGATCTGTGAGGATATTATATTATATGTGGGTCTGTGAGGACATTATATTATATGTGGGTCTGTGGGGACATTATATTATATGTGGGTCTGTGAGGACATTATATTATATGTGGATCTGTGAGGATATTATATTATATGTGGGTCTGTGAGGACATTATATTATATGTGGGTCTGTGGGGACATTATATTATATGTGGGTCTGTGGTGACATTATATTATATGTGGGTCTGTGAGGACATTATATTATATGTGGGTCTGTGGTGACATTATATTATATGTGGGTCCGTGAGGACATTATATTATATGTGGGTCTGTGGTGACATTATATTATATGTGGGTCTGTGAGGACATTATATTATATGTGGGTCTGTGGGGACATTATATTATATGTGGGTCCGTGAGGACATTATATTATATGTGGGTCTGTGAGGACATTATATTATATGTGGGTCTGTGGGGACATTATATTATATGTGGGTCTGTGAGGACATTATATTATATGTGTGTCTGTGGGGACATTATATTATATTTGGGTCTGTGGGTACATTATATTATATGTGGGTCTGTGGGGACATTATATTATATGTGGGTCTGTGGTAATATTATATTATATTTGGGTCTGTGGTGACATTATATTATATGTGGGTCTGTGGGGACATTATATTATATGTGGGTCTGTGAGGACATTATATTATATGTGGGTCTGTGGGGACATTATATTATATGTGGGTCTGTGAGGACATTATATTATATGTGGGTCTGTGGGGACATTATATTATATGTGGGTCTGTGAGGACATTATATTATATGTGGGTCTGTGAGGACATTATATTATATTTGGGTCTGTGGGTACATTATATTATATGTGGGTCTGTGAGGACATTATATTATATGTGGGTCTGTGGGGACATTATATTATATGTGGGTCTGTGAGGACATTATATTATATGTGTGTCTGTGGGGACATTATATTATATTTGGGTCTGTGGGTACATTATATTATATATGGGTCTGTGGGGACATTATATTATATGTGGGTCTGTGGGGACATTATATTATATGTGGGTCTGTGAGGACATTATATTATATGTGGGTCTGTGGTAATATTATATTATATGTGGGTCTGTGGTGACATTATATTATATGTGGGTCTGTGGGGACATTATATTATATGTGGGTCTGTGGGGACATTATATTATATGTGGGTCTGTGGGGACATTATATTATATGTGGGTCTGTGAGGACATTATATTATATGTGGGTCTGTGGTAATATTATATTATATGTGGGTCTGTGGTGACATTATATTATATGTGGGTCTGTGGGGACATTATATTATATGTGGGTCTGTGAGACATTATATTATATGTGGGTCTGTGAGGACATTATATTATATTTGGGTCTGTGGGTACATTATATTATATGTGGGTCTGTGAGGACATTATATTATATGTGGGTCTGTGAGGACATTATATTATATGTGGGTCTGTGGGTACATTATATTATATGTGGGTCTGTGAGGATATTATATTATATGTGGGTCTGTGGGGACATTATATTATATTTGGGTCTGTGGCAGGGGTGGGCAATTAATTTTGCCAGGGGGCCGCATGAGAAATTGGGATGGTTTTAGAGGGCCGGACTAATATAATTAACTCCGTTCTAGCAATACTGTATATATATGACGCGCCCCCTGGGCCAGTGTTGTTTGGGGGATACCCGGAGCCGGATCAGATGGGGGTTGTAGTCTCCGAGTGGCGGTGACCCGGTCCGTGCCCAGGGTGTCAAGCTCAGTGTGTGGCAGTCCTACAGATGTTACTGGATGTTCTTTAGTGTCGACTACGCCACCCGTTGATTTGCGGTCAATACGGCCGCCGCTGCAGCAGGGTCCGCTGAGGCTGGTGGTGTGTGTGCAGCTCTGGTAGTATAACCCCCAACGGGAGGGGTATAGCCTCAGGGGGTCAGGTGTAGAGGATGGTGGTTGTGGTGGTGCAGTGTGGACGGTAAGAAGACTCAGAGTCGGGCTGTGCAGTTCAGGGTCTTTACTTACTGCTGTTCTTGTGGTCACTCTGGCCTTGAGTGACCGCCCGAGCCGTGCTGCGTCCACCAGGTCCTGGACTCGGCCAACCCCCAAGTAATTCTGGAGCGTGGTCCTGAGCTCCCTTTCTGACGTTCCTTTCCTCTGTCCTACCCCACCAGGGATCCACCTATGTCCGGCTCCCTCGGGCCTCTTGTTGGGTAAAACCCTTGTCTCTGGGTTCCCTGACCCTATTCTCGGTTTGCCTTCCGGGTGGATTTAGTGGGGGATCGTGGCAAATCCTGCCCACGACCTCCGGTCTCTGGCTGAGGATTAGTGCCCTCCACCAGCTTGGGATCCGGTACCCTTGTGCCAACTCTTCACCCTCTGGTCTAATTTTGGGTTCTTGGAGTTCCTTCTTCTCCCCCTCTGGGTCCTTCTCTTCTCCTCTCTCTCTTCTTTCAGGACTGCTTGACCCTCTACAACAGACTGACTGAAAACTGTCTGCCTGTCTGACCCTGATCTAAGATGGTTCCCACCTTATATACTCCCTCTATGTGTGAGCTCAGGTGACCAGAACCCAATGAGCTCCTAGCATTACCCAGACTGCTCCCCCTATCTGCCCCTACACTACTGGGATGTTCCACCCCCCCTCCCACTCCAGCCAGGGACAGACACTGTCGTACCTGCACATTTCTCTAGTGGGAGTACCATCGGTCTGTCCCCCGGAAATGGGATGTGTGTAGTGCATGCAGCCTACTGAGCTCAGTTCCACACTCCATCCTTACCTGGGAGTGGAATATCACACCTCTGGCTTGAGGTGCAATACCCCTGTAGCAGCCGAGTCCTCAGGGTGCTACATTCCCCCCTGGTAAATCACAGCACGTCCTCGGGCTGCAAGATAATAAAACATCCAAACATACAAATTTTTTTCATAAAACATCAACATATAAAACATATCAAACATTATATATGTACATTAGCAGCAATACTGTCTTGTTCCTCCGGCCACGGTGCAACTTGTGACCGGGTAAAGTGCGACAGTCTCTTGTAGAAAAACGGTTTCCTTATAAAACCAGTAGGGGGCACCTTAGAAAGCGCAACTATATACAAGGGGAAAGTGGCCGCTCTCAGTCCTCGGCCGGGTAATTGAAATAGGGACACACGGGTAACAGTTCACACTTTGTTCCAACGGGGAACATGTTTAAAGCAGCAACAGTTCACTGTACCCCGATGGGTAACTATTTACAGTCTCTTTAACGACGGCGTCCTCCTGCTCCTTCTTTATCTTCAGACCCGTCCGGGTCCTCTTGCTCCTCCTCCGTCAGGCGATGCACATGGAGGGCGTAGGGTCCTTTGGCACACTTGTGCCGGGTGAACGTGACCTCGTCCCCTACGTACAGGTCACGACCTCTGTGTCCCTCCGGCAGATGGCTTTCTACGTCTCTGCGGGTGACAAAGACGTCGCCGGGGGTGTGATGGTCTCTTATGAAGCCCCACCCATGCTGCAGGTTGAATTTAATCACAGTCCCGGTGGTACGGGGACCATGAGCTGCACGGGGGTTCCTCCTGGTCCGGCTCTTCTGCCCTGCGCTCTGTTCCTGCAGCCGCTGCTCACGGATCCGCCTCTCTTTCCGCTCTTGCTCGAAGGCTGCCAACTGCTGGCGGCAGCACTCCACTCGCTCTGCTGCGGCTGCCTGCGTTTCTTGAGTGAACCCCATGAGGTCTCCTCCGGTGGGGTCCCACTCGAATTGTGCTTCTTCTAGCGGGAGCGGGGTTCTCCTGACGGGCTTCGGAGCCGGAATCAGGGGCTCGCACAGGGGCCTTGCTCTTTGGAGTTCCAGTTGGTAGTACTCCTGGGGCCATACAAAGGGCTGCCCATCCGGGCACGTGTGCTGGGCAAATAGATCTTCGCCCAGGTGCGGCACTCTAGATGTTGAGGGCGCGTTGATGGTAGCGGCGCCCGGGTTGACCAGGCCTTGCGACCAGGCTTGGGGCACCCTAAAGGTAAAGGGCACCGTAAGGACGGCGGTGCCCGGGGTTACTCGGCCCTGCGACCAGGCCGGTGGCTCCGCGGAGGTAGGGGGCGCTGTTGGAATTGCGGCGCCCGGGGGGGTACTAGGCCTTGCGACCAGGCCGATGGTATTTCCTGTTTGGTCGCGCTCAGGGTCGAGGCGTGTGACGTCACAGGGGTCGCGGCCGCGGCTTCTACTTGAGGCCTAGTCCGGCACGGTGACGATGCAGCGACGGGCACGGCAGGGGGAATTTCGGGCTCTGCGACGGGGAGCTGGGGCAGGCACGCGGTTTCCCGGCTCGGGGTAGAGACGTCCCCTTTACCTGCCTCCGTTCGTTCGGCTCCCTTCTCGGCGCAGTCTCCGGCCTTGGGTCCTCCTGCACCATCCTCAGAGGCGGTCTGTCTCCTCGTCTCGGGTGGCGTGCTCCGCTGACGGGTTTCGGTCTGCTGGGCCATCTCACGGCTCCACTCCGCCAACGTCTCTCGCTGCACCTGGGCCATCCTCCGTGCGAGGCCCTCCAGCGCGGTCTGTGCACACTCCCGGTCTCGGGGGAGCTGTGCCAGGACCTCCACTAGGCCTAGTGGGGTTGTTGCTTGCAGCAGGCTCCTGACCACTGGGTCGGTGCTCCTGTCTCTCCCTCCATCTCCGGGTGTGTTCTCTCCAGACTGCTCCAGGCGGCACCCATCTTTGCTCTTTTGTTCTGTCTCCGCCCACATTGAGGGTGGTCCCGGGGCAACTTGGTGCTTGTCAGTTCCAGGGGCAGTTTTTTCACGCTGATGGACACTTCTAGCATCACAGTCTCTGTTGGTGGGCGCGGTTTCCGCTTTTGGCGCCATTCTTCGACCTGGCCCACGATGGGAGGTGGCCTCTTGCCACCCTCTGGCACGCCCATAATGGCGTCCGCTCTTCCAAGGCGGGAAATCTTTGGAAATGGCGGGAATCGTCTCCCAGTGGCGGGAAACTCCATGGATGGCGGGAAAAAGCTGCAAATGGTGGACAACCGGCGGGAAACCACCTGTGATGGGGTCCGTTGGCGGGGACCCTCCGGAACCGGCGGGAGACTTCTTTTTGAGGTAACGGTGAACTTTTCTTCAGGCACGCAGTACCCGGTTGTTGCGGGCACGTGATCCTGCCGACTACGCCAAAGTTGACGCGCCCCCTGGGCCAGTGTTGTTTGGGGGATACCCGGAGCCGGATCAGATGGGGGTTGTAGTCTCCGAGTGGCGGTGACCCGGTCCGTGCCCAGGGTGTCAAGCTCAGTGTGTGGCAGTCCTACAGATGTTACTGGATGTTCTTTAGTGTCGACTACGCCACCCGTTGATTTGCGGTCAATACGGCCGCCGCTGCAGCAGGGTCCGCTGAGGCTGGTGGTGTGTGTGCAGCTCTGGTAGTATAACCCCCAACGGGAGGGGTATAGCCTCAGGGGGTCAGGTGTAGAGGATGGTGGTTGTGGTGGTGCAGTGTGGACGGTAAGAAGACTCAGAGTCGGGCTGTGCAGTTCAGGGTCTTTACTTACTGCTGTTCTTGTGGTCACTCTGGCCTTGAGTGACCGTCCGAGCCGTGCTGCGTCCACCAGGTCCTGGACTCGGCCAACCCCCAAGTAATTCTGGAGCGTGGTCCTGAGCTCCCTTTCTGACGTTCCTTTCCTCTGGCCTACCCCACCAGGGATCCACCTATGTCCGGCTCCCTCGGGCCTCTTGTTGGGTAAAACCCTTGTCTCTGGGTTCCCTGACCCTATTCTCGGTTTGCCTTCCGGGTGGATTTAGTGGGGGATCGTGGCAAATCCTGCCCACGACCTCCGGTCTCTGGCTGAGGATTAGTGCCCTCCACCAGCTTGGGATCCGGTACCCTTGTGCCAACTCTTCACCCTCTGGTCTAATTTTGGGTTCTTGGAGTTCCTTCTTCTCCCCCTCTGGGTCCTTCTCTTCTCCTCTCTCTCTTCTTTCAGGACTGCTTGACCCTCTACAACAGACTGACTGAAAACTGTCTGCCTGTCTGACCCTGATCTAAGATGGTTCCCACCTTATATACTCCCTCTATGTGTGAGCTCAGGTGACCAGCACCCAATGAGCTCCTAGCATTACCCAGACTGCTCCCCCTATCTGCCCCTACACTACTGGGATGTTCCACCCCCCCTCCCACTCCAGCCAGGGACAGACACTGTCGTACCTGCACATTTCTCTAGTGGGAGTACCATCGGTCTGTCCCCCGGAAATGGGATGTGTGTAGTGCATGCAGCCTACTGAGCTCAGTTCCACACTCCATCCTTACCCGGGAGTGGAATATCACACCTCTGGCTTGAGGTGCAATACCCCTGTAGCAGCCGAGTCCTCAGGGTGCTACATATACATATGCTATCTTTTCATAAACAAACAGTATGTTAAACAATGCAAAGATTTAAAATACAATGAAAATACGGAGGACCTAATTACATCATTATTTAATGATAAGATGTTGAACTGCAACCAGCTTGTGATTGTTCACTTTAGAAAATTATATTATATTTGGGTCTGTGGGTACATTATATTATATGTGGGTCTGTGAGGACATTATATTATATGTGGGTATGTGGGGACATTATATTATATGTGGGTCTGTGAGGACATTATATTATATGTGTGTCTGTGGGGACATTATATTATATTTGGGTCTGTGGGTACATTATATTATATGTGGGTCTGTGAGGACATTATATTATATGTGGGTCTGTGAGGACATTATATTATATGTGGATCTGTGAAGATATTATATTATATGTGGGTCTGTGAGGACATTATATTATATATGGGTCTTTGAGGATATTATATTATATGTGGGTCTGTGAGGACATTATATTATATGTGGGTCAGTGCGGACATTATATTATATGTGGGTCTGTGAGGACATTATATTATATGTGGGTCTGTGGGGACATTATATTATATGTGGGTCTGTGAGGACATTATATTATATGTGGGTCTGTGGGGACATTATATTATATGTGGGTCTGTGAGGACATTATATTATATGTGGGTCTGTGAGGACATTATATTATATGTGGGTCTGTGAGGACATTATATTATATGTGGGTCTGTGAGGACATTATATTATATGTGGATCTGTGAAGATATTATATTATATGTGGGTCTGTGAGGACATTATATTATATATGGGTCTTTGAGGATATTATATTATATGTGGGTCTGTGAGGACATTATATTATATGTGGGTCAGTGCGGACATTATATTATATGTGGGTCTGTGAGGACATTATATTATATGTGGGTCTGTGGGGACATTATATTATATGTGGGTCTGTGAGGACATTATATTATATGTGGGTCTGTGGGGACATTATATTATATGTGGGTCTGTGGGAACATTATATTATATGTGGGTCTGTGGGGACATTATATTATATGTGGATCTGTGGGGACAATATATTATATGTGGAACTGTGGGACGTTATATTATATGTGGGGCTGTGGGGACATTATATGTGGGTCTGTGGGGTCATTATATTATATGTGGGTCTGTGGGGACATTATATTATATGTGGGTCTGTGGGGTCATTACATTATATGTGGGTCTGTGAGGACATTATATTATATGTGGGACTCTGGGACATTATATTATATGTGGGTCTGTGAGGGCATTATATTATATGTGGGTCTGTGGGGACATTATATTATATGTGGGTCTGTGGGAACATTATATTATATGTGGGTCTGTGGGGACATTATATTATATGTGGATCTGTGGGGTCATTACATTATATGTGGGTCTGGCGTAACATTATATTATATGTGGGTCTGTGGGAACCTTATATTATATGTGGGTCTGTGGTAACATTATATTATATGTGGGTCTGTGGTAACATTATATTATATATGGGTCTATGGGGTCATTACATTATATGTGGGTCTGGGGTAACATTATATTATATGTGGGTCTGTGGGAACATTATATTATATGTGGATCTGTGGGGTCATTACATTATATGCGGGTCTGGGGTAACATTATATTATATGTGGGTCTGTGGGAACATTATATTATATGTGGGTCTGTGGTAACATTATATTATATGTGGGTCTGTGGTAACATTATATTATATATGGGTCTATGGGGTCATTACATTATATGTGGGTCTGGGATAACATTATATTATATGTGGGTCTGTGGGAACATTATATTATATGTGGGTCTGTGGGGTCATTACATTATATGTGGGTCTGGGATAACATTATATTATATGTGGGTCTGTGGGAACATTATATTATATGTGGTCTGAGGTAACTAGTGTTGAGCGATACCTTCCGATATCGGGAAATATCGGATCGGATTGGATCGGACCGATACCGAAAAAGTATCGGATATCGCCGATTCCGATACCGGAAACCAATGCAAGTCAATGGGACAGAAATATCGGAATGAAAATAAACCCTTTCTTTCCTTGTAGGTTAATTCTACATGAAGGAAAACAACTAAGAATAATGTAGAATGTATTGGGGGAGGTGGGGGAGACAATAAAGGCATAGAGGTTTAGCCCAATCAAATGGAATAGCAGGAATTAATATTTTTTTTAAGACGTTCTGAGTTACGGAAATATTGACTATGTTAAGTATTTTTATATTTTGTCAGATATTTATGTTTCACTACTTCCATGCTCTTCACCTTCTTTTTTACTTCTCCCACACTTTCTCCTTCATCATCCTCAGCATCTTTTTCATCCACTTCTTCTTCACCTTCTTCATCTTCTTCTTCTTCACCTTCTTCGTATTATTCTTTTTTTTTACATTCTTCATATTCTACTTCTTCATCTTCTTCATATTCTTCTTCTTCATCATATTCTTATTTGTGACAGGCATTCCTGTAGCTGTTATCTATAAAAGGTTGGACATTACACCTTTCGTTCTGCCCGTCACAAAAGATTTACAACAGGATTTGTCCGCGTTCAGTTTGGCCTGCAGTAGCAGGCCTTTTCCAGGGGCACCACGAGGAGGAACGGACTCACCCCCATACACTGCTTAGTCATCTTCTGCTTATAATTTAGATATTATCTTTTGCTCTGATTTTTAGTCTTATGCTTAATGTTCTTCCGCTTTTTGTTCTGCAGCTTCTTGTATTTCTGCTTCTTGGTTTTCTGTCTCTTGTTCTTCTGTATCTTGGTGCTTGTCTTCTCTTCTTTGTCCTCTTGGTCAACTTCTTCAGGGTCATCTTCTTGGTCTTCTTCGGGGTGGTCTTCAGGGTCGTCGTCTTCGGGGGTCCTCGTCTTCGGGGTCCTCGTCTTCTTCGGGTTGGTCTTCTGGATCCTCGTCTTCGGGGTGGTCTTCAGGGTCCTCGTCTTCTTCGGGGTGGTCTTCAAGGTCCTCGTCTTCAGGGTCGTCGTCTTCGGGGTCCTCGTCTTCTTAGGGTTGGTCTTCAGGGTCCTCGTCTTCAGCGTCCTCGTCAGGGAGATCCAGAGTGATTACCAAGAACCATTTCAAAAAGCTTGAACTTCGAAATGTAGCAGAAGGTACAAGAAAGCTGAGGAACTACCGAGGACCAGCTGACGGTACTGGAACCCGGATGGGTAGCAGAAGGTACAAGAGCCAATGGAACTGCCGAAGACCAGCTGACGGTACTGGAACTCGGTTACTAAGCAGGAGGTACCTGTGCCAGAAAGCACTACCAAGGACCAGCAGACGTTGGTGGAACTTGGATACCGAGAAGGAGGCACCTAATCCAAAGGCACTGCCGAGAACCAGCTGACGGTACTGGAACCCGGATGGGTAGCAGAAGGTACCCATGTAAAAAAAAGTTCAAGGCCGCGAGCCGGCCGCAGTTACCAAAACCCACAGTCCTACAGGGGGTGCTTGTCCTATTGGCACTATGGAACCAGCCTTCATTGCCAGATCCCGCAGCCCACATAGGAGTCACCTAAACTGCAGGCACCATAGAGTCGGCTAACCCGACCGCAACACGACAGGACAACGCATTGGAGGCAAAGTGACGTTGACACTACCCGGAAACAGCTGGCGTGCTGGAACCAGGCTGGGCAGGAGGGAGTACCCGTGCCAAAGACACTGCCGAGAACCAGCTGACGGTACTGGAACCCGGATGGGTAGAAGAAGGTACAAGAGCAAATGGAACTACCGAGGACCAGCTGACGGTACTGGAACCCGGATGGGTAGAAGAAGGTACAAGAGCCAATGGAACTGCCGAAGACCAGCTGACGGTACTGGAACTCGGTTAGTAAGCAGGAGGTACCTGTGCCAGAAAGCACTACCAAGGACCAGCAGACGTTGGTGGAACTTGGATACCGAGAAGGAGGCACCTAATCCAAAGGCACTGCCGAGAACCAGCTGACGGTACTGGAACCCGGATGGGTAGCAGAAGGTACCCATGTAAAAAAAAGTTCAAGGCCGCGAGCCGGCCGCAGTTACCAAAACCCACAGTCCTACAGGGGGTGCTTGTCTTATTGGCACTATGGAACCAGCCTTTATTGCCAGATCCCACAGCCCACATAGGAGTCACCTGAACTGCAGGCACCATAGAGTCGGATAACCCGACCGCAACACGACAGGACAACGCATTGGAGGCAAAGTGACGTTGACACTACCCGGAAACAGCTGGCGTGCTGGAACCAGGCTGGGCAGGAGGGAGTACCCGTGCCAAAGTCACTGCCGAGAACCAGCTGACGGTACTGGAACCCGGATGGGTAGTAGAAGGTACAAGAGCAAATGGAACTACCGAGGACCAGCTGACGGTACTGGAACCCGGATGGGTAGCAGAAGGTACAAGAGCCAATGGAACTGCCGAAGACCAGCTGACGGTACTGGAACTCGGTTAGTAAGCAGGAGGTACCTGTGCCAGAAAGCACTACCAAGGACCAGCAGACGTTGGTGGAACTTGGATACCGAGAAGGAGGCACCTAATCCAAAGGCACTGCCGAGAACCAGCTGACGGTACTGGAACCCGGATGGGTAGCAGAAGGTACCCATGTAAAAAAAAGTTCAAGGCCGCGAGCCGGCCGCAGTTACCAAAACCCACAGTCCTACAGGGGGTGCTTGTCCTATTGGCACTATGGAACCAGCCTTCATTGCTAGATCCCCCAGCCCACATAGGAGTCACCTAAACTACAGGCACCATAGAGTCGGCTAACCCGACCGCAACACGACAGGACAACGCATTGGAGGCAAAGTGACGTTGACACTACCCGGAAACAGCTGGCGTGCTGGAACCAGGCTAGGCAGGAGGGAGTACCCGTGCCAAAGACACTGCCGAGAACCAGCTGACGGTACTGGAACCCGGATGGGTAGTAGAAGGTACAAGAGCCAATGGAACTGCCGAAGACCAGCTGACGGTACTGGAACTCGGTTACTAAGCAGGAGGTACCTGTGCCAGAAAGCACTACCAAGGACCTGCCAACGTTGGTGGAACTTGGATACCGAGAAGGAGGCACCTAATCCAAAGGCACTGCCGAGAACCAGCTGACGGTACTGGAACCCGGATGGGTAGCAGAAGGTACCCATGTAAAAAAAAGTTCAAGGCCGCGAGCCGGCCGCAGTTACCAAAACCCACAGTCCTACAGGGGGTGCTTGTCCTATTGGCACTATGGAACCAGCCTTCATTGCCAGATCCCGCAGCCCACATAGGAGTCACCTAAACTGCAGGCACCATAGAGTCGGCTAACCCGACCGCAACACGACAGGACAACGCATTGGAGGCAAAGTGACGTTGACACTACCCGGAAACAGCTGGCGTGCTGGAACCAGGCTGAGCAGGAGGGAGTACCCGTGCCAAAGACACTGCCGAGAACCAGCTGACGGTACTGGAACCCGGATGGGTAGTAGAAGGTACAAGAGCAAATGGAACTACCGAAGACCAGCTCACAGTACTGGAACCCGGATGGGTAGAAGAAGGTACAAGAGCCAATGGAACTGCCGAAGACCAGCTGACGGTACTGGAACTCGGTTACTAAGCAGGAGGTACCTGTGCCAGAAAGCACTACCAAGGACCAGCAGACGTTGGTGGAACTTGAATACCGAGAAGGAGGCACCTAATCCAAAGGCACTGCCGAGAACCAGCTGACGGTACTGGAACCCGGATGGGTAGCAGAAGGTACCCATATAAAAAAAAGTTCAAGGCCGCGAGATGGCCGCAGTTGCCAAAACCCACAGTCCTACAAGGGGTGCTTGTCCTATTGGCACTATGGAACCAGCCTTCATTGCCAGATCCCGCAGCCCACATAGGAGTCACCTAAACTGCAGGCACCATAGAGTCGGCTAACCCGACCGCAACACGACAGGACAACGCATTGGAGGCAAAGTGACGTTGACACTACCCGGAAACAGCTGGCGTGCTGGAACCAGGCTGGGCAGGAGGGAGTACCCGTGCCAAAGACACTGCCGAGAACCAGCTGACGGTACTGGAACCCTGATGGGTAGTAGAAGGTACAAGAGCAAATGGAAGTACCGAGGACCAGCTGACGGTACTGGAACGCGGATGGGTAGAAGAAGGTATAAGAGCCTATGGAACTGCCGAAGACCAGCTGACGGTACTGGAACTCGGTTACTAAGCAGGAGGTACCTGTGCCAGAAAGCACTACCAAGGACCAGCAGACGTTGGTGGAACTTGAATACCGAGAAGGAGGCACCTAATCCAAAGGCACTGCCGAGAACCAGCTGACGGTACTGGAACCCGGATGGGTAGCAGAAGGTACCCATGTAAAAAAAAGTTCAAGGCCGCGAGCCGGCCGCAGTTACCAAAACTCACAGTCCTACAGGGGGTGCTTGTCCTATTGGCACTATGGAACCAGCCTTCATTGCCAGATCCCGCAGCCCACATAGGAGTCACCTAAACTGCAGGCACCATAGAGTCGGCTAACCCGACCGCAACACGACAGGACAACGCATTGGAGGCAAAGTGACTTTGACACTACCCAGAAACAGCTGGCGTGCTGGAACCAGGCTGGGCAGGAGGGAGTACCCGTGCCAAAGTCACTGCCGAGAACCAGCTGACGGTACTGGAACCCGGATGGGTAGTAGAAGGTACAAGAGCAAATGGAACTACCGAGGACCAGCTGACGGTACTGGAACCCGGATGGGTAGCAGAAGGTACAAGAGCCAATGGAACTGCCGAAGACCAGCTGACGGTACTGGAACTCGGTTAGTAAGCAGGAGGTACCTGTGCCAGAAAGCACTACCAAGAACCAGCAGACGTTGGTGGAACTTGGATACCGAGAAGGAGGCACCTAATCCAAAGGCACTGCTGAGAACCAGCTGACGGTACTGGAACCCGGATGGGTAGTAGAAGGTACAAGAGCAAATGGAACTACCGAGAACCAGCTGGCGGTGCTGGAACCCAGGGTAAATACTAAAAATAGAGTGGAGCCAGAGGTGTAATTGGAGCAAGTCTTAAATCAGTAGTACAGTGGATGTGGACAAAGCAGGAGAATTTGCCGGACACACAGCAGCGGAACAGCTGACGTTACTGAACCCCAATAACACTGGAGCAAGCGTTGACTGTGCAGACGGCACTTCTGAGCAGCAACTAGCGGTATTGGAGCCCAGGGTAAATACTAAAAACAGAGGAGCCAGACGTGTATTTGAAGGAGGTTTTAAATCAGTAGTACAGTCGATGTGGACAAAGCAGGAGAATTTGCCGGACACACAGCTGGGGATCAGCTGACGTTACTGAACCCCAATAACACTGGAGCAAGAGTTGACTGTGCAGACGGCACTTCTGAGCAGCAACTAGCGGTATTGGAGCCCAGGGTAAATACTAAAAACAGAGGAGCCAGAGGTATATTTGGAAGAGGTTTTAAATCAGTAGTACAGTGGATGTGGACAAAGCAGGAGAATTTGCCGGACACACAGCTGGGGATCAGCTGACGTTACTGAACCCCAATAACACTGGAGCAAGCGTTGACTGTGCAGACGGCACTTCTGAGCAGCAACTAGCGGTATTGGAGCCCAGGGTAAATGCTAAAAACAGAGGAGCCAGAGGTGTATTTGGAGGAGGTTTTAAATCAGTAGTACAGTGGATGTGGACAAAGCAGGAGAATTTGCCGGACACACAGCTGGGGATCAGCTGACGTTACTGAACCCCAATAACACTGGAGCAAGCGTTGACTGTGCAGACGGCACTTCTGAGCATCAACTAGTGGTATTGGAGCCCAGGGTAAATACTAAAAACAGAGGAGCCAGAGGTGTATTTGGAGAAGGTTTTAAATCAGTAGTACAGTGGATGTGGACAAAGCAGGAGAAATTGCCGTCCGCACAGCAGGGGAACAGCTGACGTTACCGAACCCCAATAACACTGGAGCAAGTGTTGACTGTGCAGACGGCACTTCCGAGCGCCAACTGGCGGTGTTGGAGCTCAGGGATAATACTGAAAACAGAGGAGCCAGAGGTGTAATTGGAGCAACTTTAAAATCTGTAGTAGTGAGAATGTGGACAGAGCAGGAGAAATTGCCGTCCGCACAGCAGGGGAACAGCTGACGTTACTGAACCCCAATAACATGGCAGCAAGTGTTGACTGTGCAGACGGCATTTCCGAGCGCCAACTGGCGGTGTTGGAGCTCAGGGATAATACTGAAAACAGAGGAGCCAGAGGTGTATTTGGAGGAGGTTTTAAATCAGTAGTACAGTGGATGTGGACAGAGCAGGAGGAATTGCCGTCCGCACAGCAGGGGAACAGCTGACGTTACTGAACCCCAATAACACGGCAGCAAGTGTTGACTGTGCAGACGGCACTTCCGAGCGCCAACTGGCGGTGTTGGAGCTCAGGGATAATACTGAAAACAGAGGAGCCAGAGGTGTAATTGGAGCAACTTTAAAATCTGTAGTAGTGAGAATGTGGACAGAGCAGGAGAAATTGCCGTCCGCACAGCAGGGGAACAGCTGACGTTACTGAACCCCAATAACATGGCAGCAAGTGTTGACTGTGCAGACGGGACTTCCGAGCGCCAACTGGCGGTGTTGGAGCTCAGGGATAATACTGAAAACAGAGGATCCAGAGGTGTATTTGGAGGAGGTTTTAAATCAGCAGTACAGTGGATGTGGAGAGAGCAGGAGAAATTGCCGTCCGCACAGCAGGGGAACAGCTGACGTTACTGAACCCCAATAACACGGCAGCAAGTGTTGACTGTGCAGACGGCACTTCCGAGCGCCAACTGGCGGTGTTGGAGCTCAGGGATAATACTGAAAACAGAGGAGCCAGAGTTGTAATTGGAGCAACTTTAAAATCTGTAGTAGTGAGAATGTGGACAGAGCAGGAGAAATTGCCGTCCGCACAGCAGGGGAACAGCTGACGTTACTGAACCCCAATAACATGGCAGCAAGTGTTGACTGTGCAGACGGGACTTCCGAGCGCCAACTGGCGGTGTTGGAGCTCAGGGATAATACTGAAAACAGAGGAGCCAGAGGTGTAATTGGAGCAACTTTAAAATCTGTAGTAGTGAGAATGTGGACAGAGCAGGAGAAATTGCCGTCCGCACAGCAGGGGAACAGCTGACGTTACTGAACCCCAATAACATGGCAGCAAGTGTTGACTGTGCAGACGGGACTTCCGAGCGCCAACTGGCGGTGTTGGAGCTCAGGGATAATACTGAAAACAGAGGATCCAGAGGTGTATTTGGAGGAGGTTTTAAATCAGCAGTACAGTGGATGTGGAGAGAGCAGGAGAAATTGCCGTCCGCACAGCAGGGGAACAGCTGACATTACTGAACCCCAATAACATGGCAGCAAGTGTTGACTGTGCAGACGGCACTTCCGAGCGCCAACTGGCGGTGTTGGAGCTCAGGGATAATACTGAAAACAGAGGAGCCAGAGGTGTATTTGGAGGAGGTTTTAAATCAGTAGTACAGTAGATGTGGACAGAGCAGGAGAAATTGCCGTCCGCACAGCTGGGTAACAGCTGACGTTACTGAACCCCAATAACATGGCAGCAAGTGTTGACTGTGCAGACGGCACTTCCGAGCGCCAACTGGCGGTGTTGGAGCTCAGGGATAATACTGAAAACAGAGGAGCCAGAGGTGTATTTGGAGGAGGTTTTAAATCAGTAGTACAGTGGATGTGGACAAAGCAGGAGAAATTGCCGTCCGCACAGCAGGGGAACAGCTGACGTTACCGAACCCCAATAACACTGGAGCAAGTGTTGACTGTGCAGACGGCACTTCCGAGCACCAACTGGCGGTGTTGGAGCTCAGGGATAATACTGAAAACAGAGGAGCCAGAGGTGTAATTGGAGCAACTTTAAAATCTGTAGTAGTGAGAATGTGGACAGAGCAGGAGAAATTGCCGTCCGCACAGCAGGGGAACAGCTGACGTTACTGAACCCCAATAACATGGCAGCAAGTGTTGACTGTGCAGATGGCATTTCCGAGCGCCAACTGGCGGTGTTGGAGCTCAGGGATAATACTGAAAACAGAGGAGCCAGAGGTGTATTTGGAGGAGGTTTTAAATCAGTAGTACAGTGGATGTGGACAGAGCAGGAGGAATTGCCGTCCGCACAGCAGGGGAGCAGCTGACGTTACTGAACCCCAATAACACGGCAGCAAGTGTTGACTGTGCAGACGGCACTTCCGAGCGCCAACTGGCGGTGTTGGAGCTCAGGGATAATACTGAAAACAGAGGAGCCAGAGGTGTAATTGGAGCAACTTTAAAATCTGTAGTAGTGAGAATGTGGACAGAGCAGGAGAAATTGCCGTCCGCACAGCAGGGGAACAGCTGAAGTTACTGAACCCCAATAACATGGCAGCAAGTGTTGACTGTGCAGACAGCACTTCCGAGCGCCAACTGGCGGTGTTGGAGCTCAGGGATAATACTGAAAACAGAGGAGCCAGAGGTGTATTTGGAGGAGGTTTTAAATCAGTAGTACAGTGGATGTGGACAGAGCAGGAGGAATTGCCGTCCGCACAGCAGGGGAACAGCTGACGTTACTGAACCCCAATAACACGGCAAGTGTTGACTGTGCAGACGGCACTTCCGAGCACCAACTGGCGGTGTTGGAGCTCAGGGATAATACTGAAAACAGAGGAGCCAGAGGTGTAATTGGAGAAACTTTAAAATCTGTAGTAGTGAGAATGTGGACAGAGCAGGAGAAATTGCCGTCCGCACAGCAGGGGAACAGCTGACGTTACTGAACCCCAATAACATGGCAGCAAGTGTTGACTGTGCAGACGGGACTTCCGAGCGCCAACTGGCGGTGTTGGAGCTCAGGGATAATACTGAAAACAGAGGAGCCAGAGCTGTATTTGGAGGAGGTTTTAAATCAGTAGTACAGTGGATGTGGACAGAGCAGGAGAAATTGCCGTCCGCACAGCAGGGGAACAGCTGACGTTACTGAACCCCAATAACACGGCAGCAAGTGTTGACTGTGCAGACGGCACTTCCGAGCGCCAACTGGTAGTGTTGGAGCTCAGGGATAATACTGAAAACAGAGGAGCCAGAGTTGTAATTGGAGCAACTTTAAAATCTGTAGTAGTGAGAATGTGGACAGAGCAGGAGAAATTGCCGTCCGCACAGCAGGGGAACAGCTGACGTTACTGAACCCCAATAACATGGCAGCAAGTGTTGACTGTGCAGACGGCACTTCCGAGCGCCAACTGGCGGTGTTGGAGCTCAGGGATAATACTGAAAACAGAGGAGCCAGAGGTGTATTTGGAGGAGGTTTTAAATCAGTAGTACAGTAGATGTGGACAGAGCAGGAGAAATTGCCGTCCGCACAGCTGGGGAACAGCTGACGTTACTGAACCCCAATAACATGGCAGCAAGTGTTGACTGTGCAGACGGCACTTCCGAGCGCCAACTGGCGGTGTTGGAGCTCAGGGATAATACTGAAAACAGAGGAGCCAGAGGTGTATTTGGAGGAGGTTTTAAATCAGTAGTACAGTGGATGTGGACAGAGCAGGAGAAATTGCCGTCCGCACAGCAGGGGAACAGCTGACGTTACCGAACCCCAATAACACGGCAGCAAGTGTTGACTGTGCAGACGGCACTTCCGAGCGCCAACTGGCGGTGTTGGAGCTCAGGGATAATACTGAAAACAGAGGAGCCAGAGGTGTAATTGGAGCAACTTTAAAATCTGTAGTAGTGAGAATGTGGACAGAGCAGGAGAAATTGCCGTCCGCACAGCAGGGGAACAGCTGACGTTACTGAACCCCAATTACATGGCAGCAAGTGTTGACTGTGCAGATGGCACTTCCGAGCGCCAACTGGCGGTGTTGGAGCTCAGGGATAATACTGAAAACAGAGGAGCCAGAGGTGTATTTGGAGGAGGTTTTAAATCAGTAGTACACTGGATGTGGACAGAGCAGGAGAAATTGTCGTCCGCACAGCAGGGGAACAGCTGACGTTACTGAACCCCAATAACACGGCAGCAAGTGTTGACTGTGCAGACGGCACTTCCGAGCGCCAACTGGCGGTGTTGGAGCTCAGGGATAATACTGAAAACAGAGGAGCCAGAGGTGTAATTGGAGCAACTTTAAAATCTGTAGTAGTGAGAATGTGGACAGAGCAGGAGAAATTGCCGTCCGCACAGCAGGGGAACAGCTGACGTTACTGAACCCCAATAACATGGCAGCAAGTGTTGACTGTGCAGACGGCATTTCCGAGCGCCAACTGGCGGTGTTGGAGCTCAGGGATAATACTGAAAACAGAGGAGCCAGAGGTGTATTTGGAGGAGGTTTTAAATCAGTAGTACAGTGGATGTGGACAGAGCAGGAGGAATTGCCGTCCGCACAGCAGGGGAACAGCTGACGTTACTGAACCCCAATAACACGGCAGCAAGTGTTGACTGTGCAGACGGCACTTCCGAGCGCCAACTGGCGGTGTTGGAGCTCAGGGATAATACTGAAAACAGAGGAGCCAGAGGTGTAATTGGAGCAACTTTAAAATCTGTAGTAGTGAGAATGTGGACAGAGCAGGAGAAATTGCCGTCCGCACAGCAGGGGAACAGCTGACGTTACTGAACCCCAATAACATGGCAGCAAGTGTTGACTGTGCAGACGGGACTTCCGAGCGCCAACTGGCGGTGTTGGAGCTCAGGGATAATACTGAAAACAGAGGATCCAGAGGTGTATTTGGAGGAGGTTTTAAATCAGCAGTACAGTGGATGTGGAGAGAGCAGGAGAAATTGCCGTCCGCACAGCAGGGGAACAGCTGACGTTACTGAACCCCAATAACACGGCAGCAAGTGTTGACTGTGCAGACGGCACTTCCGAGCGCCAACTGGCGGTGTTGGAGCTCAGGGATAATACTGAAAACAGAGGAGCCAGAGGTGTAATTGGAGCAACTTTAAAATCTGTAGTAGTGAGAATGTGGACAGAGCAGGAGAAATTGCCGTCCGCACAGCAGGGGAACAGCTGACGTTACTGAACCCCAATAACATGGCAGCAAGTGTTGACTGTGCAGACGGGACTTCCGAGCGCCAACTGGCGGTGTTGGAGCTCAGGGATAATACTGAAAACAGAGGAGCCAGAGGTGTAATTGGAGCAACTTTAAAATCTGTAGTAGTGAGAATGTGGACAGAGCAGGAGAAATTGCCGTCCGCACAGCAGGGGAACAGCTGACGTTACTGAACCCCAATAACATGGCAGCAAGTGTTGACTGTGCAGACGGCATTTCCGAGCGCCAACTGGCGGTGTTGGAGCTCAGGGATAATACTGAAAACAGAGGATCCAGAGGTGTATTTGGAGGAGGTTTTAAATCAGTAGTACAGTGGATGTGGACAGAGCAGGAGAAATTGCCGTCCGCACAGCAGGGGAACAGCTGACGTTACCGAACCCCAATAACACGGCAGCAAGTGTTGACTGTGCAGACGGCACTTCCGAGCGCCAACTGGCGGTGTTGGAGCTCAGGGATAATACTGAAAACAGAGGAGCCAGAGGTGTAATTGGAGCAACTTTAAAATCTGTAGTAGTGAGAATGTGGACAGAGCAGGAGAAATTGCCGTCCGCACAGCAGGGGAACAGCTGACGTTACTGAACCCCAATTACATGGCAGCAAGTGTTGACTGTGCAGATGGCACTTCCGAGCGCCAACTGGCGGTGTTGGAGCTCAGGGATAATACTGAAAACAGAGGAGCCAGAGGTGTATTTGGAGGAGGTTTTAAATCAGTAGTACACTGGATGTGGACAGAGCAGGAGAAATTGTCGTCCGCACAGCAGGGGAACAGCTGACGTTACTGAACCCCAATAACACGGCAGCAAGTGTTGACTGTGCAGACGGCACTTCCGAGCGCCAACTGGCGGTGTTGGAGCTCAGGGATAATACTGAAAACAGAGGAGCCAGAGGTGTAATTGGAGCAACTTTAAAATCTGTAGTAGTGAGAATGTGGACAGAGCAGGAGAAATTGCCGTCCGCACAGCAGGGGAACAGCTGACGTTACTGAACCCCAATAACATGGCAGCAAGTGTTGACTGTGCAGACGGCATTTCCGAGCGCCAACTGGCGGTGTTGGAGCTCAGGGATAATACTGAAAACAGAGGAGCCAGAGGTGTATTTGGAGGAGGTTTTAAATCAGTAGTACAGTGGATGTGGACAGAGCAGGAGGAATTGCCGTCCGCACAGCAGGGGAACAGCTGACGTTACTGAACCCCAATAACACGGCAGCAAGTGTTGACTGTGCAGACGGCACTTCCGAGCGCCAACTGGCGGTGTTGGAGCTCAGGGATAATACTGAAAACAGAGGAGCCAGAGGTGTAATTGGAGCAACTTTAAAATCTGTAGTAGTGAGAATGTGGACAGAGCAGGAGAAATTGCCGTCCGCACAGCAGGGGAACAGCTGACGTTACTGAACCCCAATAACATGGCAGCAAGTGTTGACTGTGCAGACGGGACTTCCGAGCGCCAACTGGCGGTGTTGGAGCTCAGGGATAATACTGAAAACAGAGGATCCAGAGGTGTATTTGGAGGAGGTTTTAAATCAGCAGTACAGTGGATGTGGAGAGAGCAGGAGAAATTGCCGTCCGCACAGCAGGGGAACAGCTGACGTTACTGAACCCCAATAACACGGCAGCAAGTGTTGACTGTGCAGACGGCACTTCCGAGCGCCAACTGGCGGTGTTGGAGCTCAGGGATAATACTGAAAACAGAGGAGCCAGAGGTGTAATTGGAGCAACTTTAAAATCTGTAGTAGTGAGAATGTGGACAGAGCAGGAGAAATTGCCGTCCGCACAGCAGGGGAACAGCTGACGTTACTGAACCCCAATAACATGGCAGCAAGTGTTGACTGTGCAGACGGGACTTCCGAGCGCCAACTGGCGGTGTTGGAGCTCAGGGATAATACTGAAAACAGAGGAGCCAGAGGTGTAATTGGAGCAACTTTAAAATCTGTAGTAGTGAGAATGTGGACAGAGCAGGAGAAATTGCCGTCCGCACAGCAGGGGAACAGCTGACGTTACTGAACCCCAATAACATGGCAGCAAGTGTTGACTGTGCAGACGGCATTTCCGAGCGCCAACTGGCGGTGTTGGAGCTCAGGGATAATACTGAAAACAGAGGATCCAGAGGTGTATTTGGAGGAGGTTTTAAATCAGCAGTACAGTGGATGTGGAGAGAGCAGGAGAAATTGCCGTCCGCACAGCAGGGGAACAGCTGACATTACTGAACCCCAATAACATGGCAGCAAGTGTTGACTGTGCAGACGGCACTTCCGAGCGCCAACTGGCGGTGTTGGAGCTCAGGGATAATACTGAAAACAGAGGAGCCAGAGGTGTATTTGGAGGAGGTTTTAAATCAGTAGTACAGTAGATGTGGACAGAGCAGGAGAAATTGCCGTCCGCACAGCTGGGTAACAGCTGACGTTACTGAACCCCAATAACATGGCAGCAAGTGTTGACTGTGCAGACGGCACTTCCGAGCGCCAACTGGCGGTGTTGGAGCTCAGGGATAATACTGAAAACAGAGGAGCCAGAGGTGTATTTGGAGGAGGTTTTAAATCAGTAGTACAGTGGATGTGGACAAAGCAGGAGAAATTGCCGTCCGCACAGCAGGGGAACAGCTGACGTTACCGAACCCCAATAACACTGGAGCAAGTGTTGACTGTGCAGACGGCACTTCCGAGCACCAACTGGCGGTGTTGGAGCTCAGGGATAATACTGAAAACAGAGGAGCCAGAGGTGTAATTGGAGCAACTTTAAAATCTGTAGTAGTGAGAATGTGGACAGAGCAGGAGAAATTGCCGTCCGCACAGCAGGGGAACAGCTGACGTTACTGAACCCCAATAACATGGCAGCAAGTGTTGACTGTGCAGATGGCATTTCCGAGCGCCAACTGGCGGTGTTGGAGCTCAGGGATAATACTGAAAACAGAGGAGCCAGAGGTGTATTTGGAGGAGGTTTTAAATCAGTAGTACAGTGGATGTGGACAGAGCAGGAGGAATTGCCGTCCGCACAGCAGGGGAGCAGCTGACGTTACTGAACCCCAATAACACGGCAGCAAGTGTTGACTGTGCAGACGGCACTTCCGAGCGCCAACTGGCGGTGTTGGAGCTCAGGGATAATACTGAAAACAGAGGAGCCAGAGGTGTAATTGGAGCAACTTTAAAATCTGTAGTAGTGAGAATGTGGACAGAGCAGGAGAAATTGCCGTCCGCACAGCAGGGGAACAGCTGAAGTTACTGAACCCCAATAACATGGCAGCAAGTGTTGACTGTGCAGACGGCATTTCCGAGCGCCAACTGGCAGTGTTGGAGCTCAGGGATAATACTGAAAACAGAGGAGCCAGAGGTGTATTTGGAGGAGGTTTTAAATCAGTAGTACAGTGGATGTGGACAGAGCAGGAGGAATTGCCGTCCGCACAGCAGGGGAACAGCTGACGTTACTGAACCCCAATAACACGGCAGCAAGTGTTGACTGTGCAGACGGCACTTCCGAGCGCCAACTGGCGGTGTTGGAGCTCAGGGATAATACTGAAAACAGAGGAGCCAGAGGTGTAATTGGAGCAACTTTAAAATCTGTAGTAGTGAGAATGTGGACAGAGCAGGAGAAATTGCCGTCCGCACAGCAGGGGAACAGCTGACGTTACTGAACCCCAATAACATGGCAGCAAGTGTTGACTGTGCAGACGGGACTTCCGAGCGCCAACTGGCGGTGTTGGAGCTCAGGGATAATACTGAAAACAGAGGATCCAGAGGTGTATTTGGAGGAGGTTTTAAATCAGCAGTACAGTGGATGTGGAGAGAGCAGGAGAAATTGCCGTCCGCACAGCAGGGGAACAGCTGACGTTACTGAACCCCAATAACACGGCAGCAAGTGTTGACTGTGCAGACGGCACTTCCGAGCGCCAACTGGCGGTGTTGGAGCTCAGGGATAATACTGAAAACAGAGGAGCCAGAGTTGTAATTGGAGCAACTTTAAAATCTGTAGTAGTGAGAATGTGGACAGAGCAGGAGAAATTGCCGTCCGCACAGCAGGGGAACAGCTGACGTTACTGAACCCCAATAACATGGCAGCAAGTGTTGACTGTGCAGACGGGACTTCCGAGCGCCAACTGGCGGTGTTGGAGCTCAGGGATAATACTGAAAACAGAGGAGCCAGAGGTGTAATTGGAGCAACTTTAAAATCTGTAGTAGTGAGAATGTGGACAGAGCAGGAGAAATTGCCGTCCGCACAGCAGGGGAACAGCTGACGTTACTGAACCCCAATAACATGGCAGCAAGTGTTGACTGTGCAGACGGCATTTCCGAGCGCCAACTGGCGGTGTTGGAGCTCAGGGATAATACTGAAAACAGAGGATCCAGAGGTGTATTTGGAGGAGGTTTTAAATCAGCAGTACAGTGGATGTGGAGAGAGCAGGAGAAATTGCCGTCCGCACAGCAGGGGAACAGCTGACATTACTGAACCCCAATAACATGGCAGCAAGTGTTGACTGTGCAGACGGCACTTCCGAGCGCCAACTGGCGGTGTTGGAGCTCAGGGATAATACTGAAAACAGAGGAGCCAGAGGTGTATTTGGAGGAGGTTTTAAATCAGTAGTACAGTAGATGTGGACAGAGCAGGAGAAATTGCCGTCCGCACAGCTGGGTAACAGCTGACGTTACTGAACCCCAATAACATGGCAGCAAGTGTTGACTGTGCAGACGGCACTTCCGAGCGCCAACTGGCGGTGTTGGAGCTCAGGGATAATACTGAAAACAGAGGAGCCAGAGGTGTATTTGGAGGAGGTTTTAAATCAGTAGTACAGTGGATGTGGACAAAGCAGGAGAAATTGCCGTCCGCACAGCAGGGGAACAGCTGACGTTACCGAACCCCAATAACACTGGAGCAAGTGTTGACTGTGCAGACGGCACTTCCGAGCACCAACTGGCGGTGTTGGAGCTCAGGGATAATACTGAAAACAGAGGAGCCAGAGGTGTAATTGGAGCAACTTTAAAATCTGTAGTAGTGAGAATGTGGACAGAGCAGGAGAAATTGCCGTCCGCACAGCAGGGGAACAGCTGACGTTACTGAACCCCAATAACATGGCAGCAAGTGTTGACTGTGCAGATGGCATTTCCGAGCGCCAACTGGCGGTGTTGGAGCTCAGGGATAATACTGAAAACAGAGGAGCCAGAGGTGTATTTGGAGGAGGTTTTAAATCAGTAGTACAGTGGATGTGGACAGAGCAGGAGGAATTGCCGTCCGCACAGCAGGGGAGCAGCTGACGTTACTGAACCCCAATAACACGGCAGCAAGTGTTGACTGTGCAGACGGCACTTCCGAGCGCCAACTGGCGGTGTTGGAGCTCAGGGATAATACTGAAAACAGAGGAGCCAGAGGTGTAATTGGAGCAACTTTAAAATCTGTAGTAGTGAGAATGTGGACAGAGCAGGAGAAATTGCCGTCCGCACAGCAGGGGAACAGCTGAAGTTACTGAATCCCAATAACATGGCAGCAAGTGTTGACTGTGCAGACAGCACTTCCGAGCGCCAACTGGCGGTGTTGGAGCTCAGGGATAATACTGAAAACAGAGGAGCCAGAGGTGTATTTGGAGGAGGTTTTAAATCAGTAGTACAGTGGATGTGGACAGAGCAGGAGGAATTGCCGTCCGCACAGCAGGGGAACAGCTGACGTTACTGAACCCCAATAACACGGCAAGTGTTGACTGTGCAGACGGCACTTCCGAGCACCAACTGGCGGTGTTGGAGCTCAGGGATAATACTGAAAACAGAGGAGCCAGAGGTGTAATTGGAGAAACTTTAAAATCTGTAGTAGTGAGAATGTGGACAGAGCAGGAGAAATTGCCGTCCGCACAGCAGGGGAACAGCTGACGTTACTGAACCCCAATAACATGGCAGCAAGTGTTGACTGTGCAGACGGGACTTCCGAGCGCCAACTGGCGGTGTTGGAGCTCAGGGATAATACTGAAAACAGAGGAGCCAGAGCTGTATTTGGAGGAGGTTTTAAATCAGTAGTACAGTGGATGTGGACAGAGCAGGAGAAATTGCCGTCCGCACAGCAGGGGAACAGCTGACGTTACTGAACCCCAATAACACGGCAGCAAGTGTTGACTGTGCAGACGGCACTTCCGAGCGCCAACTGGTAGTGTTGGAGCTCAGGGATAATACTGAAAACAGAGGAGCCAGAGTTGTAATTGGAGCAACTTTAAAATCTGTAGTAGTGAGAATGTGGACAGAGCAGGAGAAATTGCCGTCCGCACAGCAGGGGAACAGCTGACGTTACTGAACCCCAATAACATGGCAGCAAGTGTTGACTGTGCAGACGGCACTTCCGAGCGCCAACTGGCGGTGTTGGAGCTCAGGGATAATACTGAAAACAGAGGAGCCAGAGGTGTATTTGGAGGAGGTTTTAAATCAGTAGTACAGTAGATGTGGACAGAGCAGGAGAAATTGCCGTCCGCACAGCAGGGGAACAGCTGACGTTACTGAACCCCAATAACATGGCAGCAAGTGTTGACTGTGCAGACGGCACTTCCGAGCGCCAACTGGCGGTGTTGGAGCTCAGGGATAATACTGAAAACAGAGGAGCCAGAGGTGTATTTGGAGGAGGTTTTAAATCAGTAGTACAGTAGATGTGGACAGAGCAGGAGAAATTGCCGTCCGCACAGCTGGGGAACAGCTGACGTTACTGAACCCCAATAACATGGCAGCAAGTGTTGACTGTGCAGACGGCACTTCCGAGCGCCAACTGGCGGTGTTGGAGCTCAGGGATAATACTGAAAACAGAGGAGCCAGAGGTGTATTTGGAGGAGGTTTTAAATCAGTAGTACAGTGGATGTGGACAGAGCAGGAGAAATTGCCGTCCGCACAGCAGGGGAACAGCTGACGTTACCGAACCCCAATAACACGGCAGCAAGTGTTGACTGTGCAGACGGCACTTCCGAGCGCCAACTGGCGGTGTTGGAGCTCAGGGATAATACTGAAAACAGAGGAGCCAGAGGTGTAATTGGAGCAACTTTAAAATCTGTAGTAGTGAGAATGTGGACAGAGCAGGAGAAATTGCCGTCCGCACAGCAGGGGAACAGCTGACGTTACTGAACCCCAATTACATGGCAGCAAGTGTTGACTGTGCAGATGGCACTTCCGAGCGCCAACTGGCGGTGTTGGAGCTCAGGGATAATACTGAAAACAGAGGAGCCAGAGGTGTATTTGGAGGAGGTTTTAAATCAGTAGTACACTGGATGTGGACAGAGCAGGAGAAATTGTCGTCCGCACAGCAGGGGAACAGCTGACGTTACTGAACCCCAATAACACGGCAGCAAGTGTTGACTGTGCAGACGGCACTTCCGAGCGCCAACTGGCGGTGTTGGAGCTCAGGGATAATACTGAAAACAGAGGAGCCAGAGGTGTAATTGGAGCAACTTTAAAATCTGTAGTAGTGAGAATGTGGACAGAGCAGGAGAAATTGCCGTCCGCACAGCAGGGGAACAGCTGACGTTACTGAACCCCAATAACATGGCAGCAAGTGTTGACTGTGCAGACAGCACTTCCGAGCGCCAACTGGCGGTGTTGGAGCTCAGGGATAATACTGAAAACAGAGGAGCCAGAGGTGTATTTGGAGGAGGTTTTAAATCAGTAGTACAGTGGATGTGGACAGAGCAGGAGGAATTGCCGTCCGCACAGCAGGGGAACAGCTGACGTTACTGAACCCCAATAACACGGCAGCAAGTGTTGACTGTGCAGACGGCACTTCCGAGCACCAACTGGCGGTGTTGGAGCTCAGGGATAATACTGAAAACAGAGGAGCCAGAGGTGTAATTGGAGCAACTTTAAAATCTGTAGTAGTGAGAATGTTGTCAGAGCAGGAGAAATTGCCGTCCGCACAGCAGGGGAACAGCTGACGTTACCGAACCCCAATAACACGGCAGCAAGTGTTGACTGTGCAGACGGCACCTCCGAGCACCAACTGGCGGTGTTGTAGCTCAGGGATAATACTGAAAACAGAGGAGCCAGAGGTGTAATTGGAGCAACTTTAAAATCTGTAGTAGTGAGAATGTGGACAGAGCAGGAGAAATTGCCGTCCGCACAGCAGGGGAACAGCTGACGTTACTGAACCCCAATAACATGGCAGCAAGTGTTGACTGTGCAGACGGCACTTCCGAGCGCCAACTGGCGGTGTTGGAGCTCAGGGATAATACTGAAAACAGAGGAGCCAGAGGTGTAATTGGAGCAACTTTAAAATCTGTAGTAGTGAGAATGTGGACAGAGCAGGAGAAATTGCCGTCCGCACAGCAGGGGAACAGCTGACGTTACTGAACCCCAATAACATGGCAGCAAGTGTTGACTGTGCAGACAGCACTTCCGAGCGCCAACTGGCGGTGTTGGAGCTCAGGGATAATACTGAAAACAGAGGAGCCAGAGGTGTATTTGGAGGAGGTTTTAAATCAGTAGTACAGTGGATGTGGACAGAGCAGGAGGAATTGCCGTCCGCACAGCAGGGGAACAGCTGACGTTACTGAACCCCAATAACACGGCAGCAAGTGTTGACTGTGCAGACGGCACTTCCGAGCACCAACTGGCGGTGTTGGAGCTCAGGGATAATACTGAAAACAGAGGAGCCAGAGGTGTAATTGGAGCAACTTTAAAATCTGTAGTAGTGAGAATGTTGTCAGAGCAGGAGAAATTGCCGTCCGCACAGCAGGGGAACAGCTGACGTTACCGAACCCCAATAACACGGCAGCAAGTGTTGACTGTGCAGACGGCACTTCCGAGCACCAACTGGCGGTGTTGTAGCTCAGGGATAATACTGAAAACAGAGGAGCCAGAGGTGTAATTGGAGCAACTTTAAAATCTGTAGTAGTGAGAATGTGGACAGAGCAGGAGAAATTGCCGTCCGCACAGCAGGGGAACAGCTGACGTTACTCAACCCCAATAACATGGCAGCAAGTGTTGACTGTGCAGACGGCATTTCCGAGCGCCAACTGGCGGTGTTGGAGCTCAGGGATAATACTGAAAACAGAGGAGCCAGAGGTGTATTTGGAGGAGGTTTTAAATCAGTAGTACAGTGGATGTGGACAGAGCAGGAGAAATTGCCGTCCGCACAGCAGGGGAACTGCTGACGTTACTGAACCCCAATAACACGGCAGCAAGTGTTGACTGTGCAGACGGCACTTCCGAGCGCCAACTGGCGGTGTTGGAGCTCAGGGATAATACTGAAAACAGAGGAGCCAGAGGTGTAATTGGAGCAACTTTAAAATCTGTAGTAGTGAGAATGTGGACAGAGCAGGAGAAATTGCCGTCCGCACAGCTGGGGAACAGCTAACGTTACCGAACCCCAATAACACGGCAGCAAGTGTTGACTGTGCAGACGGCACTTCCGAGCGCCAACTGGTAGTGTTGGAGCTCAGGGATAATACTGAAAACAGAGGAGCCAGAGGTGTAATTGGAGCAACTTTAAAATCTGTAGTAGTGAGAATGTGGACAGAGCAGGAGAAATTGCCTTCCGCACAGCAGGGGAACAGCTGACGTTACTGAACCCCAATAACACGGCAGCAAGTGTTGACTGTGCAGACGGCACTTCCGAGCGCCAACTGGCGGTGTTGGAGCTCAGGGATAATACTGAAAACAGAGGAGCCAGAGGTGTAATTGGAGCAACTTTAAAATCTGTAGTAGTGAGAATGTGGACAGAGCAGGAGAAATTGCCGTCCGCGCAGCAGGGGAACAGCTGACGTTACTGAACCCCAATAACACGGCAGCAAGTGTTGACTGTGCAGACGGCACTTCCGAGCGCCAACTGGCGGTGTTGGAGCTCAGGGATAATACTGAAAACAGAGGAGCCAGAGGTGTAATTGGGGCAACTTTAAAATCTGTAGTAGTGAGAATGTGGACAGAGCAGGAGAAATTGCCGTCCGCACAGCAGGGGAACAGCTGACGTTACTGAACCCCAATGACACGGCAGCAAGTGTTGACTGTGCAGACGGCACTTCCGAGCGCCAACTGGCGGTGTTGGAGCTCAGGGATTACAGTTCAGGTGGTAGAAACATGAACAGAACAGGAGACCTGGATACTGTTGCCAACCAATTATTTATTCTGGAAGAGGACTGGCAAATTCATGAGAGATCCAGGCCTTGTTCATTTTGAGAAAAGTAAGCCGGTCAACGTTATCGGAGGATAGTCGCATGCGACGGTCTGTTAGTACACCACCTGCGGCACTAAAGACGCGTTCCGATAATACACTAGCAGCAGGGCAAGCTAGCACCTCCAATGCATACTGACTAAGCTCTGGCCATGTATCCAGCTTACAGACCCAAAACTTGAAGGGAGAAGAGCCGTCTGGGAGTACACTAAGAGGGCAAGACATGTAGTCTGTCACCATCTGACGGAAACGTTGCCTCCTGCTGACTGGAGCCGTCTGTGATGGTGTAGACATTTGTGGCGGCGGGGACACAAAACTTTGCCACATTTCGGCCATACTGGTCTTGCCTTGTGCTGAGGCGCTCCTTCTGCTCCCTCTTTGTGCAGAGCTTCCTCCACTGCCTCGACGCACTGAGCTTCTTTGTAAAGCACTAGCAGCACTGCTCTCGGTTGGAATGGAGAACATGATGGAATGCACCAGTGCGTCTTGTTACTCCCGCATTTTACGCTCCCGGTTCAACGGTGTTATGAGGCTTTGTAAGTTGTCCCAGTAGCGAGGATCTAGGAGGGTGGACACCCAATAATCAGCCGTGTTGAGAATGTGGGCGATGCGGCGGTCGTTTCTCAGGCACTGCAGCATGAAATCAACCATGTGCTGCAGACTGCCAACTGGCCAAGAAACGCTGTCCCCTGCTTGAGGCGTGATCTCTGCCTGCTCTGCATCACCCCACCCTCGCTCTAGATACTGACTACTAGAGCATTGTTTACCTCCCTCCTCTGGACAGATGTCTTCCTCATCCATTCACTCCTCCTCATTCTCCTCACAAAGTGTCCCCTGCCTAGGCCTTTGTGAGGAACCACGTTGCGCAGACTGTAGAGAAGCAGATGGCATTTGTGACTCCTCATCCTCCACCTCTTCCAAAACCTCGTCCCTTAGTGCTTGCAGTGTTTTTTCAAGCAGGCAGATAAGGGGGAAAGTCATGCTGACTAGTGCATCATCTGCACTCGCCATCCGCGTGGAATAATCGAAGGCACGCAAAACGTGGCAAATGTCCTTCATAGAGGCCCACTCAGTGGTGGTGAAGTGTGAACGGCGCGCACTGCGACTTGTTTGCGCCTGCTGCAGCTGGTACTCCATTACTGCTGCCTGCTGCTCACACAACCTCTCCAACATATGTAACGTTGAATTCCACCTGGTGGGTAGGTCACATATGATGCGATGTTCCGGAAGACGTGATCGACGCTGCAGAGCTGCAATGCGTGATCTTGCATTGCTGGAACGCCGCAAGTGAGCGCACTCTATGCGGACCTTGTGAAGCAGTGCATCAAGATCCGGATAGTCCCTCAAAAAACTCTGCACGACCAAGTTGAGCACATGTGCCAGACATGGGATGTGAGTGAGGTTGCCTATGCCCAGAGTTGCCACCAGATTTCGGCCATTGTCACACACTACCATGCCTGGCTGGAGATTCGCTGGCACAAACCACACGTCGCTCTGCTGCTTGATGGCATTCCAGAGCTCCTGCGCTGTGTGGCTTCGATTCCCCAAAGAAATTAATTTTAATACGGCCTGTTGACGTTTGGCCACGGCTGTGCTCATATTGGTCACCATAACAGGTAACCGTTCACGGGTCGATGTGGAGGTAGACCGTGACGGCTCCTGCAGCGCTGATTCAGAGGAACTGGAGTATGAGGAGGAGTCAATGTGTACAGACTGGATTCCTGCAATCCTTGGAGTTGGCAGAACACGTACAACGCCACTCTCAAGATCTGTACCCGGCTCCACAACATTTACCCAATGGGCAGTGAGGGAAAGGTATCGTCCCTGTCCATGCTTACTGGTCCACGCATCGGTGGTCAGGTGGACCTTGCTACTGACGGCGTTTTGTAGCGCATGTTTAATTTTTCCCTCCACATGATGTTGCAGGGCAGGGACGGCTTGCCTGCTGAAATAAAAGCGGCTGGGCACGTTGTATTGTGGGACTGCCAATGCCATAAAGTTACGGAATGTGTCAGTGTCCACCAGCCTGACTGATAGCATTTCAAGGGCCAGTAGTTTAGCAATGCCAGCATTCAGAGCCTGTGCTCGGGGGTGGTTTGCCGAGTATGGGCGCCTTTTCTCCCATGCCTGTGCTAATGATGGCTGTAGACTGGCCTGGGAGTGTGTGGATGACTGGGAAAGTGGTGCTGTGGGTGGAATTACACTGTGTCTCTGTACAACAGTGCCAGAGATTCTTCCATGGCGATCCTGTGAGGAAGCCGAACCAGCTGTGTGTGAGCTGGAGGAAGAGGCTACAACACGAGCTGAAGAGGTGGTAGGTGGCGCTGTAGGTTGGCCTAGGTCTTCAGTGTGTTTTTGTAACTCCACCACGTGCTTGGTCCGCACATGTTTCCACATATTTGTGGTATTGAGGTTGCTGACACTTTTCCCTCTTTTCACCTTCTGATTACACAGCCTGCATTTGACAAAGCAAATGTCATCTGCAACTGTGTCAACAAAGGACCAGGCACTGCAAGTCTTGGGAGCGCCCGGTTTGGATTTTGGAAGAGCCATGCTCCTAATGGGTGCCGAAGTGGAGGCTACAGGCAACCAAGTCCTCCCCCTCCCTCTCCCTCCTTTTTGGGCTGTTCGGGGAATCTCTTTCTCAGAGCTGCTCCCACCACCTTCCTGTCCCTCACGCCATGATGGGTCAAGGACCTCATCATCTACACCACCCTCTTCAAACAACTGCTTCTCCTGGGTAGTCTCGACAGCACAGTACGCACCAGAAAGTGGCACCTGAGTCTCATCATCAGATGCGTACTGAGGTGTGCTGCTGACCATAGGCACTGGCCCACCCGCCTCTTCAGATTCAGAGAGACAAAACTGTTGCGCATCGCTGCATACTACCTCTTCTTCAAATTCTCGAATTCTGCTTGGCTGGCCCCCTCTTTCCAAGCCAAGAGATTCAGAGAACAGAAGTAGAGATGGCTCCTGTCCAGGGCTCTCTGACTGCCTGGGCAATTTGGCAGGTGGTGAAGAGACAGATGGGTGCTCTTCAGTGCTCAGGACCTGAGAGGATCTGGAACTAATTGAAGTCGATGCATTAGCTGCCATCCATCCGACAACGGCTTCAATTTGGTCCTCCTGCAGCAGTGGGGTACGGCTAGCTCCTACAAAGCTGTGCATAAAGGACTGTTCCCTGGTAAAACTGGGGGATGCTGAATCACTGGTGCCCGCAGCAGGCACAGAATCCCCACGTCCTCTCCCTGCAGGCACAGAATCCTCACGTCCTCTCCCTGCAGAAACTCCACGACCACATGCCTTACTCCCTGCCTTCTTCATCTTGGTAGACTGATAAAGATAGGCAGAAAAGTACTAAGGGCTTAGTGTGCTTATTCCTGAACAGCTGCTAACAGGTATAAGAAACACTAATTTTATAAAGTGTTGGCTAGACTTTAATATGAGCTAATGTGGCCTACACAACTGTAAAGTGGAGTGTTTGGTGAACTTTATTTAGGTTTTTTTTGTCACAAAAAGACACTGGATGTGCCTAAAGATGTAATAACGATAGTATCACAAACTTTTTGTAGCTATTACAATGTAGGAAGGTAACCTACAATGCAATAGGTGAGGCTCCAAAAAATAGGCTAATACTAATCTGGCTGGGGCTGCAGGGCCCAATGCTGCAGAAAGGCTCCTCTAACTACTCCTATATAGTGTGTTTGGAACCAATTTAGCTGAATACGGATGGAACCACCACACTAATAGGAGATATCAGGAAAAATTATGAATTGGCAAAAAAGGACAATGTATGAGGCAGTGACACACACTGAGTGCACTATAACCAGACGTGGCTGAAGCACACACTACAGGGTGAGCTGCACTCACACACCAGACCTTGCAGACAGCGGTGAACAGTACAGATGCAGAGCACTGTGCACTAGCACTGCAAGACCAAAAAAATTTCTCTATCTACTCCTATATAGTGTGTTTGGGACCAATTTAGCTGAATACGGATGGAACCACCACACTAATAGGAGATATCAGGAAAAATTATGAATTGGCAAAAAAGGACAATGTATGAGGCAGTGACACACACTGAGTGCACTATAACCAGACGTGGCTGAAGCACACACTACGGGGTGAGCTGCACTCACACACCAGACCTTGCAGAAAGCGGTGAACAGCACAGAGAACTGTGCACTAGCACTGCAGGGCACAGCGATTTATAAAGTAGCTTGGGTAAAGCAGAATAGACCAAATAGGTAGCTAAAACTGTCCCTCAGAACAACAGCGTCCTATCCCTAACTGAATTCACAGCAGAGTGAGCTCAAAATGTCGGCGGCTTTTATAGTGCATCATGACATAATTACAGCAGCCAATCACAGCCATGCCATTAGTTAAGATGCCTACATGCCTAACAGGATGTGCCCACACTTCTTAGGATCCTCATTGGCTGAATAAAATGAAAATGGCTCATTGCATTATGGGAACTTCCGATTCCAGTATACGATATTGCAAAAGTATCGGAATTAAGTATCGGAATTCCGATACCGCGAATATCGGCCGATACCCGATATTTCAGTATCGGAATGCTCAACACTAGTGGTAACATTATATTATATGTGGGTCTGTGGTAACATTATATTATATGTGGGTCTGTACGGACATTATAATATATGTGGGTCTGTGGTAACATTATATTATATGTGGGTCTGTGGTAACATTATATTATATGTGGGTCTGTGGGGTCATTATATTATATGTGGGTCTGTGGTAACATTATATTATATGTGGGTCTGTGGGAACATTATATTATATGTGGGTCTGTGGTAGCATTATATTATATGTGGGTCTTTGGTGACATTATGTTATATGTGGGTCTGTGAGGACATTATATTATTTATGGGTCTGTGGGAACATTATATTATATGTTGGTCTTTGGTGACATTATATTATATGTGGGTCTGTGGGGTCATTATATTATATGTGGGTCTGTGGGGACATTATATTATATATGGGTTTTTGGGGACATTATATTATATGTGGGTCTGTGAGGACATTATATTATATGTGGGTCTGTGGGGACATTATATTATATGTGGGTCTGTGAGGACATTATATTATATGTGGGTCTATGAGGACATTATATTATATGTGGGTCTGTGGGGACATTATATTTATATGTGGGTCTGTGGGGACATTATATTATATGTGGGGACATTATATTATATGTGGGTCTGTGAGGACATTATATTATATGTGGGTCTAAGGACATTATATTATATGTGGGTCTGTGGGGTCATTATATTATATGTGGGTCTGTGAGGACATTATATTATATGTGGGTCTGTGAGGACATTATATTATATGTGGGTCTGTGAGGACATTATATTATATGTGGGTCTGTGGGGACATTATATTATATGTGGGTCTATGAGGACATTATATTATATGTGGGTCTCTGGGTACATTATATTATATGTGGATCTGTAGGGACATTATATTATATGTGGGTCTGTAAGGACATTATATTATATGTGGGTCTGTGAGGACATTATATTATATGTGGGTCTGTGGGGACATTATATTATATGTGGGTCTGTGGGGACAATATATTATATATGGGTCTGTGAGGACATTATATTATATGTGGCTCTGTGGGGACATTATATTATATGTGGGTCTGTGAGGACATTATATTATATGTGGGTCTGTGGGGACATTATATTATATGTGGGTCTGTGAGGACATTATATTATATGTGGGTCTGTGGGACATTATATTATATGTGGGTCTGTGAGGACATTATATTATATGTGGGTCTGTGAGGACATTATATTATATGTGGGTCTGTGGGACATTATATTATATGTGGGTCTGTGAGGACATTATATTATATGTGGGTCTGTGAGGACATTATATTATATGTGGGTCTGTGGGGACATTATATTATATGTGGGTCTGTGAGGACATTATATTATATGTGGGTCTGTTAGGACATTATATTATATGTGGATCTGTAGGGACATTATATTATATGTGGGTCTGTGAGGACATTATATTATATGTGGGTCTGTGAGGACATTATATTATATGTGGGTCTGTGAGGACATTATATTATATGTGGGTCTGTGGGGACATTATATTATATGTGGGTCTGTGAGGACATTATATTATATGTGGGTCTAAGGACATTATATTATATGTGGGTCTGTGAGGACATTATATTATATGTGGGTCTGTGAGGACATTGTATTATATGTGGGTCTGTGGGTACATTATATTATATGTTGGTCTTTGGTGACATTATATTATATGTGGGTCTGTGGGGTCATTATATTATATGTGGGTCTGTGGGGACATTATATTATATATGGGTTTTTGGGGACATTATATTATATGTGGGTCTGTGAGGACATTATATTATATGTGGGTCTGTGGGGACATTATATTATATGTGGGTCTGTGAGGACATTATATTATATGTGGGTCTATGAGGACATTATATTATATGTGGGTCTGTGGGGACATTATATTTATATGTGGGTCTGTGGGGACATTATATTATATGTGGGGACATTATATTATATGTGGGTCTGTGAGGACATTATATTATATGTGGGTCTAAGGACATTATATTATATGTGGGTCTGTGGGGTCATTATATTATATGTGGGTCTGTGAGGACATTATATTATATGTGGGTCTGTGAGGACATTATATTATATGTGGGTCTGTGAGGACATTATATTATATGTGGGTCTGTGGGGACATTATATTATATGTGGGTCTATGAGGACATTATATTATATGTGGGTCTCTGGGTACATTATATTATATGTGGATCTGTAGGGACATTATATTATATGTGGGTCTGTAAGGACATTATATTATATGTGGGTCTGTGAGGACATTATATTATATGTGGGTCTGTGGGGACATTATATTATATGTGGGTCTGTGGGGACAATATATTATATATGGGTCTGTGAGGACATTATATTATATGTGGCTCTGTGGGGACATTATATTATATGTGGGTCTGTGAGGACATTATATTATATGTGGGTCTGTGGGGACATTATATTATATGTGGGTCTGTGAGGACATTATATTATATGTGGGTCTGTGGGACATTATATTATATGTGGGTCTGTAAGGACATTATATTATATGTGGGTCTGTGAGGACATTATATTATATGTGGGTCTGTGGGACATTATATTATATGTGGGTCTGTGAGGACATTATATTATATGTGGGTCTGTGAGGACATTATATTATATGTGGGTCTGTGGGGACATTATATTATATGTGGGTCTGTGAGGACATTATATTATATGTGGGTCTGTTAGGACATTATATTATATGTGGATCTGTAGGGACATTATATTATATGTGGGTCTGTGAGGACATTATATTATATGTGGGTCTGTGAGGACATTATATTATATGTGGGTCTGTGAGGACATTATATTATATGTGGGTCTGTGGGGACATTATATTATATGTGGGTCTGTGAGGACATTATATTATATGTGGGTCTAAGGACATTATATTATATGTGGGTCTGTGAGGACATTATATTATATGTGGGTCTGTGAGGACATTGTATTATATGTGGGTCTGTGGGTACATTATATTATATGTGGATCTGTAGGGACATTATATTATATGTGGGTCTGTGAAGACTCGTATATTTTATGTGGGTCTGTGGTAACGTTATATTATATGTGGGTCTGTGGGGACATTATATTATATGTGGGTCTGTGAGGACATTATATTATATGTGGGTCTAAGGACATTATATTATATGTGGGTCTGTGAGGACATTATATTATATGTGGGTCTGTGAGGACATTGTATTTATTATATGTGGGTCTGTGGGTACATTATATTATATGTGGATCTGTAGGGACATTATATTATATGTGGGTCTGTGAGGACATTATATTATATGTGGATCTGTAGGGACATTATATCATATGTGGGTCTGTGAAGACTCGTATATTTTATGTGGGTCTGTGGTAACGTTATATTATATGTGGGTCTGTGGGGACATTATATTATATGTGGGTCTGTGGGGACATTATATTATATGTGGGTCTGTGGGGACAATATATTATATGTGGGACTGTGGGGACATTATATTATATGTGGGTCTGTGTAACATTATATTATAAGTGGGTCTGAGGGAACATCCTACTAATATTATAAATGCGAAAGTTTGTGAGTATGTATGTTTGTTACTCTTTCACGAAAAAACTACTGGACGGATTTGCATGAAACTTTACAGTAATATAGATTATACATCGGAATAACATATAGGCTACAATTTCTAATGATTTTATGTAATTTTGGTCGTAATATAACGATACATGTCAATTAAGTCGGAAAAAAATCTGGCCTCTGAGAGCTATCTTGGCGTACGCTGCCTAAACCGTTGGAGTTACACAAAGATGATGTACCGTAGAATTGTTTGTCTTGAATAGTTCTAAATAAAAGTCCGCGACAGCTTATATCTACCTTTTATGTGGAAGCCACTATGACCAAAATTGTGAACCATAAATTTAATTAAATTAGATACTATTTTACAATTTTACAATGCACATTTTAGTATATTTATCAAACTTTTTAGTATATTTATCAAACTCTTATATACACACATACACAGGTGATGTTTAAATGGCTGATTTACAGAAGTCAGAAGAGATTGATAATACAATAATTTGCCCATATTGGATCATTGTATAGTGAGGTCACAGTTGCCGCCTGTCCACAGTCAGAATACAGGGGTGATCATATACCGTGGCCAGGTACAAGTGTGGCACAGGGGGTTCACACACGACCCCCAGGGACTGACATTTCCTAGAAACTTTGGCAGCTGTCAGTCATGAGCTCACCCTGATACATTACACTCTGGAAACAGCTGAAGGAGAAGGATAATTTATGACATTTTCTCAGACTTAAAAAAAAAAAAAAATAGCCCAGAAAACAGCCCATATGTCAGGAACAGGTTACTAGGGAACTACACGTCCCAGCACGGCCTGCCCGCGCCCACAGCCCGGGGGGAGTGTGAGACCTCCTCCTGCAGGTTGCCCGGCGGCACCGGGCCGTCATTGTCCTCACACAGGGGGTCCCCGCCGCCATTGTCCCTCCACATAACACCGTATAATAAAACATGCGCTCACCTGCGCCAGCTGCTGCAGCCGGGAAAGTTCCGAGCGCCTCACCTGGGCGGAGGGGAAGTGACTCACACACGGGGAGGGGCAGTAACCTGAGCGCGGCTCCATGGAGGATGCACACACTGCAGCCTGACAGCACCGGCAGCAGCGCTACACAAATGGCGTCCTCCCCTCCTGTGTGCAGCACAGCCCTGTGTGTGTGCAGCGCAGCATGTTACCCACAGCACCAGCAGGCTGCTCTCAGCTCCCACAGAGCACTGGGAATGGTTGCTATGGGTAACCGCGCCACAGCTGCTCCTCATAGACCAGTCATATACAACTGATATCGTCTGTACAGCGATCGTAATATAACTAATTAGATTGTTTTAGTATTTTGTTTGAACTTTGCTAAGTACCTATTTTGTAATTAGTACTTATAAAAATGCCGCGAAAGCGTAAGTCTAACATTTTGCAAAGCTCTAATAAAGCCCGAGCTATGAAAATAATTAGACGTGATGAGACGTCTCAACAAGCTGAGCAACGAAGGCTTGAGCAGGCGGTGCGTTGTGCGGCACATAGAGCTGCAGAGACTCCAGAACAATCCCAAGCCCGACGTGAACGGAATGCGGAGTTTTTGGCATCTGAACGGGCTGCTGAAACTCAAGAACAGTCCCAAGCCCGACGTGAACAGCATGCGGAGTATCTGGCGTCTCAGCGGGCTGCTGAAACTCCAGAACAGTCCCAAGCTCGACGTCAGCAGCAAGCGACTTACATGGCGTCCCAAAGAGCCACTGAAACTTATGAAATGGCCGAATCTCGCAGACGCACTGTTGCTGAAAGGGCAGCACAGCGACGTCAAACATTTACAAGAAATACATGGATATTGTTTAATAAAGCTGCATTTGAGTATGACGAGACTCTTGATTATGAAACTCACAAGCTTATAAAAATAGAAGCAATGACCATAGATTGCAAATATTGCGGAGATCTTAACCACTTCGCACCAGAGCCTGTTTTTGCCTTTGTGACCGGGCCAATTTTTTCAATTCTGACCACTGTCACTTTATGAAGCAATTACTCTGGAACGCTTCAACGGATCCCCCTGATTCTGAGATTGTTTTTTCGTGACATATTGTACTTCATGATAGTGGTAAAATTTCTTTGATATCACATGCGTTTATATGTGAAAAAATCGGAAATTTGGCGAAAATTTTGCAATTTTCAAACTTTGAATTTTCATGCCCTTAAATCAGAGAAATATGTCACACAAAATACTTAATAAATAACATTTCCCACATGTCTACTTTACATCAGCACAATTTTGGAACCAAAATTTTTTTTTGTTAGGGAGCTATAAGGGTTAAAAGTTGACCAGCGATTTCTCATTTTTCCAACAAAATTTACAAAAACATTTTTTTAGGGACCACATCATATTTGAAGTCACTTTGAGGGGTCTTTATGACAGAAAATACCCAAAAGTGACACCGTTCTAAAAACTGCACCCCTCAAGGTGCTCAAAACCACATTGAAGAACTTTATTAACCCTTCAGGTGCTTCACAGGAATTTTTGGAATGTGGAAGAAAAAAATTAACATTTAACTTTTTTCACAAAAATGTTGCTTTAGACCCAATTTTTTTTATTTTCACAGGGGTAACAGGAAAAAATGGACCCCAAAATTTTTTGTGCAATTTCTCTTGAGCGTGCTGATACCCCATATGTGAGGGAAAACCACTGTTTGGGCGCACGGCAGGGCTCGGAAATGAAGGAGCGCCATTAGACTTTTTGAATGTAAAATTTGTCTGAATAATTAGCAGACACCATGTTGCGTTTGGAGAGCTCCTGATGTGACTAAACAGTGGAAACCCCCCACAAGTGACACCATTTTGGAAACTAGACCCCTTAGGGAACATATCTAGATGTGTGGTGAGCACCTTGAACCCCAAGGTGCTTCACAGAAGTTTATAATATTGAGCTGTAAAAATAAAATTTTCACATTTTTCCCACAAAAAAGTTTTTCATCCCTTAATTTTCCATTATCATAATGGTAATAGGATAAATTGCACCATGAAATTTGTTGTGCAATTTCTCCTGAACACGCCGATACCCCATATGTGGGGGAAAACCACTGTTTGGGCGCACTGCAGGGTTTGGAAGGGAAGGAGCGCCATTTGACTTTTTGAATGTAAAATTTGTCTGAATAATTAGCAGACGCCATGTTGTGTTTGGAGAGCCTCTGATGTTCCTAAACAGTGGAAACCCCCCACAAGTGACACCATTTTGGAAACTAGACCCCGTAGGGAACTTATCTAGATGTGTGGTGAGCACCTTGAACCCCAACGTGCTTCACAGAAGTTTATAATAATCAGCTGTAAAAATAAAATTTTCACATTTTTCCCGCAAAAAACGTTTTTCATCCCTTAATTTTGCATTATCATAAGGGTAATAGGATAAATTGCACCATGAAATTTGTTGTGCAATTTCTCCTGAACACGCCGATACCCCATATGTGGAGGCAAACCACTGTTTGGGTGCACGGCAGGGCTCGGAAGGGAAGGAGCGCCATTTGACTTTTTGAATGTAAAATTTGTTTGAATAATTAGCGGACGCCATGTTGCAATTGGGGAGCCCCTGATGTGCCTAAACAGTGGAAACCCCCCACAAGTGACACCATTTTGGAAACTAGATCCCTTAGGGAACTTATCTAGATATGTGGTGAGCACCTTGCACCCCCAGCTGCTTCACAGAAGTTTATAATATTGAGCCATAAAAATAAAATTTTCACATTTTTCCCACAAAAAATGTTTTCCTTTCCCTAATTTTGTACTATCATAAGGGTAACAGGATAAATTGCACCATGAAATTTGTTGTTCAATTTCTCCTGAACACGCCGATACCCCATATGTGGGGGAAAACCACTGCTTTGGTGTACGGCAGGGTTCGGAAGAGAAAGGAGCGCTATGTTGGCTGGGATAGGCAGCAGACACCGTGTCACATTTGAAGAGTCGCTGACATGCAGAAACAGCAGAAACCCCCACAAGTGACCCCATTTTGTAAACTACACCTCTCAAGGAATTCATCTAGGGAAGTAGTGAGTATTTTTTAATTTTTAAATTTATACCATTGGGCAGTGAAAAAAGCATAATTATATTTTTACCACAAAAAAATGTTCTACCCTCAGATTTTACATTTTCACACAGGGCAATGGGTAAAAATGGTGCCGAAATGTGTCACACAATTTCTTCTAAAAGTGGCAATACCCCATATGTGGCTGTATCGTACCACTCAGCCATATGGCGAGATCTGGGGGGGACAGAGTGCTATTTGACAATTGGAGAACAAATTATTGTAGAATAGGCATTTGGATTTGGGAGCACAAAATTTTTTGAATTTCTTTTGGGGGGCAAGGGCCATTTCGCTTTTCCAGAGCCTTTCTGCTACCAGTAACTTGTAAGTCCCTTATATTTTTAACAGATGACGGACCTGTAATTCAGATGAAACCCCTGCGGGATCCATTCACTGTAATGAGGCAGCAGAGTTACTCTGGACTCCGTCTGGCCTCTGTTTAGCGGTGTCCTTTTTTTCAGAAGTGCACAAAACTGTGGCCAACCGCACTTTTATGCACGCCTAAAACAAATGACACCGTGGGATCACAGGCCAGACGGCATCCACAGTGGCCTATATCTGCCTCATTACAGGGAATCTTCCGCCATGGGTTCCGGCTGAATCACATATTTCAGAGATTTACATGGAAACTCTGGCGTAAGTGCTCAGCACAGAGCGCAGGATAAATGTGTGCCGAGCCAGATCTTTGGGAGACATAATAAACAAATCAGTAGCAGGTGAAGAATTGGTTTTATTTATTTTTTTACGCCGTTCCTAGTGTGATATAACTGATTAGATTACTTTATTCTTCGGGTCGGTGCAATTACAGAGATACCAGATTTATATCGGGTTTTTATGACTGACAGCTGTCACACACTAAGAGACGCTTTTTTTTTTGCAAAATCTAGTTTTTGCATCGCCATATTTTGAGAGCTATAATTTTTCCATATTTCGGCCGACAGAGTCATGTGATGGCTTGTTTTTTGCGGGACGAGTTGACATTTTTATTGGTACCATTTGTGGGTACGTGACATTTTTTGATCGCTTTCTATTCCGTTTTTTTGGGAGGTAAAATTAACAAAAACCAACAATTCAGGAATTGTTTTTTGAGGTTTTTTTTTATGCCGTTCTGCGTGTGGTAAAAGTGATCAGGCAGCGTTATTCTTCGGGTCAGTACGTTTACAGCGACACTACACTTACTGTATTTTTTTTATGTTTTGGCGCTTTTACACAATAAAACAATTTTATAGAAAAAATATTTTTTTTGCATTGCTTTATTCTGAGAGGTATAACTTTTTTATTTTTTGGCTGATGGAGCTGTATAGCGGCTTGATTTTTGTGGAACAAGATGACTTTTTCAGCGGTACCATTTCTATTTCCATTTTGCTTTTTGATCGCATTTTTTTCCACTTTTTGTTTGGCGATATGAGGAAAAAGCATAGTTTTTTGCTCCGTTTTTTATTTATTTTTATTACGGTGTACACATAAGGAGTTAATTAGTGTGACAGTTTTATAGCTCGGGTTGTTTCGGACGCGGCAATACCAAATATGTGTACTTTTTTTATTTTTGCATAACTATATGGATTTATCGGTTTAATATTTTATTTATTTATTTTTATTTATTTTGTATTTTTTTTTTAACAGTTTCAAAACATTTTTTTTTACTTTTTTTTACATTTTTACTTAGTCCCTGTATGGGACATTAATTTTTATTTTTCTGATCCCTGATCTCATGTAATGTAATAGACATATATTACATTATATGAGATCTTCACTGACTGTTTCACAGTCTCCTGTCTGGCATCAGCTACAGGCTGAAGCCAGACAGGAAGGACACCATATATGGCAGAGCTGGAGGCGGTCATGTGACCTCCAGCTGCCATAGCAACGCCAGGTCCTGAAAGCAATCAAGGGGTCGTCGGAGAGGTAAGTGGACGACCCCCTCTCCTCCTGCTGTCTCCTATATGCCGCGATCACTATAGATCGCAGCATATAGAAGACAGCAAAGGGTTAACATCACTGGGACCTGATCTAATCAGGTCCCGATGATGTTCCCTGTCAGAGCTAACGCTCTGCACCGCTCTCACAGCGCTTGCAGGACCCAGGGGGTCCTGAGCACTGCGAGACCACCCACCGTTTTTAAACGTCCGCGCTGCACAGAGCCTAGGCAGCGCGGACGTTTATCTACAGTGGGCGGTCGGGAAGCGGTTAAGTGGAAAGAGGAAGCAGCAGGTATGTGTTGTTTGGGCGGGAAAGTAGCTCTTCCTTATATAGACGAGCCAGTTCAACCTTTAAAAGAGCTTATCTCTAATGAAACTGATGAATCTCGCCTTTTTCTAAATAATATAAGAAAATACAACATGTGCTTTCATATGACGTCTTCTGGAGCAGATCAAATTGTCTCAATGCCAGGGTTTTGCCCGACCTTTACAATACAAGTATACCACCGTATCGGTTCTTTAATTCCTATGTCCATTTCGCAACCACAATTTTTACAAGTTTATTTCATAGGTGACGAAGAAGAACAAATCAACAGGCGTACTGAGTGCGTGCAAAGCGTAGATAGAAACATAGTTAAAAAATTACAACGAGTACTTCACAACCACAACATTTTGGTGCATGAATTTAAAACGGCTAGAGACAGAATGATCAATGACGATCATTTCAAAGTAGTGATTCACCCAGACCGTGTACCACGTGGTCAACATGAGAGACGATTCAATGCCCCTACTACAAATGAAATAGCTGCTGTAATAGTTAGTAACGAACAAACTATGTCTCGGGACATCGTTGTGCAGCCGCGCGATGGCATGCTCACTATGATTCCCGATACACATAGATTCTATGACGCTCTCGAGTACCCAATAATTTTTTGGAAAGGACAAGAGGGGTACAGCATTGATATTCCTCAGATAAATCCAATTACCAAACAAGCAATGCCAAGCAAAAAGGTGTCCTGCAAAGATTTTTATGCCTTTCACTTGATGGTCCGTCGCAGCGATTTTAATTTGATGCTTAAGTGTAGGCTCCTACTTCATCAGTTTCTGGTCGACATGTATGTAAAGATGGAAAGTGAGCGCTTAAGGTTCATTTCTTTAAATAAAAAAAAACTGCGCGCAGAAAATTAAATTCACTTGCAAGATGCAATAAGAAATGATGCGGATTTGGATCCAAATAACTTAGGTCAGATGGTGATTCTCCCGTCATCATTTGTAAATAGCCCGAGATACCTACACGAATATACACAAGATGCGTTCACATACGTACGTAATTATGGGAGGCCTGATTTATTTATTACAATGACTTGCAACCCCGCTTGGCCAGAAATCACCAAAGAGCTTATGGCTGGTCAAAATTCAACGGACAGACATGACTTAACAGCCGGAGTATTTAGAATAAAAGTACAGAAGTTGGTAGCTCTACTTACAAAAGGTAACATATTTGGTGATATGCAATGCTTCATGTACTCGATCGAGTGGCAAAAGCGAGGTTTGCCTCATGTGCACTTACTGCTGTGGTTAAAGGAAAAATTGCATCCGAACCAAATTGACGAAATCATATGTGCTGAGATACCAAACCCAGAAACTGATCAAAAGCTCTATGATACAGTGACAAAGAATATGATTCACGGGCCATGTGGTACATTCAATTCTTCATCGCCATGCATGAAGGAAGGAAAATGTACCAAAAAATATCCGAGGAAGCTTTTAAAAGATACTCAAACCAATGACAAAGGTTATCCTTTGTACAGGCGCAGAGCACCAGAGAATGATGGACGCACGACGATTATAAAAACCCGTAGAGGAACACAGGAAATATTGGTGGACAATAGCTGGGTGGTCCCATATTCTCCACTCTTATCAAAAAATGTTAATTCTCATTTAAATGTAGAGTTCTGTAATACGGTACAGGCGATAAAATATATTTGTAAATATATTAATAAGGGTAGCGACCAGGCTATTTTTAACATCCGCCAGCAAGGGAATGTTAACATTGACCCAAGAGATGAGGTGCAGACCTTTAGAACCGGCCGATATGTTAGTAGTAACGAAGCAGAGTGGCGGATCTTAGGTCTGCCTCTGCACGAGAGACACCCAACCGTCACTCATCTCGCGATTCATTTACCCAATGGCGAGAGGGTTTACTTTACGGAAAATAATTTTAGAGAGAGATTAGAAGCACCACCTAAAACTACACTAACTGCATTTTTCCTGTTGTGCCAAAGTGATACGTTTGCAAAAACATTACATTGACGTGCCTCGCTACTATACTTGGAATGTGGCACGGAAGCAATGGAAACGTCATTTACAAGGAACACCTGTCGATGGTTGGCCAGGTGTGAAGGCAGGAGACGCTCTAGGTCGCATTTACACGGTGCACGTTAGCAATTTTGAATGTTATTGCTTGCGTATGCTGCTGAATGTAATAAGGGGTCCAACCAACTTCTCGGATTTAAAAACATTTGAAGGTCAAGAACTTGCAACTTTTCGGCAGGTGTGTGAGAAGATGGGGTTGTTGGAAGATGATAACCACTGGGAAATCAAAGAGAGATTTATCACAAAATAGTAGGACGAGTTGAGAATGGTGAAGGCGGACTTTTTTTCCTTGATGCCCCGGGTGGTACAGGAAAAACTTTCTTGCTTAATTTACTTTTAGCAAAAATTCGTAGCGGTCATAACGTTGCATTAGCTGTGGCTTCCTCTGGAATTGCTGCAACATTGCTAAGCGGTGGACGGACGGCACATTCAGTCTTTAAATTACCTCTTAATCTGGTGAATGAAGAAACCCCATCGTGTAATATCAGCAAGAGCAGTGCCCGTGGCCTCCTGTTACAACAGTTCAAACTAATCGTATGGGACGAGTGCACAATGTCACACAAACGCGCCATCGAAGTTCTTGATCGTTGTCTACAAGACTTACACAGTAAACAAACAATAATGGGTGGTGTGGTTGTTTTATTGGCTGGGGACTTTAGGCAAACTTTGCCTGTCATCGAGCGAGGCACTGCAGCAGACGGAATTAACGCATGTCTGAAATCCTCATATTTATGGACCAAAGTTGAAAAGCTGCACCTCACCACCAACATGCGTGTCCAGTTATTCAGTGATCTAGAGTCGGGTGCGTACGCTGAGAAACTGCTCGAGATCGGTGAAGGTCGAATCGAAACTGACGAAGGTATGGTTCTATTCACTAACCAATTTTGTCATGTTGTGGATTCGGAAGACGCACTTATTGCTCAAGTTTTTCCAAATTTGCAACAAAACATCCACGATGAAAATTGGCTATGTGAAAGAACTATACTAGCACCAAGAAATGAAACAGTTGCGAAAATCAATAAAATTATCTTGGACCAAGTAACCAGCGATGCAACAACCTACAACTCCGACACAGTCATGTCATCTGAAGACTGTACGCGCTACCCCGTGGAGTTTCTTAACTCTTTGGAGCTATCCGGGGTCCCATCTCATAACCTCGAATTAAAGGTCGGTATACCCGTTTTGTTAATGCGCAACTTGGACGCCCCGAGATTATGTAATGGCACTAGATTGCGAGTCACTGAACTAGGCAGGCACATTGTAAAGGCCACAATTTTAACTGGAGAAGCTAAGGGTGAAAATATTCTTATACCGCGCATCCCAATAATACCCAATAACTTACCCTTTAATTTCAAACGTTTGCAGTTCCCACTTAAAGTTGCATTTTCAATGACCATCAATAAATCGCAAGGGCAAACTTTGAAGGTAGCGGGGATACATTTAGGCACGTCCTGTTTTTCCCACGGTCAGCTATACGTAGCTTGCTCACGTGTTTCTAAATCGCAAAATCTACATATTTTCGCTGAACGAAAGAAATCAAATAACATAGTTTACAGGAGTATATTGCAGTAAAAACACATAGATAAATTACCTGCAGATGTCCATTATTCCAATTACATACTAATTCTTTACTAACACGAACAATATTAAATGCAAGTAACTTCAGTCCGACCTGTTTATTAATCAGTGTTTAGTAATCCGTTTGTGATGAAATTTGATATGGATAATTTCAAGCCTGGGGAAGGACATAGGGCTACTTTTTATAAACACACCATACAGGCGAAGATTATATAAAACTGTAAACCTGATTGACTGACACAACTAGCGGTCAACGCACAGCCGAAACCACTGAACTTAGCATCTTGAAATTTGCAGATAGGTTCTATTATAGCTTAAATGAGCACTAAGAAAGGAATTTTGATAATTCCACCCTCAAGAGTTTCCCTCTTAATATTATAGGGGTTCAAAGATTGTATGGAATCAGTCAGTTTTGAAGTTAGACATCTGAAATTTTGGATGTACGAGTAACTAAATAAGATTATTTTTTTTTTACTATTAAGATTATTTTTTTTTACTATTAAGATTATTTTTTTTTTACTATTAAGATTATTTTTTTTTACTATTAAGATTTTTTTTTTTTTACTATTAAAATGATCTGTCACGAAATGTGAGCGAAGCCGCGGGTAAAAGCTAGTTATATTATATGTGGGTCTGTGAGGACATTATATTATATGTGGGTCTGTGGAGACATTATATTATATGTGGGTCTGTGAGGACATTATATTATATGTGGGTCTGTGAGGACATTATATTATATGTGGGTCTGTGAGGACATTATATTATATGTGGGTCTGTGGAGACATTATATTATATGTGGGTCTGTGGGGACATTATATTATATGTGGGTCTGTGAGGACATTATATTATATGTGGGTCTGTGAGGACATTATATTATATGTGGGTCTGTGGAGACATTATATTATATGTGGGTCTGTGAGGACATTATATTATATGTGGGTCTGTGAGGACATTATATTATATGTGGGTCTGTGAGGACATTATATTATATGTGGGTCTGTGGGGACATTATATTATAAGTGGGTCTGTGAGGACATTATGTTATATGTGGGTCTGTGGGGACATTATATTATATGTGGGTCTGTGGTAACATTATATTATATGTGGGTCTGTGGGAACATTATATTATATGTGGGTCTTTGGTAATATTTTATTATATGTGGGTCTGTAGGGTCATTATATTATATGTGGGGCTGTTGGGACATTATATTATATGTGGGTCGGTGGTAACATATTATATGTGGGTTTGTGGGGACATTATATTATATTTGGGTCTGTGAGGACATTATATTATATGTGGGTCTGTGGGGACAATATATTATATGTTGGTCTGTGGTAACATTATATTATATGTGGGTCTGTGAGGACATTATATTATATGTGGGTCTGTGGGGACATTATATTATATGTGGGTTTGTGGGGACATTATATTATATGTGGGTCTGTGGGGACAATATATATGTGGGACATATTATATGTGGTGCTGTGGGGACATTATATTATATTTGGGACTGTGGGACATTATATTATATGTGGATCTGTGAGGACATTATATTATATGTGGGTCTGTGGGGACATTATATTTATATGTGGGTCTGTGGGGACATTATATTATATGTGGGTCTGTGGTAACATATTATATGTGGGTCTGTGAGGACATTAAATTATATGTGGGTCTGTGAGGACATTATATTATATGTGGGTCTGTGAGGATATTATATTATATGTGGATCTGTGAGGGCATTATATTATATGTGGGTCTGTGAGGACATTATATTATATGTGGGTCTGTGGGGACATTATATTATATGTGGGTCTGTGGTAACTTTATATTATATGTGGGTCTGTGAGGACATATTATATGTGGGTCTGTGGTAACATTATATTATATGTGGGTCTGTGGGGACATTATATATGTGGGTCTGTGAGGACATTATATTATATGTGGGTCTGTGAGGACATTATATTATATGTGGGTCTGTGGAGACATTATATTATATGTGGGTCTGTGGGGACATTATATTATATGTGGGTCTGTGAGGACATTATATTATATGTGGGTCTGTGAGGACATTATATTATATGTGGGTCTGTGGAGACATTATATTATATGTGGGTCTGTGAGGACATTATATTATATGTGGGTCTGTGAGGACATTATATTATATGTGGGTCTGTGGGGACATTATATTATAAGTGGGTCTGTGAGGACATTATGTTATATGTGGGTCTGTGGGGACATTATATTATATGTGGGTCTGTGGTAACATTATATTATATGTGGGTCTGTGGGAACATTATATTATATGTGGGTCTTTGGTAATATTTTATTATATGTGGGTCTGTAGGGTCATTATATTATATGTGGGGCTGTTGGGACATTATATTATATGTGGGTCGGTGGTAACATATTATATGTGGGTTTGTGGGGACATTATATTATATTTGGGTCTGTGAGGACATTATATTATATGTGGGTCTGTGGGGACAATATATTATATGTTGGTCTGTGGTAACATTATATTATATGTGGGTCTGTGAGGACATTATATTATATGTGGGTCTGTGGGGACATTATATTATATGTGGGTTTGTGGGGACATTATATTATATTTGGGACTGTGGGACATTATATTATATGTGGATCTGTGAGGACATTATATTATATATGAGTCTATGAGGACATTATATTATATGTGGGTCTGTGGGGACATTATATTTATATGTGGGTCTGTGGGGACATTATATTATATGTGGGTCTGTGGTAACATATTATATGTGGGTCTGTGAGGACATTAAATTATATGTGGGTCTGTGAGGACATTATATTATATGTGGGTCTGTGAGGATATTATATTATATGTGGATCTGTGAGGGCATTATATTATATGTGGGTCTGTGAGGACATTATATTATATGTGGGTCTGTGGGGACATTATATTATATGTGGGTCTGTGGTAACTTTATATTATATGTGGGTCTGTGAGGACATATTATATGTGGGTCTGTGGTAACATTATATTATATGTGGGTCTGTGGGGACATTATATATGTGGGTCTGTGAGGACATTATATTATATGTGGGTCTGTGGGGACATTATATATGTGGGTCTGTGAGGACATTATATTATATGTGGGTCTGTGGGGACATTATATTATATGTGGGTCTGTGGGGACATTATATTATATGTGGGTCTGTGAGGACATTATATTATATGTGGGTCTGTGGGGACATTATATTATATGTGGGTCTGTGGTAACATATTATATGTGGGTCTGTGGGGACATTATATTATATGTGGGTCTGTGGGGACATTATATTATATGTGGGTCTGTGGGAACATTATATTATATGTGGGTCTTTGGTGACATTATATTATATGTGGGTCTGTGGGGACATTATATTTATATGTGGGTCTGTGGGGACATTATATTATATGTGGGTCTGTGGTAACATATTATATGTGGGTCTGTGAGGACATTAAATTATATGTGGGTCTGTGAGGACATTATATTATATGTGGGTCTGTGAGGATATTATATTATATGTGGGTCTGTGGTGACATTATATTATATGTGGGTCTGTGGGGACATTATATTATATGTGGGTCTGTGAGGACATTATATTATATGTGGGTCTGTGGGGACATTATATTATATGTGGGTCTGTGGTAACATATTATATGTGGGTCTGTGGGGACATTATATTATATGTGGGTCTGTGGGGACATTATATATGTGGGTCTGTGAGGACATTATATTATATGTGGGTCTGTGGGGACATTATATATGTGGGTCTGTGAGGACATTATATTATATGTGGGTCTGTGGGGACATTATATTATATGTGGGTCTGTGGGGACATTATATTATATGTGGGTCTGTGAGGACATTATATTATATGTGGGTCTGTGGGGACATTATATTATATGTGGGTCTGTGGTAACATATTATATGTGGGTCTGTGGGGACATTATATTTATATGTGGGTCTGTGGGGACATTATATTATATGTGGGTCTGTGGTAACATATTATATGTGGGTCTGTGAGGACATTAAATTATATGTGGGTCTGTGGGACATTATATTATATGTGGGTCTGTGGGGACATTATATTATATGTGGGTCTGTGGTAACATTATATTATATGTGGGTCTGTGAGGACATTATATTATATGTGGGTCTGTGGGGACATTATAATATATGTGGGTCTGTGGGGACATTATATTATATGTGGGTCTGTGAGGACATTATATTATATGTGGGTCTGTGGGGACAATATATTATATGTGGGTCTGTGAGGATATTATATTATATGTGGGTCTGTGAGGACATTATATTATATGTGGGTCTGTGGGGTCATTATATTATATGTGGGTCTGTGGGGACATTATATTATATGTGGGTCTGTGGTGACATTATATTATATGTGGGTCTGTGGGGACATTATATTATATGTGGGTCTGTGGGGACATTATATTATATGTGGGTCTGTGAGGAAATTATATTATATGTGGGTCTGTGAGGACATTATATTATATGTGGGTCTATGAGGACATTATATTATATGTGGGTCTGTGAGGACATTATATTATATGTGGGTCTGTGGTAACATTATATTATATGTGGGTCTGTGAGGATATTATATTATATGTGGGTCTGTAGGGCCATTATATTATATGTGGGTCTGCGGGAACATTATATTATATGTGGGTCTGTGGGGACATTATATTATATGTGGGTCTGTGGTAACATTATATTATATGTGGGTCTGTGAGGATATTATATTATATGTGGGTCTGTGGGAACATTATATTATATGTGGGTCTGTGGGGACATTATATTATATGTCTGTCTGTGGTAACATTATATTATATGTGGGTCTGTGAGGATATTATATTATATGTGGCTCTGTGGGGACATTATATTATATGTGGGTCTGTGGGGACATTATATTATATGTGGGTCTGTGGGAACATTATATTATATGTGGGACTGTGGGGACATTATATTATATGTGGGTCTGTGGTAACATTTTATTATATGTGGGTCTGTGAGGATATTATATTATATGTGGGTCTGTGGGGACATTATATTATTTGTGGGTCTGTGAGGACATTATATTATATGTGGGTCTGTGGGGACATTATATTATATGTGGGTCTGTGGTGACATTATATTATATGTGGGTCTGTGGTAACATTATATTATATGTGGGTCTGTGGGGACATTATATTATATGTGGGTCTGTGAGGATATTATATTATATGTGGGTCTGTGAGGACATTATATTATATGTGGGTCTGTGAGGACATTATATTATATGTGGGTCTGTGAGGACATTATATTATATGTGGGTCTGTGGGGACATTATATTATATGTGGGTCTGTGGGGACATTATATTATATGTGGGGCTGTGGGGACATTATATTATATGTGGGTCTGTGAGGACATTATATTATATGTGGGTCTGTGAGGACATTATATTATATGTGGGTCTGTGAGGACATTATATTATATGTGGGTCTGTGGGGACATTATATTATATGTGGGTCCGTGAGGACATTTTATTATATGTGGGTCTGTGGGGACATTATATTATATGTGGGTCTGTGGGGACATTATATTATATGTGGGGCCGTGAGGACATTATATTATATGTGGGTCTGTGGGGACATTATATTATATGTGGGTCTGTGAGGACATTATATTATATGTGGGTCTGTGGGGACATTATATTATATGTGGGTCTGTGGGGACATTATATTATATGTGGGGCCGTGAGGACATTTTATTATATGTGGGTCTGTGGGGACATTATATTATATGTGGGTCTGTGAGGACATTATATTATATGTGGGTCTGTGGGGACATTATATTATATGTGGGTCTGTGAGGACATTATATTATATGTGGGTCTGTGAGGACATTATATTATATGTGGGTCTGTGAGGACATTATATTATATGTGGGTCTGTGAGGACATTATATTATATGTGGGTCTGTGAGGACATTATATTATATGGGGTCTGTGGGGACATTATATTATATGTGGGTCTGTGAGGACATTATATTATATGTGGGTGTGTCGGAACATTATATTATATGTGGGTTTGTGGGGACATTATATTATATGTGGGGCTGTGAGGACATTATATTATATGTGGGTCTGTGGGGACATTATATTATATGTGAGTCTGTGGGGACATTATATTATATGTGGGTCTGTGAGGACATTATATTATATGTGGGTTTGTGAGGACATTATATTATATGTGGGTCTGTGGTAACATTATATTATATGTGGGTCTGTGGGGACATTATATTATATGTGGGTCTGTGAGGACATTATATTATAAGTGGGTCTGTGGTGACATTATATTATATGTGGGTCTGTGAGGACATTATATTATATGTGGGTCTGTGAGGACATTATATTATATGTGGGTCTGTGAGGACATTATATTATATGTGGGTCTGTGAGGACATTATATTATATGGGGTCTGTGGGGACATTATATTATATGTGGATCTGTGAGGACATTATATTATATGTGGGTCTGTGAGGACATTATATTATATGTGGGTCTGTGAGGACATTATATTATATGTGGGTCTGTGGGTACATTATATTATATGTGGGTCTGTGGGACATTATATTATATGTGGGTCTGTGGGGACATTATATTATATGTGGGTCTGTGGGGACATTATATGTGGGTCTGTGAGGACATTATATTATATGTGGGTCTGTGGGACATTATATTATATGTGGGTCTGTGGGGACATTATATTATATGTGGGTCTGTGGGGACATTATATTATATGTGGGTCTGTGAGGACATTATATTATATGTGGGTCTGTGAGGACATTATATTATATGTGGGTCTGTGAGGACATTATATTATATGTGGGTCTGTGAGGACATTATATTATATGTGGGTCTGTGGGGATATTATATTATATGTGGGTCTGTGAGGACATTATATTATATGTGTGTCTGTTAGGACATTATATTATATGTGGGTCTGTGAGGACATTATATTATATGTGGGTCTGTGGGGACATTATATGTGGGTCTGTGAGGACATTATATTATATGTGGGTCTGTGGGACATTATAATATATGTGGGTCTGTGAGGACATTATATTATATGTGGGTCTGTTAGGACATTATATTATATGTGGGGCTGTGGGGACATTATATTATATGTGGGTCTGTGGGGACATTATATTATATGTGGTCTGTGGGACATTATATTATATGTGGGTCTGTGAGGACATTATATTATATGTGGGTCTGTGAGGACATTATATTATATGTGGGTCTGTGAGGACATTATATTATATGTGGGTCTGTGAGGACATTATATTATATGTGGGTCTGTGAGGACATTATATTATATGGGGTCTGTGGGGACATTATATTATATGTGGGTCTGTGAGGACATTATATTATATGTGGGTCTGTGAGGACATTATATTATATGTGTGTCTGTGAGGACATTATATTATATGTGGGTCTGTGGGTACATTATATTATATGTGGGTCTGTGGTGACATTATATTATATGTGGGTCTGTGAGGACATTATATTATATGGGGTCTGTGGGGACATTATATTATATGTGGGTCTGTGAGGACATTATATTATATGTGGGTCTGTGGGGACATTATATTATATGTGGGTCTGTGAGGACATTATATTATATGTGGGGCCTTGAGGACATTATATTATATGTGGGTCTGTGAGGACATTATATTATATGTGGGTTTGTGGGGCCATTATATTATATGTGGGTCTGTGAGAACATTATATTATATGTGGGTCTGTGGGGACATTATATTATATGTGGGTCTGTGGGGACATTATATTATATGTGGGTCTGTGAGAACATTATATTATATGTGGGTCTGTGGGGACATTATATTATATGTGGGTCTGTGGGGACATTATATTATATGTGGGTCAGTGGGGACATTATATTATATGTGGGTCTATGGGACATTATATTATATGTGGGTCAGTGGGGACATTATATTATATGTGGGTCAGTGGGGACATTATATTATATGTGGGTCTGTGGGACATTATATTATATGTGGTTCTGTGGGGACATTATATTATATGTGGGGCTGTGAGAATATTATATTATATGTGGGTCTATGGGACATTATATTATATGTGGGTCAGTGGGGACATTATATTATATGTGGGTCTATGGGACATTATATTATATGTGGGTCAGTGGGGACATTATATTATATGTGGTCTGTGGGGACATTATATTATATGTGGGTCTGTGAGGACATTATATTATATGTGGGTCTGTGGGGACATTATATTATATGTGGGTCTGCGGGAAATTATATTATATGTGGGTCTGTGGGGACATTATATTATATGTGCGTCTATGGGTACATTATATTATATGTGGGTCTGTGAGGATATTATATTATATGTGGGTCTGTGGGTACATTATATTATATGTGGGTCTGTGAGGATATTATATTATATGTGGCTCTGTGAGGACATTATATTATATGTGGGTCTAAGGACATTATATTATATGTGGGTCTGTGGGACATTATATTATATGTGGGTCTATGGGACATTATATTATATGTGGGTCTGTGGGGACATTATATTATATGTGGGTCTGCGGGAAATTATATTATATGTGGGTCTGTGGGGACATTATATTATATGTGCGTCTATGGGTACATTATATTATATGTGGGTCTGTGAGGATATTATATTATATGTGGGTCTGTGGGTACATTATATTATATGTGGGTCTGTGAGGATATTATATTATATGTGGCTCTGTGAGGACATTATATTATATGTGGGTCTAAGGACATTATATTATATGTGGGTCTGTGGGACATTATATTATATGTGGGTCTGTGAGGATATTATATTATATGTGGGTCTGTGAGGATATTATATTATAAGTGGGTCTATGGGTACATTATATTATATGTGGGTCTGTGAGGATATTATATTATATGTGGGTCTGTGGGTACATTATATTATATGTGGGTCTGTGAGGATATTATATTATATGTGGGTCTGTGGGACATTATATATGGGTCTGTGGGACATTATATTATATGTGGGTCTGTGGGGACATTATATTATATGTGGGTCTGTGGGGACATTATATTATATGTGGGTCTGTGGGACATTATATTATATGTGGGTCTGTGAGGACATTATATTATATGTGGGTCTGTGAGGGCATTATATTATATGTGGGTCTTTGGGGTCATTATATTATATGTGGGTCTGTGGGGACATTATATTATATGTGGGTCTGTGAGGACATTATATTATATGTGGGTCTGTGAGGACATTATATTATATGTGGGTCTGTTAGGACATTATATTATATGTGGGTCTGTTAGGACATTATATTATATGTGGGTCTGTGGGGACATTATATGTGGGTCTGTGAGCACATTATATTATATGTGGGTCTGTGGGACATTATATTATATGTGGGTCTGTGGGGACATTATATTATATGTGGGTCTGTGGGGACATTATATTATATGTGGGTCTGTGAGGACATTATATTATATGTGGGTCTGTGAGGACATTATATTATATGTGGGTCTGTGAGGACATTATATTATATGTGGGTCTGTGGGGATATTATATTATATGTGGGTCTGTGAGGACATTATATTATATGTGTGTCTGTTAGGACATTATATTATATGTGGGTCTGTGAGGACATTATATTATATGTGGGTCTGTGGGGACATTATATGTGGGTCTGTGAGGACATTATATTATATGTGGGTCTGTGGGACATTATATTATATGTGGGTCTGTGAGGACATTATATTATATGTGGGTCTGTTAGGACATTATATTTTATGTGGGGCTGTGGGGACATTATATTATATGTGGGTCTGTGGGGACATTATATTATATGTGGTCTGTGGGACATTATATTATATGTGGGTCTGTGAGGACATTATATTATATGTGGGTCTGTGAGGACATTATATTATATGTGTGTCTGTGAGGACATTATATTATATGTGGGTCTGTGAGGACATTATATTATATGTGGGTCTGTGGGGTCATTATATTATATGTGGGTCTGTTAGGACATTATATTATATGTGGGTCTGTGGGGACATTATATTATATGTGGGTCTGTGGGAACATTATATTATATGTGGGTCTGTGAGGACATTATATTATATGTGGGTTTGTTAGGACATTATATTATATGTGGGGACATTATATTATATGTGGATCCGTGAGGACATTATATTATATGTGGGTCCGTGAGGACATTATATTATATGTGGGTCCGTGAGGGCATTATATTATATGTGGGTCCGTGAGGGCATTATATTATATGTGGGTCCGTGAGGACATTATATTATATGTGGGTCTGTGAGGACATTATATTTTATGTGGGTCTGTGGGGACATTATATTATATGTGGGTCTGTTAGGACATTATATTATATGTGGGTCTGTGGGGACATTATATTATATGTGGGTCTGTGGGGACATTATATTATATGTGGGTCTGTGGGGACATTATATTATATGTGGGTCTGTGGGGACATTATATTATATGTGGGTCTGTGAGGACATTATATTGTATGTGGGTCTGTTAGGACATTATATTATATGTGGGGCTGTGGGGACATTATATTATATGTGGGTCTGTGGGACATTATATTATATGTGGGTCTGTGGGGACATTATATTATATATATATATATTATTATATTATATGTGGGTCTGTGGGGTCATTATTTTATATGTGGGTCTGTGGGGACATTATATTATATGTGGGTCTGTGAGGACATTATATTATATGTGGGTCTGTGAGGACATTATATTATATGTGGGTCTGTTAGGACATTATATTATATGTGGGTCTGTGGGGACATTATATTATATGTGGGTCTGTGGGCATATTATATTATATGTGGGTCTGTGGGGACATTATATTATATGTGGGTCTGTGAGAACATTATATTGTATGTGGGTCTGTTAGGACATTATATTATATGTGGGGCTGTGGGGACATTATATTATATGTGGGTCTGTGGGACATTATATTATTTGTGGGTCTGTGGGGACATTATATTATATGTGGGTCTGTGAGGATATTATATTATATGTGGGTCTGTGGGTACATTATATTATATGTGGGTCTGTGAGGACATTATATTATATGTGGGTCTGTGGGGACATTATATTATATGTGGGTCTGTGGGACATTATATTATATGTGGGTCTGTGGGGACATTATATTATATGTGGGTCTGTGGGGACAATATATTATATGTGGGACTGTGGGACATTATAATATATGTGGGTCTGTGGGGACATTATATTATATGTGGGTCTGTTAGGACATTATATTATATGTGGGTCTGTGGGGACATTATATTATATGTGGGTCTGTGGGCATATTATATTATATGTGGGTCTGTGGGGACATTATATTATATGTGGGTCTGTGAGGACATTATATTGTATGTGGGTCTGTTAGGACATTATATTATATGTGGGGCTGTGGGGACATTATATTATATGTGGGTCTGTGGGACATTATATTATATGTGGGTCTGTGGGGACATTATATTATATGTGGGTCTGTGAGGATATTATATTATATGTGGGTCTGTGGGTACATTATATTATATGTGGGTCTGTGAGGACATTATATTATATGTGGGTCTGTGGGGACATTATATTATATGTGGGTCTGTGGGGACATTATATTATATGTGGGTCTGTGGGACATTATATTATATGTGGGTCTGTGGGGACATTATATTATATGTGGGTCTGTGGTAACATTATATTATATGTGGGTCTGTGAGGACATTATATTATATGTGGGTCTGTGGGGACATTATAATATATGTGGGTCTGTGGGGACATTATATTATATGTGGGTCTGTGAGGACATTATATTATATGTGGGTCTGTGGGGACAATATATTATATGTGGGTCTGTGAGGATATTATATTATATGTGGGTCTGTGAGGACATTATATTATATGTGGGTCTGTGGGGTCATTATATTATATGTGGGTCTGTGGGGACATTATATTATATGTGGGTCTGTGGTGACATTATATTATATGTGGGTCTGTGGGGACATTATATTATATGTGGGTCTGTGGGGACATTATATTATATGTGGGTCTGTGAGGAAATTATATTATATGTGGGTCTGTGAGGACATTATATTATATGTGGGTCTATGAGGACATTATATTATATGTGGGTCTGTGAGGACATTATATTATATGTGGGTCTGTGGTAACATTATATTATATGTGGGTCTGTGAGGATATTATATTATATGTGGGTCTGTAGGGACATTATATTATATGTGGGTCTGCGGGAACATTATATTATATGTGGGTCTGTGGGGACATTATATTATATGTGGGTCTGTGGTAACATTATATTATATGTGGGTCTGTGAGGATATTATATTATATGTGGGTCTGTGGGAACATTATATTATATGTGGGTCTGTGGGGACATTATATTATATGTCTGTCTGTGGTAACATTATATTATATGTAGGTCTGTGAGGATATTATATTATATGTGGCTCTGTGGGGACATTATATTATATGTGGGTCTGTGGGGACATTATATTATATGTGGGTCTGTGGGAACATTATATTATATGTGGGTCTGTGGGGACATTATATTATATGTGGGTCTGTGGTAACATTTTATTATATGTGGGTCTGTGAGGATATTATATTATATGTGGGTCTGTGGGGACATTATATTATTTGTGGGTCTGTGAGGACATTATATTATATGTGGGTCTGTGGGGACATTATATTATATGTGGGTCTGTGGTGACATTATATTATATGTGGGTCTGTGGTAACATTATATTATATGTGGGTCTGTGGGGACATTATATTATATGTGGGTCTGTGAGGATATTATATTATATGTGGGTCTGTGAGGACATTATATTATATGTGGGTCTGTGAGGACATTATATTATATGTGGGTCTGTGAGGACATTATATTATATGTGGGTCTGTGGGGACATTATATTATATGTGGGTCTGTGGGGACATTATATTATATGTGGGGCTGTGGGGACATTATATTATATGTGGGTCTGTGAGGACATTATATTATATGTGGGTCTGTGAGGACATTATATTATATGTGGGTCTGTGAGGACATTATATTATATGTGGGTCTGTGGGGACATTATATTATATGTGGGGCCGTGAGGACATTTTATTATATGTGGGTCTGTGGGGACATTATATTATATGTGGGTCTGTGGGGACATTATATTATATGTGGGGCCGTGAGGACATTATATTATATGTGGGTCTGTGGGGACATTATATTATATGTGGGTCTGTGAGGACATTATATTATATGTGGGTCTGTGGGGACATTATATTATATGTGGGTCTGTGGGGACATTATATTATATGTGGGGCCGTGAGGACATTTTATTATATGTGGGTCTGTGGGGACATTATATTATATGTGGGTCTGTGAGGACATTATATTATATGTGGGTCTGTGGGGACATTATATTATATGTGGGTCTGTGGGGACATTATATTATATGTGGGTCTGTGAGGACATTATATTATATGTGGGTCTATGAGGACATTATATTATATGTGGGTCTGTGGGGACATTATATTATATGTGGGTCTGTGGGGACATTATATTATATGTGGGTCTGTGAGGACATTATATTATATGTGGGTCTGTGGGGACATTATATTATATGTGGGTCTGTGGGGACATTATATTATATGTGGGTCTGTGAGGACATTATATTATATGTGGGTCTGTGAGGACATTATATTATATGTGGGTCTGTGAGGACATTATATTATATGTGGGGTGTGGTGACATTATATTATATGTGGGTCTGTGGGACATTATATTATATGTGGGTCTGTGAGGACATTATATTATATGTGGGTCTGTGGGGACATTATATTATATGTGGGTCTGTGGTGACATTATATTATATGTGGGTCTGTAGTGACATTATATTATATGTGGGTCTGTGAGGACATTATATTATATGTGGGTCTGTGAGGACATTATATTATATGTGGGTCTGTGGTAACATTATATTATATGGGGTCTGTGAGGACATTATATTATATGTGGGTCTGTGAGGACATTATATTATATGTGGGGTGTGGTGACATTATATTATATGTGGGTCTGTGAGGACATTATATTATATGTGGGTCTGTGAGGACATTATATTATATGTGGGTCTGTGAGGACATTATATTATATGTGGGTCTGTGAGGACATTATATTATATGTGGGTCTGTGAGGACATTATATTATATGTGGGTCTGTGGGTACATTATATTATATGTGGGTCTGTGAGGACATTATATTATATGTGGGTCTGTTAGGACATTATATTATATGTGGGTCTGTGGGGACATTATATGTGGGTCTGTGAGGACATTATATTATATGTGGGTCTGTGGGACATTATATTATATGTGGGTCTGTGGGGACATTATATTATATGTGGGTCTGTGGGGACATTATATTATATGTGGGTCTGTGAGGACATTATATTATATGTGGGTCTGTGAGGACATTATATTATATGTGGGTCTGTGAGGACATTATATTATATGTGGGTCTGTGGGGATATTATATTATATGTGGGTCTGTGAGGACATTATATTATATGTGTGTCTGTTAGGACATTATATTATATGTGGGTCTGTGAGGACATTATATTATATGTGGGTCTGTGGGGACATTATATGTGGGTCTGTGAGGACATTATATTATATGTGGGTCTGTGGGACATTATATTATATGTGAGTCTGTGAGGACATTATATTATATGTGGGTCTGTTAGGACATTATATTTTATGTGGGGCTGTGGGGACATTATATTATATGTGGGTCTGTGGGGACATTATATTATATGTGGTCTGTGGGACATTATATTATATGTGGGTCTGTGAGGACATTATATTATATGTGGGTCTGTGAGGACATTATATTATATGTGGGTCTGTGAGGACATTATATTATATGTGGGTCTGTGAGGACATTATATTATATGTGGGTCTGTGGGGTCATTATATTATATGTGGGTCTGTTAGGACATTATATTATATGTGGGTCTGTGGGGACATTATATTATATGTGGGTCTGTGGGAACATTATATTATATGTGGGTCTGTGAGGACATTATATTATATGTGGGTTTGTTAGGACATTATATTATATGTGGGGCTGTGGGGACATTATATTATATGTGGGTCCGTGAGGACATTATATTATATGTGGGTCCGTGAGGGCATTATATTATATGTGGGTCCGTGAGGACATTATATTATATGTGGGTCTGTGAGGACATTATATTATATGTGGGTCTGTGGGGACATTATATTATATGTGGGTCTGTTAGGACATTATATTATATGTGGGTCTGTGGGGACATTATATTATATGTGGGTCTGTGGGGACATTATATTATATGTGGGTCTGTGGGGACATTATATTATATGTGGGTCTGTGAGGACATTATATTGTATGTGGGTCTGTTAGGACATTATATTATATGTGGGGCTGTGGGGACATTATATTATATGTGGGTCTGTGGGACATTATATTATATGTGGGTCTGTGGGGACATTATATTATATATATATATATTATTATATTATATGTGGGTCTGTGGGGTCATTATTTTATATGTGGGTCTGTGGGGACATTATATTATATGTGGGTCTGTGGGGACATTATATTATATGTGGGTCTGTGAGGACATTATATTGTATGTGGGTCTGTTAGGACATTATATTATATATGGGGCTGTGGGGACATTATATTATATGTGGGTCTGTGGGACATTATATTATATGTGGGTCTGTGGGGACATTATATTATATATATATATATTATTATATTATATGTGGGTCTGTGGGGTCATTATTTTATATGTGGGTCTGTGGGGACATTATATTATATGTGGGTCTGTGAGGACATTATATTATATGTGGGTCTGTGAGGACATTATATTATATGTGGGTCTGTTAGGACATTATATTATATGTGGGTCTGTGGGGACATTATATTATATGTGGGTCTGTGGGCATATTATATTATATGTGGGTCTGTGGGGACATTATATTATATGTGGGTCTGTGAGGACATTATATTGTATGTGGGTCTGTTAGGACATATTATATGTGGGGCTGTGTGGACATTATATTATATGTGGGTCTGTGGGACATTATATTATTTGTGGGTCTGTGGGGACATTATATTATATGTGGGTCTGTGAGGATATTATATTATATGTGGGTCTGTGGGTACATTATATTATATGTGGGTCTGTGAGGACATTATATTATATGTGGGTCTGTGGGGACATTATATTATATGTGGGTCTGTGGGACATTATATTATATGTGGGTCTGTGGGGACATTATATTATATGTGGGTCTGTGGGGACAATATATTATATGTGGGACTGTGGGACATTATAATATATGTGGGTCTGTGGGGACATTATATTATATGTGGGTCTGTTAGGACATTATATTATATGTGGGTCTGTGGGGACATTATATTATATGTGGGTCTGTGGGCATATTATATTATATGTGGGTCTGTGGGGACATTATATTATATGTGGGTCTGTGAGGACATTATATTGTATGTGGGTCTGTTAGGACATTATATTATATGTGGGGCTGTGGGGACATTATATTATATGTGGGTCTGTGGGACATTATATTATATGTGGGTCTGTGGGGACATTATATTATATGTGGGTCTGTGAGGATATTATATTATATGTGGGTCTGTGGGTACATTATATTATATGTGGGTCTGTGAGGACATTATATTATATGTGGGTCTGTGGGGACATTATATTATATGTGGGTCTGTGGGACATTATATTATATGTGGGTCTGTGGGGACATTATATTATATGTGGGTCTGTGGGACATTATATTATATGTGGGTCTGTGGGGACATTATATTATATGTGGGTCTGTGGTAACATTATATTATATGTGGGTCTGTGAGGACATTATATTATATGTGGGTCTGTGGGGACATTATAATATATGTGGGTCTGTGGGGACATTATATTATATGTGGGTCTGTTGGGACAATATATTATATGTGGGACTGTGGGGACATTATATTATATGTGGGTCTGTGTAACATTATATTATAAGTGGGTCTGAGGGAACATCCTACTAATATTATAAATGCGAAAGTTTGTGAGTATGTATGTTTGTTACTCTTTCACGAAAAAACTACTGGACGGATTTGCATGAAACTTTACAGTTATATAGATTATACATCGGAATAACATATAGGCTACAATTTCTAATGATTTTATGTAATTTTGGTCGTAATATAACGATACATGTCAATTAAGTCGGAAAAAAATCTGGCCTCTGAGAGCTATCTTGGCGTACGCTGCCTAAACCGTTGGAGTTACACAAAGATGATGTACCGTAGAATTGTTTTTCTTGAATAGTTCTAAATAAAAGTCCGCGACAGCTTATATCTACCTTTTATGTGGAAGCCACTATGACCAAAATTGTGAACCATAAATTTAATTAAATTAGATACTATTTTACAATTTTACAATGCACATTTTAGTATATTTATCAAACTTTTTAGTATATTTATCAAACTCTTATATACACACATACACAGGTGATGTTTAAATGGCTGATTTACAGAAGTCAGAAGAGATTGATAATACAATAATTTGCCCATATTGGATCATTGTATAGTGAGGTCACAGTTGCCGCCTGTCCACAGTCAGAATACAGGGGTGATCATATACCGTGGCCAGGTACAAGTGTGGCACAGGGGGTTCACACACGACCCCCAGGGACTGACATTTCCTAGAAACTTTGGCAGCTGTCAGTCATGAGCTCACCCTGATACATTACACTCTGGAAACAGCTGAAGGAGAAGGATAATTTATGACATTTTCTCAGACTTAAAAAAAAAAAAAATAGCCCAGAAAACAGCCCATATGTCAGGAACAGGTTACTAGGGAACTACACATCCCAGCACGGCCTGCCCGCTCCCACAGCCCGGGGGGAGTGTGAGGCTTCCTCCTGCAGGTTGCCCGGCAGCACCGGGCCGTCATTGTCCTCACACAGGGGGTCCCCGCCGCCATTGTCCCTCCACATAACACCGTATAATAAAACATGCGCTCACCTGCGCCAGCTGCTGCAGCCGGGAAAGTTCCGAGCGCCTCACCTGGGCGGAGGGGAAGTGACTCACACACGGGGAGGGGCAGTAACCTGAGCGCGGCTCCATGGAGGATGCACACACTGCAGCCTGACAGCACCGGCAGCAGCGCTACACAAATGGCGTCCTCCCCTCCTGTGTGCAGCACAGCCCTGTGTGTGTGCAGCGCAGCATGTCACCCACAGCACCAGCAGGCTGCTCTCAGCTCCCACAGAGCACTGGGAATGGTTGCTATGGGTAACCGCGCCACAGCTGCTCCTCATAGACCAGTCATATACAACTGATATCGTCTGTACAGCGATCGTAATATAACTAATTAGATTGTTTTAGTATTTTGTTTGAACTTTACTAAGTACCTATTTTGTAATTAGTACTTATAAAAATGCCGCGAAAGCGTAAGTCTAACATTTTGCAAAGCTCTAATAAAGCCCGAGCTATGAAAATAATTAGACGTGATGAGACGTCTCAACAAGCTGAGCAACGAAGGCTTGAGCAGGCGGTGCGTTGTGCGGCACATAGAGCTGCAGAGACTCCAGAACAATCCCAAGCCCGACGTGAACGGAATGCGGAGTTTTTGGCATCTCAACGGGCTGCTGAAACTCAAGAACAGTCCCAAGCCCGACGTGAACAGCATGCGGAGTATCTGGCGTCTCAGCGGGCTGCTGAAACTCCAGAACAGTCCCAAGCTCGACGTCAGCAGCAAGCGACTTACATGGCGTCCCAAAGAGCCACTGAAACTTATGAAATGGCCGAATCTCGCAGACGCACTGTTGCTGAAAGGGCAGCACAGCGACGTCAAACATTTACAAGAAATACATGGATATTGTTTAATAAAGCTGCATTTGAGTATGACGAGACTCTTGATTATGAAACTCACAAGCTTATAAAAATAGAAGCAATGACCATAGATTGCAAATATTGCGGAGCTCTTAACCACTTCGCACCAGAGCCTGTTTTTGCCTTTGTGACCGGGCCAATTTTTTCAATTCTGACCACTGTCACTTTATGAAGCAATTACTCTGGAACGCTTCAACGGATCCCCCTGATTCTGAGATTGTTTTTTCGTGACATATTGTACTTCATGATAGTGGTAAAATTTCTTTGATATCACATGCGTTTATATGTGAAAAAATCGGAAATTTGGCGAAAATTTTGAAAATTTTGCAATTTTCAAACTTTGAATTTTCATGCCCTTAAATCAGAGAGATATGTCACACAAAATACTTAATAAATAACATTTCCCACATGTCTACTTTACATCAGCACAATTTTGGAACCAGAATTTTTTTTTGTTAGGGAGCTATAAGGGTTAAAAGTTGACCAGCGATTTCTCATTTTTCCAACAAAATTTACAAAAACATTTTTTTAGGGACCACATCATATTTGAAGTCACTTTGAGGGGTCTTTATGACAGAAAATACCCAAAAGTGACACCGTTCTAAAAACTGCACCCCTCAAGGTGCTCAAAACCACATTGAAGAACTTTATTAACCCTTCAGGTGCTTCACAGGAATTTTTGGAATGTGGAAGAAAAAAATTAACATTTAACTTTTTTCACAAAAATGTTGCTTTAGACCCAATTTTTTTTATTTTCACAGGGGTAACAGGAAAAAATGGACCCCAAAATTTTTTGTGCAATTTCTCTTGAGCGTGCTGATACCCCATATGTGAGGGAAAACCACTGTTTGGGCGCACGGCAGGGCTCGGAAATGAAGGAGCGCCATTAGACTTTTTGAATGTAAAATTTGTCTGAATAATTAGCAGACACCATGTTGCGTTTGGAGAGCTCCTGATGTGACTAAACAGTGGAAACCCCCCACAAGTGACACCATTTTGGAAACTAGACCCCTTAGGGAACATATCTAGATGTGTGGTGAGCACCTTGAACCCCAAGGTGCTTCACAGAAGTTTATAATATTGAGCTGTAAAAATAAAATTTTCACATTTTTCCCACAAAAACGTTTTTCATCCCTTAATTTTCCATTATCATAATGGTAATAGGATAAATTGCACCATGAAATTTGTTGTGCAATTTCTCCTGAACACGCCGATACCCCATATGTGGGGGAAAACCACTGTTTGGGCGCACTGCAGGGTTTGGAAGGGAAGGAGCGCCATTTGACTTTTTGAATGTAAAATTTGTCTGAATAATTAGCAGACACCATGTTGCGTTTGGAGAGCCTCTGATGTTCCTAAACAGTGGAAACCCCCCACAAGTGACACCATTTTGGAAACTAGACCCCGTAGGGAACTTATCTAGATGTGTGGTGAGCACCTTGAACCCCAACGTGCTTCACAGAAGTTTATAATAATCAGCTGTAAAAATAAAATTTTCACATTTTTCCCGCAAAAACGTTTTTCATCCCTTAATTTTGCATTATCATAAGGGTAATAGGATAAATTGCACCATGAAATTTGTTGTGCAATTTCTCCTGAACACGCCGATACCCCATATGTGGAGGCAAACCACTGTTTGGGTGCACGGCAGGGCTCGGAAGGGAAGGAGCGCCATTTGACTTTTTGAATGTAAAATTTGTTTGAATAATTAGCGGACGCCATGTTGCAATTGGGGAGCCCCTGATGTGCCTAAACAGTGGAAACCCCCCACAAGTGACACCATTTTGGAAACTAGACCCCTTAGGGAACTTATCTAGATATGTGGTGAGCACCTTGCACCCCCAGCTGCTTCACAGAAGTTTATAATATTGAGCCATAAAAATAAAATTTTCACATTTTTCCCACAAAAAATGTTTTCCTTTCCCTAATTTTGTACTATCATAAGGGTAACAGGATAAATTGCACCATGAAATTTGTTGTTCAATTTCTCCTGAACACGCCGATACCCCATATGTGGGGGAAAACCACTGCTTTGGTGTACGGCAGGGTTCGGAAGAGAAAGGAGCGCTATGTTGGCTGGGATAGGCAGCAGACACCGTGTCACATTTGAAGAGTCGCTGACATGCAGAAACCCCCACAAGTGACCCCATTTTGTAAACTACACCTCTCAAGGAATTCATCTAGGGAAGTAGTGAGTATTTTTAAATTTTTAAATTTATACCATTGGGCAGTGAAAAAAGCATAATTATATTTTTACCACAAAAAAATGTTTTACCCTCAGATTTTACATTTTCACACAGGGCAATGGGTAAAAATGGTGCCGAAATGTGTCACACAATTTCTTCTAAAAGTGGCAATACCCCATATGTGGCTGTATCGTACCACTCAGCCATATGGCGAGATCTGGGGGGGACAGAGTGCTATTTGACAATTGGAGAACAAATTATTGTAGAATAGGCATTTGGATTTGGGAGCACAAAATTTTTTGAATTTCTTTTGGGGGGCAAGGGCCATTTCGCTTTTCCAGAGCCTTTCTGCTACCAGTAACTTGGAAGTCCCTTATATTTTTAACAGATGACGGACCTGTAATTCAGATGAAACCCCTGCGGGATCCATTCACTGTAATGAGGCAGCAGAGTTACTCTGGACTCCGTCTGGCCTCTGTTTAGCGGTGTCCTTCTTTTCAGAAGTGCACAAAACTGTGGCCAACCGCACTTTTATGCACGCCTAAAACAAATGACACCGTGGGATCACAGGCCAGACGGCATCCACAGTGGCCTATATCTGCCTCATTACAGGGAATCTTCCGTCATGGGTTCCGGCTGAATCACATATTTCAGAGATTTACATGGAAACTCTGGCGTAAGTGCTCAGCGCAGAGCGCAGGATAAATGTGTGCCGAGCCAGATCTTTGGGAGACATAATAAACAAATCAGTAGCAGGTGAAGAATTGGTTTTATTTATTTTTTTACGCCGTTCCTAGTGTGATATAACTGATTAGATTACTTTATTCTTCGGGTCGGTGCAATTACAGAGATACCAGATTTATATCGGGTTTTTATGACTGACAGCTGTCACACACTAAGAGACGCTTTTTTTTTGCAAAATCTAGTTTTTGCATCGCCATATTTTGAGAGCTATAATTTTTCCATATTTCGGCCGACAGAGTCATGTGATGGCTTGTTTTTTGCGGGACGAGTTGACATTTTTATTGGTACCATTTGTGGGTACGTGACATTTTTTGATCGCTTTCTATTCCGTTTTTTTGGGAGGTAAAATTAACAAAAACCAACAATTCAGGAATTGTTTTTTGAGGTTTTTTTTTATGCCGTTCTGCGTGTGGTAAAAGTGATCAGGCAGCGTTATTCTTCGGGTCAGTACGTTTACAGCGATACTACACTTACTGTATATTTTTTTATGTTTTGGCGCTTTTACACAAAACAATTTTATAGAAAAAATATTTTTTTTGCATTGCTTTATTCTGAGAGGTATAACTTTTTTATTTTTTGGCTGATGGAGCTGTATAGCGGCTTGATTTTTGTGGAACAAGATGACTTTTTCAGCGGTACCATTTCTATTTCCATTTTGCTTTTTGATCGCATTTTTTTCCACTTTTTGTTTGGCGATATGAGGAAAAAGCATAGTTTTTTGCTCCGTTTTTTATTTATTTTTATTACGGTGTACACATAAGGAGTTAATTAGTGTGACAGTTTTATAGCTCGGGTTGTTTCGGACGCGGCAATACCAAATATGTGTACTTTTTTTATTTTTGCATAACTATATGGATTTATCGGTTTAATATTTTATTTGTTTATTTTTATTTATTTTGTATTTTTTTTTAACAGTTTCAAAACATTTTTTTTTACTTTTTTTTTACATTTTTACTTAGTCCCTGTATGGGACATTAATTTTTATTTTTCTGATCCCTGATCTCATGTAATGTAATAGACATATATTACATTATATGAGATCTTCACTGACTGTTTCACAGTCTCCTGTCTGGCATCAGCTACAGGCTGAAGCCAGACAGGAAGGACACCATATATGGCAGAGCTGGAGGCGGTCATGTGACCTCCAGCTGCCATAGCAACGCCAGGTCCTGAAAGCAATCAAGGGGTCGTCGGAGAGGTAAGTGGATGACCCCCTCTCCTCCTGCTGTCTCCTATATGCCGCGATCACTATAGATCGCAGCATATAGAAGACAGCAAAGGGTTAACATCACTGGGACCTGATCTAATCAGGTCCCGATGATGTTCCTTGTCAGAGCTAACGCTCTGCACCGCTCTCACAGCGCTTGCAGGACCCAGGGGGTCCTGAGCACTGCGAGACCACCCACCGTTTTTAAACGTCCGCGCTGCACAGAGCCCAGGCAGCGCGGACGTTTATCTACAGTGGGCGGTCGGGAAGCGGTTAAGTGGAAAGAGGAAGCAGCAGGTATGTGTTGTTTGGGCGGGAAAGTAGCTCTTCCTTATATAGACGAGCCAGTTCAACCTTTAAAAGAGCTTATCTCTAATGAAACTGATGAATCTCGCCTTTTTCTAAATAATATAAGAAAATACAACATGTGCTTTCATATGACGTCTTCTGGAGCAGATCAAATTGTCTCAATGCCAGGGTTTTGCCCGACCTTTACAATACAAGTATACCACCGTATCGGTTCTTTAATTCCTATGTCCATTTCGCAACCACAATTTTTACAAGTTTATTTCATAGGTGACGAAGAAGAACAAATTAACAGGCGTACTGAGTGCGTGCAAAGCGTAGATAGAAACATAGTTAAAAAATTACAACGAGTACTTCACAACCACAACATTTTGGTGCATGAATTTAAAACGGCTAGAGACAGAATGATCAATGACGATCATTTCAAAGTAGTGATTCACCCAGACCGTGTACCACGTGGTCAACATGAGAGACGATTCAATGCCCCTACTACAAATGAAATAGCTGCTGTAATAGTTAGTAGCGAACAAACTATGTCTCGGGACATCGTTGTGCAGCCGCGCGATGGCATGCTCACTATGATTCCCGATACACATAGATTCTATGACGCTCTCGAGTACCCAATAATTTTTTGGAAAGGACAAGAGGGGTACAGCATTGATATTCCTCAGATAAATCCAATTACCAAACAAGCAATGCCAAGCAAAAAGGTGTCCTGCAAAGATTTTTATGCCTTTCACTTGATGGTCCGTCGCAGCGATTTTAATTTGATGCTTAAGTGTAGGCTCCTACTTCATCAGTTTCTGGTCGACATGTATGTAAAGATGGAAAGTGAGCGCTTAAGGTTCATTTCTTTAAATAAAAAAAAACTGCGCGCAGAAAATTAAATTCACTTGCAAGATGCAATAAGAAATGATGCGGATTTGGATCCAAATAACTTAGGTCAGATGGTGATTCTCCCGTCATCATTTGTAAATAGCCCGAGATACCTACACGAATATACACAAGATGCGTTCACATACGTACGTAATTATGGGAGGCCTGATTAATTTATTACAATGACTTGCAACCCCGCTTGGCCAGAAATCACCAAAGAGCTTATGGCTGGTCAAAATTCAACGGACAGACATGACTTAACAGCCGGAGTATTTAGAATAAAAGTACAGAAGTTGGTAGCTCTACTTACAAAAGGTAACATATTTGGTGATATGCAATGCTTCATATACTCGATCGAGTGGCAAAAGCGAGGTTTGCCTCATGTGCACTTACTGCTGTGGTTAAAGGAAAAATTGCATCTGAACCAAATTGACGAAATCATATGTGCTGAGATACCAAACCCAGAAACTGATCAAAAGCTCTATGATACAGTGACAAAGAATATGATTCACGGGCCATGTGGTACATTCAATTCTTCATCGCCATGCATGAAGGAAGGAAAATGTACCAAAAAATATCCGAGGAAGCTTTTAAAAGATACTCAAACCAATGACAAAGGTTATCCTTTGTACAGGCGCAGAGCACCAGAGAATGATGGACGCACGACGATTATAAAAACCCGTAGAGGAACACAGGAAATATTGGTGGACAATAGCTGGGTGGTCCCATATTCTCCACTCTTATCAAAAAATGTTAATTCTCATTTAAATGTAGAGTTCTGTAATACGGTACAGGCGATAAAATATATTTGTAAATATATTAATAAGGGTAGCGACCAGGCTATTTTTAACATCCGCCAGCAAGGGAATGTTAACATTGACCCAAGAGATGAGGTGCAGACCTTTAGAACCGGCCGATATGTTAGTAGTAACGAAGCAGAGTGGCGGATCTTAGGTCTGCCTCTGCACGAGAGACACCTAACCGTCACTCATCTCGCGATTCATTTACCCAATGGCGAGAGGGTTTACTTTACGGAAAATAATTTTAGAGAGAGATTAGAAGCACCACCTAAAACTACACTAACTGCATTTTTCCTGTTGTGCCAAAGTGATACGTTTGCAAAAACATTACATTGACGTGCCTCGCTACTATACTTGGAATGTGGCACGGAAGCAATGGAAACGTCATTTACAAGGAACACCTGTCGATGGTTGGCCAGGTGTGAAGGCAGGAGACGCTCTAGGTCGCATTTACACGGTGCACGTTAGCAATTTTGAATGTTATTGCTTGCGTATGCTGCTGAATGTAATAAGGGGTCCAACCAACTTCTCGGATTTAAAAACATTTGAAGGTCAAGAACTTGCAACTTTTCGGCAGGTGTGTGAGAAGATGGGGTTGTTGGAAGATGATAACCACTGGGAAATCAAAGAGAGATTTATCACAAAATAGTAGGACGAGTTGAGAATGGTGAAGGCGGACTTTTTTTCCTTGATGCCCCGGGTGGTACAGGAAAAACTTTCTTGCTTAATTTACTTTTAGCAAAAATTCGTAGCGGTCATAACGTTGCATTAGCTGTGGCTTCCTCTGGAATTGCTGCAACATTGCTAAGCGGTGGACGGACGGCACATTCAGTCTTTAAATTACCTCTTAATCTGGTGAATGAAGAAACCCCATCGTGTAATATCAGCAAGAGCAGTGCCCGTGGCCTCCTGTTGCAACAGTTCAAACTAATCGTATGGGACGAGTGCACAATGTCACACAAACGCGCCATCGAAGTTCTTGATCGTTGTCTACAAGACTTACACAGTAAACAAACAATAATGGGTGGTGTGGTTGTTTTATTGGCTGGGGACTTTAGGCAAACTTTGCCTGTCATCGAGCGAGGCACTGCAGCAGACGGAATTAACGCATGTCTGAAATCCTCATATTTATGGACCAAAGTTGAAAAGCTGCACCTCACCACCAACATGCGTGTCCAGTTATTCAGTGATCTAGAGTCGGGTGCGTACGCTGAGAAACTGCTCGAGATCGGTGAAGGTCGAATCGAAACTGACGAAGGTATGGTTCTATTCACTAACCAATTTTGTCATGTTGTGGATTCGGAAGACGCACTTATTGCTCAAGTTTTTCCAAATTTGCAACAAAACATCCACGATGAAAATTGGCTATGTGAAAGAACTATACTAGCACCAAGAAATGAAACAGTTGCGAAAATCAATAAAATTATCTTGGACCAAGTAACCAGCGATGCAACAACCTACAACTCCGACACAGTCATGTCATCTGAAGACTGTACGCGCTACCCCGTGGAGTTTCTTAACTCTTTGGAGCTATCCGGGGTCCCATCTCATAACCTCGAATTAAAGGTCGGTATACCCGTTTTGTTAATGCGCAACTTGGACGCCCCGAGATTATGTAATGGCACTAGATTGCGAGTCACTGAACTAGGCAGGCACATTGTAAAGGCCACAATTTTAACTGGAGAAGCTAAGGGTGAAAATATTCTTATACCGCGCATCCCAATAATACCCAATAACTTACCCTTTAATTTCAAACGTTTGCAGTTCCCACTTAAAGTTGCATTTTCAATGACCATCAATAAATCGCAAGGGCAAACTTTGAAGGTAGCGGGGATACATTTAGGCACGTCCTGTTTTTCCCACGGTCAGCTATACGTAGCTTGCTCACGTGTTTCTAAATCGCAAAATCTACATATTTTCGCTGAACGAAAGAAATCAAATAACATAGTTTACAGGAGTATATTGCAGTAAAAACACATAGATAAATTACCTGCAGATGTCCATTATTCCAATTACATACTAATTCTTTACTAACACGAACAATATTAAATGCAAGTAACTTCAGTCCGACCTGTTTATTAATCAGTGTTTAGTAATCCGTTTGTGATGAAATTTGATATGGATAATTTCAAGCCTGGGGAAGGACATAGGGCTACTTTTTATAAACACACCATACAGGCGAAGATTATATAAAACTGTAAACCTGATTGACTGACACAACTAGCGGTCAACGCACAGCCGAATCCACTGAACTTAGCATCTTGAAATTTGCAGATAGGTTCTATTATAGCTTAAATGAGCACTAAGAAAGGAATTTTGATAATTCCACCCTCAAGAGTTTCCCTCTTAATATTATAGGGGTTCAAAGATTGTATGGAATCAGTCAGTTTTGAAGTTAGACATCTGAAATTTTGGATGTACGAGTAACTAAATAAGATTATTTTTTTTTTACTATTAAGATTATTTTTTTTTTACTATTAAGATTATTTTTTTTTACTATTAAGATTTTTTTTTTTTACTATTAAGATTATTTTTTTTTACTATTAAGATTTTTTTTTTTTTACTATTAAAATGATCTGTCACGAAATGTGAGCGAAGCCGCGGGTAAAAGCTAGTTATATTATATGTGGGTCTGTGAGGACATTATATTATATGTGGGTCTGTGGAGACATTATATTATATGTGGGTCTGTGAGGACATTATATTATATGTGGGTCTGTGAGGACATTATATTATATGTGGGTCTGTGAGGACATTATATTATATGTGGGTCTGTGGGGACATTATATTATAAGTGGGTCTGTGAGGACATTATGTTATATGTGGGTCTGTGGGGACATTATATTATATGTGGGTCTGTGGTAACATTATATTATATGTGGGTCTGTGGGAACATTATATTATATGTGGGTCTTTGGTAATATTTTATTATATGTGGGTCTGTAGGGTCATTATATTATATGTGGGGCTGTTGGGACATTATATTATATGTGGGTCGGTGGTAACATATTATATGTGGGTTTGTGGGGACATTATATTATATTTGGGTCTGTGAGGACATTATATTATATGTGGGTCTGTGGGGACAATATATTATATGTTGGTCTGTGGTAACATTATATTATATGTGGGTCTGTGAGGACATTATATTATATGTGGGTCTGTGGGGACATTATATTATATGTGGGTTTGTGGGGACATTATATTATATGTGGGTCTGTGGGGACAATATATATGTGGGACATATTATATGTGGTGCTGTGGGGACATTATATTATATTTGGGACTGTGGGACATTATATTATATGTGGATCTGTGGGACATTATATTATATGTGGATCTGTGAGGACATTATATTATATGTGGGTCTGTGGGGACATTATATTTATATGTGGGTCTGTGGGGACATTATATTATATGTGGGTCTGTGGTAACATATTATATGTGGGTCTGTGAGGACATTAAATTATATGTGGGTCTGTGAGGACATTATATTATATGTGGGTCTGTGAGGATATTATATTATATGTGGATCTGTGAGGGCATTATATTATATGTGGGTCTGTGAGGACATTATATTATATGTGGGTCTGTGGGGACATTATATTATATGTGGGTCTGTGGTAACTTTATATTATATGTGGGTCTGTGAGGACATATTATATGTGGGTCTGTGGTAACATTATATTATATGTGGGTCTGTGGGGACATTATATATGTGGGTCTGTGAGGACATTATATTATATGTGGGTCTGTGAGGACATTATATTATATGTGGGTCTGTGGAGACATTATATTATATGTGGGTCTGTGGGGACATTATATTATATGTGGGTCTGTGAGGACATTATATTATATGTGGGTCTGTGAGGACATTATATTATATGTGGGTCTGTGGAGACATTATATTATATGTGGGTCTGTGAGGACATTATATTATATGTGGGTCTGTGAGGACATTATATTATATGTGGGTCTGTGGGGACATTATATTATAAGTGGGTCTGTGAGGACATTATGTTATATGTGGGTCTGTGGGGACATTATATTATATGTGGGTCTGTGGTAACATTATATTATATGTGGGTCTGTGGGAACATTATATTATATGTGGGTCTTTGGTAATATTTTATTATATGTGGGTCTGTAGGGTCATTATATTATATGTGGGGCTGTTGGGACATTATATTATATGTGGGTCGGTGGTAACATATTATATGTGGGTTTGTGGGGACATTATATTATATTTGGGTCTGTGAGGACATTATATTATATGTGGGTCTGTGGGGACAATATATTATATGTTGGTCTGTGGTAACATTATATTATATGTGGGTCTGTGAGGACATTATATTATATGTGGGTCTGTGGGGACATTATATTATATGTGGGTTTGTGGGGACATTATATTATATTTGGGACTGTGGGACATTATATTATATGTGGATCTGTGAGGACATTATATTATATATGAGTCTATGAGGACATTATATTATATGTGGGTCTGTGGGGACATTATATTTATATGTGGGTCTGTGGGGACATTATATTATATGTGGGTCTGTGGTAACATATTATATGTGGGTCTGTGAGGACATTAAATTATATGTGGGTCTGTGAGGACATTATATTATATGTGGGTCTGTGAGGATATTATATTATATGTGGATCTGTGAGGGCATTATATTATATGTGGGTCTGTGAGGACATTATATTATATGTGGGTCTGTGGGGACATTATATTATATGTGGGTCTGTGGTAACTTTATATTATATGTGGGTCTGTGAGGACATATTATATGTGGGTCTGTGGTAACATTATATTATATGTGGGTCTGTGGGGACATTATATATGTGGGTCTGTGAGGACATTATATTATATGTGGGTCTGTGGGGACATTATATATGTGGGTCTGTGAGGACATTATATTATATGTGGGTCTGTGGGGACATTATATTATATGTGGGTCTGTGGGGACATTATATTATATGTGGGTCTGTGAGGACATTATATTATATGTGGGTCTGTGGGGACATTATATTATATGTGGGTCTGTGGTAACATATTATATGTGGGTCTGTGGGGACATTATATTATATGTGGGTCTGTGGGGACATTATATTATATGTGGGTCTGTGGGAACATTATATTATATGTGGGTCTTTGGTGACATTATATTATATGTGGGTCTGTGGGGACATTATATTTATATGTGGGTCTGTGGGGACATTATATTATATGTGGGTCTGTGGTAACATATTATATGTGGGTATGTGAGGACATTAAATTATATGTGGGTCTGTGAGGACATTATATTATATGTGGGTCTGTGAGGATATTATATTATATGTGGGTCTGTGGTGACATTATATTATATGTGGGTCTGTGGGGACATTATATTATATGTGGGTCTGTGAGGACATTATATTATATGTGGGTCTGTGGGGACATTATATTATATGTGGGTCTGTGGTAACATATTATATGTGGGTCTGTGGGGACATTATATTATATGTGGGTCTGTGGGGACATTATATATGTGGGTCTGTGAGGACATTATATTATATGTGGGTCTGTGGGGACATTATATATGTGGGTCTGTGAGGACATTATATTATATGTGGGTCTGTGGGGACATTATATTATATGTGGGTCTGTGGGGACATTATATTATATGTGGGTCTGTGAGGACATTATATTATATGTGGGTCTGAGGGGACATTATATTATATGTGGGTCTGTGGTAACATATTATATGTGGGTCTGTGGGGACATTATATTATATGTGGGTCTGTGGGGACATTATATTATATGTGGGTCTGTGGGAACATTATATTATATGTGGGTCTTTGGTGACATTATATTATATGTGGGTCTGTGGGGACATTATATTTATATGTGGGTCTGTGGGGACATTATATTATATGTGGGTCTGTGGTAACATATTATATGTGGGTCTGTGAGGACATTAAATTATATGTGGGTCTGTGAGGACATTATATTATATGTGGGTCTGTGAGGATATTATATTATATGTGGGTCTGTGGTGACATTATATTATATGTGGGTCTGTGGGGACATTATATTATATGTGGGTCTGTGAGGACATTATATTATATGTGGGTCTGTGGGGACATTATATTATATGTGGGTCTGTGGTAACATATTATATGTGGGTCTGTGGGGACATTATATTATATGTGGGTCTGTGGGGACATTATATTATATGTGGGTCTGTGGGGACATTATATTATATGTGGGTCTGTGAGGACATTATATTATATGTGGGTCTGTGGGGACATTATATTATATGTGGGTCTGTGGTGACATTATATTATATGTGGGTCTGTGGGGACATTATATTATATGTGGGTCTGTGAGGACATTATATTATATGTGGGTCTGTGGGGACATTATATTATATGTGGGTCTGTGGTAACATATTATATGTGGGTCTGTGGGGACATTATATTATATGTGGGTCTGTGGGGACATTATATTATATGTGGGTCTGTGGGAACATTATATTATATGTGGGTCTTTGGTGACATTATATTATATGTGGGTCTGTGGGGACATTATATTTATATGTGGGTCTGTGGGGACATTATATTATATGTGGGTCTGTGGTAACATATTATATGTGGGTCTGTGAGGACATTAAATTATATGTGGGTCTGTGAGGACATTATATTATATGTGGGTCTGTGAGGATATTATATTATATGTGGATCTGTGAGGACATTATATTATATGTGGGTCTGTGAGGACATTATATATGTGGGTCTGTGAGGACATTATATTATATGTGGGTCTGTGGGGACATTATATATGTGGGTCTGTGAGGACATTATATTATATGTGGGTCTGTGGGGACATTATATTATATGTGGGTCTGTGAGGACATTATATTATATGTGGGTCTGTGGGGACATTATATTATATGTGGGTCTGTGGTAACATATTATATGTGGGTCTGTGGGGACATTATATTATATGTGGGTCTGTGGGGACATTATATTATATGTGGGTCTGTGGGAACATTATATTATATGTGGGTCTTTGGTGACATTATATTATATGTGGGTCTGTGGGGACATTATATTTATATGTGGGTCTGTGGGGACATTATATTATATGTGGGTCTGTGGTAACATATTATATGTGGGTCTGTGAGGACATTAAATTATATGTGGGTCTGTGAGGACATTATATTATATGTGGGTCTGTGAGGATATTATATTATATGTGGATCTGTGAGGACATTATATTATATGTGGGTCTGTGAGGACATTATATTATATGTGGGTCTGTGGGGACATTATATTATATGTGGGTCTGTGGTAACATTATATTATATGTGGGTCTGTGAGGACATTATATTATATGTGGGTCTGTGGTAACATTATATTATATGTGGGTCTGTGGGGACATTATATATGTGGGTCTGTGAGGACATTATATTATATGTGGGTCTGTGTGGACATTATATTATATGTGGGTCTGTGGTAACATATTATATGTGGGTCTGTGGGGACATTATATTATATGTGGGTCTGTGGGGACATTATATTATATGTGGGTCTGTGGGAACATTATATTATATGTGGGTCTTTGGTGACATTATATTATATGTGGGTCTGTGGGGACATTATATTTATATGTGGGTCTGTGGGGACATTATATTATATGTGGGTCTGTGGTAACATATTATATGTGGGTCTGTGAGGACATTAAATTATATGTGGGTCTGTGAGGACATTATATTATATGTGGGTCTGTGAGGATATTATATTATATGTGGATCTGTGAGGACATTATATTATATGTGGGTCTGTGAGGACATTATATTATATGTGGGTCTGTGGGGACATAATATTATATGTGGGTCTGTGGTAACATTATATTATATGTGGGTCTGTGAGGACATTATATTATATGTGGATCTGTAGGGACATTATATTATATGTGGGTCTGTGAGGACATTATATTATATGTGGGTCTGTGAGGACATTATATTATATGTGGGTCTGTGAGGACATTATATTATATGTGGGTCTGTGGGGACATTATATTATATGTGGGTCTGTGAGGACATTATATTATATGTGGGTCTAAGGACATTATATTATATGTGGGTCTGTGAGGACATTATATTATATGTGGGTCTGTGAGGACATTGTATTATATGTGGGTCTGTGGGTACATTATATTATATGTGGATCTGTAGGGACATTACATTATATGTGGGTCTGTGAAGACTCGTATATTTTATGTGGGTCTGTGGTAACGTTATATTATATGTGGGTCTGTGGGGACATTATATTATATGTGGGTCTGTGGGGACATTATATTATATGTGGGTCTGTGGGGACAATATATTATATGTGGGACTGTGGGGACATTATATTATATGTGGGTCTGTGTAACATTATATTATAAGTGGGTCTGAGGGAACATCCTACTAATATTATAAATGCGAAAGTTTGTGAGTATGTATGTTTGTTACTCTTTCACGAAAAAACTACTGGACGGATTTGCATGAAACTTTACAGTAATATAGATTATACATCGGAATAACATATAGGCTACAATTTCTAATGATTTTATGTAATTTTGGTCGTAATATAACGATACATGTCAATTAAGTCGGAAAAAAATCTGGCCTCTGAGAGCTATCTTGGCGTACGCTGCCTAAACCGTTGGAGTTACACAAAGATGATGTACCATAGAATTGTTTGTCTTGAATAGTTCTAAATAAAAGTCCGCGACAGCTTATATCTACCTTTTATGTGGAAGCCACTATGACCAAAATTGTGAACCATAAATTTAATTAAATTAGATACTATTTTACAATTTTACAATGCACATTTTAGTATATTTATCAAACTTTTTAGTATATTTATCAAACTCTTATATACACACATACACAGGTGATGTTTAAATGGCTGATTTACAGAAGTCAGAAGAGATTGATAATACAATAATTTGCCCATATTGGATCATTGTATAGTGAGGTCACAGTTGCCGCCTGTCCACAGTCAGAATACAGGGGTGATCATATACCGTGGCCAGGTACAAGTGTGGCACAGGGGGTTCACACACGACCCCCAGGGACTGACATTTCCTAGAAACTTTGGCAGCTGTCAGTCATGAGCTCACCCTGATACATTACACTCTGGAAACAGCTGAAGGAGAAGGATAATTTATGACATTTTCTCAGACTTAAAAAAAAAAAAAAATAGCCCAGAAAACAGCCCATATGTCAGGAACAGGTTACTAGGGAACTACACGTCCCAGCACGGCCTGCCCGCGCCCACAGCCCGGGGGGAGTGTGAGGCTTCCTCCTGCAGGTTGCCCGGCGGCACCGGGCCGTCATTGTCCTCACACAGGGGGTCCCCGCCGCCATTGTCCCTCCACATAACACCGTATAATAAAACATGCGCTCACCTGCGCCAGCTGCTGCAGCCGGGAAAGTTCCGAGCGCCTCACCTGGGCGGAGGGGAAGTGACTCACACACGGGGAGGGGCAGTAACCTGAGCGCGGCTCCATGGAGGATGCACACACTGCAGCCTGACAGCACCGGCAGCAGCGCTACACAAATGGCGTCCTCCCCTCCTGTGTGCAGCACAGCCCTGTGTGTGTGCAGCGCAGCATGTCACCCACAGCACCAGCAGGCTGCTCTCAGCTCCCACAGAGCACTGGGAATGGTTGCTATGGGTAACCGCGCCACAGCTGCTCCTCATAGACCAGTCATATACAACTGATATCGTCTGTACAGCGATCGTAATATAACTAATTAGATTGTTTTAGTATTTTGTTTGAACTTTACTAAGTACCTATTTTGTAATTAGTACTTATAAAAATGCCGCGAAAGCGTAAGTCTAACATTTTGCAAAGCTCTAATAAAGCCCGAGCTATGAAAATAATTAGACGTGATGAGACGTCTCAACAAGCTGAGCAACGAAGGCTTGAGCAGGCGGTGCGTTGTGCGGCACATAGAGCTGCAGAGACTCCAGAACAATCCCAAGCCCGACGTGAACGGAATGCGGAGTTTTTGGCATCTGAACGGGCTGCTGAAACTCAAGAACAGTCCCAAGCCCGACGTGAACAGCATGCGGAGTATCTGGCGTCTCAGCGGGCTGCTGAAACTCCAGAACAGTCCCAAGCTCGACGTCAGCAGCAAGCGACTTACATGGCGTCCCAAAGAGCCACTGAAACTTATGAAATGGCCGAATCTCGCAGACGCACTGTTGCTGAAAGGGCAGCACAGCGACGTCAAACATTTACAAGAAATACATGGATATTGTTTAATAAAGCTGCATTTGAGTATGACGAGACTCTTGATTATGAAACTCACAAGCTTATAAAAATAGAAGCAATGACCATAGATTGCAAATATTGCGGAGCTCTTAACCACTTCGCACCAGAGCCTGTTTTTGCCTTTGTGACCAGGCCAATTTTTTCAATTCTGACCACTGTCACTTTATGAAGCAATTACTCTGGAACGCTTCAACGGATCCCCCTGATTCTGAGATTGTTTTTTCGTGACATATTGTACTTCATGATAGTGGTAAAATTTCTTTGATATCACATGCGTTTATATGTGAAAAAATCGGAAATTTGGCGAAAATTTTGCAATTTTCAAACTTTGAATTTTCATGCCCTTAAATCAGAGAAATATGTCACACAAAATACTTAATAAATAACATTTCCCACATGTCTACTTTACATCAGCACAATTTTGGAACCAAAATTTTTTTTTGTTAGGGAGCTATAAGGGTTAAAAGTTGACCAGCGATTTCTCATTTTTCCAACAAAATTTACAAAAACATTTTTTTAGGGACCACATCATATTTGAAGTCACTTTGAGGGGTCTTTATGACAGAAAATACCCAAAAGTGACACCGTTCTAAAAACTGCACCCCTCAAGGTGCTCAAAACCACATTGAAGAACTTTATTAACCCTTCAGGTGCTTCACAGGAATTTTTGGAATGTGGAAGAAAAAAATTAACATTTAACTTTTTTCACAAAAATGTTGCTTTAGACCCAATTTTTTTTATTTTCACAGGGGTAACAGGAAAAAATGGACCCCAAATTTTTTTGTGCAATTTCTCTTGAGCGTGCTGATACCCCATATGTGAGGGAAAACCACTGTTTGGGCGCACGGCAGGGCTCGGAAATGAAGGAGCGCCATTAGACTTTTTGAATGTAAAATTTGTCTGAATAATTAGCAGACACCATGTTGCGTTTGGAGAGCTCCTGATGTGACTAAACAGTGGAAACCCCCCACAAGTGACACCATTTTGGAAACTAGACCCCTTAGGGAACATATCTAGATGTGTGGTGAGCACCTTGAACCCCAAGGTGCTTCACAGAAGTTTATAATATTGAGCTGTAAAAATAAAATTTTCACATTTTTCCCACAACAACGTTTTTCATCCCTTAATTTTCCATTATCATAATGGTAATAGGATAAATTGCACCATGAAATTTGTTGTGCAATTTCTCCTGAACACGCCAATACCCCATATGTGGGGGAAAACCACTGTTTGGGCGCACTGCAGGGTTTGGAAGGGAAGGAGCGCCATTTGACTTTTTGAATGTAAAATTTGTCTGAATAATTAGCAGACGCCATGTTGTGTTTGGAGAGCCTCTGATGTTCCTAAACAGTGGAAACCCCCCACAAGTGACACCATTTTGGAAACTAGACCCCGTAGGGAACTTATCTAGATGTGTGGTGAGCACCTTGAACCCCAACGTGCTTCACAGAAGTTTATAATAATCAGCTGTAAAAATAAAATTTTCACATTTTTCCCGCAAAAAACGTTTTTCATCCCTTAATTTTGCATTATCATAAGGGTAATAGGATAAATTGCACCATGAAATTTGTTGTGCAATTTCTCCTGAACACGCCGATACCCCATATGTGGAGGCAAACCACTGTTTGGGTGCACGGCAGGGCTCGGAAGGGAAGGAGCGCCATTTGACTTTTTGAATGTAAAATTTGTTTGAATAATTAGCGGACGCCATGTTGCAATTGGGGAGCCCCTGATGTGCCTAAACAGTGGAAACCCCCCACAAGTGACACCATTTTGGAAACTAGACCCCTTAGGGAACTTATCTAGATATGTGGTGAGCACCTTGCACCCCCAGCTGCTTCACAGAAGTTTATAATATTGAGCCATAAAAATAAAATTTTCACATTTTTCCCACAAAAAATGTTTTCCTTTCCCTAATTTTGTACTATCATAAGGGTAACAGGATAAATTGCACCATGAAATTTGTTGTTCAATTTCTCCTGAACACGCCGATACCCCATATGTGGGGGAAAACCACTGCTTTGGTGTACGGCAGGGTTCGGAAGAGAAAGGAGCGCTATGTTGGCTGGGATAGGCAGCAGACACCGTGTCACATTTGAAGAGTAGCTGACATGCAGAAACAGCAGAAACCCCCACAAGTGACCCCATTTTGTAAACTACACCTCTCAAGGAATTCATCTAGGGAAGTAGTGAGTATTTTTTAATTTTTAAATTTATACCATTGGGCAGTGAAAAAAGCATAATTATATTTTTACCACAAAAAAATGTTTTACCCTCAGATTTTACATTTTCACACAGGGCAATGGGTAAAAATGGTGCCGAAATGTGTCACACAATTTCTTCTAAAAGTGGCAATACCCCATATGTGGCTGTATCGTACCACTCAGCCATATGGCGAGATCTGGGGGGGACAGAGTGCTATTTGACAATTGGAGAACAAATTATTGTAGAATAGGCATTTAGATTTGGGAGCACAAAATTTTTTGAATTTCTTTTGGGGGGCAAGGGCCATTTCGCTTTTCCAGAGCCTTTCTGCTACCAGTAACTTGTAAGTCCCTTATATTTTTAACAGATGACGGACCTGTAATTCAGATGAAACCCCTGCGGGATCCATTCACTGTAATGAGGCAGCAGAGTTACTCTGGACTCCGTCTGGCCTCTGTTTAGCGGTGTCCTTTTTTTCAGAAGTGCACAAAACTGTGGCCAACCGCACTTTTATGCACGCCTAAAACAAATTACACCGTGGGATCACAGGCCAGACGGCATCCACAGTGGCCTATATCTGCCTCATTACAGGGAATCTTCCGTCATGGGTTCCGGCTGAATCACATATTTCAGAGATTTACATGGAAACTCTGGCGTAAGTGCTCAGCGCAGAGCGCAGGATAAATGTGTGCCGAGCCAGATCTTTGGGAGACATAATAAACAAATCAGTAGCAGGTGAAGAATTGGTTTTATTTATTTTTTTACGCCGTTCCTAGTGTGATATAACTGATTAGATTACTTTATTCTTCGGGTCGGTGCAATTACAGAGATACCAGATTTATATCGGGTTTTTATGACTGACAGCTGTCACACACTAAGAGACGCTTTTTTTTTGCAAAATCTAGTTTTTGCATCGCCATATTTTGAGAGCTATAATTTTTCCATATTTCGGCCGACAGAGTCATGTGATGGCTTGTTTTTTGCGGGACGAGTTGACATTTTTATTGGTACCATTTGTGGGTACGTGACATTTTTTGATCGCTTTCTATTCCGTTTTTTGGGAGGTAAAATTAACAAAAACCAACAATTCAGGAATTGTTTTTTGAGGTTTTTTTTTATGCCGTTCTGCGTGTGGTAAAAGTGATCAGGCAGCGTTATTCTTCGGGTCAGTACGTTTACAGCGATACTACACTTACTGTATATTTTTTTATGTTTTGGCGCTTTTACACAATAAAACAATTTTATAGAAAAAATATTTTTTTTGCATTGCTTTATTCTGAGAGGTATAACTTTTTTATTTTTTGGCTGATGGAGCTGTATAGCGGCTTGATTTTTGTGGAACAAGATGACTTTTTCAGCGGTACCATTTCTATTTCCATTTTGCTTTTTGATCGCATTTTTTTCCACTTTTTGTTTGGCGATATGAGGAAAAAGCATAGTTTTTTGCTCCGTTTTTTATTTATTTTTATTACGGTGTACACATAAGGAGTTAATTAGTGTGACAGTTTTATAGCTCGGGTTGTTTCGGACGCGGCAATACCAAATATGTGTACTTTTTTTATTTTTGCATAACTATATGGATTTATCGGTTTAATATTTTATTTATTTATTTTTATTTATTTTGTATTTTTTTTTAACAGTTTCAAAACATTTTTTTTTACTTTTTTTTACATTTTTACTTAGTCCCTGTATGGGACATTAATTTTTATTTTTCTGATCCCTGATCTCATGTAATGTAATAGACATATATTACATTATATGAGATCTTCACTGACTGTTTCACAGTCTCCTGTCTGGCATCAGCTACAGGCTGAAGCCAGACAGGAAGGACACCATATATGGCAGAGCTGGAGGCGGTCATGTGACCTCCAGCTGCCATAGCAACGCCAGGTCCTGAAAGCAATCAAGGGGTCGTCGGAGAGGTAAGTGGACGACCCCCTCTCCTCCTGCTGTCTCCTATATGCCGCGATCACTATAGATCGCAGCATATAGAAGACAGCAAAGGGTTAACATCACTGGGACCTGATCTAATCAGGTCCCGATGATGTTCCCTGTCAGAGCTAACGCTCTGCACCGCTCTCACAGCGCTTGCAGGACCCAGGGGGTCCTGAGCACTGCGAGACCACCCACCGTTTTTAAACGTCCGCGCTGCACAGAGCCTAGGCAGCGCGGACGTTTATCTACAGTGGGCGGTCGGGAAGCGGTTAAGTGGAAAGAGGAAGCAGCAGGTATGTGTTGTTTGGGCGGGAAAGTAGCTCTTCCTTATATAGACGAGCCAGTTCAACCTTTAAAAGAGCTTATCTCTAATGAAACTGATGAATCTCGCCTTTTTCTAAATAATATAAGAAAATACAACATGTGCTTTCATATGACGTCTTCTGGAGCAGATCAAATTGTCTCAATGCCAGGGTTTTGCCCGACCTTTACAATACAAGTATACCACCGTATCGGTTCTTTAATTCCTATGTCCATTTCGCAACCACAATTTTTACAAGTTTATTTCATAGGTGACGAAGAAGAACAAATCAACAGGCGTACTGAGTGCGTGCAAAGCGTAGATAGAAACATAGTTAAAAAATTACAACGAGTACTTCACAACCACAACATTTTGGTGCATGAATTTAAAACGGCTAGAGACAGAATGATCAATGACGATCATTTCAAAGTAGTGATTCACCCAGACCGTGTACCACGTGATCAACATGAGAGACGATTCAATGCCCCTACTACAAATGAAATAGCTGCTGTAATAGTTAGTAGCGAACAAACTATGTCTCGGGACATCGTTGTGCAGCCGCGCGATGGCATGCTCACTATGATTCCCGATACACATAGATTCTATGACGCTCTCGAGTACCCAATAATTTTTTGGAAAGGACAAGAGGGGTACAGCATTGATATTCCTCAGATAAATCCAATTACCAAACAAGCAATGCCAAGCAAAAAGGTGTCCTGCAAAGATTTTTATGCCTTTCACTTGATGGTCCGTCGCAGCGATTTTAATTTGATGCTTAAGTGTAGGCTCCTACTTCATCAGTTTCTGGTCGACATGTATGTAAAGATGGAAAGTGAGCGCTTAAGGTTCATTTCTTTAAATAAAAAAAAACTGCGCGCAGAAAATTAAATTCACTTGCAAGATGCAATAAGAAATGATGCGGATTTGGATCCAAATAACTTAGGTCAGATGGTGATTCTCCCGTCATCATTTGTAAATAGCCCGAGATACCTACACGAATATACACAAGATGCGTTCACATACGTACGTAATTATGGGAGGCCTGATTTATTTATTACAATGACTTGCAACCCCGCTTGGCCAGAAATCACCAAAGAGCTTATGGCTGGTCAAAATTCAACGGACAGACATGACTTAACAGCCGGAGTATTTAGAATAAAAGTACAGAAGTTGGTAGCTCTACTTACAAAAGGTAACATATTTGGTGATATGCAATGCTTCATGTACTCGATCGAGTGGCAAAAGCGAGGTTTGCCTCATGTGCACTTACTGCTGTGGTTAAAGGAAAAATTGCATCCGAACCAAATTGACGAAATCATATGTGCTGAGATACCAAACCCAGAAACTGATCAAAAGCTCTATGATACAGTGACAAAGAATATGATTCACGGGCCATGTGGTACATTCAATTCTTCATCGCCATGCATGAAGGAAGGAAAATGTACCAAAAAATATCCGAGGAAGCTTTTAAAAGATACTCAAACCAATGACAAAGGTTATCCTTTGTACAGGCGCAGAGCACCAGAGAATGATGGACGCACGACGATTATAAAAACCCGTAGAGGAACACAGGAAATATTGGTGGACAATAGCTGGGTGGTCCCATATTCTCCACTCTTATCAAAAAATGTTAATTCTCATTTAAATGTAGAGTTCTGTAATACGGTACAGGCGATAAAATATATTTGTAAATATATTAATAAGGGTAGCGACCAGGCTATTTTTAACATCCGCCAGCAAGGGAATGTTAACATTGACCCAAGAGATGAGGTGCAGACCTTTAGAACCGGCCGATATGTTAGTAGTAACGAAGCAGAGTGGCGGATCTTAGGTCTGCCTCTGCACGAGAGACACCCAACCGTCACTCATCTCGCGATTCATTTACCCAATGGCGAGAGGGTTTACTTTACGGAAAATAATTTTAGAGAGAGATTAGAAGCACCACCTAAAACTACACTAACTGCATTTTTCCTGTTGTGCCAAAGTGATACGTTTGCAAAAACATTACATTGACGTGCCTCGCTACTATACTTGGAATGTGGCACGGAAGCAATGGAAACGTCATTTACAAGGAACACCTGTCGATGGTTGGCCAGGTGTGAAGGCAGGAGACGCTCTAGGTCGCATTTACACGGTGCACGTTAGCAATTTTGAATGTTATTGCTTGCGTATGCTGCTGAATGTAATAAGGGGTCCAACCAACTTCTCGGATTTAAAAACATTTGAAGGTCAAGAACTTGCAACTTTTCGGCAGGTGTGTGAGAAGATGGGGTTGTTGGAAGATGATAACCACTGGGAAATCAAAGAGAGATTTATCACAAAATAGTAGGACGAGTTGAGAATGGTGAAGGCGGACTTTTTTTCCTTGATGCCCCGGGTGGTACAGGAAAAACTTTCTTGCTTAATTTACTTTTAGCAAAAATTCGTAGCGGTCATAACGTTGCATTAGCTGTGGCTTCCTCTGGAATTGCTGCAACATTGCTAAGCGGTGGACGGACGGCACATTCAGTCTTTAAATTACCTCTTAATCTGGTGAATGAAGAAACCCCATCGTGTAATATCAGCAAGAGCAGTGCCCGTGGCCTCCTGTTGCAACAGTTCAAACTAATCGTATGGGACGAGTGCACAATGTCACACAAACGCGCCATCGAAGTTCTTGATCGTTGTCTACAAGACTTACACAGTAAACAAACAATAATGGGTGGTGTGGTTGTTTTATTGGCTGGGGACTTTAGGCAAACTTTGCCTGTCATCGAGCGAGGCACTGCAGCAGACGGAATTAACGCATGTCTGAAATCCTCATATTTATGGACCAAAGTTGAAAAGCTGCACCTCACCACCAACATGCGTGTCCAGTTATTCAGTGATCTAGAGTCGGGTGCGTACGCTGAGAAACTGCTCGAGATCGGTGAAGGTCGAATCGAAACTGACGAAGGTATGGTTCTATTCACTAACCAATTTTGTCATGTTGTGGATTCGGAAGACGCACTTATTGCTCAAGTTTTTCCAAATTTGCAACAAAACATCCACGATGAAAATTGGCTATGTGAAAGAACTATACTAGCACCAAGAAATGAAACAGTTGCGAAAATCAATAAAATTATCTTGGACCAAGTAACCAGCGATGCAACAACCTACAACTCCGACACAGTCATGTCATCTGAAGACTGTACGCGCTACCCCGTGGAGTTTCTTAACTCTTTGGAGCTATCCGGGGTCCCATCTCATAAGCTCGAATTAAAGGTCGGTATACCCGTTTTGTTAATGCGCAACTTGGACGCCCCGAGATTACGTAATGGCACTAGATTGCGAGTCACTGAACTAGGCAGGCACATTGTAAAGGCCACAATTTTAACTGGAGAAGCTAAGGGTGAAAATATTCTTATACCGCGCATCCCAATAATACCCAATAACTTACCCTTTAATTTCAAACGTTTGCAGTTCCCACTTAAAGTTGCATTTTCAATGACCATCAATAAATCGCAAGGGCAAACTTTGAAGGTAGCGGGGATACATTTAGGCACGCCCTGTTTTTCCCACGGTCAGCTATACGTAGCTTGCTCACGTGTTTCTAAATCGCAAAATCTACATATTTTCGCTGAACGAAAGAAATCAAATAACATAGTTTACAGGAGTATATTGCAGTAAAAACACATAGATAAATTACCTGCAGATGTCCATTATTCCAATTACATACTAATTCTTTACTAACACGAACAATATTAAATGCAAGTAACTTCAGTCCGACCTGTTTATTAATCAGTGTTTAGTAATCCGTTTGTGATGAAATTTGATATGGATAATTTCAAGCCTGGGGAAGGACATAGGGCTACTTTTTATAAACACACCATACAGGCGAAGATTATATAAAACTGTAAACCTGATTGACTGACACAACTAGCGGTCAACGCACAGCCGAAACCACTGAACTTAGCATCTTGAAATTTGCAGATAGGTTCTATTATAGCTTAAATGAGCACTAAGAAAGGAATTTTGATAATTCCACCCTCAAGAGTTTCCCTCTTAATATTATAGGGGTTCAAAGATTGTATGGAATCAGTCAGTTTTGAAGTTAGACATCTGAAATTTTGGATGTACGAGTAACTAAATAAGATTATTTTTTTTTTACTATTAAGATTATTTTTTTTTTACTATTAAGATTATTTTTTTTTACTATTAAGATTTTTTTTTTTTACTATTAAGATTATTTTTTTTTACTATTAAGATTTTTTTTTTTTTACTATTAAAATGATCTGTCACGAAATGTGAGCGAAGCCGCGGGTAAAAGCTAGTTATATTATATGTGGGTCTGTGAGGACATTATATTATATGTGGGTCTGTGGAGACATTATATTATATGTGGGTCTGTGAGGACATTATATTATATGTGGGTCTGTGAGGACATTATATTATATGTGGGTCTGTGAGGACATTATATTATATGTGGGTCTGTGGAGACATTATATTATATGTGGGTCTGTGGGGACATTATATTATATGTGGGTCTGTGAGGACATTATATTATATGTGGGTCTGTGAGGACATTATATTATATGTGGGTCTGTGGAGACATTATATTATATGTGGGTCTGTGAGGACATTATATTATATGTGGGTCTGTGAGGACATTATATTATATGTGGGTCTGTGAGGACATTATATTATATGTGGGTCTGTGGGGACATTATATTATAAGTGGGTCTGTGAGGACATTATGTTATATGTGGGTCTGTGGAGACATTATATTATATGTGGGTCTGTGAGGACATTATATTATATGTGGGTCTGTGGAGACATTATATTATATGTGGGTCTGTGAGGACATTATATTATATGTGGGTCTGTGAGGACATTATATTATATGTGGGTCTGTGAGGACATTATATTATATGTGGGTCTGTGGAGACATTATATTATATGTGGGTCTGTGGGGACATTATATTATATGTGGGTCTGTGAGGACATTATATTATATGTGGGTCTGTGAGGACATTATATTATATGTGGGTCTGTGGAGACATTATATTATATGTGGGTCTGTGAGGACATTATATTATATGTGGGTCTGTGAGGACATTATATTATATGTGGGTCTGTGAGGACATTATATTATATGTGGGTCTGTGGGGACATTATATTATAAGTGGGTCTGTGAGGACATTATGTTATATGTGGGTCTGTGGGGACATTATATTATATGTGGGTCTGTGGTAACATTATATTATATGTGGGTCTGTGGGAACATTATATTATATGTGGGTCTTTGGTAATATTTTATTATATGTGGGTCTGTAGGGTCATTATATTATATGTGGGGCTGTTGGGACATTATATTATATGTGGGTCGGTGGTAACATATTATATGTGGGTTTGTGGGGACATTATATTATATTTGGGTCTGTGAGGACATTATATTATATGTGGGTCTGTGGGGACAATATATTATATGTTGGTCTGTGGTAACATTATATTATATGTGGGTCTGTGAGGACATTATATTATATGTGGGTCTGTGGGGACATTATATTATATGTGGGTTTGTGGGGACATTATATTATATGTGGGTCTGTGGGGACAATATATATGTGGGACATATTATATGTGGTGCTGTGGGGACATTATATTATATTTGGGACTGTGGGACATTATATTATATGTGGATCTGTGAGGACATTATATTATATGTGGGTCTGTGGGGACATTATATTTATATGTGGGTCTGTGGGGACATTATATTATATGTGGGTCTGTGGTAACATATTATATGTGGGTCTGTGAGGACATTAAATTATATGTGGGTCTGTGAGGACATTATATTATATGTGGGTCTGTGAGGATATTATATTATATGTGGATCTGTGAGGGCATTATATTATATGTGGGTCTGTGAGGACATTATATTATATGTGGGTCTGTGGGGACATTATATTATATGTGGGTCTGTGGTAACTTTATATTATATGTGGGTCTGTGGTAACATTATATTATATGTGGGTCTGTGGGGACATTATATATGTGGGTCTGTGAGGACATTATATTATATGTGGGTCTGTGGGGACATTATATTATATGTGGGTCTGTGGGGACATTATATTATATGTGGGTCTGTGAGGACATTATATTATATGTGGGTCTGTGGGGACATTATATTATATGTGGGTCTGTGGTAACATATTATATGTGGGTCTGTGGGGACATTATATTATATGTGGGTCTGTGGGGACATTATATTATATGTGGGTCTGTGGGAACATTATATTATATGTGGGTCTTTGGTGACATTATATTATATGTGGGTCTGTGGGGACATTATATTTATATGTGGGTCTGTGGGGACATTATATTATATGTGGGTCTGTGGTAACATATTATATGTGGGTCTGTGAGGACATTAAATTATATGTGGGTCTGTGAGGACATTATATTATATGTGGGTCTGTGAGGATATTATATTATATGTGGGTCTGTGGTGACATTATATTATATGTGGGTCTGTGGGGACATTATATTATATGTGGGTCTGTGAGGACATTATATTATATGTGGGTCTGTGGGGACATTATATTATATGTGGGTCTGTGGTAACATATTATATGTGGGTCTGTGGGGACATTATATTATATGTGGGTCTGTGGGGACATTATATTATATGTGGGTCTGTGGGGACATTATATTATATGTGGGTCTGTGAGGACATTATATTATATGTGGGTCTGTGGAGACATTATATTATATGTGGGTCTGTGAGGACATTATATTATATGTGGGTCTGTGAGGACATTATATTATATGTGGGTCTGTGAGGACATTATATTATATGTGGGTCTGTGGAGACATTATATTATATGTGGGTCTGTGAGGACATTATATTATATGTGGGTCTGTGAGGACATTATATTATATGTGGGTCTGTGAGGACATTATATTATATGTGGGTCTGTGAGGACATTATATTATATGTGGGTCTGTGAGGACATTATATTATATGTGGGTCTGTGAGGACATTATATTATATGTGGGTCTGTGGAGACATTATATTATATGTGGGTCTGTGGGGACATTATATTATATGTGGGTCTGTGGGGACATTATATTATATGTGGGTCTGTGGAGACATTATATTATATGTGGGTCTGTGGGGACATTATATTATATGTGGGTCTGTGGTGACATTATATTATATGTGGGTCTGTGGGGACATTATATTATAAGTGGGTCTGTGAGGACATTATATTATATGTGGATCTGTGAGGACATTATATTATATGTGGATCTGTGAGGACATTATATTATATGTGGGTCTGTGAGGACATTATATTATATGTGGGTCTGTGGGGACATTATATTATAAGTGGGTCTGTGAGGACATTATGTTATATGTGGGTCTGTGGGGACATTATATTATATGTGGGTCTGTGGTAACATTATATTATATGTGGGTCTGTGGGAACATTATATTATATGTGGGTCTGTGGGAACATTATATTATATGTGGGTCTTTGGTGATATTTTATTATATGTGGGTCTGTAGGGTCATTATATTATATGTGGGGCTGTTGGGACATTATATTATATGTGGGTCGGTGGTAACATATTATATGTGGGTTTGTGGGGACATTATATTATATTTGGGTCTGTGAGGACATTATATTATATGTGGGTCTGTGGGGACAATATATTATATGTTGGTCTGTGGTAACATTATATTATATGTGGGTCTGTGAGGACATTATATTATATGTGGGTCTGTGGGTACATTATATTATATGTGGGTTTGTGGGGACATTATATTATATGTGGGTCTGTGGGGACAATATATTATATGTTGGTCTGTGGTAACATTATATTATATGTGGGTCTGTGAGGACATTATATTATATTTGGGACTGTGGGACATTATATTATATGTGGGTCTGTGAGGACATTATATTATATGTGGATCTGTGAGGACATTATATTATATATGGGTCTATGAGGACATTATATTATATGTGGGTCTGTGGGGACATTATATTTATATGTGGGTCTGTGGGGACATTATATTATATGTGGGTCTGTGGTAGCATATTATATGTGGGTCTGTGAGGACATTAAATTATATGTGGGTCTGTGAGGACATTATATTATATGTGGGTCTGTGAGGATATTATATTATATGTGGATCTGTGAGGACATTATATTATATGTGTGTCTGTGAGGACATTATATTATATGTGGGTCTGTGGTGACATTATATTATATGTGGGGCTGTGAGGACATTATATTATATGTGGGTCTGTGAGGACATTATATTATATGTGGGTCTGTGGGGACATTATATTATATGTGGGTCTGTGGGGACATTATATTATATGTGGGTCTGTGGTAACATTATATTATATGTGGGTCTGTGAGGACATTATATTATATGTGGGTCTGTGGTAACATTATATTATATGTGGGTCTGTGGGGACATTATATATGTGGGTCTGTGAGGACATTATATTATATGTGGGTCTGTGTGGACATTATATTATATGTGGGTCTGTGAGGACATTATATTATATGTGGGTCTGTGGGGACATTATATTATATGTGGGTCTGTGAGGACATTATATTATATGTGGGTCTGTGGGGACATTATATTATATGTGGGTCTGTGGGGACATTATATTATATGTGGGTCTGTGGGGACATTATATTATATGTGGGTCTGTGGGAACATTATATTATATGTGGGTCTTTGGTGACATTATATTATATGTGCGTCTGTGGGGACATTATATTATATGTGGGTCTGTGGTAACATTATATTATGTATGGGTCTGTGTGGTCATTATATTATATGTGGGTCTGGGGTAACATTATATTATATGTGGGTCTGTGGGAACATTATATTATATGTGGGTCTGTGGTAACATTATATTATATGTGGGTCTGTGGTAACATTATAATATATGTGGGTCTGTGGGGTGATTATATTATATGTGGGTCTGTGGTAACATTATATTATATGTGGGTCTGTGGGAACATTATATTATATGTGGGTCTGTGGGAACATTATATTATATGTGGGTCTTTGGTGCCATTATATTATATGTGGGTCTGTGGGGACATTATATTATTTATGGGTCTGTGGGGACATTATATTATATGTGGAACTGTGGGGACATTATATTATATGTGGGTTTGTGGTAACATTATATTATATGTGGGTCTTTGGGAACATTATATTACAGTGCTGGCCAAAAGTATTGGCACCCCTGCAATTCTGTCAGATAATACTCAGTTTCTTCCTGAAAATGATTGCAATCACAAATTCTTTGGTATTATTATCTTCATTTAATTTGTCTTCAATGAAAAAAACACAAAAAGAATTGTCCTAAAGCCAAATTGGATATAATTCCACACCAAACCTAAAAAAGGGGGTGGACAAAAGTATTGGCACCGTTTGAAAAATCATGTGATGCTTCTCTAATTCGTGTAATTAACAGCACCTGTAACTTACCTGTGGCACCTAACAGGTGTTGGCAATAACTAAATCACACTTGCAGCCAGTTAACATGGATTAAAGTTGACTCAACCTCTGTCCTGTGTCCTTGTGTGTACCACATTGAGCATGGAGAAAAGAAAGAAGACCAAAGAACTGTTTGAGGACTTGAGAAACCAAATTGTGAGGAAGCATGAGCAATCTCAAGGCTACAAGTCCATCTCCAAAGACCTGAATGTTCCTGTGTCTTCCGTGCGCAGTGTCATCAAGAAGTTTAAAGCCCATGGCACTGTGGCTAACCTCCCTAGATGTGGACGGAAAAGAAAAATTGACGAGAGATTTCAACGCAAGATTGTGCGGATGGTGGATAAAGAACCTCGACTAACATCCAAACAAGTTCAAGCTGCCCTGCAGTCCGAGGGTACAACAGTGTCAACCCGTACTATCCGTCGGCGTCTGAATGAAAAGGGACTGTATGGTAGGATACCCAGGAAGACCCCACTTCTTACCCCGAGACATAAAAAAGTCAGGCTGGAGTTTGCCAAAACTTACCTGAGAAAGCCTAAAACGTTTTGGAAGAATGTTCTCTGGTCAGATGAGACAAAAGTAGAGCTTTTTGGGAAAAAGCATCAACATAGAGTGTACAGGAAAAAAAAAGAGGCATTCATAGAAAAGAACACGGTCCCTACAGTCAAACATGGCGGAGGTTCCCTGATGTTTTAGGGTTGCTTTGCTGCCTCTGGCACTGGACTGCTTGACTGTGTGCATGGCATTATGAAGTCTGAAGACTACCAACAAATTTTACAGCATAATGTAGGGCCCAGTGTGAGAGGTCATGGGTCTTCCAGCAGGACAATGACCCAAAACACACTTCCAAAAGCACTATAAAATGGTTTGAGAGAAAGCACTGGAGACTTCTAAGGTGGCCAGCAATGAGTCCAGACCTGAATCCCATAGAACACCTGTGGAGAGATCTCAAAATGGCAGTTTGGAGAAGGCACCCTTCAAATATCAGGGACCTGGAGCAGTTTGCCAAAGAAGAATGGTCTACAATTCCAGCAGAGCATTGTAAGAAACTCATTGATGGTTACCGGAAGCGGTTGTTCGCAGTTATTTTGGCTAAAGGTTGTGCAACCAAGTATTAGGCTGAGGGTGCCAATACTTTTGTCCGGCCCTTTTTTGGAGTTTTGTGTGAAATGATCCATGATTTGATTTTTGCTTCATTCTCTTTTGTGTTTTTTCCTTGCAAGCAAATTAAATGAAGATAATAATACCAAAGAATTTGTGATTGCAATCATTTTCAGGAAGAAACTGAGTATTATCTGACAGAATTGCAGGGGTGCCAATACTTTTGGCCAGCACTGTATATGTGGGTCTTTGGTGACATTATATTATATGTGGGTCTGTGGGGACATTATATTATATGTGGGTCTGTGGGGTAATTATTTTATTTGTGGGTTTTGGTAACATTATATTATATGTGAGTCTGTGGGGTCATTATATTATTTGTGGGTCTGTGGTAACATTATATTATATGTGAGTCTGTGGGATCATTATATTATACTAGATGGTGGCCCGATTCTAACACATCGGGTATTCTAAAATATGTATGCGGCCGACCGGGTGCATACAGCAGAGCGGTGTTTAAATCTTGCGCCAAAATCGCTGATTGGTCGCGGCCGGCAACCGCGACCAATCAGCAAAGCAGTGTTTAAATTTGGCGGCCATATCGGTGATTGGTCGCAGGCGGCGGCCACGACCAATCTGCAAACCGTGTTAGTGAGGACTGGAGAGCGTGTTTAAATTTGGCAGCAAAATCGCTGATTGGTCGTGGCCGGCAACCGTGACCAATCAGCAAAGCGGTGTTAATATTTGGCGCCTATATCGCTGATTGTTCACGGCCGGTGGTCGCGACTAATCAGCAGAGCGGCGTTTAAATTTGGCTCCAATAATGCTGATTGGTCGCTGCCAGCGAACGCGACCAATCAGCATAGCGGTATTTAAATTTGGCGCCAATAATGGTGATTGTTCATGGCCGCGACCAATCAGCAGAGCGGTGTTTAAATTTGGCGCCAATAATGCTGATTAATCGCGACCGGCAACCGCGACCAATCAGCAGAGCGGTGTTTAAATTTGGCGCCAATATCGCTGTTTGGTCGCGGCCGGCCACCGCGACCAATCAGCAAAGCGATGTTTAAATTTGGCGCCAATAATGCTGATTAGTCGCGGCCGGCCACCGCGACCAATAAGCAAAGCGGTGTTTAAATTTGGCGCCAATAATGCTGATTGATCAAGTTCGGCGACCGCGACCAATCAGCAGAGCGGTGTTTAAATTTGGCGCCAATATCGCTGTTTGGTCGCGGCCAGCCACCGCGACCAATCAGCAAAGCGGTGTTTAAATTTGGCGCCAATATCGCTGCTTGGTCGCGGCCGGCCACCGCGACCAATAAGCAAAGCGGTGTTTAAATTTGGCGCCAATAATGCTGATTGGTCAAGTTCGGCGACCGCGAGCAATCAGCAGAGTAGTGTTTAAATTTGGCGCCAATACTGCTGATTGGTGAACCACCAAACAATGAGGAGGGCACCATCTAATAAACGGGATCTACCTGCAGCATCTCATAAAATAGTAAGTATGAAAACAGCAAAAAGAAGAGATGCAAACTAGCAGTGATCACCCAAATAGTCAAAAAGTAACCAAATAATTATCAATAACAACAAAGATCCATAAAAATATATCAATTTATTGAATACAAATAATTCCTGACACATATACACAAAATGACAAACCGACAAACAAATAAAACACCATTAAAAATAGTATAGTATAGTATAGTATTTTCATAAATACTGCTGATTGGTCGCGGCCGGCGACCGCGACCAATCAGCAGAGCGGGGTTTAAATTTGGTGCCAATATTGCTGATTGTTTGCGGGTGGCGGCCACGACCAATCAGCGAACCGTGTTAGTGAGGACTGGAGAGTGTGTTTAAATTTGGCGCCAAAATCGCTGATTGGTCGCTGCCGGCGACCGCGACCAATCAGCAGAGCAGTGTTTAAATTTGGCGCCAATGTCGCTGATTGGTCGCAGCTGGCGGTCGTGACCAATCAGCAGAGCGGTGTTTAAATTTGGCGCCAATATCGCTGATTGGTCGCAGCTGGCGGTCGCGACCAATCAGCAGAGGGGTGTTTAAATTTGGCGCCAATATTGCTGATTGGTCGCGGTCGCCGGCCGCGACCAATCAGCAGAGCGTTTTTTAAATTTGTCGCCAATCTCGCTGATTTGTCGCGGCTGGTGGCCGCCACCAATCAGCAGAGCGGTGTTTAAATTTGGCGCCAATCTCGCTGATTGGTCGCGGGCAGCGTCCACGACCAATCAGCACAGCAGTGTTTAAATGTGGCGCCAAAATTGCTGATTGGTAGCGGGCAGCGTCCGCGACCAATCAGCACAGCAGTGTTTAAATGTGGCGCTAAAATCAGCACATCAGTGTTTAACCCCTTAAGCCCCGAGGGTGGTTTGCACGTTAATGACCAGGCCAATTTTTACAATTCTGACCACTGTCACTTTATGAGGTAATTACTCTGGAACGCTTCAACGGGTCCCCCTGATTCTGAGATTGTTTTTTCGTGACATATTGTACTTCATGATTGTGGTAAAATTTCTTCGATATCACTTGCGTTTATTTGTGAAAAAAATGGAAATTTGGCGAAAATTTAGAAAATTTAGCAATTTTCAAAATTTAAATTTTTATGCCCTTAAATCAGAGAGATATGTCACGCAAAAGAGTTAATAAATAACATTTCCCACGTGTCTACTTTACATCAGCACAATTTTGGAACCAAAATTTTTTTTTGTTAGGAAGCTATAAGGGTTAAAAGTTGAGCAGCGATTTCTCATTTTTCCAACAAAATTTACAAAACCATCTTTTTAGGGACCACATCACATTTGAAGTCACTTTGAGAGGTCTTTATTAGAGATGAGCGTTGTTCTACTCGAACTGTTCGCCAATCTCAAATTCGAGCTGTTTTGGGCGGTGTTCGAGCCGTTCGGCGAACACGAACAATTTGATAAAAATTCAGCTGTTCGAGGTTATGTTCGATAACTGTTCGTGCACCAAAATCATAACTGGATTTTTTCTCAGTAATGATGAAAATTAATGTTAATACGCAGTTTGAGTGTACAGCGGGGTGGGGGGAGGGGCAGGGGATGGATCTCTGCAGGAACAATGAAGATCTCCATTTTTTTTCTCTTTCCCGCATTTGCAGTGGGGAGGTGCAATCTGTCAGCCTATCAGCAGCGCACACACGGAGCGAAGTGCTTTTTTTCACACAAGCAAGGGCATGTGTCATTGGCAGTGTATGTCACATGTCCTTGCCCTATAAGACCAAGCCATTTTCCCCGTCGCCACCATTTTCTCACTGCTGCAGCTGCGTGTTAGACGGCACCGCTGTTGCTGTGTGCGCTATACCTTGTTAATTTCAAGCCAATTTTCGCACAAATATACAGATAGCTTGGGAGTAGGGAATAGTTGTGATTGCAGTCCTTTTAAGGACTAGGTTACAGCATTTCCTACGACTTTTATCAGGGAGGTCTGTGCTCTTAAATAGATAGGTTGTGGGAGTAAAGACTAATTGTAATTGGAGTCCTTTTCAGGACTAGGTTACATCAGTTCCTATCAGTTTTTGCCAGGCAGGTCTGTGCCAGTGCTGTGCAAGTTTTTTTCACAGCATTTGGCTGAATCTAGCAAAGCTAATCCTTTTTGGCCTATTGCAGAGTGTGTTAGTCAGTGGAGTAGCCTATCTGTGCTGCAAGATATACCACCTGTGTATAGAATACCAATTTTTTTACTGCACCTAGTGAAGTAAAATCTTTTGGGCATAGCATCATTCTATTAGTCCATCTATACTGACCTCCATCAGGTTGCAAATTAAAACTAATTTTTATCTGCATCTACAGTACCTCTGAAAAAATATTTGGGCTTCTAGCTGTGTGTGGGACTTGTTGTATTAGTCCATCTATACTGACCTCCATCAGGTTGCAAACTGAATATATTTTTTTCTGCATCTACCTCTGAAAAAATATTTGGGCTTCTAGCTGTGTGTGGGTCTTGTTCTATTAATCCATCTATACTGACCTCCATCAGGTTGCAAACTGAATATAATTTTTTTCTGCATCTAGCTCTGAAAAAATATTTGGCCTTCTAGCAGTGTGTCGGACTTTCTCTATTAGTCCATCTATACTGACCTCCATCAGGTTGCAAATTAAAAATAATTTGTATCTGCATCTACAGTACCTCTGAAAAAATATTTGGGCTTCTAGCTGTGTGTGGGACTTGTTGTATTAGTCCATCTATACTGACCTCCATCAGGTTGCAAATTAAAAATAATTTTTATCTGCATCTACAGTACCTCTGAAAAAATATTTGGGCTTCTAGCTGTGTGTGGGACTTGTTGTATTAGTCCATCTATACTGACCTCCATCAGGTTGCAAACTGAATATATTTTTTTCTGCATCTACCTCTGAAAAAATATTTGGGCTTCTAGCTGTGTGTGGGACTTGTTGTATTAGTCCATCTATACTGACCTCCATCAGGTTGCAAACTGAATATATTTTTTTCTGCATCTACCTCTGAAAAAATATTTGGGCTTCTAGCTGTGTGTGGGACTTGTTGTATTAGTCCATCTATACTGACCTCCATCAGGTTGCAAATTAAAAATAATTTTTATCTGCATCTACAGTACCTCTGAAAAAATATTTGGGCTTCTAGCTGTGTGTGGGACTTGTTGTATTAGTCCATCTATACTGACCTCCATCAGGTTGCAAACTGAATATATTTTTTTCTGCATCTACCTCTGAAAAAATATTGGGCTTCTAGCTGTGTGTGGGTCTTGTTCTATTAATCCATCTATACTGACCTCCATCAGGTTGCAAACTGAATATAATTTTTTTCAGCATCTAGCTCTGAAAAAATATTTGGGCTTCTAGCAGTGTGTCGGACTTTCTCTATTAGTCCATCTATACTGACCTCCATCAGGTTGCAAATTAAAAATAATTTTTATCTGCATCTACAGTACCTCTGAAAAAATATTTGGGCTTCTAGCTGTGTGTGGGACTTGTTGTATTAGTCCATCTATACTGACCTCCATCAGGTTGCAAACTGAATATATTTTTTTCTGCATCTACCTCTGAAAAAATATTTGGGCTTCTAGCTGTGTGTGGGACTTGTTGTATTAGTCCATCTATACTGACCTCCATCAGGTTGCAAATTAAAAATAATTTGTATCTGCATCTACAGTACCTCTGAAAAAATATTTGGGCTTCTAGCTGTGTGTGGGACTTGTTGTATTAGTCCATCTATACTGACCTCCATCAGGTTGCAAATTAAAAATAATTTTTATCTGCATCTACAGTACCTCTGAAAAAATATTTGGGCTTCTAGCTGTGTGTGGGACTTGTTGTATTAGTCCATCTATACTGACCTCCATCAGGTTGCAAACTGAATATATTTTTTTCTGCATCTACCTCTGAAAAAATATTTGGGCTTCTAGCTGTGTGTGGGACTTGTTGTATTAGTCCATCTATACTGACCTCCATCAGGTTGCAAATTAAAAATAATTTGTATCTGCATCTACAGTACCTCTGAAAAAATATTTGGGCTTCTAGCTGTGTGTGGGACTTGTTGTATTAGTCCATCTATACTGACCTCCATCAGGTTGCAAATTAAAAATAATTTTTATCTGCATCTACAGTACCTCTGAAAAAATATTTGGGCTTCTAGCTGTGTGTGGGACTTGTTGTATTAGTCCATCTATACTGACCTCCATCAGGTTGCAAACTGAATATATTTTTTTCTGCATCTACCTCTGAAAAAATATTTGGGCTTCTAGCTGTGTGTGGGACTTGTTGTATTAGTCCATCTATACTGACCTCCATCAGGTTGCAAATTAAAAATAATTTGTATCTGCATCTACAGTACCTCTGAAAAAATATTTGGGCTTCTAGCTGTGTGTGGGACTTGTTGTATTAGTCCATCTATACTGACCTCCATCAGGTTGCAAATTAAAAATAATTTTTATCTGCATCTACAGTACCTCTGAAAAAATATTTGGGCTTCTAGCTGTGTGTGGGACTTGTTGTATTAGTCCATCTATACTGACCTCCATCAGGTTGCAAACTGAATATATTTTTTTCTGCATCTACCTCTGAAAAAATATTTGGGCTTCTAGCTGTGTGTGGGACTTGTTGTATTAGTCCATCTATACTGACCTCCATCAGGTTGCAAATTAAAAATAATTTGTATCTGCATCTACAGTACCTCTGAAAAAATATTTGGGCTTCTAGCTGTGTGTGGGACTTGTTGTATTAGTCCATCTATACTGACCTCCATCAGGTTGCAAATTAAAAATAATTTTTATCTGCATCTACAGTACCTCTGAAAAAATATTTGGGCTTCTAGCTGTGTGTGGGACTTGTTGTATTAGTCCATCTATACTGACCTCCATCAGGTTGCAAACTGAATATATTTTTTTCTGCATCTACCTCTGAAAAAATATTGGGCTTCTAGCTGTGTGTGGGTCTTGTTCTATTAATCCATCTATACTGACCTCCATCAGGTTGCAAACTGAATATAATTTTTTTCAGCATCTAGCTCTGAAAAAATATTTGGGCTTCTAGCAGTGTGTCGGACTTTCTCTATTAGTCCATCTATACTGACCTCCATCAGGTTGCAAATTAAAAATAATTTTTATCTGCATCTACAGTACCTCTGAAAAAATATTTGGGCTTCTAGCTGTGTGTGGGACTTGTTGTATTAGTCCATCTATACTGACCTCCATCAGGTTGCAAATTAAAAATAATTTTTATCTGCATCTACAGTACCTCTGAAAAAATATTTGGGCTTCTAGCTGTGTGTGGGACTTGTTGTATTAGTCCATCTATACTGACCTCCATCAGGTTGCAAACTGAATATATTTTTTTCTGCATCTACCTCTGAAAAAATATTTGGGCTTCTAGCTGTGTGTGGGACTTGTTGTATTAGTCCATCTATACTGACCTCCATCAGGTTGCAAATTAAAAATAATTTTTATCTGCATCTACAGTACCTCTGAAAAAATATTTGGGCTTCTAGCTGTGTGTGGGACTTGTTGTATTAGTCCATCTATACTGACCTCCATCAGGTTGCAAACTGAATATATTTTTTTCTGCATCTACCTCTGAAAAAATATTGGGCTTCTAGCTGTGTGTGGGTCTTGTTCTATTAATCCATCTATACTGACCTCCATCAGGTTGCAAACTGAATATAATTTTTTTCAGCATCTAGCTCTGAAAAAATATTTGGCCTTCTAGCAGTGTGTCGGACTTTCTCTATTAGTCCATCTATACTGACCTCCATCAGGTTGCAAATTAAAAATAATTTTTATCTGCATCTACAGTACCTCTGAAAAAATATTTGGGCTTCTAGCTGTGTGTGGGACTTGTTGTATTAGTCCATCTATACTGACCTCCATCAGGTTGCAAATTAAAAATAATTTTTATCTGCATCTACAGTACCTCTGAAAAAATATTTGGGCTTCTAGCTGTGTGTGGGACTTGTTGTATTAGTCCATCTATACTGACCTCCATCAGGTTGCAAACTGAATATATTTTTTTCTGCATCTACCTCTGAAAAAATATTGAGCTTCTAGCTGTGTGTGGGTCTTGTTCTATTAATCCATCTATACTGACCTCCATCAGGTTGCAAACTGAATATAATTTTTTTCTGCATCTAGCTCTGAAAAAATATTTGGCCTTCTAGCAGTGTGTCGGACTTTCTCTATTAGTCCATCTATACTGACCTCCATCAGGTTGCAAACTGAATATATTTTTTTCTGCATCTAACCCAGCCAATAGTTTTGGCCTAATACCACAGTTTGGCCACTCAGCTCTGCTCGGTTACCATCCATTGTTTTTTTGTGCAAACAACTCCAGAGTTGTGAATTAGTTAACCACCAAAATGAGTGGAAAAAGGCCTGCTGCTGGTGGAAAGGGGAATAGGCGTGTTGGGAAGGGGAAAAAAGGTTGTGTCCGTGGGGTAGGTGTTAAAGCAACAGTAACATCTGCAGAAGAAAGACCATCTTCCAGCCAAACTAAAATGTCTACTTCTTTTAGCGGACAATGTGATAAGATCCCTTTCTTACGGCCACGCCAATCGCTACAAATTCCAGATGAGGCACAAAAACAGCAGGTGCTTCAACGGATATCAAGTGCTCCTTTAAGTGGGCTCTCCTCCACATCAACTTCAACATCACAAATACTCCAGTCCTCAAAGGTGTCACCCAAATCGCACTTGCTTCCTCACAGCTCCCAAATCTCCAGCTGCCCGTCTGAGTATGAGGTAGAACAGATGGTTGAGTCTGCAGAGCTGTTTACTCATACTATAGCCTGGGAATCAGAGGTCGACTCCAGCGCTTCTGTGAATCCAGACGAGGAAATGATCTGCACTGATGCCCAGAATCTTTATGAGTCGGATCCAGGACCAGACGCAGAAGGTTCTGACCATAATGTAGACCCTCATTCCCAAACTGTAACTCCTGTTGGTGGAGACAATGAGGAAGACGATGATAAGACTCAAATACCTGATTGGAGCGACAACTTTAGTTTTTTGTCAGGGCAGGAACAGGTTGGCTCTGAGGACGACGGGTGTGATAACACACAGGGTGATGATGATGAGGTTGGAGATCCCACTTACTGTCAACCCACAGTCAGCCAAGAGATGAGGTCAGCAGAGGAGGTGGAGGAAGATGCTAGTGACGACGAGGTCAGGTTGCGCCTTCCTGGACAGAGACGTAGTACTGGAAGCACGTCAACAACTGCATCCTCAAACACAACTCTGCCTCTCACCACAAGTCGTGGTGGCTCTTCAGGTCGCATGGGTGCTAAGCCTTGCATAGCCTGGGCATTTTTTCAGATCGATAAAGATGACCCAACTCGTGTTATCTGTAACATTTGTCAGCAAAAGCTAAGTAGAGGCCAAAAAATACATAGTTTGAGTACTTCATGCATGAACCGGCACATGGACATGAAGCATAAGTTGCAGTGGGAAGCTCAGTGTGCTACAATGCGGCCTAGCCGGCCGGGCCAACCACCGTCTGCCATATCTTGTGCATCCGCGGCCTCTTCATCCTCTGTGACTGGGGGGACAGCAGTCACACCTGTTTTGGGGCGCAGACCTGCCACCTCTTTACCCGCAACAGCCAGCGTGATTGGCAGGTCATCATTTTCTTTGGAGGTGGTAACAGCAGCTGGTGTTGAGCGCTGTCCGACATCGATAGCACCACCTTTGGATCAAGGCAACCTAACATGTCCGCCTGCATCTTCCTCACAGACCGGCAGTTTGCCGGGGACACCCTTATCAACCCCGTCTAAGCACAATAGCCAGCCCTCGGTCCCTCAGATGTGGACAAGTAAAAGACCATTTCCTCCTAGCCATGAGAAAGCTAAGAGGTTGAATTTCACCATCTGCAAGCTCTTGGCTACAGAAATGCTGCCTTTCCGCCTGGTGGACACAGAGGATTTTCGAGACCTTATGTCCGTCGCAGTGCCCCAGTACCAGATGCCCAGTCGGCACTACTTCTCAAAGAAAGGTGTGCCTGCGCTCCACCAGCATGTCGCACACAACATCACCGCTTCTTTGAGAAACTCTGTGTATGACAGGGTGCATTTCACCACAGACACTTGGACGAGTAGGCATGGACAGGGGCGTTACATGTCGCTGACTGGGCACTGGGTAACTATGGTGACAGCAGGACAAGGGGCTGCTGTCCAAGTCTTGCCGTCCCCACGAGTTGTGCGTCAATCCTCTTTATGTCAAAGTTCCTCCACTGCTTCTGCCTCCTCAACCTCCTCTCGGTCTTCCACCTGCACCCAAAGCCTGTCTGGTCATGCCACAAGCTTTCTAACTGCGCAGAAGGGATCCTGCACACCTCCTTACTATGCTGGCAGTAGGGCTCAACGTCATCAGGCGGTTTTTACATTGAAATGTCTGGGAAATGTGAGTCACACAGCTGAGGAGTTGTGGTCAGCTCTGGAGAACCAATTTCATGAATGGTTGTCTCCACTGGACCTGAAACCAGGGAAGGCCGTGTGCGACAATGCTGCAAACCTGGGTGCGGCCCTTCGCCGGGGCAATGTCACACACGTGCCTTGTATGGCTCACGTGTTGAACCTGGTTGTCCAGCAATTTTTAGCCCACTATCCCAGACTAGATGGCCTTCTGCAGAGGGCACGGTCGCTGTGTGCTCACTTCCGCCGTTCGCAACCCACAGCTCAGCGACTTACATCTCTACAGAAGTCGTTGGGCCTGCCACTTCACCGGCTAAAATGCGATGTGCCTACCCGGTGGAATTCAACTCTGCACATGTTGCAGCGACTGTGGCAGCACCGACAAGCCCTGGTGCAATACGTTCTGACGTATAGCCTGGGCCAACGAGATTCAAAGGTGGGGCAAATCACGCTGGAGGAGTGGTCTCAGATCAGGGACCTATGCACCCTTCTGCACAGTTTTGAAATGGCGACGAAGATGTTTAGTGCTGACGATGCCATTATCAGCATGACTATTCCGGTGATTTACATGCTGGAGCACATGTTAAACAGAATTCGGAGTCAGGTGGTGGCACAAGAGGAGGTGGAGGAAGTAGAGGAGGAGGAGTTGTATGCGGAAGGGCTAACATCTGCAAGGTCCAGACGGTCGGCAGCACCAAGGCGGCAGGCATGTGAGGGTGGGGGAGATGGTTTTACCAGGGCGCATGGTAGCAGCCAAACTAGTGAGGAAGGTGCAGGAGCCCAGGAAGAAGTGGAGGACGAACTGATGGAAGACTCATCAGATGAGGGAGACCTTGATCACATTTCTGTTGTGCGAGGTTGGGGGGAGAGGACAGAGGAAGGAAGCATGATTGTTACCTCGCCACCAACACAACAGGGACTTGGTGCTCCTGGATGCGCAACACACATGAGTGCCTTCTTGCTGCACTACCTGCAACATGACCCTCGAATTGTGAGAATTAGAAATAATCCTGACTACTGGGTTGCCACACTGTTAGATCCCCGGTACAAAAGTAAATTTGCAGAAATTATTCCTGCCATAGAAAGGGATGCACGCATGCAGGAGTATCAGCAGAGACTGTTGCAGAATCTTACATGTGCTTTTCCACAAAATACCAGTGGTGCACGTAGTGAATCTCACAGTTCCAACTTGCCAACCGTGGGACCGTCAAGTGTTCAGCACTCAAACCGTAACAGAACCACAGTATCTGGTGGTAACATCAATTTTGCGGAATCATTTCACCACTTTTTTAGCCCATCCTTTGCAAGGCCACAGGAGACAAGAAGTCTGACACATAGTCAACGCCTAGAGACGATGGTACAGGAGTATCTCCAAGTAAACATTGAAGCCACGACTGTGTCACTGGACCCTTGCTCTTTTTGGGCTTCCAATCTGGATAAATGGCCGGAGCTAGCCACTTACGCCTTGGAGATCTTGTCATGCCCCGCAGCCAGCGTTCTGTCTGAACGTGTGTTCAGCGCTGCTGGTGGTGTGCTGACAGATAAGCGCACGCGGCTCTCCACTGATAATGTAGACAGACTCACGTTCATAAAGATGAACAAATCATGGATCCGAAACGACTTTTCTACCCCTGTGTCATCCTGGGGAGAGTAAAAGCTTGATGATTGTTTAAAATCACCCTACCACCCGTTTTAAGCTTTCAAATTACTAATCATGTTTATCTGTATCTTGACTGGAAAATAATTTGGGCTTTGTAGCAGTGTGCAGCACTGATCCTATTAGGCCATCTATAATAAGCTCCACCAGATTTAAAATTAAAAATAATTTTTAGCTGCATCTAGCCCGGAAAATAATTTTGGGGCTCCGAGATGCGCAAGACACATAAGTGCCTTCTTGCTGCACTACCTGCAGCATGACCCTCATATTGTCAGAATTCGAAGTAATCATGACTACTGGGTTGCCACACTCTTAGATCCCCCAAACTTTTCGATCAACCTTTTCATTTTAATAAAGACCAAAAAAATGGTCATTTTTGAAATTATAAGCATTAGCAGGTTGTTAGAAACTGAAATCAAACAGTTTTCAACTCAAAACTTTATTCTAGGTGATGTTACATTTTCACATAGGACCCCTTGTTCGAAAGGAGCTTCTGAACTCTCTCGTCCATTGAATTTGTCAGGTTTTGGATGGTTTCTGCTTCAATTGTTTTGCATGAGGACAGAATACCCTCCCAGAGCTGTTGCTTAGATGTGAACTGCCTCCCGCCATCATAGACACTCCCTTTAATGATGCTCCAAAGGTTCTGAATGGGGTAGAGGTCAGGGGAGCATGGGGGTCACACCATAAGTTTGTCCCCTTTTATGCCCATATCAGCCAGAGATGCAGATGTTTTATGTGCAGCATGAGATGGTGCATTATCATGCAGAAAAATGATCTTGCTGTGAAATACACGGTTCTTCTTCTTGAACCATGGCAGGAAATGCTGTTTGAGAAAATCCACATACATTATGGAGTTCATCTTTAGCGCCTTCAGGGATCCTAAAGGGGCCGACAATCTCTCTCCCCATGATTCCAGCCCAAAACATTACTCCACCTCCTCCTTGTTGGCGCTGTAGCCGTGTTTGCGTGGGGTGTCCATCAACCAGCCATCCTCCACTCTATCCATCTGGACCATCGAGCGCTGCACGGCACTCATCCGTGAACAAAACAGTTTTGAAATCAGTCTTCATGTAATGTTTGGCCCACTGGAGCCGTTTCTGCTTGTGTGAAGTGGATAGAGGAGGTCGACAGGATGGCGTATGCACAGCTGAAAACCTCTGAAGGACCCTGCATCTTGTTGTTCGGGGGACGTTGGAGGCACAAGCAGCTTCAAAAACTTGTCTGCTGCTATGACAAGGCTTTTTTGCCGCTGCTCTTTCAACCTGACGTAATTGCCTGTAGGAAAGAGTCCTCAATTTGCCCTTATCAGCACGCACACGTGTGTACTGTGAATCAGCTACATACTTCTTGATTGCCAAGACACTTCATCCTGATCATCGCACAATGTTGATTGTAGTCATGCCTTGACCTAAACACTCCACAATTTGTTGCTTCTCAGCAGCCGACACATCCTTTTTCTTTCCCATTTTGGCAGAAAATGTAGGCTGCTGAATAATGTGAGAGAGCCTTCTTAAGTAGTCTTGCCTTTCATTGGACACACCTGACAAACTAATTAGCACTGGTGTCTGCAATTGCTTACAGTGATATAAAGAGCCCTGACACACATCACCATCAATGAGTTTAACTGACAAACAAACAAATTCTTCCCTTATCACTCCTAAACACTTTTTGCATAATAATTTGGAACACAGTGTACATGTGCTTTTCCACAAAACACCAGTGGTTCACGTAGTGAATCTTACAGTTCTAACTTGCCAACCGTGGTCTGTATGGAGTTGTTCAATAAAGGGCCCAAAATTAAGATAACATAGATGGGAGAGGTCTCTATGAATAGGAATTCCTAAGTATTTGATACCCTGTGAGGGCCAGGCAAAGGGAAAGTTGGACTGGATGGAATCCTATATGGATTTGGGGAGGGAGACATCGAGGGCCTCAGACTTCGCTGCATTGATTTTAAAATTTGACCATGTAACAAAGTGATCTATTTCAGCCATAACAGCATGGATGGATATATGTGATTGAGTGATATATACTAGGACATCATCAGCAAATAGAGAGCACTTGTACTCGGTGCCTCCCACCTCAATCCACCTAATATTGGGGTTATGGCGAATTGATGAGAGCAGGTGCTCCGTCACTAGGATGTATAAGAGAGGGGACAGAGAACATCCCTGCCTTGTCCCATTGGTGATTGTGAAAGGTGATGAAAATGTTCTGACGCGCCCCCTGGGCCTTGGGACACCCGGAGCCGGACCCTTTTTGGTGGATGCTGGTGGTTGTAGTCTCCGTGGCGGCAACCCGGTTCCGTGGCTCAGGGCGGTCAAACCAGTGGCGGAACTATTTATGTGGTTTTGATGTTTAAATGTCCGACTACGCCACCCGTGGATTGCGGTCAGAGTGAACCGCCGCTCCAGGGCAGACCGCTGAGGCTGGTGTTGTGGGTGCAGCAGAGCGTAGCATAACTCCCCACGGGAGGAGTATAGCCTCAGGGCAGTGTATGCGGAGGATGGGGGTGATGGTGCAGGGCAGCAGCAGTAATGACACGGAGTCAGTGATGCAGTCCAGGGCCTTTACTCACAGTTCTTATTATCCAGACCACGTCTGCAGGTAACGGCTGCCCACGTCGTACTGTGCTCACCAGGTGAGGGGCTCAGACAACTCCCAGATAACTTTGGAGCGCTTCACAGGACCCCCTTTGTGTGTCCTTTGTCTGGCCTTTCTTACCAACCCTTCTGTCCGGCTGCCTCGGGCCTCCTCTTGGTAAACTTGGCGCCAGTTTCCCTGACCCTATGTGGTGCCTTCCTAGCGGGTGTAGCGAGGGGCTGCGCCACATAAAATGTCACAGCCTCCTGTTTCTAGCTGAGGGTCGTTTCCTGCCTCCACTAGTTTCGGGGATCGGTCTCCCCCTTTGGCCTGACCCCTCCACGCAGGTGGATTCTGGCGTGCGGTGGCGACTCGCCCGTCCGCACCCCTGAGATCCCTTCGTTCCTCGTTCCTGGAGCCTTCTCCGCTCCTCTTCCTTCCTTCTCCCTCTTCCAGGCCTGGGCCTCTGTTACTAGGCCCGCCTCCGGAGCAGAGCTCATGCAGAGCCCCTGCTCCCTGCCACTTCTGCTCAGACTTCTCTGCACTGAACTAAGATGGTGCCCACCTTTTATACTCCCTTCTCAATGCACCCAGGAACTGATTCCTCCCTGCTCCTGCACTACAGGGTTCCCCTTCCTCAGTGTTCCCTCCCCCCACTCCAGCCAGGGACAGGGACTGTCGTGCCCATCTCAGGGGCATATTGGTCGCCCTGCCCCACGGCAATGTGGTGTAATGCATGCAGGTGTCGGGTCCTGATCCACACTACATCCTTACCTGAGAGTGAGATATCACACCTCTGGGTGAGGTGCAATACCTCTGTAGCAACCGAGCCCTCAGGGTGCTACAGTTCCATTTATCTTCAGCCTAGGTGACGTATTGCGATACAGGGCCGTGATTTTGGCTATAAAAGGGTCCCCTAGACCCCTACCCCAAGCTTTTTAAGAGAATCATATATGGCGTGCCAGGAGACTCTATGGAATGCTTTCTCAGCATCCAACGAGAGTATCTAATTACAAATTTTTAACTGCATCTAGCCCAGGAAATACTTTGTGCCTAGTAGCAGGGTCTGCTAGTCAGCGGATTATCCCGGCTGTTAAGCAAGCTACACCACCTGTAGTTTGGACACTTCATTTTTTCAAAGGAAATGCTTCGGGACCACGGGATACTCAGTGAAGAGCATCAGGAGGCACCCCAAGGCATAGGGGCTGGGACTGGCAGTAGGATGCCTTGCGGTGGACAGCCGAGCTCGATCCTTATAAAAGCTTTTTAACTGCAGCAGCTTTAGTGGACGCTACTGGAGCTGGAATTACGCGGCTGCTGGCATGAGACTTGCCCTCCAATAGATCCTTGTAAATGGATTTAAAGTGTATTCATTCAAATTAGAGAGACAATTTAAATTAAAAAGCTTAGAGCTGCCTCCACCACAGGGGGGCTCGCTCGACCCACCAGCGGACAGGCACCAGTATTGGGAGAGGGGGGCTGGCCATCAGGGTTCACCGCGGCTCTGGCACAAACCCGGCGACACGGAGGTGGCACGGGCAGGAGCGGACTGGCCGTGTCGGCTTCTCACTTTTTGGATTTTAGAAGGGCATGACATGCCTATATCTGTGTCTCCCCCTCCTTTTACTCCTCCACCTCTTTTATTTTCGCATGACTATATGTACTTGTCACTTTTCCATGTGTTAGTTATGTCTTCTGAGCAGTTTGTCAGCTTTTGGACACCTTTGAAGGTGTTTTCTATGTGTTTCTATGTGTTTTTGTTTGCCTGCCATTGGTTTTAACGGTGTTCGAAGGTGTTCGACGAACAGTTCGACGAACAGTTCGGCGAACACACGGGTGTTCGACGAACCGAACCGAACTCGAACACTACGGGGGTGGCTCAACACTAGTCTTTATGACAGAAAATACCCAAAAGTGACACCATTCTAAAAACTGCTCCCCTCAAGGTGCTCAAAACCACATTCAAGAACTTTATTAACCCTTTAGGTGCTTCACAGGAATTTTTTGAATGTGGAAGAAAAAAATGAACATTTAACTTTTTTCACAAAAATGTTACTTTAGACCCATTTTTTTTTATTTTCACAGGGGTAACAAGAAAAAATGGACCCCAAAATTTGTTGTGCAATTTACCCTGGGCACGCAGATACCCAATATGTGGGGAAAAAACACTGTTTGGGCTCAGAAGGGAAGGAGCGTCATTTGACTTTTTGATTGTAAAATTTGCTTGAATAATTAGCGGACGCCATGTTGTGTTTGGAGAGCCCCAGTGTGCCCAAACATTGGAGCTCCCCCATAAGTGACCCCATTTTGGAAACTAGACCCCCCAAGGCACCTATCTAGATGCATAGTGAGCACTTGGAACCCCCAGGTGCTTCACAAATTGATTTGTAAAAATGAAAAAGTGAAAAAAAAAACACTTTTTCATATTTATGAATCAATTTGTGAAACACCTGGGGGTTCCAACTGCTCACTATGCATCTAGATAGGTGCCTTGGGGGGGTCTAGTTTCCAAAATGGGGTCACTTGTGGGGAAGCTCCAATGTTTGGGCACACAGGGACTCTCCAAAAGCAACATGGTATCCGCTAACAAATTGTCGGCTCAAATTGTTAGCGGACATCATGTTTCATTTGGAGAGCCCCTGTGTGCCCAAACATTGGAGCTCCCCCACAAGTGACCCCATTTTGGAAACTAGACCCCCCAAGGCACCTATCTAGATGCATAGTGAGCACTTGGAACCCCCAGGTACTTCACAAATTGATTCGTAAAAATGAAAAAGTGAAAAAAAAAAGCATTGTTTTTTGCTTCGTTTTTTTTTTTTTTTTTTACCGTGTTCACTGAATGAGTTAACTAGTGGGACAGTTTTATAGGTCAGGTTGTTCCGGACGCGGCGATACCAAATATGTGTACTTTTTTTGTTTTTTTGTTTTTTTTTTATAATAATATTTATTGATGGGTACATTATATTTTTATTTTTGGTGGATTAATTTTTTTTTTTTTTTTTATATTTTTGCAATTTTTTTTTTTTTTTTCACTTTCTGACAGCTTTTATATTTTATTACTTTGTCCCACTCTGGGACTTTCACTTTTTTTTCTCTGATCGCCTGCATGGCACAGGAATGAAGCACCATCCCTGTGTCATGCAGGCTCTCAGCGCTGGACAGGGAGAAGATTGTTTGGAGATGCACTGCGCATGTCCAAACAATCTTCCTGCTGTCTGGTGACCCGGATGTTGTCATGACGACATCGGGTCGTCATGGCAACACCCGGGAAGCCTTTGCAGACAGCGCTGGAAGCCGGAAGAGGAGGTGAGTATCTGCGATCACCTCCCCTTCCCCCCGCAATGCTGCGATCGACTTCGATCGACTTCGATCGCAGCATCGCGGGGGTTAATGTGCTGGGAGCGGTGCAGGACCGCTCCCTGCACATAGTATCGGGTGTCAGCTGTGAAAATCAGCTGACACCCGGCGGCGATCACGCCCGCACAGCCTGTGTGCGCGCGCGCGATCGCCATGACGTACTAATACAGGTCTGGCTCTTAAGTCCCAGGGCACAGACGCGTATTAGTACGTCAGATGTTGTTAAGGGGTTAAATGTGGCTCCAAGATCGCTGATTGGACGCGTGCAGTGGCCGCGACCAATCTGCACAGCGGTTTTAACTTTTGCGCCAAGATCACTGATTGGTCGCGGCAGGAGAGCGCGACCAATCAGCGAATCGTATTGGTGAGGACCGGGGAGCGGAATCGTATTGGTGAGGACCGGGGAGCGTCGCTGTTTGTGCGGGTACTTCCGCTGCAGCAGAAGTGTCCCGACCCGCAGCGCCGCTCCCCGGTCCTCCCTTGACACCCTAGCCGCATGGATGTCAGCGCCGCTGCCTGTGCGGCTACTTCCGCTGCAAGAAGCCGGGAGATGAGTGGCTGCTCGCAGCAGAAGTATCCCGACCCGCAGCGCCGCTCCCCGGTTCTCCCTTGACACCCTAGCCGCATGGAGGTCAGCAGCGCCGGCGGTCGAGGTCCTTCTGCTGCTATCGGCCGGGAGATGAGCGCCTTGCGCCGGTCATCTCCCTGCTGCATCTCCGTCCCGCAGATGAGCCGCTAACGGCCGCCATCTTTTTTCAGAAATCCCGCGGCGCTGATTGGCCGCTGCCAGACCAATGAGCGACGCGGGATTTCCTGCACAGACAGAAAGACAGACATACGGGATAAGACGATTATATATATAGATGTGTCCTGTGTGGTGTAGTATATAGAGGATCTGTCAGCTCTCCTGTGTGGTATAGTATATAGAGGATCGGTCAGCTCTCCTATGTGGTATAGTATATAGAGGATCTGTCAGCTCTCCTGTGTGGTGTAGTATATAGAGGATCTGTCAGCTCTCCTGTGTGGTGTAGTATATAGAGGATCTGTCCGCTCTCCTGTGTGGTGCAGTATAGAGGATCTGTCAGCTCTCCTGCGTGGTGTAGTATATAGGTAATTAATAGATGATCTGTCAGCTCTCCTATGTGGTGTAGTATATAGAGGATCAGTCAGCTCTCCTATGTGGTGTAGTATATAGAGGATCTGTCAGCTCTCCTGTGTGATGTAGTATATAGAGGATCTGTCAGCTCTCCTGTGTGGTGTAGTATATAGAGGATCTGTCAGCTCTCCTGTGTGGTGTAGTATATACAGGATCTGTCAGCTCTCCTGTGTGGTGTATTACATAGAGGATCTGTCAGCTCTCCTGTGTGGTGAAGTATATAGAGGATCTGTCAGCTCTCCTGTGTGGTGTAGTATATAGAGGATCTGTCAGCTCTCCCATGTGGTGTAGTATATAGAGGATCTGTCAGCTCTCCTGTGTGGTGTAGTATATAGAGGATCTGTCCGCTCTCCTGTGTGGTGCAGTATAGAGGATCTGTCAGCTCTCCTGCGTGGTGTAGTATATAGGTAGTTAATAGAGGATCTGTCAGCTCTCCTATATGGTATAGTATATAGAGGATCTGTCAGCTCTCCTGTGTGGTGTAGTATATAGAGGATCTGTCAGCTCTCCTGTGTGGTGTAGTATATAGAGGATCTGTCAGCGCTCCTGTGTGGTCTAGTATATAGAGGATCTGTCAGCTCTCCTGTGGGGTGTAGTATGTAGCGGATCTGTCAGCTCTCCTGTGTGGTGTAGCATATACAGGATCTGTCAGCTCTCATGTGTGGTGCAGTATAGAGGATCTGTCAGCTCTCCTGTGTTGTGTAGTATAGAGGATCTGTCAGCTCTCCTGTGTTGTGTAGTATATAGAGGATCTGTCAGTTCTCCTGTGTTGTGTAGTATATAGAGGATCTGTCAGCTCTCCTGTGTTGTGTAGTATAGAGGATCTGTCAGCTCTCCTGTGTTGTGTAGTATAGAGGATCTGTCAGCTGTCCTGTGTTGTGTAGTATATACTGTATCTCCTGCTGACGATTCTCCTGCTGCCTGTGACGTCACATTGAAAGAGCAGCTCCTACTCTTTCATCCTGCTCTGTCGGCGAAGCACCACTGCCGACGTCATTTAGAAGGAAAGCCAGCTCCCCGCTGCCTAGATGGGGGAAGTTGACTGTCAATCAGCAAGACTACTCAGCAGTGACACTTGTCAGACACTGCAGATTTCATGAAGAGGTGTGTACAGTGTCCATTTTAGGACATGATCAGATATCAAAGTCAAACATGAGAATAATGTCAGTTTGAGGCTAAATACCCTGTCTGAGAACTGACTTTAACATGTGACTTTGATATGTGACTTTGACATCTGACTTTTACAACTGATAATAATAAAAAAAAAGTTCACTGTACGATGCTGGGACTTGAACCCAAAACTCTGCCTAGAAGCCAGTACACCTACCATTGAGCTATACACTCAGTTGAAATAACTTAGGCATTCTATTTGGTTGTGATTTTCAGTGCAAATCTGTCTGAAACTCATTGGGACTTCTACACAGACCTCGTCCATGTCGAATTCAAATGATGTGTGACTTTGATATGTGACTCTGATATCTCACTTTTTTCAAACATCAGAATCAGAATCACAATGACTTTTAAACACCCTGAGTATTTTCAGGGTTGATCCCATAAGCCAAGAAAAACTACCAGTCCCTATCATTTGACCCTATGGTTGAAATTTAAAGCTTCAGGCTCATTTAGTGGAGCTTCTGGGTTCAAATCCCAGAAGCAGAAGAATATATATACAGTACAGTTGAAACAAGAAGTTTACATGTACTGTATGTAAATGCCTTAAAACATTATCTCTCTCTCATTATTCTGGCAAAATTAAAACTTATTGCGATCCTAATTGATCTAAAACGGGAAAGATTTATTCTGATTTCATGTCAGATATTGAGAAAAACATGCATATGTGTCTTTTTATATAGTGTATGTAAACTTCTGGTTTCAACTGTATATATATATATATATATATATATATATATATATATATATATATACAGTACAGACCAAAAGTTTGGACACACCTTCTCATTTTAAGATTTTTCTGTATTTTCATGACTAAGAAAATTGTACATTCACACTGAAGGCATCAAAACTATGAATTAACACATGTGGAATTATATACTTAACAAAAAAGTGTGAAACAACTGAAAATATGTCTTTTATTCTAGGTTCTTCAAAGTAGCCACCTTTTGCTTTGATGACTGCTTTGCACACTCTTGGCATTCTCTTGATGAGCTTCAAGAGGTAGTCACCGGAAATGGTTTTCACTTCACAGGTGTGCCCTGTCAGGTTTAATAAGTGGGATTTCTTGCCTTATAAATGGGGTTGGGACCATCAGTTGTGTTGTGCAGAAGTCTGGTGGATACACAGCTGATAGTCCTATTGAATAGACTGTTAGAATTTGTATTATGGCAAAAAAAGTAGCTAAGTAAAGAAAAACGAGTGGCCATCATTACTTTAAGAAATGAAGGTTAGTCAGTCCAAAAAATTGGGAAAACTTTGAAAGTGTCCCCAAGTGCAGTTGCAAAAACCATCAAGCGCTACAAAGAAACTGGCTCATATGAGGACCGCCCCTGGAAAAGAAGACCAAGAGTCACCTTTGTTTCTGAGGATAAGTTTGTCCGAGTCACCAGCTCAGAAATCGCAGGTTAACAGCAGCTCAGATTAGAGACCAGGTCAATGCCACACAGAGTTCTAGCAGCAGACACATCTCTACAACTACTGTTAAGAGGAGACTTTGTGCAGCAGGCCTTCATGGTAAAATAGCTGCTAGGAAACCACTGCTAAGGACAGGCAACAAGCAGAAGAGACTTGTTTGGGCTAAAGAACACAAGGAATGGACATTAGACCAGTGGAAATCTGTGCTTTGGTCTGATGAGTCCAAATTTGAGATCTTTGGTTCCAACCACAGTGTCTTTGTGCGACGCAGAAAAGGTGAACAGATGGACTCTACATGCCTTGTTCCCACCGTGAAGCATGGAGGAGGAGGTGTGATGATGTGGGGGTGCTTTGCTGGTGACACTGTTGGGGATTTATTCAAAATTGAAGGCATACTGAACCAGCATGGCTACCTCAGCATCTTGCAGTGGCATGCTATTCCATCCGGTTTGCGTTTAGTTGGACCATCAGTTATTTTTCAACAGGACAATGACCCCAAACACACCTCCAGGCTGTGTAAGGGCTATTTTACCAAGAAGGAGAGTGATGGGGTGCTATGCCAGATGACCTGGTCTCCACAGTCACCAGACCTGAACCCAATCGAGATTGTTTGGGGTGAGCTGGACCGCAGAGTGAAGGCAAAAGGGCCAACAAGTGCTAAGCATCTCTGGGAACTCCTTCAAGATTGTTGGAAGACCATTTCCGGTGACTACCTCTTGAAGCTCATCAAGAGAATGCCAAGAGTGTGCAAAGCAGTCATCAAAGCAAAAGGTGGCTACTTTGAAGAACCTAGAATATAAGACATATTTTCAGTTGTTTCACACTTTTTTGTTAGCTATATAATTCCACATGTGTTAATTCATAGTTTTGATGCCTTCAGTGTGAATGTACAATTTTCATTGTCATAAAAATACAGAAAAACCTTTAAATGAGAAGGTGTGTCCAAACTTTTGGTCTGTACTGTATATATAGTACAGACCAAAAGTTTAGACACACCTTCTCATCTAGACTGTGTGCCCACGATGCGTTTTTAAGCGTTTCTGCAGCGGCAAAAACGCTGCAGAAACGCTAAAAAAAAGCATGGTAGAAGGCCTGCCATGTCCCCCAATGATAATCCGCATGTGCTATGCACATTCTGCGGAGATTTTCGCTGCGGATTATCATTGCGGAAAAAAACGCAGCACTACCAATTATTTTGCGGAAGTGCTGCGTTTTCGCCGCCTTGACTTGCATTGCAATGCGCCAATTCCGCAAGACTGCATCTGTACTTGCGTAATTGGCGCGTTATAATGTGCGGATGCTACCCGGGTGTGGAGGACAGGAGACTCTCCTCCACACCCAGGTACCATTATAAAAGCTGTAAAAAAAAGAATAAAATAAAAAATAAAGATTATATTCACCTTCCGACGACCCCCGGACTCCTTCCCTGTGCTTGCCCATAGATCGCGCAGGACTGAAGGACCTGCGGTGACGTCACAGTCATGTGACGGCAGGTCCTTCAGTACAGCGTACCGCGGTCTGTCGGCAGCCAGCACAGGAGCGCAGCGAGTCTGCAGGGGCCATCGGAAGGTAAGTATAGGTTTATTTTTTATTTTTTAACATTCTCTCGGGTCACACTATATAAATCCATGCCGGTTGCATGGATTTATATAGTGTGACCGAGTTGTCAAGCACTTTCCAAGTGATGCTAAAATCGCTTGGAAAGCGCTTGACACCCGCATTCGGAAATGCAAGTGAAGAACGCTTCATTTCCGCATGTCCCTGGCAGGAAAACGCATGTACAATGCGTTTTTTTCTGCCAGGGAGATGCAGAAACGCTCAGGAAAAAATCCTGAGCATTTCTGCATCGTGGGCACATAGCCTTAAAGATTTTTCTGTATTTTCATGACTTTGAAAATTGTACATTCACACTGAAGGCATCAAAACTATGAATTAACACATGTGGAATTATATACTTAACAAAAAAGTGTGAAACAACTGAAAATATGTTTTATATTCTAGGTTCTTCAAAGTAGCCACCTTTTGCTTTGATGACTGCTTTGCACACTCTTCGCATTCTCTTCATGAGCTTCATGAGGTAGTCACCGGAAATGGTCTTCCAACAATCTTGACGGAATTCCCAGAGATGCTTAGCACTTGTTGGCCCTTTTGCCTTCACTCTGCGGTCCAGCTCACCCCAAACCATCTCGATTGGGTTCAGGTCTGGTGACTGTGGAGGCCAGGTCATCTGGCGTAGCACCCCATGACTCTCCTTCTTGATCAAATAGCCCTTACACAGCCTGGAGGTGTGTTTGGGGTCATTGTCCTGTTGAAAAATAAATGATGGTCCAACTAAACTCAAACCGGATGGAATAGCATGCCGCTGCAAGATGAAGTGGTAGCCATGCTGGTTCAGTATACCTTCAATTTTGAATAAATCCCCAACAGTGTCACCAGCAAAGCACCCCCACACCATCACACCTCCTCCTCCATGCTTCACGGTGGGAACCAGGCACGTAGAGTCCATCCGTTCACCTTTTCTGCGTCGCACAAAGACACGGTGGTTGGAACCAAAGATCTCAAATTTGGACTCATCAGACCAAAGCACAGATTTCCACTGGTCTAATGTCCATTCCTTGTGTTCTTTAGCCCAAACAAGTCTCTTCTGCTTGTTGCCTGCCCTTAGCAGTGGTTTCCTAGCAGCTATTTTACCATGAAGGCCTGCTGCACAAAGTCTCCTCTTAACAGTTGTTGTAGAGATGTGTCTGCTGCTAGAACTCTGTGTGGCATTGACCTGGTCTCTAATCTGAGCTGCTGTTAACCTGCAATTTCTGAGGCTGGTGACTCGGATAAACTTATCCTCAGAAGCAGAGGTGACTCTTGGTCTTCCTTTCCTGGGGCGGTCCTCATGTGAGCCAGTTTCTTTGTAGCGCTTGATGGTTTTTGCAACTGCACTTGGGGACACATTCAAAGTTTGCCCAATTTTTCAGACTGACTGACCTTCATTTCTTAAAGTAATGATGGCCACTCGTTTTTCTTTACTTAGAATTTGTATTATGGCAAGAAAAAAGCAGCTAACAGTCTATTCAGTAGGACTATCAGCTGTGTATCCACCTGACTTCTGCACAACACACCTAATGGTCCCAACCCCATTTATAAGGCAAGAAATCCCACTTATTAAACCTGACAGGGCACACCTGTGAAGTGAAAACCATTTCCGGTGACTACCTCTTGAAGCTCATCAAGAGAATGCCAAGAGTATGCAAAGCAGTCATCAAAGCAAAAGGTGGCTACTTTGAAGAACCTAGAATATAAGACATATTTTCAGTTGTTTCACACTTTTTTGTTAAGTATATAATTCCACATGTGTTAATTCATAGTTTTGATGCCTTCAATGTGAATGTACAATTTTCAAAGTCATGAAAATACAGAAAAATCTTTAAATGAGAAGGTGTGTCTAAACTTTTGGTTTGTACTGTATATACACAGTGGGGAAAAAAGAATTTAGTCAGTCACCAATTGTGCAAGTTCTCTCACTTAAAAAGATGAGAGAGTCCTGTAATTGACATCATAGTTAGACCTCAACTATGAGAGACAAAATGAGAAAACAAATCCTGAAAATCACATTGTCTGATTTTGAAAGAATTTTTTTTTAAATTTTGGTGGAAAATAAGTATTTGGTCAATTACAAACAAGTAAGATTTCTGGCTCTCACAGACCTGTAACATCTTCTTTAAGAGGCTCCTCTGTCCTCCACTCATTACCTGTAGCACTGGCACCTGTTTGAACTTGTTATCAGTATAAAAGACACCTGTCCGCAACCTCAAACAGTCACACTCCAAACTCCACTATGGTGAAGACCAAAGAGCTGCGAATGACACCAGAAACAAAATTGTAGCCCTGCACCATGCTGGGAAGACTGAATCTGCAATAGGCAAGCAGCTTGGTGTGAAGAAATCAACTGTGGGAGCAATAATTTGAAAATGGGAGACATACAAGACCACTGATAATCTCCCTTGATCTGGGGTTCCACACAAGATCTCACCCATGGGGCCAAAATGATCTCAAGAACGGTGAGCAAAAATCCCAGAACCACACAGGGGCATCTAGTGAATGACCTGCAGAGAGCTGGGACCAACGTTACACAGGCTACCATCAGTAACACACTACGACGCCAGGGACTCAGATCCTGCAGTGCCAGACGTGTCCCCCTGATTAAGCCATTATGACGCGCCCCTGGGCCTGTGTCGCGCTGCGTTGCGCACGCGGGAGCTTACCCGGAGCCGGATCTCTTGAGGGTTGTAGTCTCGTGGCGGTGATCCGGTCCGTGCCCAGGGAGTCAGACTAAGTGGCGCTGTATTAGCGGTAGATGTTGGACGACTACGCCACCCGTTGAGTACAGCTAAGGAGCTGCTGCTGCAGGGCAGACCGCTGAGGCCGGTGGTAGGATTGTGCAGCGTGATAGTATAACCCCCAACGGGAGGGGTATGGCCTCAGGGCAGCCGACGTGGATGATGGGGGTAGCAGGAACCACTCGGAGACGGTACGGTGTAGTTCAGGGTCTTTACTGGTGACAACGATAGACCCTCCCGGAGTACTGGCTAGCGATTGGGGCCTGGTCAGTCCTTGAGCAGATGGGATCTCCCCTGGCCAGGCGGAGTTGTAGGCCTCCCAAACTAACGATACTCTTCTGGCTACCTTGCTAGAAGCGGGTATAAGTAGCCCACGTCCCTGAGTGTACCGTGTGGTGCTCACCTGTATGGCCGGTGACTCGGGGCCTTCTAGTAGCTTCCGCTCCACGACGGCGGTGCTGGTCCCACGCGTGTGACCGTGCCTTCGGGTTTCTGGGCCAGAGGACCTGCAATCCCCTGCCGGTCGGTTTCTGCTGCTGGATAGGAGTTAGTCCCCACAGCCTCGGACTCCGGGTCCGGTGATAACTTCTCAGTCAGGGTGAGCTCTGCAGCTGCCAGCCCCTGACTCCTTGTAGCACTGCTCCCACAGAGCTCCTGATGTTCTTTTCCTATATCTGCTTCTCTTCTCTGTCTCTACTTCTTCTCTACTCACTAACCCTGCCTCAGCCCTAGGTTTATATAGGGGAAGTTCTTCCCCTCCCAGGGACTGGGCAGGAGGTGTGGCATGCACAGGATCCCTGACCAAGAGACCTCCCACCTGCTCTCAGACATAACATTGCCGTTACTGTGGAAACCAGACCCCTGGGGTGCCACATTCCCCCCTAGTGAAATTTAGTACTCCGGGACTAAACATATTTTTAGAAAAACATAACAAGATAATAACAATAATAATACAATAAGAAAAACACATAAAGATGGTTACGGCGTGTCCGCAACCGGGCGCAGTCTTTGAAGAAAAGCAAGGTGTCCATTTCACCAAAACAGGGAGACGTAACCAGGTAGGGGTCTGTCCTGCCCCGAGTCCTTAACAGTCTTTAGTCCGTCCTGGGTTACGCTCCAACTATACACAAAGGATTCCCGGTAAATCCACCAAGGACTCCTATAAATAACTAGAAACACATAATTATACACAAGCAACAAGAAAAACAGGTAACCACAAATAAAACAATTTATACACTTCAAATCCTCCAACGTGCGGGTAACTGGCCTCTAGTGGCCCTAGTGGACCTACGGAGCTGACTGTCTAGCCCTGAACTACAGGGTGTAGGAGCTGTCAAGGGTAAACTGGGCAGCTGTCTACCGGCTCTTTGACTCACTAGGGGTACGGCAGGCTCACTATAAGCAGAGGGTTGATCCTCCTGTTCTGCTTGTGTGGAGTCTTCTGCCTCCTGGACCGGCTGCTCTTCCAGCTCTACCTGTTGCTCCGTAGGCACTTGGGATGCTGGTTGGAGGAACGTGAGGACGGGTACCACAACTGCACCATTGACTTGAGTCCAGGACCGAGGGAAGTCTCCGAGCACAGTACTAACCATATCTTCCCTTTCCTCTACGGGTTGATGGTCTTCCTGTTCCTCTTCAGGGTTCCGTAGCTGTTCAGGACACTTCTTCAGGTGATCCCGGGATACAATGGCTATGGTCTCCCCTCCGTCTTTACTGATGGTACAGACTTTCGGGTTCTCATGGCTTGAGGGCAGTACGGTGTACGGGTCCTTCTCCCACTGGTCGTCCAACTTGTGGAGCCGTCTTTTCCTCTTCAAGACCTGCTCTCCGGGTACCAGGGGAACAGCGGGAGCATACTGGTTGTAAGTTTTCTCTTGTCTTTCCCTAGCCTGACAGAGACTTCGCTCCACGCTCTCCTGTACTTTCCGGTACTGCTGCTGCCTCTCTGTGTCCCAGTCTGCTTCTGGTGAAGTGTCCTCGGGTGTCAGGACTCCCATTTCCAGGTCAACAGGTAACTTACCAGGTCTCGCCCTCATTAGGTAAGCCGGGGTACAGTTGGTGGAACCTACCGGGATGTGGTTGTATAGGTCCACTAGATCGGGCAGCTTCTCAGGCCACAGACTGCGTTCTTCCAGGGGCAACGTTTTCAGGAGATCCATTACCACCTGGTTCATTTTCTCACAAAGTCCATTAGTTTGCGGATGATAGGGTGTCGTCCTTATCTTCCGGCAGCCATACAGATTGCAGAATTCCTGGAAGACCTCCGCTTCAGAGGCAGGTCCCTGGTCCGTCAGCACTTGGTCCGGGTACCCGTGTGGACGGCAGAAGTGCTGCTGGAAGGCTCTAGCTGCTGTTTGAGCCGTTAAGTCCTTAACGGGGACGACAACCAAGAACCGGGAGTAATGATCCACAATGGTTAACGCGTAGACGTAGCCACTTCTGCTTGGGGTCAGTTTTACATGATCCAAGGCTACCAGTTCCAACGGCTGCCGGGTGACGATGGACTGCAGGGGAGTCTTCTGGCTGGCACGGTCCTTCCTTCTTAGGTTGCACGGGCCACAGTCTCTGCACCACCTCTCGATGGTTCCCCTCATGCCTACCCAGTGGAACCGCCCACGCAGCAGGAACTCCAGCTTCTTCCATCCGAAGTGTCCAGCCCCGTCGTGGTATGCTTCCATCACCATGGCTGCGTCTCTCCGTGGCACCACTACTTGCCAGATTAGTTCATGCGTCCGGGAGTTAACCATTCTGCGGCACAACTTCCCCTTGTAAAGGAACAGTCGACTCTTCTCAGCCCACAGTTGCTTGGCTTCCTCCGGAGCGTCTGGGTCAAGGCGAGCCTCTGGCCGAGTCAGCATCTCCTTCACCAGCCGGATGGCAGGGTCACTGTCTTGCGTTTCCTCACAGTTGTAGTGAGGCAAGGGGTTAAACGTAGCGGCTTGCTTACTCCTTACCCGATGGGAATACTGGATAGTCCCATGACGGTGGAACGCGGGGAGTTCGACTTCTTCCAGTCCCTCTGGATCTTCTCCTACGTCCGGTAGGTTTGGCATCCTGGACAGGGCGTCCGCGTTGGTATTGGAGCGTCCTGCCCGGTATTTGATTGTGAACTCGTAGTTGGACAGACGGGCCATCCATCTCTGCTCTAGGGCACCGAGTCTTGCCGTGTCCAGGTGTGTCAACGGGTTGTTATCCGTGTACACGGTGAACCGGGAAGAAGCGAGGTAGTGCTTAAAGCGTTCGGTGACTGCCCACACCACTGCCAGGAACTCTAGCTTAAATGAGCTGTAATTCTCAGGGTTTCTTTCGGTGGGTCGCAGTTTTCGGCTGGCGTAAGCGATTACTCGTTCTTTCCCCTGCTGGATCTGGGATAGCACGGCTCCTAGCCCGATGTTACTTGCGTCGGTGTAGAGGATAAAGGGCTGGCTGTAATCAGGGTACGCCAGGATTTCATCCCCCGTGAGGGCCATCTTCAGCTGGCGGAAGGACTCTTCTTCTAACTTCTCCCATCTGAAGGGTAGCTTCTGGTTCTTGGCCTTCCGGGACTGGCCTATCAGGAGGTCCTGCATAGGAGCTGCCTTTTTGGTGAAACCGGGGATGAATCTGCGGTAATAGCCTACCAACCCGAGGAACTGCCGCACTTCCTTTACACTGGAGGGACTTGGCCATTCCTTAATTGCGGTGATCTTAGCAGGGTCGGGAGCCACTCCATCAGCGCTCACCACGTGTCCCAGGTACTGCACCTTTGGTTTCAGGAGGTGACACTTGGAGGGTTTCACCTTTAGGCCGTAGCTTGCCAGAGCTTCGAACACTTCCGCCAGGTGTTTCAGGTGGTCCTCATACGTCTTGGAATATACGATGACATCGTCCAGGTACAGCAGGACCGTCTCGAAGTTTCTGTGGCCCAGACAGCACTCCATTAATCGTTGGAAGGTTCCTGGTGCATTGCAGAGTCCGAACGGCATGCAGGTAAACTCGCTAAGTCCCATCGGGGTGGTGAATGCGGTCTTCTCCCGGTCCGCCTCTGCTACAGGAACCTGCCAGTACCCACTAGTGAGATCCAAGGTAGAGAAGAAGTTAGCAGATCTTAAAGCAGCCAAAGACTCCTCTATCCTTGGTAAGGGGTACGCATCCTTGTGTGTGATACGGTTGATTTTCCGGTAATCTACACACATCCTCATGGTGTTGTCTTTCTTTTTGACTAAGACTAGTGGAGCTGCCCAGGGGCTACAGCTATCCCTGATCACCCCAGCCTCCTTCATGTCTCTAAGCATCCCCTTGGCGTGTTGGTAGTGTGCAGGGGGTGCGGGTCGATACCTCTCTTTTATGGGAGGATGGTCTCCCATGGGGATGTGGTGTTCTACCCCCTTGACTCGCCCGAAGTCTAACGGGTGTTTACTAAACACTCTCTCGTACTCTTGAACCACCCGATAGACTCCCTGTTTCTGGTGTGAGGGAGTGGAGTCAGTACCCAAATGTAGTTGCTGACACCAGTCCTCCATTGTTTTCTGAGAGCCGTTACCTTCCTCCGGGGAAGATGGAGGCAAGGGTTCTACGGACTGTATGGAATCTTGATTGATGGTATACAATTTGGCTAGCGTGGCATACCGGGGCAGGTACACTTCCCTCTTCCCGATATTTATTATGCGAACGGGCACCCTCCCATGGCGTACATTGACCACCCCCCGTGCTGTCAAAATGGTGGGCCTACTGTCTGAGTAAACTGGTTCTACCATTGCCTGGTAATCTCTACCTCTCAGACCAATAGCTGCCCGGCACCAAATCATCACTTCACTTTTCGGGGGCATGGCAATAGGGAAAGGGTCACACATTCGCACGCTACCAATCTCACCACCGGAGAGTTCTAGCTGTTGCCGTCGCATCAGTGCCCGGATCTCTTTCTGGAGCACTCGCTGCTGGCCGGAGCTGGCGTTCTTGGCAACCTGCTGTAAAAGGAAAATCACCTCTGCAAGACAATTTTCAATTACATTAGTTCCTAGAGTTATCTTTGGGTGACTCTCGTGTTTGTCAATGTCTACAATGATCAGTCCCTGTGCTGCCAGTTCGACTCTACCGATTTTAATGGTCACCTCTTTAAATCCAATCTGTGGCACGGGCTGACCATTGCTGGCGATGATACTCAAGTCGTCGTCAGGGTAGCGGGTGATATCCGAGTCATTCCAGTACTGCTTGAAGAGCACGTACGGGATGGTGGTGACCTGTGACCCGGTGTCCAGTAGGGCACTCATAGGAATGCCATCCAGTACCACGGGTAAGACTGGACGTCCTCCCACATCTTTGTCGCGCCAGTTCGATGGGCCTGGTGATCTTTTTCCTGGGGGTTGGCCCTCTACCCCAGGTTGTGCCAGTTTAAAGGACAGTACCTTGCCATATGTCCGGGTTGATTGCAGCGGCGGCAGATGGGTCGTCCGTCCTCGTTGTATCGGTCGCTGGGTCTTCCTCTGGCCGGTGGGGTCCTCCTTGGTCGACGCCACGGGATGTCCTCCGGTCCGGATGCCAGCTGGATCTTCCCTGGAGTGGAAACCTGTAAAGACTGCACAGTTCGGGTTAGCGCAGCAACGCGTTTAGCTAGCTCTTGGACCTGATGGTGCAGGTCTGGAGCCGGGTCATTGTTCAAAGCCTGCGCATCAGCTCCCACAGGCCCTGCCGACAAGGGCGCCGCCTCCTGGTGGTAAGTGGTAGTGGGGCGTCTGGGGGTCACAACGCCACCTGGTGCCGGTTCTCGAAGCACCCGGATGGCTCTGTCCTTGAACTGTGCAAATCCCAGATGAGGGTCCTGTAAGGCCATTGCCCGCAACTGGGTTCGGTGGGCATTGCAATATAAACCCTCTATAAATTGTTCAGTCAACAGCCTGTCCTCGTCTCCCACGCCGTCAGGGTCGGTCTGCTTAATGGCTCTCAGGGCCTCTTGTAGGTTCAGGGCATAGTCCCTTATACTCTCATGTGCCCGCTGTTTGCACCCGTAGAATCTAAGCTTGATCTCGGCTGAGGTGCGGGTATCAAAGGTGTCCCTCAGCCGGGTTAGTATCCCTGCGACAGTCCTCCCCCCAGGTGGCCAGGACTTTACCTCCCTTTGGGCTGCCCCGGTTAATTGGGCCACCAGGATGCTCACTTTTTGCTCCTCTGTGAGGGGGTACACCTGGAAGAGGCTATCCAGCTTTTCTCTAAAGTCATGCAGGGTATGTGACTCCCCTGAGTACTGGGGTAGCCAGGCTGCCCCCGGGATATAGGGCATGGTGAAAGGCATGACCGCAACAGTGGTGGCGCTGGCGGGGGTTGAAGCGGTGAAGCTCTCCTCCGTATCCGGCATCCTTCTCCCCCCTAGTGGACCGTGGCCTACCTTGCGATGATCCTCTTCCGTAGGCCGCGGCTCCGCAGTGAATCGTCAGGGTTGAGGACCTTCCGTCGCGCTCCTGTGACGTCGGCGTCTGCTGGGCTCCTTCCAGGACCTTACGCAACGTCCGGACGTGAGGCGGGGCTTCAGTTCTCGCGCGCTTTCGGAGTCCACGCCCCTCTACTTCCCGCGCGGCGTCCTCAAGATGGCGTCCAATGGCGGGAAAACTCCACGTATGGCGGGAAGAAGGCTGAAGATGGCGCCGGATGGCGGGAAAACTCCACCGATGGCGGGAAGGAAGCGGAAGATGGCGCCGGATGGCGGGAATCTTCACCACAGGTAAGTTTGAACAGTCTTTTTCAGGCACGCAGTACCCGGTGGTTGCGGGCACGAGATCCTGCCGACTACGCCAAAAGTTGACGCGCCCCTGGGCCTGTGTCGCGCTGCGTTGCGCACGCGGGAGCTTACCCGGAGCCGGATCTCTTGAGGGTTGTAGTCTCGTGGCGGTGATCCGGTCCGTGCCCAGGGAGTCAGACTAAGTGGCGCTGTATTAGCGGTAGATGTTGGACGACTACGCCACCCGTTGAGTACAGCTAAGGAGCTGCTGCTGCAGGGCAGACCGCTGAGGCCGGTGGTAGGATTGTGCAGCGTGATAGTATAACCCCCAACGGGAGGGGTATGGCCTCAGGGCAGCCGACGTGGATGATGGGGGTAGCAGGAACCACTCGGAGACGGTGTAGTTCAGGGTCTTTACTGGTGACAACGATAGACCCTCCCGGAGTACTGGCTAGCGATTGGGGCCTGGTCAGTCCTTGAGCAGATGGGATCTCCCCTGGCCAGGCGGAGTTGTAGGCCTCCCAAACTAACGATACTCTTCTGGCTACCTTGCTAGAAGCGGGTATAAGTAGCCCACGTCCCTGAGTGTACCGTGTGGTGCTCACCCGTATGGCCGGTGACTCGGGGCCTTCTAGTAGCTTCCGCTCCACGACGGCGGTGCTGGTCCCACGCGTGTGACCGTGCCTTCGGGTTTCTGGGCCAGAGGACCTGCAATCCCCTGCCGGTCGGTTTCTGCTGCTGGATAGGAGTTAGTCCCCACAGCCTCGGACTCCGGGTCCGGTGATAACTTCTCAGTCAGGGCGAGCTCTGCAGCTGCCAGCCCCTGACTCCTTGTAGCACTGCTCCCACAGAGCTCCTGATGTTCTTTTCCTATATCTGCTTCTCTTCTCTGTCTCTACTTCTTCTCTACTCACTAACCCTGCCTCAGCCCTAGGTTTATATAGGGGAAGTTCTTCCCCTCCCAGGGACTAGGCAGGAGGTGTGGCATGCACAGGATCCCTGACCAAGAGACCTCCCACCTGCTCTCAGACATAACATTGCCGTTACTGTGGAAACCAGACCCCTGGGGTGCCACAATTACATGTCCTGGCCCGTCTGAAGTTTGCTAGAGAGCATTTGGATGATCCAGAAGAGTATTGGGAGAATGCCATATGGTCAGATGAAACCAAAGTTGAACTGTTTGGTAGAATCACAAATCATCATGTTTGGAGGAGAAAGAATGCTGAGTTGCATCCAAAGAACAGCATACCTACTGTGAAGCATGGGGGTGCTTTGGGGCTTTTTCTCTGCCAAGGGACCAGGAAGACTGATCCATGTACATAAAAGAATGAATGGGGCCATGTATCGTGAGATTTTGAGTGCAAACCTCCTTCCATCAGCAAGGGCATTGGAGATGAACCATGGCTGGGTCTTTCAACATGACAATGATCCCAAGCCACCGCCAGGGCAACGAAGGAGTGGCTTCGTAAGAAGCATTTCAAGGTCCTGGAGTGTCCTAGCCAGTCTCCAGATCTAAACCCTATAGAAAACCTTTGGAGGGAATTGAAAGTCCGTGTTGCCTAGCGACATTCCCAAAACATCACTGCTCTAGAGGAGATCTGCATGGAGGAATGGGCCAACATACCAGCAACAGTGTGTGCCAACCTTGTGAAGACTTACAGAAAACGTTTGACCTCTGTCATTGCCAACAAAGGATATATAACAAAGTATTGAGATTAACTTTTGTAATTGACCAAATACTTATTTTTCACCAAAATTTGAAACAAATTTCTTTCAAAATCAGACAATGTGATTTTCAGGATTTGTTTTCTCATTTTGTCTCTCATAGTTGAGGTCTAACTATGATGTCAATTACAGGCCTCTCATCTTTTTATGTGGGAGAACTTGCACAATTGGTGGCTGACTAAATATTTTTTTCCCCACTGTATATCTATAAAATAACGGGAGATGCGTACCTCTGTCTGAAGCCTTTATAGACTGCACAAGCGCGACACGCCTGCGCAGTCTGGCTCCAAACAGAAGCACGCATGGAGCCATTACAGGTAAGAGGAGTGTGTATGGCGCCGGAGATCACGGTATGCGTAGACACTGAGTGCATACCGCGAACTCCGGCGCCATGCTTACATACTTACTTGACCGGGAGGAGCGTTGCCGGAGACCGGGGCAGGAGTGAAGGCGTCGGAATCGGCGCATGTGCATAGCGCTATCCGCCGCCATTTTACTGAAGATACATTCGCAGCAAAATGGCGGCGGACAGCGCGGTATGGGCACGTGCGTACTCCGGAGCCACACTCCATCCCCGGCCTCTGGCAGAAAAGGACACCGCAGCGCTGGAGCACAGGGAAGAAAGGTGAGTATAAGTGTTTATTTTTTTATATGTGGGCAGCGTAAAAGGGATGAGGGGTGTCATACATACCAGGATTGTGGGGTGAGGGGACCATACACACCATGCTAGGGATGAGGGGTACCATGCATACAAGGATTGGGGGGTGAGAAGTGCCATGCATGCCAGCATTGGGGATGAGGGGGCCACACATACCAGGATTGGGGGATGAGGGGTGCCATGCATACCAGGATTAGGGGGTGAAGGGCCACATATACCAGCATTGGGGGATGAGGGGTACCATACTTACCAGGATTGGGGATGAGGGGCCCACACATACCAGGATTGGGGGATGAGGGGTACCAAGCATACCAGGATTGGGGGATGAGGGGTACCATACATACCAGGATTGGGAGATGAGGGGTACCATACATACCAGGATTGGGGGATGAGGGGTACCATACATACCAGGATTGGGGGATGAAGGGTACCATACATACCAGGATTGGGGGATGAGGGGTGCCATACATACTAGGATTGGGGGATGAGGGGTGCCATACATACCAGTATTGGGGGATGAGGGGTACCATACATACCAGGATTGGGGAATGAGGGGTGCCATACATACCAGGATTGGAGGATGAAGGGTACCATACATACCAGGATTGGGGGATGAGGGGTACCATACATACCAGGATTGGGCGATGAGGGGTGCCATACATACCAGGATTGGGGGATGAGTGGTGCCATGCATACCAGGATGAGGAATGGGGTGCAATACATACCAGGATTGGGGGTGAGGGGTGCCATGCATACCAGAATAGGGATGAGGGGTACCATGCATACCAGAATAGGGATGAGGGGTACCATGCATACCAGGATGAGGGATGGGGTGCCATGCATACCAGGATGAGGGATGGGATGCCATGCATACCAGGATGAGGGATACCATACATACCAGGATAGGGATGAGGGGTACCATACATACCAGGATGAGGGATGGAGTGCCATGCATACCAGGATTGGGGGATGAGTGGTGCCATATATACTAGGATGAGGGATTGGGTACCATACATACCAGAATTGGGGGATGAGGGGTGCCATGTATACCAGATTTGGAATGAGGGGTGCCATGCATAGCAGGATTGGGGATGAGGGGTGCCATGCATAGCAGGATTGGGGATGAGGGGTGTCACGCATACCAGGATTGGGGATGAGGGGTGCCATGCATAGCAGGATTGGGGATGAGGGGTGCCATGCATAGCAGGATTGGGTATGAGGGGTGCCATGCATAGCAGGATTGGGGATTAGGGGTGCCATGCATAGCAGGATTGGGAATGAGGGGTGCCATACATACCAGGATTGGTTATGAGGGGGCCATGCATACCAGCATAGGAATGAGGGGTACCATGCATACCAGGATAGGGATGTGGGGGGCCATGCATACCAGGATTCGGATGAGGGGCCATGCATACCAGGATAGGGATGAGGGGTACCATGCATACCAGGAAGAGGGATGGGGTGCCATCCATACCAGGACAGGGATGAGGGGTACCATCCATACCAGGATGAGGGGTACCATACATACCAGGATAGGGATTGGGTACCATGCATACCAGGATTGGGGGTGAGGGGTGCCATGCATACTAGGATTGGGGGTGAGAGGTGCCATGCATACCAGGATTGGGGGTGAGGGGTGCTATGCATACCAGGATTGGGGGTGAAGGGTGCCATGCATACCAGGATTGGGGGTGAGGGGTGCCATGCATACCAGGATTGGGGGTGCCAAGAGAATGCCAAGAGTGTGCAAAGCAGTCATCAAAGCAAAAGGTGGCTACTTTGAAGAACCTAGAACATAAGACATATTTTCAGTTGTTTCACACTTTTTTGTTAACTATATAATTCCACATGTGTTAATTCATAGTTTTGATGCCTTCAGTGTGAATGTACAATTTACATAGTCATGAAAATACAGAAAAATCTTTGAATGAGAAGGTGTGTCCAAACTTTTGGTCTGTACTATATATATATATATATATATATATATATATTTTTTTTTTTAAATTATGCTGGTTAGGACACAAACTACAGTGATATTTTACTTTTAATATCTGACATTTTGATTGTCATCCTGCCATGTTAAGAAAGAGTTTCAGACACGCTGTCTATTTGCATGATAAATCACGTAGCCAAAGTAAATTAGGAGGCACTAATTTACTATATATCAATTTCCATGTGACTGTACGTTTGCCGAGCTTCTTAAGAAAGGGTCTAATGACCAAATTTATTTTTTGTAAATTTTTCTTTCCATCCACAAAAGAACTGCCTGCAAACTCCAGACCACTGGCTGCAAATTCATAAGTCTGCAGTCACACTGTCACGGGTGTGTCAGAAGTGACAGACAGTCGCCTTGATGTTGGTTGCAGGAGATCTCTTCGTTTGGTATTACAGACACCTTCTTAGAGGCTAGAAATCCTATCAATGAAGGAAATGCCAATAATTAAAGTTAGTTACCCAACTAACCAAAGACCTTATAAAGAGTACCCAACAGGCTTTATATAATGCAATAACCTTTATTATACAAAAAAGATTAAAAAATACACACAGGCAAGGACATTAAAAATGCAACAAACAAATTAAAAATTAATATAAGAGGGGGGATGAGCATGTCCGCAATAGATAAATTAATAATTGCACTTCATGATTATACAACAAAAGATGAATACACTAGGTCCGTAATTTATGTACATACACAGCTATATATTTAATATGGATGGTCAATTCCAAGTTAAATCATAATGAACACATATAGTTTAGTCATTCAGATATAGTAAATAATGCCGATGTCTTTAAGATCAAGTGCAATGCTGACATGTTGTATTATATTACATCAGAAAGCTGGACCACAGAAATAGTATATGTGGCGCCCCTGAGGGTTCAGTCGCCACAGAGGTACTGCCCCTCACCCAGAGGTGTAGTGCCTCCTTCTCTCAGGTAAGGAGGGAGTGCTGCCCGGAACCCCCAACACCCGCACACAACACTACACTACTCCATGCCAGCTGGAAGGGCAAGATGCATTGTGTCTCTGCTGAGCCCTGTCCCTGGCTGGAGTGGGGGGAACCAAAGAGAGGGGGAACCAGTAGTGGGTGTGGGTGGAGGATGTAGTGTAGGGGAGCACCATTGTAGGAGGTATTTAAAGGGAAGCCATCTTAGGGTGGCAGGTCAGTGAGGACAGTCAGTCAGTGAGTAGTAAGGAGAGGAGGGGAGCAGAGTCTCTTCAGGAGCTCTGCTCCACAAGTGGGGCCTAGTAACAGAGGCCCAGGAGGGGAGCAGAGGATGAAGGCTCCGGTAACTGAAGGGGTACCAGGGGTACGGAAGGAGCAGGAAGCCACCCGTACACTCTAATCTGTCAAGTGACGGAGGGACCAGGCCGCAAGAAGGGAACCAGTCCCTGGACCAACCGTGTTACTCCAGGTCTCGGCTGGAAAACTGGAGGCTTCTGCACTTTCATGGTGCAGTTGCCACAGTCTCACCCTAGTCACCGTGAAGGGCATCAAGTAGGTCCGGGAACCCCAGGTTGCCCAGGCGGACTTCAGAGCACCCGATCAGGACTGTGTGTGGGAAAGCGCAGGGCAGGAGGGAGAAGACCCGGCGCGAGAAGTCGGTCTAGTAAGGAACATAAAGAAAGTGGGGTTCCGTCAAGCGCTCCTGATATACTTGAGAAAGTGCTGGACCCCTTACCAGGTGGACGCAGTGCGACGCGGAGGCTGACACCCGTGCAGTGTACCTGAGAAACTTGAACAAGAACTGTGAGTAAAACTCAGATGACTGCACTGCCTCCGTCAGTTATTTCCACTGCGCCATCTCTCCTGCACCACAAGCCCCAGCATCACCACGATCTACACCTACACTGCCCCGGGGGCCCGCTCTGCCTGTGGGGAGCAGAAACATCCCAGCTGCCATCCTATCACCCCCCCCCACCCCCCCGGAGGTCTGCAGCAGCGCCGGTAACCATTACCGGAAACCACAGGTGGCGTCACGAGACAAACTGTACACTAAAACCCCTTTTTAAAGAGAGACCCAGAGTACGGGCCCGGGAGCCGACTGCCGTGACCTCCTAAACAAGGTAAAAGGCCAGGGTACCGAGTCCCCTTTATCTCCCTGGGTGACACATATATATACACCACTAGAGGTCAGTAAAATCTCAGTAAATAAAGCAACTCAGCTTATAAAATTCTCAAGTGAGGTATCCCAATGATAAAAGTGCAGAGTGCCTTAACATAATACAAATAAGAAAAAATGGCCAAAAGTGCAATAAACATCCAGATGTTAGTAATAGGGACATACCACAACCCCCTCACACCACTCCAATGCCGCTTCGCTCCTGCTTCATCAGGGAGTGTGGTGTGAGGGGATGTGGGAGTTTTATATTGACAATTCCACAGCTGCAAATGATTACAAAAATGGGTAGCGCCATCTTACTGGGCACCGCTGTCCTTCTTAGAGGCTGTGTCTCTAGGACCCAGGGGCTACCTTCCTCTGGCTAATTAACACCCTGGCCTGGGTGTTTAAATACCTGCTGTCTGCTAGAGGGAGGTGCCGGCGATACTCACATTATCCCTTGTGAAGGCTCGGAGCAAGTGCATTACTTCTTCCTCTCTGGAGCAATGAGGAAGGGTGTTTATCTCTCTGAAGTCAACTTAAAGCTAAGCTATCTTCCCTTGTTTGTTCCCCCTTGTTGTCTTTAGTTGTCAGTGGAGATCGATTAGCGCTCATCCCCCTCCCTTCCCTAGCCAGGGCTTAACGCCAGGGAAAGACAGGGCGAGGTTCGCGTGCGGCGATTGTTAAAGAACCAATATAGGGATGTTAGTGGAGACAGGGTGATATTAGATCAGCCTAGGAGGTCTCCACTCCCCCCTTACCCCAGAGTCTGGGCTCCCTTTCCCATTGTGTTACCCTAAGTCTTTCCACATCTTGTGTGACATTATCACCGGCCGAGCACATTTTGAAAAGGAAAAAAAAATTGACACTTTTTTTTTTGTGTGTGTGTGTTTTTTGGGCGTGTTTTTTTTTTCCTTTCTCCTTGGTATGGGTTCAGTTGCAGAGCTCACAGAGCGGCTGTGCAGTCTGTCTCTGGAGGTGAATGACATCCGTTGTGAGGTTCAGCAGCAGCATTAGCGGCTACTGGTCGCCAATGTGGGGGTCTCTGCAGGTAGGCCTATCCAGCCTGAACCCAAGGTTGCCCTCCCGGAAAGGTTTTCAGTAGGTAGGGACAAGTTTTTTGTATTCAATGAGGCCTGCAAACTGTATTTTAAACTTTGTCCTTACCCCTCTGGAAATGAAGAGCAATGGGTTGGAATTGTGATCTCTCTACTGCAGGGAGATCCTCAGTCGTGGACGTTTTCTTTACCACAGGACTCGGTTTGTCTCCTGTCTGTGGAGGGGTTTTTCGGTCAGTGGAAACGTACAGTCCGGAATTCCGTAGATGGGCAACGGATTCCAAATGGAATGACTCAGCCCTTAGAAGTCAATTTTGTAAGGGTCTTACTGAAAGGTTGAAAGATTCCTTGGTAGTATATGGAACCCCTCAGTCCTTGGAGGCGGCCATGTCGTTGGTCATACGTCTTAATAGATGCCTTCGGGGTAGGTGGGTGAGACCACCTTCTCCGGAGCCTTCTTGTCGGGGTTATGTACCTCTGCAGGGGGAGCGGTCTGGCAGTGAACCAGTACTGCGGGAGGTGGAGGAACCCATGCAGTTAGGGGGTGTCTCTGCATCATACATTTCCCAGGAGATTTGCAAAAAAAAGGCGTATCTTTTTTTGTGGAAAAAAGGGATATATTCTTGGGACCTGTCCAAACAAAAGGAGACTCGATTAACTCTTGGTAGTCTGGAGTTGGATAAACAAGGGGTGAATTTGTTGCCAACCTGCAGTTCCCGGTTGGTCCTGACAGCAGAGGTGGTGCTAGAGAGCAAAACCGAGAAAATTTCTGTGTTTGTTGACAGTGGAGCCGGAGTCAACATGGTTGATGCTGAGTTTGTGAAAACTCATAAACTTGCTTGCTGTACTTTAGCTAAACCTAGTTCAATCTTCTCCATCGACTCGGCGCCACTTGCACAGAGAGCATTTACTCAGATTGTACATAATGTAAAACTGAGAGTGGGGTCAGTTCATTGTGAAAAAATCCCTTGCTATGTCCTGGACAGTCTTTCCATACCTATTGTTTTGGGTATTCCTTGGCTTGTTAAACATAATCCGTTGGTGAATTGGCAAACCGGGGAGATTATTGAATGGACGGATTACTGCCATGAGAACGGTTTAGATATTTCCCTTGCTACTGTCTCTACGGAAATATTACCTGCTTTTCTGCCTGGTTTTGAGGATGTATTTTTCTGAGAGGGGGTATCAGGATTTGCCTCTTCATCGTGCATATGACTGTCCTATTAACCTGACCCCCGGAGCTAAACTACCGAAGTCCAGACTGTATCATCTTTCTGGCCCTGAGAGACAAGCCATGAAGGATTTCATTGCGGAAAGTCTGGAAAAGGGACATATCTTCTTTGTGAAGAAAAAAGATGACGGTCTACGTCCCTGTTTAGATTTCCGGGAATTAAATCAAATTACCATCTGTGATCCATATCCCCTTATTCCTGATTTGTTCAGCCAGGTTGTATGAGCTAAGGTATTCTCCAATTGATTTAAGGGGAGCCTACAATCTGGTTAGAATCAGAGAAGGGGACGAAAGGAAAACAGCATTCAATACCCCTGAAGGGCATTTCGAGAGTCTGGTTATGCCTTTCAGTTTGACCAATGCACCTGTGGTATTCCAGCATTTCATAAATTATATTTTCCATCATTTGGTGGGGAGGTTTGTGGTGGTCTATCTGGATGAGATTTTGGTTTACTCACCTGATTTTGAGACACATCGGGGGCATGTTAAGAAGGTGCTCCAGATATTAAGGGATAACAAACTTTATGCCAAACTGTAAAAATGTGTTTTCGCTGTTAAGGAGGTGCAGTTTTTTGGGTACTTGATGTCATCTTCGGGTTTTCGGATGTATCCAGAGAAGATCCTTGCAATCCTTGATAGGGACTGTCCCAAGAACCTGAAGGCTCTTCAATGTTTTCTGGGCTTTACTAATTTTTACCGGAAATTCATCCAAAATTACTCTGTAATTGTGCAACCCCTTACTGACATGACTAAGAACTAAGAAGGGGTCCAATTTTTCCAAATGGTCGGATGCCTCCCTCCAGGCTTTTTCTTCCTTAAAGAATCATTTTGCCACTTCACCTATACTCAGTCAACCCGATATTTCCCAACTCTTTATTGTGGAGGTTGATGCGTCGGATGTCGGGGGTTGGGGCTGTGTTGTCTCAGGGTCCGTCCCCTGGTAAATGGCATCCATGCGCCTTCTTTTCTAAAAAATTGTCTTCGACTGAGAGAAATTATGACGTGGGTAATAGTGAACTTTTGGCGATCATATTGGCGTTCGAAGAATGGTGACATTGGTTGGAGGGGGCAGTCCATTCTATTACTGACCATAATAACCTGTCATATCTCCAGTCAGCTAAACGTCTCAACCCTAGGCAAGTCAGATGGTCCCTGTTTTTTACTAGGTTCAATTTTGTTGTCACTTTTCGTCCAGGGGTCAAAAATGTCAAGGCTGATGCTTTGTCAAGGCTGACGCTTTGTCCCGGAGCTTCCCTGGTGGTGGTGACCATGAGAACCCTGCCTCGATATTACGGAAAGGGGTAGTCATTTCGGCACTGTATCCTGAACTGGAGGGTGGGATGTTGGAGGCTCAGGGGGACGCTCCTGCCTTCTGCCCTTAAGCAAGGTTATTTGTACCATCTAATCTGCGCCGCAAAGTTATTAAGGAACATCACAACTCTGCTTGCTGGGCATCCAGATGGTAAGGCAACCGCGGACCTCCTCTCTCGTCGTTTTTGGTGGCTGGGGTTGCATCAGGATGTGATTGAACATGTTTCTGCTTGTAGTATTTGCGCGCGTTCTAAAGCTTCGCATACCTGGCCGTCTGGTACTCTTCTTCTGCTACCTATCCCTAGTAGGCCATGGGCACACTTGTCCATGGATTTTAATACTGACCTACCAGCTTCTGCAGGCAAAACGGTAGTTTTGGTGGTTGTAGATAGGTTCAGTAAAACGGTTCACTTTGCCGCATTACCTGCACTTCCAAATGCCAAGACACTTGCTCAGGTGCTTATAAATGAGATCATGAAGCTTCACAGATATTCCTCCGATGTGGTGTTAGATCGGGGGACCCAGTTTGTTTCCAAGCTCTGGAAGGCATTCTGTTCTTGACTGGGGGTGCAGCTGTCCTTTTCCTCTGCCTTCCACCCTCAGTCGAATGAACAGACCATGTGTATCATTCAGAATTTGGAGACCTAGCTCAGGTGTTTCATCTCCAAAAATCAGGAGGTTTGGACATCCTACTTACCGCTGGCAGAATTTGCCATTAATAATAATCATTGTCAAGAATCCACTGGCAGGTCACCTTTCTTCGGTGCATACGGTTATCACCCACAATTTGGTACCTTTAGTGGGGGAGGAGCTTCGGGAGTTCCTGAGGGGGAACAGTTTGCTTCGTCGCTCTCCTCAGTGTAACAGGGTGTTCCGAGTAATTTAAAGATCATGGGAGACATGTATGACGTCCCCCTGGGCCTAGTGTACACGTGTAGTGGGTTACCCGGAGCCGGGTCTCTGGGGATTGTAGTCTCCGTGGCGGCAACCTGGTCCCGTGGCTCAGGGTGGTCAAACCAGTGGCGGTATAGTATAAGTTTTAGGTTAATTGTCCGACTACGCCACCCGTGGATTGCGGTCAGGGTGTACCGCCGCTGCGAGGCAGACCGCTGAGGCTGGTGTGGTATGCGCAGCAAAGGATGGGATAACTCCCCACGGGAAGAGTATAGCCTCAGGGCAGGGAATGTGGATGATGGGAGTGATGGTGCACGGGCGTCCCAGTACTAGTAGTGTTGTATGCGGTGAGAAAGCAGGAACGACTCAGAGTCTTTGCAGTGCAGTTCAGGGTCTTTACTGATGATATTAAGGCAGACCCTCCCGGGAGTACTGGCTAGCATAAGGGGCCTGGTCAGTCTGTGAACAAACAGGAGTTCCCCTGGCCAGGTGGAGTTGTAGGCCTCCCCGTCTATCTGCACTCTTCCTGGCTACCTTGCTGTAAGCGTGTGGAAGTAGCCCACGTCCCTGAGTATACCGTGTGGTGCTCACCCGTATGGCTGGTGACTTGGAGCCTTCTGATAGCCTCCGCTCCTCGATGGCGGTGCTGGTCCCTTCCTTGTGACTGAGCCTCCGGGCTTCTATGGCCAGAGGACCTGGAATCCCTTGCCGGCTGGTTTCTGCTGCTGAACTTAAAGATCCCCGCAGCCTCGGACTCCGGTGTCCGGTTCTTATATTCTTCTGCCAGGGCGAGCTCTGCTTAGCTCCAGCCCCTGGTCTTCAGCTCCTGCTCCTACAGAGCTCCTAGCTGTTGCTTTCCCTGTCTTTCTCCTCTCCTAGACTCTTAGACTGACTAACCCCGCCCCAGACCCAGTTTATATAGGGCAGGTTCCTCCCCTATCTGGCCTGGGACAGGATGTGTTGCATGTTTAAGGGCTCCTGACCAGGAAACCTCCCACTTGCTCTCAGACGTGATTTTTCTATCACTGTGGCAACCCGACCCCTGGGGTGTCACATTCCCCCCTAGTGAATTTTAGCACTCCAGGACTAAACACATTTTCAAGAAAACACATACAGGGCATAAACAATAACATTTCAACATATATACAAGAAGTTTTAGTCTTTAGAGGTCACGGCGTGTCCGTAACCGGGTGTCCATGTCACCCAACAAGGTGAAGTCTTGGAACAGAGTAGGGGACCTGTCCAAAGCAAACCCCAAACGTTGGCCCTGGGTGTGGCTGCAAGGCTGAGGCTAGCTACTTTGGGCCACAAGGAGGCCATGCCAGACAGGTTTTTCTCTTCCGCGGCCATCTTCGCAAGAGGCACCAAGGTGCAACTATCTACATTGTAGTTCCGGTTATTCAGCGTCCATAACCTGTCAGTCCAAATAAACCTGCAGGGTAACTAGAGAAACATAATCAATAAACAGGCAACAAAAACATAAACCTTTTTCAGCATTTACGTAGGTACAGGTAAATATATACTTGGCATTAGACTCTCCAGCGCGCGGGCATCTGTCCTCTAGTGCTCCTGGTGGACCTACGTAAGCCACTATCTGGTTCTGAACTACAGGGTGTAGGAGGTGTTGTGGGTAGGCCTGGCAGCTTTCTGCGTTCTCTTTGGCTTACTAGGGGCACGGCAGGCTCACTACTAGCAGAGGGTTGATTCTCCTGGTCTGCTGGTATGGATTCTTCTGCCTCCTGGGCTGGTTGCTCTCCCGACACTTCCTGTTCTTCTGTAGGCCCTTGAGGGGCTGGCTGGAGAAAGGTGAGGATGGGTACCACGACTGCGTTGTTGATTTGAGTCCATGACCGGGGAAAGTCTCCGAGTACGGTACTGATCATTTCTTCCCTTTCCTCTGCGGGTTGAGGGTTCTCTTGATCTTCCTCAGGGCTTTGCAGCAGCTCGGGACACTTTTTCAGGTGGTCTCTGGAGACAATGGCTGTGGTCTCTCCTCCATCCTTACTGATGACACACACTTTTGGGTTCTCATGGCTTGAGGGCAGCACGGTGTACGGGTCCTTCTCCCACTGGTCGTCCAACTTGTGGAGCCGCCTCTTTCTCTTCAAGACCTGCTCTCCGGGTACCAGGGGAACAGCGGGAGCATGCTAGTTATAAGCCTTCTCTTGCCTTTCTCTTGCTTGAGACAGACTTCGCTCGACACTCTCCTGTACTTTCCAATACTGCTGCTGCCGTTCTGTATCCCAGTCTGCCTCTGGCGAGGTGTCCTCAGGTGTCAGGACTCCCATATCCAGGTCAATAGGCAGCTTACCAGGTCTTGCTCTCATTAGGTAAGCCGGGGTACAGTTGGTGGAACCTACGGAGATGTGATTATACAAGTCCACCAGATCAGGCAGTTTTTCAGGCCACAGACTGCGTTCTTCCAGGGGCAACGTTTTTAGCAAGTCTATCACCACCTGGTTCATTTTCTCACATAGTCCATTGGTCTGAGGGTGATTAGGCGTTGTTCTTATCTTCCTGCAGCCATACAGGTTGCAGAACTCCTGGAAGACCTCCGCTTCGAAGGCTGGTCCTTGGTCCGTCAACACTTGCTCCGGATACCCGTGTGGACGGCAGAAGTGCAGCTGGAAGGCTCTGACTGTTGTTTGAGCTGTTAAGTCTTTGACAGGGACCACCACCAGGAACCAGGAGTAGTGATCTACGATGGTGAGGGCGTAGACTTACCCAGATTTGCTTGGAGCCAGTTTCACATGGTCCAGGGTTACCAGTTCCGGTGGCTGCCTGGTGATGATGGACTGCAGGGGAGTCTTCTGGCTGGCACGGTCCTTTCTTCTTAGGTTGCACGGGCCACAGTCTCTGCACCATCTCTCGATGGCTCCTCTCATGCCTACCCAGTAGAACCATCCACGCAACAGGAACTCCAGCTTCTTCCATCCGAAGTGTCCTGCTCCATCGTGGTATGCCTCCAGAACCATAGCCGCGTCTCGTCTTGGGACCACTACCTGCCAGGTCAGCTCATGTGTTCTAGAGTTGACCACTCTCCGGCACAGCTTCTCCTTGTAGAGAAACAGCTTACGTTTCTCCTTCCACAGTTGCTTGGTCTCCTCTGGAGCATCTGGGTCAAGACGGGCATCGGCCTGTGTCAGCATTTCCTTCACCAGACGGACTGCGGGATCACTGTCTTGTGTCTCCGCCCAGCTGTAGTGGGGTAAGGGATTGAACGTAGCAGAGCGCCTGTCCCTCACACGGTGGGAATACAGGGTAATCCCATGACGGTGGAACGCAGGGAGTTCGACTTCTTCCAGTTCTTCTGGATCTTCCCCTACGTCCGGTTAGTTTGGCATTCTGGACAGGGCATCCGTGTTGGCATTCGAGCGTCCCGCCCGGTATTTGATGGTGAATTCATAGTTGGACAGGCGGGCCATCCATCTCTGCTCCAGGGCACCAAGTTTTGCAGTGTCCAGGTGTGTCAACGGGTTGTTATCCGTGTACACGGTGAACTTGGAAAAGGCAAGGTAATGCTTGAAACGTTCGGTCACTGCCCACACCACTGACAGGAACTCTAGCTTGAATGAGCTATAATTCTCAGGGTTTCTCTCTGTGGGCCGTAGTTTTCGGCTGGCGTAAGCGATTACCCGTTCTTTCCCCTGCTGGATCTGGGACAGTATGGCTCCTAGCCCGATGTTGCTCGCGTCCGTGTGGAGGATAAAGGGCTGGCCGTAATCAGGGTACGCCAGGATTTCATCCCCCGTGAGGGCCATCTTCAGCTGGCGGAAGGACTCCTCTTCCAGCTTTTCCCACCTGAAGGGCGGCATCTGGTTTTTGGCCTTCCTGGATTGACCTATCAGGAGGTCCTGCATAGGGGCTGCCATTTTGGTGAAACCGGGAATGAATCTTCGGTAGTAGCCTACCAACCCGAGGAACTGCCGCACTTCCTTTATGCTGGAGGGTCTTGGCCAGTCTTTAATCACGGTGATCTTATCGGGGTCAGGAGCCACTCCGTCAGCACTCACCACATGTCCCAGGTACTGCACCTTTGGTTTCAGGAGGTGACACTTGGAGGGTTTCACCTTTAGGCCGTAGCTTGCCAGGGCATCAAACAGTTCTGCCAGGTGTTTCAGATGGTCTTCGTAGGTTTTGGAATAAACGATGACATCATCCAGGTATAACAGGACCGTCTCGAAATTCCGGTGTCCCAGACAGCATTCCATCAACCGCTGGAAGGTTCCTGGTGCATTGCAGAGTCCGAACGGCATACAGTTGAATTCGCTGAGACCCATCGGAGTGGTGAATGCAGTCTTCTCCTTGTCTGCCTCTGCTACAGGAACCTGCCAGTACCCGCTAGTAAGATCCAAAGTGGAGAAGAAGTTAGCAGATTTTAATGCAGCTAAAGATTCTTCTATTCTAGGTAACGGGTACGCATCTTTGTGTGTGATACGGTTGACCTTTCTGTAGTCTACACACATTCTCATTGTGTTGTCCTTCTTTTTCACTAGAACTAGTGGAGCTGCCCAGGGGCTACAGCTGTCCCTGATTACCCCAGCCTCCTTCATGTCCCGCAACATCCCCTTTGCATGCTGATAGTGTGCAGGGGGTACAGGTCGGTATCTTTCCTTTATGGGTGGATGGTCTCCTGTGGGGATGTGATGTTCTACCCCCTTTACTCGCCCGAAGTCTAGCGGGTGTTTACTAAAGACTCTTTCATACTCCCGAACCACCCGGTAGACTCCCTGATTTTGGTGTGAGGGAGTGGAGGTAGTACCCACATGCAGTTGCTGACACCAGTCCTCCATTTGTTTCTTAGAGCCGTTACCTTCCTCTGGTTGAGATGGAGGCAAGGGTTCCACGGCCCTTACAGAATTTTGGTTTATGGTGAACAATTTGGCTAGCGTGGCATACCGGGGCAGGTATACTTCTCTCCCCCCGATATTTATGATGCGGACGGGCTCCCTCCCATGGCGTACATCGACCACCCCCCGTGCTGTCAAAATGGTGGGCCTACTGTCTGAGTAGACGGGTTCTACCATTGCTTGGTAGTCTCTACCTCTTAGACCAATAGCTGCCCGGCACCAGATCATCATCTCACTTTTCGGGAGCATGGCAATAGGGAACGGGTCACACATTCTCACGCTACCAATCTCACCACCAGATAGTTCCACTTGTTGCCGTTTCATCAGTGCCCGGATCTCTTTTTGGAGAACACGCTGCTGGCTGGAACTGGCGTTCTTGGTAACCTGCTGCAAAATGAGAATTACCTCTGCAAGACAATTTTCAATTACGTTAGTTCCCAAGGTTATTTTAGGGTGACTCTCATGACGGTCAATGTCCACAATAATCAGTCCTTGTGCCGCCAGTTCGACTTTACCGATCTTAATGGTCACCTCTTTGAACCCCACCTGCGGCACGGGCTGACCATTGCTGGCGATGATACTCAGGTCATCATCTGGGTAGCGGGTTATGTCCGAGTCATTCCAGTACCGCTTAAAGAGCACGTACGGGATGGTAGTCACCGGTGACCCAGTGTCTAGTAGGGCACTCATAGGAATGCCATCCAGTACCACAGGCAAGACTGGACGTCCCCCTACGTATTTATCACGCCAGTTCGATGGGCCTGATGATCTTATGCCTGGGGGTTGGCCCTCTACCCCAGGTTGTGCCCGTTTAAATGACAGTACCTTGCCATATGTCCGGGTTGATTGCAGCGGCGGCAGATGGGCTGTCCGTCCTCGTTGTAGCGGTCGCTGGGTCTTCCTCTGGACGGCGGGATCCTCCTCTGTTGGCGCCATGGGACGTCCTCCGGTCCGGATTCCAGCTGGATCTTTCCTGGAGGAGAGACCTGTAAAGACTGCACAGTTCTGGTTAGCGCGGCTACGCTTTTGGTCAGTTCTTGGACCTGATGGTGCAAGGCTGTAGCCGGGTTGTTATCCAAAGCCTGCGCACCAGCTCCTACAGACTCTGTAGACAAGGGCGCCGCCTCCTGGTGATAGGTAATAGCAGGGCGCCAGTGGGTTACAGAGCTACCCGGTGCCGGTTCTCGGAGCACCCGGATGGCCCTGTCTTTGAACTTTGCAAAGTCTAACCCAGGGTTCTGCAAGGCCATTGCATGTGACTGGGTTTGGTGGGCGTTGGACAGCAGACCCTCAATGAATTGCTCAGTCAACAGTTCATCTGCATTCCGCACACTGTCAGGGTCTGCCTGTTTAATGGCTCCCAGGGCCTCTTGCAAATTCAAAGCATAGTCTCTTATACTGTCTTGGGCCCGCTGCTTGCACCCATAAAATTTCATTTTGATCTCTGCAGAGGTGCGGGTATCAAACGTGTCCCTCAGACGGGCTAAGATCTCCTTCACGGTCTCCTTGTCCCTGACTGACCAGGACTTTACTTCACGTTGGGCTGCGCCGGTTAACTGGCCTACCAATATGCTCACTTTTTGTCCCTCCGTCAGGGGGTATACTTTAAACAGGCTGTACAGTCTCTCTTTAAAGTCGCTTAGGGTATGCGACTCCCCTGAGTATCCGGGGATGTAAGGCATGGTGAACGGCATTACTGCGGCAGCGACCACGCTGGTGGTAGAGGGTCCCTCCGTATCCTCCCCCCTAGTTAAGCGTGGCCTACCTTCTGTTGCTTCTTCTCCGTAGGCCGCGGCTCCGCAGACGATCGTCAGGGTGAAGGACCATGCATCGCGCTCTGGTGACGTCAGCGTCACTCCCTCTCCTTCCAGGACCTTGCGCAGCGTCGGTGCGTAGGGCGGAGCTTCAGGTCTCGCGCGCTTTCGGCGTCCACACCCCTCTTCTTCCCGCGCGGCGTCCTGAAGATGGCGTCCGACGGCGGGAAAACGACTGCGGATGGCGGGAAAACAGCTGAAGATGGCGGGAAACGGCTCCGGATGGCGGGAAATGGCTCCGGATGGCGGGGACCTTCACCACGGCAGGTGTGACAGTCTTTTGAAGGCGCGCAGTACACGGTGGTTGAGGGCACGAAATCCTGCCGACTACGCCAAAGTTGACGCGCCCCCTGGGCCTAGTGTACACAAGTAGTGGGTTACCCGGAGCCGGGTCTCTGGGGATTGTAGTCTCCGTGGCGGCGACCCGGTCCCGTGACTCAGGGTGGTCAAACCAGTGGCGGTATAGTATAAGTTTTAGGTTAATTGTCCGACTACGCCACCCATGGGTTGCGGTCAGGGTGTACCGCCGCTGCGAGGCAGACCACTGAGGCTGGTGTGGTATGCGCAGCAAAGGATGGGATAACTCCCCACGGGAAGAGTATAGCCTCAGGGCAGGGAATGTGGATGATGGGAGTGATGGTGCACGGGCGTCCTAGTATTAGTAGTGCTGTATGCGGTGAGAAAGCAGGAACGACTCAGAGTCTTTGCAGTGCAGTTCAGGGTCTTTACTGATGATATTAAGGCAGACCCTCCCGGGAGTACTGGCTAGCATAAGGGGCCTGGTCAGTCTGTGAACAAACAGGAGTTCCCCTGGCCAGGTGGAGTTGTAGGCCTCCCCGTCTATCTGCACTCTTCCTGGCTACCTTGCTGTAAGCGTGTGGAAGTAGCCCACGTCCCTGAGTATACCGTGTGGTGCTCACCCGTATGGCTGGTGACTTGGGGCCTTCTGATAGCCTTCGCTCCTCGATGGCGGTGCTGGTCCCTTCCTTGTGACTGAGCCTCCGGGCTTCTATGGCCAGAGGACCTGGAATCCCCTGCCGGCTGGTTTCTGCTGCTGGACTTAAAGATCCCCGCAGCCTCGGACTCTGGTGTCCGGTTCTTATATTCTTCTGCCAGGGCGAACTCTGCTTAGCTCCAGCCCCTGGTCTTCAGCTCCTGCTCCTACAGAGCTCCTAGCTGTTGCTTTCCCTGTCTTTCTCCTCTCTAGACTCTTAGACTGACTAACCCCGCCCCAGACCCAGTTTATGTAGGGCAGGTTCCTCCCCTATCTGGCCTGGGACAGGAGCTGTTGCATGTTTAAGGGCTCCTGACCAGGAAACCTCCCACTTGCTCTCAGACGTGATATTTCTATCACTGTGGCAACCAGACCCCTGGGGTACCACATGTATAAATGTATGGCTGACAGCCAGCCAGGTCTGGAGCTGAATGTGAATGACTTTATATGGTAGTCTACCAGGAATATAAGATTGAAAGTTCTTTATTGGAAGCTGGGACCTAGGCTTATTGGTCCCTATAAAATAACCGCCGTCATTAACCCATCAGCGTTTCGTCTTGAACCTCCTCTGGCCCTTAAAGTCCACTACGTGTTCCATAGGTCCTTACTCAAGAAGTATGTGGAACCTCTTGAGCCCTCACCTCTACCACCACCCACAGTAATGGTTGTGGTAATCTGGAGTTCCAGATTTTGAGTATTGTAGATTCTGGTCTCCAACGTCGTTCTCTACAATACTTGGTGCACTGGAAAGGTTATGGTCCAGAGGAGAGGATGTGGGTTTCAGCATCAGAGATGAATGCTCCCAGGTGGGTTCATTCATTCCCCACCTCTTATCCTGAGAAACCCGGTCCTGAGTGTCCGGAGGCCACTCGTAGAGAGGGGTGTACTGTCACGGGTGTGTCAGAAGTGACAGTCGCCCTGCTGTTGGTCGCTCATCCCCCTCCCTTCCCTAGCCAGGGCTTAACACCATGGAAAGACAGGGCGAGGTTCGCGTGCAGCAATTGGTGAAGAACCAATATAGGGACGTTAGTGGAGACAGGGTGATATTAGATCAGCCTAGGATGTCTCCACTTCCCCCTTTCCCTAGAGTCTGGGCTCCCTTTCCCTCTTCCCTTTGTGTTGCACTAAGTCTTTCCCACACATTGCGTGACACACACAGAGTGACTGCAGACTTATCGGTTTGGACAGGACAACCCCTTATCATGCCTGTTTTTGCTGCTAGAGAAGGACCATGCTTAGCAGGCAGTTGACACCCCTAGTCGTTTGGAGTTTGCAGTCATTTCTTGCTGGATGGAAAGAAAAAATGAGGCTGAAGAGTTACCATACAGCCATAGGGTCAAGTGATAGTGACTGCTAGTTTTTCTTGGCTTATGAGATCAAACTGGTATCTAAAAGTCATTGTGATTCTGATTCTAATATTTGAAGAAAGTCAGATATCAGTCACATATCAAAATCACACATCATTTGAATTTGGCCTGGAGGAGGTCTGTGTGAAAGTCCCAATGCGTTTCAGACAAGTTTGCACTGAAAATCACATAACCAAATAGAATGCTTAAGTTTCTTCAACTGAGTGTTTAAGTCAATGGTAAGTGTACTGGCTTCTAGACATAGAGTTTTGGGTTCAATTCCCAGCAGCATACAGTGAACTTTTTATTATTATTTTCATCAGTTGTGAAAGTCAGATGTCTAAGTCACTTATCAAAGTCACATATCAAAGTCAGTTCTCAGACAAGGTATTTAGCCTCAAACTGACATTATTCTGATGTTTGACTTTGATATCTGTCATGTCCTAAACTGGACGCTGTAGTTGAGCACCTCTTCATGAATCAGGATCATCCGACTCCAGCATGCCCCTCATCAAGATTACTGTGAACAACGCCGGTCTTGATGAATTAAGCCCATTGTGTTTTATATTACGGAAACATATTGGCACATTTTATTATACAATTGGTGGTCTTGTATTATTTCTATATTGTTGCTACAGCAGCATAGTGGGCCCCAAGAATGATTTACTCTGGGGATCCAAGGTTCTGCAGCCCGATGCTGCATACAATTAATATAAAAAAATAAAATAAAATTAATGTTAATATTAATATTGAGCAGAATTAATTTCAGCCTATTGGTGCAGCCTCCACAACTGTCACGGTCTCCCATGTTGTCCCTTGGCAAAATTAATCGCCCACTCTTGCTCTATTATATATAGTGCTATGTTATGCAAAGTGCTAAAGTGCTGCACATTTTCCATCTACACATGTGCATCAAAGCGTCTGTGTGTTACTCACAGAACCTTTGATGCACATGTGTAGATAGAATCACATGATCTATCAAAGGGGATCATGTGACAAGTCACGTGATACATCCAGTACCTGAGGGGGGGGGCACACCTTCTAAACTACCCAGTGCCCTGGCTACTCTTACTACTCTTAATCCACTCCTGTACATACAGTACAGACCAAAAGTTTGGACACACCTTCTCATTCAAAGATTTTTCTGTATTTTCATGACTATGAAAATTGTACATTCACACTGAAGGCATCAAAACTATGAATTAACACATGTGTAATTATATACTTAACAAAAAAGTGTGAAACAACTGAAAATATGTCATATATTCTAGGTTCTTCAAAGTAGTCACCTGTTGCTTTGATGACTGCTTTGTACACTCTTGGCATTCTCTTGATGAGCTTCAAGAGGTAGTCTCTGGAAATGGTTTTCACTTCACAGGTGTGCCCTGTCAGGTTTAATAAGTGGGATTTAATAAGTGGGATTTCTTGCCTTATAAATGGGGTTGGGACCATCAGTTGTGTTGTGCAGAAGTCTGGTGGATACACAGCTGATAGTCCTACTGAATAGACTGTTAGAATTTGTATTATGGCAAGAAAAAAGCAGCTAAGTAAAGACAAAGGAGTGGCCATCATTACTTTAAGAAATGATGGTCAGTCAGTCCGAAAAATTGGGCAAACTTTGAATGTGTCCCCAAGTGCAGTTGCAAAAACCATCAAGCGCTACAAAGAAACTGGCTCACATGAGGACCACCCCAGGAAAGGAAGACCAAGAGTCACCTCTGCTTCTGAGGATAAGTTTATCCAAGTCACCAGCCTCAGAAATCGCAGGTTAACAGCAGCTCAGATTAGAGACCAGGTCAATGCCACACAGAGTTCTAGCAGCAGACACATCTCTTCAACAACTGTTAAGAGGAGACTTTGTGCAGCAGGCCTTCATGGTAAAATAGCTGCTAGGAAACCACTGCTAAGGACAGGCAACAAGCAGAAGAGACTTGTTCGGGCTAAAGAACACAAGGAATGGACATTAGACCAGTGGAAATCTGTGCTTTGGTCTGATGAGTCCAAATTTGAGATCTTTGGTTCCAACCACCGTGTCTTTGTGCGACGCAGAAAAGGTGAACGAATGGACTCTACATGCCTGGTTCCCACCGTGAAGCATGGAGGAGGAGGTGTGATGGTGTGGGGGTGCTTTGCTGGTGACACTGCTGGGGATTTATTCAAAATTGAAGGCATACTGAACCAGCATGGCTACCACAGCATCTTGCAGCGGCATGCTATTCCATCCGGTTTGTGTTTAGTTGGACCATCATTTATTTTTCAACAGGACAATGACCCCAAACACACCTACAGGCTGTATAAGGGCTATTTGACCAAGATGGAGAGTGATGGGGTGCTACGCCAGATGACCTGACCTCCACAGTCACCAGACCTGAACCCAATCGAGATGGTATGGGGTGAGCTGGACAGCAGAGTGAAGGCAAAAGGGCCAACAAGTGCTAAGCATCTCTGGGAACTCCTTTAAGATTGTTGGAAGACCATTTCCGGTGACTATGTCTTGCAGCTCATCAAGAGAATGCCAAGAGTGTGCAAAGCAGTCATCAAAGCAAAAGGTGGCTACTTTGAAGAACCTAGAATATAAGACATATTTTCACTTGTTTCACACTTTTTTGTTAAGTATATAATTCCACATGTGTTAATTCATAGTTTTGATGCCTTCAGTGTGAATGTATAATTTTCAAAGTCATGAAAATACAGAAAAATCTTTAAATGAGGTGTGTCCAAACTTTTGGTCTGTACTGTACATACAACACTACACATCAGTGCAGGTACAACTCATGGCTTCTTCATCTAGGAGTTTATGAGCATCATCTGTCTAATTGACAGAGAACCCCTGAGAAGTCTACACAAGAAAGCTTCTGTCTGTATCATGATTCCAGTGACTTTTATAAGGTTTAGACAATGGAAGCATAAAGCTGGTTAATGTTTATAAGTATGATTCGTCGATAATACCGAATTGGCCAGATTCTGTAATGTCGAGAAGTTTACTTTTAAACATTGTTTTAGACAATAGATCTGTGTATTTCTCATGGAGCATAATGGTAAGTGTACACACATTAATTGAATCAATATTTTGGTTACAATAACACTATTAGTCAAAGCAAATATCACAGTGGTCACTTTTGTACAAATCAGGATAATGAATCTTTGAAACACACAACTTCATAGACCATAGAACAATTAACATTGTCTTACTGTATTGACTCCTAGCAAACACTTTGTGGATAGCATGCATCAAGGACAGTTCATGTGAAAGAGCTAGTTTCTCAGTATCAGAGTAAATCAATATTATACTGCAGTATATTGCAATATTATAGTGCTTGAATTCACGCAACCATATTTGCAATACATTCCACACTTGGTCTAATGACCACACTTTATCAAAGCATATAAACAATATGTTACAATATGTAGGCTATAAGATATCCATATTTTTATTAGCAATACAATCCACATTTGGATATCTTATAGCCACACATTATTTACACAAAGCACCCTATCCAAAGGGGATGGTTTTAGCGGATGATTGCCATAAAAATAATAATGGAAGTGTACACTGTGTACAACAACACAAAGCAATGCATGAACAAATTATAGCAAAAAATAAATCAGCTGGCCTAATACTCAAAGTCTTCATGGCAATCCTCCCAGTGGATGGCCATGGAACAATGAGGTGGAATAAGATTCTACAGGTGAACAACTGGCTACGTCGATGGTGCCGTCAACAAGGATTTGGAATTCTGGATCACGGAATGAATTACCTATACGATGGACTACTTGCTAGAGATGGGGTACACCTTACGAAGACTGGAAAACATGTATTTGGAAGTCGCCTTGCTACACTCATCAGGAGAGCTTTAAACTAGAACAATGTGGGAAGGGAAGCAAAAGGCCAGAAAAAGCCATACAGCTGACAAATACTATTGAGATCTCTGCTACTGGAAGTGGAAAGGAAGAACAAAGACAAAACAATTTAAATAATAAAAATATGGGAGGAAGAGAAACCAATCACAAACTAAAATGTTTTTATACAAATGCACAAAGCATGGGCAACAAACAAGGAGTATTGGAACTACTAATGCAGGAAAAGAAATATGATGTCATTGGAATCACTGAAACTTGGTGGGACGATACACATGATTGGAATAAAAGGCTAAAAGGATACAACTTATTTGCAAGAAACAGACTTGATAAGCGAGGAGGAGGTGTCGCATTGTATGTTAGAAAAGCGTATATCTGCAAAGAGATTGAAGCTTCAGAGACTGGGAGTTCTGTGGAAACTGTTTGGGTAAGAATACAAGGAGAGAACAACGGAAAGGACACCATTGTAGGCATTTACTACAGGCCACCTGGGCAAGCTGAAGATATGGATGAACTCTTTATGTATCAAATGACCAAGTTCTCCAAAAAATATGACGTAGTGGTCATGGGAGATTTCAACTATCCAGACATTTGTTGGGAATCTCTCTCAAGTAAAACTAACAGGTCAAGCAAATTCTTATTCTCTCTTGCTGACAACTTTATCTTCCAAAAGGTAGGGGAGAAAACAAGGGGATCTGCTACTTTGGATCTAATCCTTATAAACAGGGAGGAAATGGTTGAGGAGGTAAAGGTGGCTGGGACCCTAGGAGGCAGCGATCATGCTATTATAGAATTTTGGATAACTAGAGGAGGAAGACATGTGAAGACTCAAACTTCAAGGTTAGATTTTAGAAAGGCAGATTTTAAGAGACTCAGAAAGAGAATAGGAGGGATCCAATGGCTGGATGTCCTTAAGGACAAAAATGTCCAGGAAGGATGGGAAATTTTTAAAAATGAGATTCTCAAAGCACAATCGTTAACAATCCCGAAAAGTAGGAAGAATGGGAAGCATTTAAGGAAACCAGGATGGATGAACACAGAACTTAAACACATGCTAAAAAGAAAGAAAGAAATGTTTATTAAATGGAAAGAGGGAGGCATATCTAAAGAAGATTATAATGCAGTCTGCAGATCCTGTAGGGCACGTATCAGGTTAGCTAAAGCTGACAATGAATTAAGGCTTGCAAGAGATGTCAAAAGCAATAAAAAAGGATTTTGGGGGTATGTCAAAAGTAAAAGAAAAGTCAAAGATGCTATAGGATTTTTACAGGATGAAAATGGAGAAATGGTAAGAGAGGATGTTGAGAAGGCCGAACTTTTTAATTCCTATTTTGCATCTGTTTTCTCTCAGAAAGAAAATGTAACATCAACTGATCTTCACTGTCCTTTTAACCCCTTAAGCCCCGGAGCATTTTTCGTTTTTGCATTTTCGTTTTTGCTCCCCTTGTTCCCAGAGCCATAGCGTTTTTATTTTTTGGTCAATATGGCCAGGTGAGGGCTTATTTTTTGCGGGACGAGTTGTACTTTTCAACGCCACTACTAGTTTTATCATATCCTGTACGGGAAAACGGGAAAAAAATTCCAAGTGCGGTAAAATTGCAAAAAAAGTGCAATACCACAGTTGTTTTTTATTTATTTTTTTTACCATGTTCACTGAATGCTAAAACTGACCTGATCTTCTTATTCTACAGGTCATTACGAGTTCATAGACACCAAACATGTACAGGTTCTTTTATATTTAAGTGGTGAAAAAAAATTCCAAAATTTGGTAAAAAAAAAAATAAAAAAATAGTGCCATTTTCTAAGACCCGTAGCGTCTCCATTTTTCGGGATCTGGGGCTGGTTGGGGCTTATTTTTTGCGTGCCGGGCTGACGTTTTTATTGATACCATTTTGGGGTAGATCCGATGTTTTGATCACCTGTTATTGCATTTTATTGCAATTTTGCAGCGACCAAAAAACGTAATTCTGGCGTTTAGAATTTTTTTCTCGTTACGCCGTTTACCGATCGGAATAATTCTTTTTTTATATTGATAGATCGGGCGATTCTGAACGCGGCGATACCAAATATGTGTATGTGGGTTTTTTTTTTATATATATTTTATTTTGAATGGGGCGAAAGGGGGGTGATTTAAACTTTTATATTTTTTTACTTTTTTTTATATTTTTAAAAACTTTTTTTTTTTACTTTTTGCATGCTTCTATAGTCTCCATAGGAGACTAGAAGCAGCAACTATTCGATCGCCTCTGCTACATACAGGGGACGAGCAGGTCCCCTGCATGCAGCAGAAATGGTCCTGTGCTATGAGCGCCGACCACTAGGTGGCGCTCATAGCGACAAGATCATGACAACCACAGGCGTCTGCTGCAGACCCTGGGTTGTCATGCACGCCCATCGGCGACCCGCGATCACGTGACGGGGTCGCCGGTGGGCGGGGCTTATGACGCGCTACCCGGAAGCGCGCGTTAAATGCTGCTGTCGGAGATTGACAGCAGCATTTAACTGGTTAACAGCCGCGGGTGGATCGCGATTCCACCCGCGGCTGTTGCGGGCACATGTCAGCTGTAAGAATCAGCTGACATGTGCTCGGTTCAGTGAGGGCTCAGCGCCGGAGCCCTCACTGAACCGGCGGTACGCAAATATGCGTACTAATACGTCCCCGGTAAGTAAGGGGTTAAAGGAATAGAGGAATCCAAGTTATCTGTAAACAGAAAGATTGTGAGGGAATATTTAGCTAACATAAATGAGTTCAAGTCTCCAGGTCCAGATGAATTACACCCCAGAGTACTGAAGGAGATCGTAGAAGAAATTTTAGAACCACTCTCCATAATCTTTGAAAATTCTTGGAGAACAGGAGAAGTCCCAGAAGACTGGAGAAGAGCAAATGTTGTTCCTATCTTCAAAAAGGGGAAGAAGGTGGACCCAGGGAACTATAGGCCGGTGAGTCTGACTTCTATACCAGGAAAGATCTTTGAACAAATTATTAAACAACATGTATGTAAGTACATGGATAAGAATGAAATGATTAACCAGAGTCAGCATGGGTTTGTAACTAACAAGTCATGTCAGACTAACTTAATTTCCTTCTATGACATAATCACTGACTGGGTGGATCAGGGAAATGCTGTAGATATAGTATATCTTGACTTCAGCAAAGCATTTGACAAAGTATCTCACACCATCCTTATTGAAAAAATGACCAAGTATGCAATGGACCAGGCAACTGTTAGGTGGATTCATAACTGGCTTAGTGATCGGACTCAAAGGGTGGTTGTAAATGGCTTCACATCCAGCTGGATGAATGTCTCAAGTGGGGTACCACAGGGCTCCGTCCTGGGACCTGTATTGTTCAACATCTTTATCAATGATTTAGATGAAGGAATTGAGGGTAAACTGATTAAATTTGCTGATGACACAAAGCTAGGAGGGATAGCTAATACTAGAGAAGAGAGAGAGAGGATTCAAAAAGACCTAAATAAACTGGAGCAGTGGGCAGCAACCAACAGAATGGTTTTTAACAGGGAAAAATGCAAAGTACTACATCTGGGCAATAAAAATGAAAAATGAAAAGCATATACAGAATGGGAGGAATAGAGCTAAGCAACAGTACATATGAAAAAGACTTAGGTATACTAATAGATCATAGACTGAACATGAGTCAACAGTGTGATGCAGCAGCAAAAAAGGCAAATACAATTCTGGGATGTATTAACAGAAGCATACAGTCTAGATCACGTGAAGTCATTATCAGTCTTTACTCCTATTTGGTCAGACCTCATCTGGAATACTGTGTACAGTTTTGGGCACCACGTTTTAAAAAAGACATAGACAAACTGGAGCAAGTTCAGAGAAGAGCAACCAGAATGGTGACTGGTCTGCAAACCATGTCCTATGAGGAACGGTTGCAGGATTTGGGAATGTTTAGCTTGCAAAAAAGAAGACTGAGAGGAGACTTAATAGCTGTCTACAAATATGTCAAGGGCTGTCACATTGTAGAAGGATCATCTTTATTCTCATTTGCACAAGGAAAGACTAGAAGCAATGGGATGAAACTAAATGGGAGGAGACACAGATTAGATATTAGAAAAAACTTTTTGACAGTTAGGGTGATTAATGAGTGGAACAGGCTGCCACGAGAGGTGATGAGTTCCCCTTCAATGGACGTCTTCAAACAGAGGCTGGACAGACATCTGTCTGAGATGATTTAGTGAATCCTGCTTTGAGCAGGGGGTTGGACCAGATGACCCAGGAGGTCCCTTCCAACTCTACCATTCTATGATTCTATGATTCAATTATCTCCTCTGCCAAAAAACTTTCCCCAATGCAGTTCACACAGGCACAACATGGATTGCACGTGAAGTTCTGTGTCACAGCTTCTCCTTCTGTGTCCTCATCTTGAGTAGCTACCCCTATAAGCTTTGTCCATAACTGTAGAGGGGGTCAGTACTGCCACCAAGTCTCAAATATATTGATAGCAGTGGTAACCTTTGTCACGCAAAAATGGCTAGTGTTCATCATTTGAGCCAAGTAAATCTATAGATTCTGTTTGGTTTTCCATGACGCCACATTTTCCACGGTTGGCCTCTCGATTTTCGGTCTGAAGATTGCTTGGGTCATCATTTCCAGATTTTGATCTAAAGGGAAAACACATATTATTCTCTGCACAAAATCCCGGTCAGTTGGGACGTGTTCCCCTTTCTTTTGCCCGGGTTTCATAACTATCAACACATTGTCTGCTCCTTGAACAATTACCTCTGCAGGTTCTGGAGGACCTTTGTCACCCAGTTGTTTCAACCAGATTTTTGCACCATCATTGATAGGATCTGAGGATCCAAATCCTTCACCTCCTCTGACTGTCACAACTGCAGGGGTCCTTACTCTGACCACCTTCGTTTTAGAAATAGACAGTACCAGTAACTGAGTTATCTTATCTCTCTTCTGTATTATCATGACTTTTTCTTCATCATTCATTAAAAGTACTTTAATTTCTTCCTGATAATCCTGGTCTATCACTCCTCCCATTACCTGAATACCCTTTAAGGCCAAGCCTGACCTTGAGGTTATAAGACAAAAATGCTCAGGTGGCATTTGCAAGCCTATAGCAGTCCTGATTTTCTTTACAACTTCTTTGAAGTGACTTTCATTGTCACTTTGAATCTGTATTGGGATACAGTACAATACCATTGTTTCCAAAGTCTTAATAGTATTGTTAGCATTGGCCATTTTACAGGTACAAATCAACGTAAACCCAGAATATGCATACAAAGCTGTGCATACGCATACACATCCTCCATCATGTAGAGGAGGGCCAATGTAGTCAATTTGCCCAGGAAGTTTTCCTTGAGCTTTCTGGCCTCTCACCACATGAGGGATTGGTCTCTGTTGTGAATATTGACACTTAATGACGGTTTCCTTTATGAACTCTAACCTGATGGGCACCCCTCTGGTCTGTGCCCATTGAGTCAGTCCAAGCAGCTCCTCAGAGGTATCAGTCTTTACTGGATTCAGTGACTGATATTTCGGACTGTTAGTCTGCTACTGAGTTGAATCTTTCCAGGGTATCTGAAGCACAAATAGCATCAACATGAAACACAGTCACTTTAATTATTTGTACAATTGCCCAGATATCTTGCCACAACTCTTTTCCCCATACTTCTTTGCTATGTATACTTGTAGTCTGATAGCCCACTGCGTTCCACACACGGTTGTTACCTTGGTACCTAGCTGACCCTTCTGTAAACCACGCTTGTTTCCTCTGCTCAGGAATCAATTGTTCAAAGGATATCTCCTGCTCCTGAAGTCCCATAGGGACTTTGCCTAACTTCTCATGCAATGTGGAGATTCCACTAACTCCTGGTTTTGCTCTGTCCTGAATTGCCTCAATTTGCTTTCCTCCTAATTCTGTAGTTATAACCTTGCACTCACTGAATTGTTTTGGAGTTCCCTTAATCAAACTGGCCTCCGCCCCTGTATCTACCAACATTTGTGGGGTGTGGCCAGCATGTCAATCACTTTTATCTGTCTCCCTCCATCGATCCTCCATTTCAGATGAAGACATCATATTAGGAGAAAATGATGCCCCCTTCTGTTGGGCTTTGAATTCCTGTATCAAGGATTTAACTTCAGCATAAAGATCTTCAAACCCCTGTGCTGTGGGCTTTGCTGGCGACGAGGAGGGAGTTGGCCCTCTCTCTCCCTGTGTCCTGCCCGGCCCCTGCTGTGGGGATTCAGAATCTTTTACTGTAACCTTTCTATTATGTGAAACCCTGACTTTTTATTAAGTCCTCTCTTTTGATACAATTTCCACATCTCGTTAGTACCAATCCCGTCTATTTTATCCCTGTGGACACCATCCTTTATCAGGGCCATAAACATATCTTTACGGGTAATACAAGATCTAGGATTGTAGTTACTTTTGACATTGTCATGCTGCTCTTCAGAGGGAAAATTACCCTTTTGTTTGGGACCCCAATCTCCCAGATCCCCTAACTGTCTAATTGCCTCCAATGTATTGGCGATAGTTTTCCCAGTCTGATTTATCATTAGCGTCATCATGATATGCTTGTAGGCTGCAGGGGCATTTCTAATGATACGATTTCTAACAGATACACTCACAACAACTTGCATATAATCATCATAAGAGCTTGCCGAAATAGCATTTTTCATGACCTCCTCTTTCAACCTCTGAGTACAATCTTTCAATGTAAACCATGGTTTTTCATTGGGCGGCCAGTCCGCCTCGGATGGGTATTTATGCTGCAATGCCATGGCCACATCAAGCATACTACACACCACATGTGGCTGCTGAATTGTCAAGGTACGAAAGGCCTCCTTCACTACAGGTTCATGACTGAATTGGACAAATTTTGGGCCATCCACAGCATCCACCTGCACTCCATGAGCCCCCATCTCCCATAATCTGACAGCTCAAGCTACTAAAGATTCATTTGGCTTTTGAGAGAAACAATCATGAAGGTCATTAAGCTCCTGCTGACTGTAATCCTCTACTGCATTCTTATTCTGTTTACCTGCAGCAGTCTCTACAATCCGTCTCCGATATATAGGATGAACTTTCACTGGGTTAAGAGGAGGATCAATTTCTCTCTTTCCATTGAAATAGTCATCCTCAGTCTCTGGATTGGTGATGTTTTTAGAGTCAGTTGAATCCCATACATCCCCATCCCACTGATCAGGGCTCCACTCTATCCCTGCTTTGGCTATGGCCAAAGCTACTTTCTTGTTATTAACCTTCCCTCACCTCCTTTTGTATTTATACTGCGCTACACATACAGCAGCCTTTTCTGCAACATGCTGATATCCATCACATCTGTCCATTAATAACTTATTCTGACACTGTGCTATAATCAATGCATTCTGGGCCTCACACAACTGTCTTTCCAATTCCTGAACTTTTGTTAATATACGTATTCTTTCCTCATGCTGTTTTCTATATGCAGACAGCAGAATCCATCTGTAAAGGACATATTGATACTCATGCTAGAGCAACTCCATTTTGTCTGCTTGCTTTAAAATCATGTTATCACTCCTTGCATAACATATTCTTTCTTTCTCTTCCCATGGAACTTATCTCACACTAACTTTTTCTCAAGAGAACATTTTGTCAGACACTCTGTTATCTAACTTGTTTAGGCCAGGTTTGACCTTGTAAAATTTCCATAGTGCTTCAAACTAACAATGATAATATGACCATATATGTGTTTTCCGTAATAATTGTACTAACATCAGTTAGCCTATAGTATTGTAGTATGGCTGTAGAGTTGATTGGCTATTTGATATACTCAAAACAATATAAAATGCTAAGCAAAATAAACGGGATCAGAGATTCTTTGAATCCCCCCAATACAGAGCACGCATTGCCTCCGTTTGGTTTTCTGTGGATTGCGCAATCAACAAAATAATTTTGACACTCACTTGGTCAACCGTGAAGGGTTATTGCCCTCCCTTAACAGCTGGTGCCGTGACTCGGATCCCTAACCAGGGACGCCCCTCCACCTCTGGACGACCACAAAGAGAGACCTGCCTTCAGCCTCCCCCACTGGAATTGGGACTGATCATCCCCCACAAAAAGCCACGGTAAGTGCACCAGTTCTTTACTAGTGACACTGACCGTTTGGCGTGGTTTCCACGTAGTGTGTGGTTGTTTGCAGTATCTCCGGGTGTCCTGGTTGGATATAGTCAAAGGTGAGACTATAAGGGTTGTAGTCTCATTAGGGGTCTGATATTATTTAACTTCAAAGCAGTATCACCTCGGATTTACAAGTGAATATTGTGTGAATCTTTCTCAGCTTCGGACAAAAATCCTTAGGAGAGACTGAACATTGTTAGTTTCAGTCGCGGCAGGTGATCGAATATTGGGTAGGACACGCAAGTAGATATACGTATATCGAGTGTCCGGTGCGCTGCAAAACTGCAAAGCTGCATAGCAGCAGAAGTGCACCTCCTTTCATTTGTTGTGTGAAAGAGTTCCCCCGACGGGAGGGGTGAGTTAGTAGTGGAACAGCTGGGAGCTCTGGCCAGACTCCGCTGTGCACAAATTAAGGATCTTTTTGTCAGTTGTAGTGAATAATCAATGTTTCTGTGGAGCAGAAAGAATTTGTCTCCCCCGAAGGAGAGGGAGGATGTGATGAATATCATGATCAGTCGAGAAGGGAAAAGATCATTTAAGCACGTGCCAAAAGTGTTTAAGGTGTTAAATTTTCCTGTGGAGGGGAGGCTTCAGCCTGTGTTGTGGGATGAAGGCATCCGGCAGCAAAGGGGTAGATTAGTTGACTGCTGTGGATTGTTGGAAGATGCTGAAAACTTTAGGAAAGTGGCACATGAGATTTGTGATGAAGGATATGTTGAAAAAGTACAGGAGGAAGTAGGTCCCCCCCTTCCCAACTTATGTGTCCACAATCCAAATCTAGAGCCCCTAAAGAAGCATCTCCCACAAATGTAGCAATACCCCAGCCCCTGAATCCGGAAACTGAGCAATTTATACCTTATGAGATTAAATACCCTGCACTTCCCACTGAGAGCCAGCCACCATCATATAACCCAGACGGTTGGCTCTGTAATGTGTGTTGGGTCACTAATCCAGGATGGCGCAGGACATGCTATAATTGTGAAGCACGCACGTAAACCCGGTGTTGTAGCACCAACCTACCCATTACTTAACGCTGACGGGGGGTATTATGAATCACTACCCCCACCTGCCCCTACCATCATATTCCATTCAGAGGGACCCAGGGTCCTCTGAACTCTTCCCTATTCACCCTCTCCCAAACTGGGGAAATAGAACATGGACGCTAGTATGAGGAGGTGGCGTCTGATTTACTGAATGGTCCTTCAGAATTCTCTACTATACTGAGAATAGGTATGGGGAGTATACCACAACAGCAGGTTGGGATCATTGTAAACGCAGCAAATGCGAAACTGCAGCATGGGTGGGGGCTAGCTGCAGAGATATGTCGTATTGGGGGACCTACAATACAAGCTGCATCTAATGATTACATCCGTGACCATGGTCCGTTAAGAGAAGGAGAGGTGATGGCTACAAGAGCCGGACAGCTATCATGTCATTTTGTTATACATGTAGAGAAAACCAAAAGAGTAATGTCATTGTGTAAGATTACAGTACAAGATGTTAAATGCAGCAAGGAAGATAATGGGATGTTGAAATGTTGAAAAGTAAATGCATGTGAAAAAAAAAGGTTGCGCTGAGTTTGTTGACAGAAGGAAAAAGTATGTGGATATGTGGAGAAACTTAAATGGTTAACTGAAATATGCATGCTGCCAGATAAGCGCCCAGTTACAGCTGCTAGCATAGCAAAACGGCCTTGGCTTGATACAGAGCAGGAAAAAAAAAGGTGAATGGAGGAAGAAAATGCAGACAATAAGGGAAATACGATGCTATGTTATGTGTATTACAAAGATACTGCTCTCCGATAACGGCGGAGTAATGAATTGTTGGGAATGTTCTAATTGTGGCCAGCAGAATCCATTGTCAGTAGATTACTGTGTTGCATGTCACGCACTCCCCTCGCTACTACCCAAGCCACTTCTAGTGCCCCATCCTCATCTGTTATACCTATGTCCGCCCAAAGTTCCAACCCTTCCTGCAGCGGCCATGTTGCTACACCCATTGCATCACCTCCGGTCTCTGACCAAATGTCCCTTTGGTGGTGGCCATCTTGGTGCACCCTTCCTGTAGTATGCTTCCTTCTGGTTGCGGCCATCTTGGCACACCCAGAATACAGGCAGCAATACACACTACACCCAGAATGTGTATGAGGAAGATCATCATAATCAGTGTGTGACAGAGCAATACATATGAGAGTGGGTTTAACTTCTGTCAAGCCCTTAAAATATGGGCTCAGGATAAGTTGGCTAATCAATCCACTACCCTCAACAGCACATATTTATGTCCACTTTGACATTAGGGCTAAAATATGGTGATGTAAACTAATTCTCTAGATGGTCATGTATCCTTAAGTTTCTAATAGATGCACATACACGTTGTCTGGTTTACAGTAATTGATTTAGCAAACGTTTTTGTTTTTTTATTAGCATTCCACTACACAAAGACTGTCAGTTTCTGTTTGCATTTACATATTACATTACATATTACATTTACACGGAGCAAATGTCCATCAGGGCCAGTGTTAGTCTCCTCAAGCATCTAGCAAAACTGAATCGTCGAGTCTCAGCCTCGAAACTTCAGTTTTGGCCCGGCAAGTGGTCTTCTTAGGCCATTGCCTTACTCAGGGTGCCAGACATCTCACAGAAGAAAGGAAGACGGTCATCTACACACTACCATTCCCAAAAGATCCCATAGAGCTGCAACGGTTCCTCGGACTATGTACATACTGCAGACAATGGATCCCAGACGCCTCACGTCTCATGCAGCCGCCCCTCTAAGATGCATTAAAAGAAGACACTCTGGCTGATGTCAACAACAAGGACCACCAAGAACAGCTGCAACAAGCCTTTGAGCAACTAAAGTCAAGGAAAATGACAGCCCCTGCCCTTGGAAATCTGGACTATGCTCAACCTTTCCATTTGTATGCCTCTGAGACAGGAGGACATGCAGCCGGAGTACTCACGCAGAGACACTGTACAAAGCAGCGCCCAGTCGTTTATTACCTAGCGCATCTCTCCCCCAGCTGTCTACGAGCGGTTCACGCCACACAGCAACCTAAACATCTGTCTACACAGAGACACCTGTGGCTGCAGTGTTCGTTGATTTTGCCAGAAAATGTGAAGTTACACCACCATCAACCCAGCCACCCTGCTACCAGCACCTGAAGGAGAGGGGAAAAAGGCTCCACCGCATGATTGTCTGGAACAAATTACTGCGGAGTCAACTCCACTTGTTCTAGTGGGGGAAGTACCCTTGGATGACCCAGAACTTACGTTATATACGGATGGATCCAGATATGTTGACACCTCTGGCAGGTTTCATACTGGATATGCTGTCACAACTGAAGATACATTGGTAGAGGCAGCAGTCTTACCTCCCAGTATGTCAGCACAAGAAGCAGAGCTCAAAGCTCTGACTGCAGACTGTGAAAAATGCTGAAAGCATCAGACAATTGATGGAAGTGGTGCAACTACCAAGACAGTTGGCTGTCGTAAAGGTAAAAGCTCATACCCGACCAGATGCCCCTGAAGCAAGAGGTAATGCACTTGCTCATCTCCATGCTAACTGAGCAGCTCTTCTTCTGACATCCATGTCCATGGCTCTTACACGGCAACAGGCCAAACAGCTAAATTCCGTGCCAACCCAGGATCAACCTGCAGAAGAGCATCAACCGGTCCCTCCAATCACAAAGCTACGCTCCACATGCTCTACGCGCTAAAGAAGAACGCCAGTCGTAGAAGGAGGTGGGTGCTAAGTTGATAGATGGGCTATGGAAGAAGAAACAACTGTACTGTTTGCCTGGACTCCTGTATCCAGCCATTGCGGCCTGGGCCCATGGACTGCTTAGGGGTAGTGGATATGTTTTCCAGTTGGCCAGAAGCATTCGCCGTTCCAAACATGACTGCCAAGACTACCGCCAAGAAGCTGGTCTCTGAAGTTGTTTGCCGGTATGAAGTCCCAGAAGTTATCAAAAGTGATGAAGGACCAGGCTTTTCCTCATGCGTATATCAAGAAATACTTACCATGATCGGATCAACAGTGATGTTACATACTCCTTACCATCCACAGTCAAGTGGCAAGGTGGAGAGATTGAATGGCACACTGAAAAGGCAGTTAACCAAAATGATGCAGGAGACTACGGCCCAGTGGTCTGAGCTCCTTCCCATTGCACTATATCACATACGCACCACCCCCATAGGGAAACACAAACTGTCACCCTATGAGATACTATTTAGGTCACAACCAGCTATAGCTAGATTTACCCCACAACAATTATCAGAAGAAACAGATTATGTTGTGCAATATGTGATTCAGTTTGCCAAAGCCTTAACTAACACCCATGCGTTAGTATCATCTTCTATTCCAGATCCAGCTGATGCAGAAGGTTGTCATACCCTCAGGCCTGGAGATTATGTGTATGTGAAGAAGCATGTTCGGAAACACGGACTAGAACCATTGTATGACGGATCATACCAAGTGCTCCTGACAATCCCAACAGCTGAGATGTTTTATGATAATATGTATGGTTAAACTAGTCAATACCTGGAATAGCCTACAACGGAGTACTGACCCCTTTAATAATAAGTTCATTACTGACCATCAGATTTTGGTACAAGAATTGAGACAATTAGAAAACAACCAGATCAGTGACTGTTGGATATGTACTCACTCACCAGTTTCAGCCGCTAGTATGCCCTTTCTGGCGGTCCGTCCCAGACCATCATTATTGGAAAGATACATTCATAATCACTCATGGGTACATGCAAATCTGTTTATAAAAGGTACCGATGACACGTTATAAAATATCTGGTAACGTCCCTTGTAATGAATCTTCTGAATATAAGCCTAGTGATCCAACATGTGGCAATCCGGATGTTGGATATTGTAGCCCCCTGGGACAAATGTCTTCATGGTGTATGTTATCAAATAACACCGTTTTAATCAATTTGGTACATAAATTAGTATTACAGCACTCTGCTTTATGGGATTTGCCATCAGCCACATATTGGGTCTGTGGGAATAATGCGTATAAATGGCTCCCAGTCAGAGTAGGGGGGACTTGTACGTTGGGCCGGCTAACTTCAGCCACTTATCTTATTCCCCATAGTAAAGTAGATATGAGAGCCATCCCTCTTCATACCATCTATAAACGTTATAAACGTGCCAAAGACAACACCCCACGACCATCAGGAAGACCTCATTTAGTACAAATGAGTGTACCCAATAAGATAGCCAGTACCGTCTTCCTCTACCCTATGGTTACATAAATGTGGGACAAGTTAGTGGAAGTCACTGACTACTTAGATGACCAGATTTGGAATATTTTGGAAGTAATTAATACTACTGTTGCAGTGCAGAATCAGCTTATTATAGTGGCTAATCAACATACGTTAGTGCTGGACTATTTGACAGCAGCTCAAGGAGGGATGTGTGTCAGGTTGTAGGCCCAGCCTGTTGTCACTATATTGACCCATATATTGACCCCGACTCTACCATACGGTTAAAGACTAAAATGGAGACATTAGGAAACTCAGGGAAGAGTATAACAAACATAACGAGTTGACCAAAGAGTGTTGCATATTGTTGCTTGCTTGTTAATATATGTTTTACTAAAACTAGTCTTTTATTGTATCCCATTTTGCATGAGGAAAACCTGCCAGTCATCAGAGAGCAAGGAGGACACTGTTAACCGACATCCAGTGCTACTGTACACGGACCTCCCAGATGTAACCAGCATTGAGGACCTAGATGACAAGGGAATGATGACCTTTACCCGCTTGCCCCAACCAATTTCAGATCTGAACTTTATGATTATATCAACAAACAAGGGGGGGTGGACATGCCGCGACAGCCCCAATTGGTAACAAGGGCACTAATTGGGTGAAGACCAATGTCCCTCAGGCTCAAACCATGACCCTGGGAAAGCACCTTTATTGTTGATAATAACATAACTTTTAGGGGGGAATGTAAAGGACATATTGATACTCATGCTAGAGCAACTCCATTTTGGCTGCTTGCTTTAAAATCATGTTATTATTATCACTCCTTGCATAACATACATTCTTTCTTTTTCTTCCCATGGAACTTATCTCACACTAACTTTTTCTCAAGAGAACATTTTGTCAGACACTCTGTTATCTAACTTGTTTAGGCCAGGTTTGACCTTGTAAAATTTCCATAGTGCTTCAAACTAACAATGATAATATGACCATATATGTGTTTTCCGTAATAATTGTACTAACATCAGTTAGCCTATAGTATTGTAGTATGGCTCTAGAGTTGATTGGCTGTTTGATATACTCAAAACAATATAAAATGCTAAGCAAAATAAACGGGATCAGAGATTCTTTGAATCCCCCCAATACAGAGCACGCATTGCCTCCGTTTGGTTTTCTGTGGATTGCGCAATCAACAAAATAATTTTGACACTCACTTGGTCAACCGTGAAGGGTTATTGCCCTCCCTTAACAGCTGGTGCCGTGACTCGGATCCCTAACCAGGGACGCCCCTCCACCTCTGGACGACCACAAAGAGAGACCTGCCTTCAGCCTCCCCCACTGGAATTGGGACTGATCATCCCCCACAAAAAGCCACGGTAAGTGCACCAGTTCTTTACTAGTGACACTGACCGTTTGGCGTGGTTTCCACGTAGTGTGTGGTTGTTTGCAGTATCTCCGGGTGTCCTGGTTGGATATAGTCAAAGGTGAGACTATAAGGGGTGTAGTCTCATTAGGGGTCTGATATTATTTAACTTCAAAGCAGTATCACCTCGGATTTACAAGTGAATATTGTGTGAATCTTTCTCAGCTTCGGACAAAAATCCTTAGGAGAGACTGAACATTGTTAGTTTCAGTCGCGGCAGGTGATCGAAGATTGGGTAGGACACGCAAGTAGATATACGTATATCGAGTGTCCGGTGCGCTGCAAAACTGCAAAGCTGCATAGCAGCAGAAGTGCACCTCCTTTCATTTGTTGTGTGAAAGAATTCCCCCGACGGGAGGGGTGAGTTAGTAGTGGAACAGCTGGGAGCTCTGGCCAGACTCCGCTGTGCACAAATTAAGGATCTTTTTGTCAGTTGTAGTGAATAATCAATGTTTCTGTGGAGCAGAAAGAATTTGTCTCCCCCGAAGGAGAGGGAGGATGTGATGAATATCATGATCAGTCGAGAAGGGAAAAGATCATTTAAGCACGTGCCAAAAGTGTTTAAGGTGTTAAATTTTCCTGTGGAGGGGAGGCTTCAGCCTGTGTTGTGGGATGAAGGCATCCGGCAGCAAAGGGGTAGATTAGTTAACTGCTGTGAATTGTTGGAAGATGCTGAAAACTTTAGGAAAGTGGCACATGAGATTTGTGATGAAGGATATGTTGAAAAAGTACAGGAGGAAGTAGGTCCCCCCCTTCCCAACTTATGTGTCCACAATCCAAATCTAGAGCCCCTAAAGAAGCATCTCCCACAAATGTAGCAATACCCCAGCCCCTGAATCCGGAAACTGAGCAATTTATACCTTATGAGATTAAATACCCTGCACTTCCCACTGAGAGCCAGCCACCATCATATAACCCAGACGGTTGGCTCTGTAATGTGTGTTGGGTCACTAATCCAGGATGGCGCAGGACATGCTATAATTGTGAAGCACGCACGTAAACCCGGTGTTGTAGCACCAACCTACCCATTACTTAACGCTGACGGGGGGTATTATGAATCACTACCCCCACCTGCCCCTACCATCATATTCCATTCAGAGGGACCCAGGGTCCTCTGAACTCTTCCCTATTCACCCTCTCCCAAACTGGGGAAATAGAACATGGACGCTAGTATGAGGAGGTGGCGTCTGATTTACTGAATGGTCCTTCAGAATTCTCTACTATACTGAGAATAGGTATGGGGAGTATACCACAACAGCAGGTTGGGATCATTGTAAACGCAGCAAATGCGAAACTGCAGCATGGGTGGGGGCTAGCTGCAGAGATATGTCGTATTGGGGGACCTACAATACAAGCTGCATCTAATGATTACATCCGTGACCATGGTCCGTTAAGAGAAGGAGAGGTGATGGCTACAAGAGCTGGACAGCTATCATGTCATTTTGTTATACATGTAGAGAAAACCAAAAGAGTAATGTCATTGTGTAAGATTACAGTACAAGATGTTAAATGCAGCAAGGAAGATAATGGGATGTTGAAATGTTGAAAAGTAAATGCATGTGAAAAAAAAAGGTTGCGCTGAGTTTGTTGACAGAAGGAAAAAGTATGTGGATATGTGGAGAAACTTAAATGGTTAACTGAAATATGCACGCTGCCAGATAAGCGCCCAGTTACAGCTGCTAGCATAGCAAAACGGCCTTGGCTTGATACAGAGCAGGAAAAAAAAAAAGGTGAATGGAGGAAGAAAATGCAGACAATAAGGGAAACACGATGCTATGTTATGTGTATTACAAAGATACTGCTCTCCGATAATGGCGGAGTAATGAATTGTTGGGAATGTTCTAATTGTGGCCAGCAGAATCCATTGTCAGTAGATTACTGTGTTGCATGTCACGCACTCCCCTCGCTACTACCCAAGCCACTTCTAGTGCCCCATCCTCATCTGTTATACCTATGTCCGCCCAAAGTTCCAACCCTTCCTGCAGCGGCCATGTTGCTACACCCATTGCATCACCTCCGGTCTCTGACCAAATGTCCCTTTGGTGGTGGCCATCTTGGTGCACCCTTCCTGTAGTATGCTTCCTTCTGGTTGCGGCCATCTTGGCACACCCAGAATACAGGCAGCAATACACACTACACCCAGAATGTGTATGAGGAAGATCATCATAATCAGTGTGTGACAGAGCATTAGACGCCAATACATATGAGAGTGGGTTTAACTTCTGTCAAGCCCTTAAAATATGGGCTCAGGATAAGTTGGCTAATCAATCCACTACCCTCAACAGCACATATTTATGTCCACTTTGACATTAGGGCTAAAATATGGTGATGTAAACTAATTCTCTAGATGGTCATGTATCCTTAAGTTTCTAATAGATGCACATACACGTTGTCTGGTTTACAGTAATTGATTTAGCAAACGTTTTTGTTTTTTTATTAGCATTCCACTACACAAAGACTGTCAGTTTCTGTTTGCATTTACATATTACATTACATATTACATTTACACGGAGCAAATGTCCATCAGGGCCAGTGTTAGTCTCCTCAAGCATCTAGCAAAACTGAATTGTCGAGTCTCAGCCTCGAAACTTCAGTTTTGGCCCGGCAAGTGGTCTTCTTAGGCGATTGCCTTACTCAGGGTGCCAGACATCTCACAGAAGAAAGGAAGACGGTCATCTACGCACTACCGTTCCCAAAAGATCCCATAGAGCTGCAACAGTTCCTCGGACTATGTACATACTGCAGACAATGGATCCCAGACGCCTCACGTCTCATGCAGCCGCCCCTCTAAGATGCATTAAAAGAAGACACTCTGGCTGATGTCAACAACAAGGACCACCAAGAACAGCTGCAACAAGCCTTTGAGCAACTAAAGTCAAGGAAAATGACAGCCCCTGCCCTTGGAAATCTGGACTATGCTCAACCTTTCCATTTGTATGCCTCTGAGACAGGAGGACATGCAGCCGGAGTACTCACGCAGAGACACTGTACAAAGCAGCGCCCAGTCGTTTATTACCTAGCGCATCTCTCCCCCAGCTGTCTACGAGCGGTTCACGCCACACAGCAACCTACACATCTGTCTACACAGAGACACCTGTGGCTGCAGTGTTCGTTGATTTTGCCAGAAAATGTGAAGTTACACCACCATCAACCCAGCCACCCTGCTACCAGCACCTGAAGGAGAGGGGAAAAAGGCTCCACCGCATGATTGTCTGGAACAAATTACTGCGGAGTCAACTCCACTTGTTCTAGTGGGGGAAGTACCCTTGGATGACCCAGAACTTACGTTATATACGGATGGATCCAGATATGTTGACACCTCTGGCAGGTTTCATACTGGATATGCTGTCACAACTGAAGATACATTGGTAGAGGCAGCAGTCTTACCTCCCAGTATGTCAGCACAAGAAGCAGAGCTCAAAGCTCTGACTGCAGACTGTGAAAAATGCTGAAAGCATCAGACAATTGATGGAAGTGGTGCAACTACCAAGACAGTTGGCTGTCGTAAAGGTAAAAGCTCATACCCGACCAGATGCCCCTGAAGCAAGAGGTAATGCACTTGCTCATCTCCATGCTAAGCGAGCAGCTCTTCTTCTGACATCCATGTCCATGGCTCTTACACGGCAACAGGCCAAACAGCTAAATTCCGTGCCAACCCAGGATCAACCTGCAGAAGAGCATCAACCGGTCCCTCCAATCACAAAGCTACGCTCCACACGCTCTATGCGCTAAAGAAGAACGCCAGTCGTAGAAGGAGGTGGGTGCTAAGTTGATAGATGGGCTATGGAAGAAGAAACAACTGTACTGTTTGCCTCGACTCCTGTATCCAGCCATTGCGGCCTGGGCCCATGGACTGCTTAGGGGTAGTGGATATGTTTTCCAGTTGGCCAGAAGCATTCGCCGTTCCAAACATGACTGCCAAGACTACCGCCAAGAAGCTGGTCTCTGAAGTTGTTTGCCGGTATGAAGTCCCAGAAGTTATCAAAAGTGATGAAGGACCAGGCTTTTCCTCATGCGTATATCAAGAAATACTTACCATGATCGGATCAACAGTGATGTTACATACTCCTTACCATCCACAGTCAAGTGGCAAGGTGGAGAGATTGAATGGCACACTGAAAAGGCAGTTAACCAAAATGATGCAGGAGACTACGGCCCAGTGGCCTGAGCTCCTTCCCATTGCACTATATCACATACGCACCACCCCCAAAGGGAAACACAAACTGTCACCCTATGAGATACTATTTAGGTCACAACCAGCTATAGCTAGATTTACCCCACAACAATTATCAGAAGAAACAGATTATGTTGTGCAATATGTGATTCAGTTTGCCAAAGCCTTAACTAACACCCATGCGTTAGTATCATCTTCTATTCCAGATCCAGCTGATGCAGAAGGTTGTCATACCCTCAGGCCTGGAGATTATGTGTATGTGAAGAAGCATGTTCGGAAACACGGACTAGAACCATTGTATGACGGATCATACCAAGTGCTCCTGACAATCCCAACAGCTGAGATGTTTTATGATAATATGTATGGTTAAACTAGTCAATACCTGGAATAGCCTACAACGGAGTACTGACCCCTTTAATAATAAGTTCATTACTGACCATCAGATTTTGGTACAAGAATTGAGACAATTAGAAAACAACCAGATCAGTGACTGTTGGATATGTACTCACTCACCAGTTTCAGCCGCTAGCATGCCCTTTCTGGCGGTCCGTCCCAGACCATCATTATTGGAAAGATACATTCATAATCACTCATGGGTACATGCAAATCTGTTTATAAAAGGTACCGATGACACGTTATAAAATATCTGGTAACGTCCCTTGTAATGAATCTTCTGAATATAAGCCTAGTGATCCAACATGTGGCAATCCGGATGTTGGATATTGTAGCCCCCTGGGACAAATGTCTTCATGGTGTATGTTATCAAATAACACCGTTTTAATCAATTTGGTACATAAATTAGTATTACAGCACTCTGCTTTATGGGATTTGCCATCAGCCACATATTGGGTCTGTGGGAATAATGCGTATAAATGGCTCCCAGTCAGAGTAGGGGGGACTTGTACGTTGGGCCGGCTAACTTCAGCCACTTATCTTATTCCCCATAGTAAAGTAGATATGAGAGCCATCCCTCTTCATACCATCTATAAACGTTATAAACGTGCCAAAGACAACACCCCACGACCATCAGGAAGACCTCATTTAGTACAAATGAGTGTACCCAATAAGATAGCCAGTACCGTCTTCCTCTACCCTATGGTTACATAAATGTGGGACAAGTTAGTGGAAGTCACTGACTACTTAGATGACCAGATTTGGAATATTTTGGAAGTAATTAATACTACTGTTGCAGTGCAGAATCAGCTTATTATAGTGGCTAATCAACATACGTTAGTGCTGGACTATTTGACAGCAGCTCAAGGAGGGATGTGTGTCAGGTTGTAGGCCCAGCCTGTTGTCACTATATTGACCCATATATTGACCCCGACTCTACCATACGGTTAAAGACTAAAATGGAGACATTAGGAAACTCAGGGAAGAGTATAACAAACATAACGAGTTGACCAAAGAGTGTTGCATATTGTTGCTTGCTTGTTAATATATGTTTTACTAAAACTAGTCTTTTATTGTATCCCATTTTGCATGAGGAAAACCTGCCAGTCATCAGAGAGCAAGGAGGACACTGTTAACCGACATCCAGTGCTACTGTACACGGACCTCCCAGATGTAACCAGCATTGAGGACCTGGATGACAAGGGAATGATGACCTTTACCCGCTTGCCCCAACCAATTTCAGATCTGAACTTTATGATTATATCAACAAACAAGGGGGGGTGGACATGCCGCGACAGCCCCAATTGGTAACAAGGGCACTAATTGGGTGAAGACCAATGTCCCTCAGGCTCAAACCATGACCCTGGGAAAGCACCTTTATTGTTGATAATAACATAACTTTTAGGGGGGAATGTAAAGGACATATTGATACTCATGCTAGAGCAACTCCATTTTGGCTGCTTGCTTTAAAATCATGTTATTATCACTCCTTGCATAACATACATTCTTTCTTTTTCTTCCCATGGAACTTATCTCACACTAACTTTTTCTCAAGAGAACATTTTGTCAGACACTCTGTTATCTAACTTGTTTAGGCCAGGTTTGACCTTGTAAAATTTCCATAGTGCTTCAAACTAACAATGATAATATGACCATATATGTGTTTTCCGTAATAATTGTACTAACATCAGTTAGCCTATAGTATTGTAGTATGGCTGTAGAGTTGATTGGCTGTTTGATATACTCAAAACAATATAAAATGCTAAGCAAAATAAACGGGATCAGAGATTCTTTGCATCCTCCCAATACAGAGCACACATTGCCTCCGTTTGGTTTTCTGTGGATTGCGCAATCAACATAATAATTTTGACACTCACTTGGTCAACCGTGAAGGGTTATTGCCCTCCCTTAACACATCCACGCCTGCCAACAGCACCCAACTCTTTACCTTTTTCTACTTTCACTTTCTGCAAGCATGAAACCACATCATCAGGTTCCGCATCCTTCTGACATTTGTCTCATGGTTCACTCAAACCAACACTGTGGGACCATTTGGTTGCCAAAATATTAAAGGGAGTCTGTTCCCAACCAGGAATCTCAATAGACTCACACCTACCTTTCTCTTAAAGAAAGGCATGCTTTACGCAATATCACTGCAATATCACTCTATCACACCTTATCACACAGAGTCCTTATAAATTCAAGATGATTGTAATTTTTAACAAAAAGAACTTCTGAGCCTTCTGCGTATCCTGCTGACTACGCCAAATGTTTTGCCAATAGTTTTGACACTAAGGTTCGGATACGGCTTTAAAGAAGGCAACCCTTTTCAATATAACGCAATTTTATTTATAATAGTTGATATAAAACGTAAAATATATAATTAAAGGAATAGTATGATATGCTGATATTGCATACACTTTTGTACATGTTATAATACAAAGGTTAAGTACATATATATATGTATTCACTTCATCACCAAGGAGCTTTTAAACATCATCCGTCTGGAAGATCAGAGAAGAAATTTCACCAAGACAGAGAAATCGCTGGAAGTCTACACAACACTGCATGGGCAGGTACATACAACACTACACATCAGTGCAGGTACAACTTATGGCTTCTTCATCTAGGAGTTTATGAGCATCATCTGTCTAATTGACAGAGAACCCCTGAGAAGTCTACACAAGAAAGCTTATGTCTGTATCATGATTCCAGTGACTTTTATAAGGTTTAGACAATGGACGCATAAAGCTGGTTAATGTTTATAAGTATGATTCGTCGATAATACCGAATTGGCCAGGTTCTGTAATTTCGAGAAGTTTACTTATAAACATTGTTTTAGACAATAGATCTGTGTATTTCTCATGGAACATAATGGTAAGTGTACACACATTATTTGAATCAGTATTTTGGTTACAATAACACTATTAGTCAAAGCAAATATCACAGTGGTCACTTGTGTACAAATCAGGATAATGAATCTTTGAAACACACAACTTCATAGACCATAGAACAATTAACATTGTCTTACTGTATTGACACCTAGCAAACACTTTGTGGATAGCATGCATCAAGGACAGTTCATGTGAAAGAACTAGTTTCTCAGTATCAGAGTAAATCAATATTATACTGCAGTATATTGCAATATTATAGTGCTTGGATTCAGACAACCATATTTGCAATACATTCCACAATTTGTCTAATGACCACACTTTATCAAAGCATATAAACAATATGTTACAATATGTAGGCTATAAGATATCCATATTTTTATTAGCAATACACACCCATGGCTGTTAAGGCACATGATGGCTGATTACATCAGCTGTCACCTGGTGCATCTAAATTAGAATATCATCAAAAAGTTAATTTATTTCAGTTCTTCAACACAAAAAGTGAAACTATATTATATAGAGTCATTACAAACAGAGTGATCTATTTCAGGTGCTTATTTCTGTTAATGTTGATGATTATGGCTCACAGCCAATGAAAACACAAAAGTCATTATCTCAGTAAATTAGAATAATTAACAAAAAAACAGGTTGTTTAGTCTGTTTCAGTAGGCTCCACAATCATGGGTAAGACTGCTGACTTGACAGATGTCCAGAAGGCAGTCATTGACACACTCCACAAGGTCCCAGAGTTCCAATTTTCATTTGGAAGTCAAGGTCCCAGAGTCTGGAGGAAGAGTGGAGAGGCGCACAATCCGAGCTGCTTGAGGAATAGTGTGAAGTTTCCACAATCAGTGATGGTTTGAGGAGCCATGTCATCTGCTGGTTTAGGTCCACTGTCTTTTATCAAGACCAAAGTCAGCGCAGCCGTCTACCACGAAATTTTAGAGCACTTCATGCTTCCCTCTGCCGACAAGCTTTTTGGAGATGGAAATGTCATTCTCCAGCAGGACTTGGCACCTGTCCACACTGCCAAAAGTACCAATACCTGGTTTAAAAACAACAGTATCACTGTGCTTGATTGGCCAGCAAACTCGCCTGACCTTAACCCCATAGAGAATCTATGTCCGCTTGTCAAGAGGAAGATGAGAGATACCAGACTCAACAATGCAGACGAGCTGAAGGCTGCTATCAAAGCAATCTGAGCTTCCATAACACCTCAGCAGTGCCACAGGCTGATCGCCTCCATGCCACGCCGCATTAATGCAATAATTGATGCAAAAGGAGCCCGACCAAGTATTGAGGGCATTTACTGAACATACATTTCAGCAGGCCAACATTTCGGATTTTAAAAACATTTTTCAAACTGTTATAAAGTATTCTAATTTACTGAGATAATGACTTGTGTTTTCATTGGCTGCAAGCCATAATCACCATTAACAGAAATAAACACTTGAAATAGATCACACTGTTTGTAATGATTCTATATAATATATGAGTTTCACCTTTTGTAGTGAAGAACTGAAATAAATTAACTTTTTGATGATATTCTAATTTTGTGAGAAGCACCTGTACACACACGTAAGCACACACACACACACACACACACACACACATATACACACACATTACACATGAACTTAACCTCTCTGCAGATGATTGCACATGATGTATTTCTCTCTGGTGCAGCCTCCCATCCCCCAGGGCCCGACTGCAGAGCTATCTTGCTTTAATTGTAGGGGTGAAGGCAGGAGGGGGAGAACGGAGAAGTAAGCAGCAGGGGACACATCCAGGAGAGTAGGGGCCATGCTGTAGGCAGCAACTCTGCTGGAGCCTGGGGCTGGTGGGAGGAGCCTCCTCTCCTGCACTTTCAGAGCAGTGCAGCCAGAGGAGCAGAGGTAGATCTTTCACCCGACTCCGGGCCACAGAATCCTCCGGTGGTTCTGACCAAGCCTGTTTGTTTTCAACTGTATTTGCATCCCAAGGATGCAGATACTGTTGAAATTGTGATGGGGGCGGATGGAGGGGTCTGATACTGTTTTAACAATCGGGCCCCCCTGTCTCAAGGGCCCCATAGCCACTGCGCGGGCTGCCGCTATGGACGGTATACCCCTGACTGCTACTTGGTTAACATAAGCTGGTTGTAGTACTAAGAAAAGTACATGTGATGTGTCTGTGGAAACAGGAGATCTAGTGTTACAAAATGATTATCTCAGGTTTCAGATTGGACCCTCAGTACCAAAGTAAACGTTACCGGATTCTGGCCTAACCTGGTACCCGAACCAGCTTTGTGTAGGTGTAGATGAGCTCTGTTCACCGTGAAAGTTTGGTATGAATAGGACCTTCACAGGGTGAGAAACGGCACCGGAACGTGGGTACCATTAGCTGCCCATTGACTCAATATTGGCCTGTGATTTTTGACAAATCACCACTGTCATAAACCCCAAGTACCATTACCTCAATTGCCACCACAGCAGGGCAATTGGGAAGAGTGAGGCAAAGCGCCAGAATTGGGGTATCTCACTTGTAGAGCGGCTGCGGGCTGGTATTTTTAGGCTGGGAAGTGTCCAATAAAGAAAGGACCTTCTCAGACTCATAGTATCAGCCCACAGCTGTCTGCTTTACCTTTGCTGATTATCAATAATAGGGGGAACCCCATGTAATTTTTTACAATTATTTATTAGGATAAACCAGGCTGAACACCCTTTAGAGCCACATGAAAGTCACCTAAGGGTGCAAGTTTATTAAATGTAGGGGGCTTGTGAAATTATATATAAAAATACAGAACATTTGTTTATTCTATCCATCCTGATGTTTCTGGCTGTGAATTCATTGTACTTGGCTGAGGAATTTTTGTGGTTCCTTTGAGATGTGTGCATAAAAATAGGCCAGCATATGCACGGTTCGTGTGCTGTCTGATTTTTTTCTTGCTTTTTATTCAATGCAAGTCTATGTGTGCAAGTCCTACTGGGATTTCAAACGACAATATAATTCCAAAGACAATGGGAAAGTCCTATAGGGTTATTTAACCAGAAATTCCTGAAAGGAATTTCAAAATGTGGTAATGTATACAATGGCTGTGTGTATTATAAACAAATGTAATTTTTAACACCAGTATCTATTAGATAATAAGACGCCCTTTTTGGCAATGAAAAAACTTGCTAATAAGTGTATGCGTCTTAAAGTCCGGAGGCAGGTCAATGATCTATCTGATCAGTGCGGTACAGGAGAGAAAGATACTGGGACCTTTCCCATGGAAGTGGGTTGTAGTGAATATTCATGGTCTTTAATAGCGGGCACACATGACCGCCGAGGAGCTGCGCTGCGAGTACAGTATGCCCGCTATTAAGGAAAATGAATATTCACTGCTCTACACACCCATGGGCGTGGGGAGCAGTGAATATTAATTTTCTTTAGCAGCGGGCACAGTGTAGGATGCAGCAGCTGGCTACTGCCTCCTGTGCCCCGCTCCTCCGCCGCACCTGCTCCCCCCACACCCACTACCACCCACAGCATATATGTATATATTCAGACTAAAAGACGCACCCCCCCACTTCCCTCCAAAATTTTGGAGGAAAACAGTGCATCTTGTAGTCCGAAAAATATGGTACATCTCAATATGTATTCTAGAAAGGCTGTCAGGCTTATAAAGTTTACTGGAAGAATATTAAAATTATAGGCAAGAGTGTGACAACTTATTAGTGCTAAAGGCACATCAAAAGAGGTGTGTGTGAGTGTACTTTGTATGTGTATATATGAGAGATGTGTGTATATAGGAAAGCTATGTATGTGAATGTAGGAGAGTTGTATGTTTGTATGTAGCTGAGCTGTGTGTATGCTGCAGGGGTGTGGGAATGTATGTAACAAAGATGGATGTGTGTATGTAAGACAGCTGTGTGTAACTGAGTTATGGGTATGTATGTAGCAGAGCTGTGTGCATGAATACCAGAGCTTAATTTGCATGTACTATGCATTCATAGTGATGCGAGTATGTGTGTGCTGCATAGAATGCATATAAATTGCCTGCTGCACATGTATGAGAATAATATACATGCTGCATAGAAATGCTAACATTAGATCTCTATCCACTCTATTTTACCTTACAGCATTAAAGGTAGTATTATCAAATCCTCCACAAATTTACACCTCCAGGAAGTTTAACCTGGGGTGTGTTTTAAAGATTAGTTCAGTAGTTAGAAAAATATGATACTTTCGATAAATTATTAGCAAAATATTTAAATTACACCTTTCAAAAAACAGCCTCCTCCATATCCCCTCAAGCTGTCCTATCCATCACCAAGATAGGTGCATTTTCTGCCATTTAGGTAGAAGTAATCTTCAAACAATTTTGCTTCTAATTTACATAAAGTACCAGGAAGGTACAGTACAGACCAAAAGTTTGGACACACATTCGCATTTAATGATTTTTCTGTATTTTCATGACTATGAAAATTGTACATTCACACTGAAGGCATCAAAACTATGAATTAACACATGTGGAATTATATTCTTAACAAAAAAGTGTGAAACAACTGAAAATATGTCTTATATTCTAGATTCTTCAAAGTAGCCACCTTTTGCTTTGATGACTGCTTTGCACACTCTTGGCATTCCTCTTGATGAGCTTCAAGAGGTAGTCACCGGAAATGGTTTTCACTTCACAGGTGTGCCCTGTCAGGTTTAATAAGTGGGATTTCTTGCCTTATAAATGGGGTTGAGACCATAAGTTGTGTTGTGCAGAAGTCTTGTGGATACACAGCTGATAGTCCTACTGAATAGACTGTTAGAATTTGTATTATGGCAAGAAAAAAAGCAGCTAAGTAAAGAAAAACTAGTGGCCATCATTACTTTAAGAAATGAAGGTCAGTCAGTCCGAAAAATTGGGCAAACTTTGAAAGTGTCCCCAAGTGCAGTTGCAAGAACCATCAAGCGCTACAAAGAAACTGGCTCACATGAGGACCGCCCCTGGAAAGGAAGACCAAGAGTCACCTCTGCTTCTGAGGATGTTTATCCGAGTCACCAGCCTCAGAAATCGCAGGTTAACAGCAGCTCAGATTAGAGACCAGGTCAATGCCACACAGAGTTCTAGCAGCAGACACATCTCTTCAACAACTGTTAAGAGGAGACTTTGTGCAGCAGGCCTTCATGGTAAAATAGCTGCTAGGAAACCACTGCTAAGGACAGGCAACAAGCAGAAGAGACTTGTTTGGGCTAAAGAACACAAGGAATGGACATTAGACTAGTGGAAATCTGTGCTTTGGTCTGATGAGTCCAAATTTGAGATCCTTGCTTCCAACCACCGTGTCTTTGTGCGACGCAGAAAAGGTGAACGGATGGACTCTACATGCCTGGTTCCCACCGTGAAGCATGGAGGAGGAGGTGTGATGGTGTGGGGGTGCTTTGCTGGTGACACTGTTGGGGATTTATTCAAAATTGAAGGTATACTGAACCAGCATGGCTACCACAGTATCTTACAGAGCATTGCTATTCCATCCGGTTTGCGTTTAGTTGGACCATCATTTATTTTTCAACAGGACAATGACCCCAAACACACCTCCAGGCTGTGTAAGGGCTATTTGAGCAAGAGGGAGAGTGATGGGGTGCTACGCCAGCTGACCTGGCCTCCACAGTCACCAGACCTGAACCCAATCGAGATGGTTTGGGGTGAGCTGGACCGCAGAGTGAAGGCAAAAGGGCCAACAAGTGCTAAACATCTCTGGGAACTCCTTCAAGATTGTTGGAAGACCATTTCCGGTGACTACCTCTTGAAGCTCATCAAGAGAATGCCAAGAGTGTGCAAAGCAGTCATCAGGAAAAGGTGGCTACTTTGAAAAACCTAGAATATAAGAAATATTTTCAGTTGTTTCACACTTTTTTGTTAAGTATATAATTCCACATGTGTTAATTCATAGTTTTGATGCCTTCAGTGTGAATATTCAATTTCCATAGTCAAGAAAATACAAAAAAAACTTTAAATGAGAAGGTGTGTCCAAACTTTTGGTCTGTACTGTATATCATGCAAACTCTACATGTGATGTTTGCCTATTAAATAATAGCTGTAATATTTATTTGCAAAACTTCCATTTTCTCAATTCCTGACCTACACTACTTATTTTTTTTAGTAGGTAGTGGAACATAATGACATGGCCTTCACCTATAGCATCCATACATCTCCTGAACTGGGCACCATCAATTATATTTAACGGACCCCAAGTACTTAAATGCATCTCAATATGTCTTCTAGAAAGACTGTCAGGCTTATAAAGTTTACTGAAACCAATGAACACAGATCGAGGTTTCTTAAAAAATAACAATTCTTTATTTCATTCACAATAAAAAACAACAGAAAAAAATTATTAAAAAAGGCATACAAGTATAGCATAAATAGGCATCACATGGCATGACCAAACACTGAATTGCATCTTTATTCAGAAGACAGGATAAACAGTACATAGATCTCTATAGTGAAAGAATGCCAAGGGATGGTGTTACAATATCGCCATCTAATGGCGACAAGCAGCAAGTTTTACATTTAATAAATAAATAGAGAAATTACCTCTTTAATACAACTTGCTAAATAATATATGTCCATCCATCATTTGGCATATTGATGGTGTCAAAAGGGCCTTAAACCTCAAATGTAACTTAGCACCTCATAACAGAGTAAACCCATGTCTAAAAGGCACCATCCCTTTGAACAAATTCACTATGGATCTTCATAAATTCATTAAATATCCTATTAAAACATAATTACCAAACAAAGTGCAGTCAGCAATCAGCTATCAGTAGTCGGCGGTCAGCCACGTAAGGATATCCCCCTTTACGTACGTTTCGCACGGGCTTCTTCAAGAAGGGGTTCTAAAATTTACTGGAAGAATATTAAAATTATAGGCAAGAGTGTGACAACTTATCAGTGCTAAAGGCACCACAAGAGAACTCACTCAGCATGCTAAAACTCTTGGTTTTGACCCATGATAACATACATGGCAAAAATGCGTTGTAAACAAATGTAAATTTTACCACCAGTATCTATTAGACATGAGACACACTTTTTAGCAATGAAAAAACTTGCTAAAAAGTGTATGCGTCTTACAGTCTGGAGGCAGATTATTCTGCACGAGGAGAGTGATGACAGCATCTTTCCTGATCACTGAGAGAACTATGCTCTCTGTGCTTGTCCTTCACTGATCTATCTGATCGGTGCGGTACAGGAAAGATACTGGGACCTGTAAGGATACTGCACGTTCCTGTTTAGCAGAAGGACATTTCACATCATGTGATAAGTCACATTCCTGAAAGGAATTTCAAAATGTGGTAATGTATACAGTTGTTGTGTGTATGTCTGTTTTATGTGCGTTTGTGTATATATACAGTTGTGCTCAAAAGTTTACATACCAGGGCAGAATTTTTCCTTTCTTGGCCTTGTTTCAGAGAAATATGAATGATAACAAAAAAACTTTTTCTCCACTCATTGTTATTGGTTGGGTGAAGCCATTTATTGTCAAACTAGTGTGTTTTCTCTTTTTAAATCTTAATGACAACCAAAAAACATCCAAATGACCCTGATCAAAGGTTCATATACCCTGGTAATTTTGTCCTGATAACATGCTCAGAATTTGGCTACTAAAGGTAACATCCTCACCTGTGACCTGTTTGCTTGTAATCAGTGTGTGTGCATAAAAGCTGAGTGAGTTTCTGGGATCCAGACAGACTCTTGCATCTTTTATCCAGCCACTGACGTTTCTGGATTGTGAGTCATGGGGAAAAGAAAAAGAATTGTCAATGGATCTACGGAAAAAGGTAGTTGAACTGTATAACACAGGAAAGGGATACAAAAAGATATCTAAGGAATTGATAATGCCAGTCAGCAGAGTTCAAACCGTGACTAACAAATGGAAAATCAGGGGCTCTGTAAAAACCAAACCACGGTCAGGTAGACCAACAAAAATTTAGGCCACAACTGCCAGGAAAATTGTTCAGGATGCAAAGACAACCCCACAAATAACATCAGCTGAAATTCAGGACTCTCTGAAAACTAGCGGTTGGCTGTTTCACGATGCACAATAAGGAGGCACTTGAAGAAAAATGGGCTGCATGGTGGAGTCGCCAGAAGAAAGCCATTACTGTGCAAATGCCACAAAGTATCTTGTTAGAATACGCCAAACAGCACAGAGACAAGCCTCAAAACTTCTTGAACAAGGTAATTTGGAGTGATGAGACCAAAATTGAACTTTGTGGCCACAACCATAAACGTTACATTTAGAGAGAGGTCAACAAGGCCTATGATGAAAGGAACACCATTCCTACTGTAAAGCACGGAGGTGGATCGCTGATGTTTTGGGGATTTGTGAGCTACAAAGGCACAAGAAACTTGGTAAAAGTTGAAGGAAAGATGAATGCAGCATGTTATCAGCAAATACTGGAGGCAAATTTGCACTCATCAGCCTGGAAGCTGCGCATGGGACGTACTTGGACGTTCCAACATGACAACGATCCAAAACACAAGGCCAAGTCGACCTGTCATTGGCTACAGCAGAACAAAGTGAAGGTTGTGGAGTGGCCATCTCAGTCTCCTTACCTCAATATCATTGAGAGACTCTGGGGAGATCTCAAGTGCGCATTCTGAGAAAATAAAGAACCTCATCCACTACTACCACAAAAGACTTCAAGCAGTCATTGATGTTAGAGGGGGCAATACACGGTATTAAGACCTGGGGTATGTGAACTTTTGATCAGAGTCATCTGGATGTTTTTGGTTGTCATTAAGATTTAAAAAGAGAAAACACAGTAATTTGACAATAAATGGCTTCACCCAACCGATAACCATGAGTGGAGAAAAAGTTTTTTTTTATCATTCATATTCTCTGAAACAAGGCCAAGAAAGCAAAAATTCAGCCAGGGTATGTAAACTTTTGAGCACAACCGTATATATATATATCTGTGTGTGCGAGTGTACATAGTGGAGTTGTATGTGTATATATGAGACATGTGTGTATATAGGAAAGCTATGTCTGTGAATGTATGAGAGTTGTGTGTTTGCATGTAGCTGAGCTGTGTGCATGCTGCAGGGGTGTGTGTATGTATGTAGCAGAGATATGTGTATGTAAGACAGCTGTGTGCCACTGAACTGTGTGAATGTGTAGTAGAGTGTAATGAAGGAAGATTCTTGCAGGATGTGCCAGAGATGAGGAAAGGTTGCCATCTGCTGGCCAGACGAAATAAAGCAGAATCAAGTTATGCCAGAAGAGTTGAAGGGGGAAGAGATTCAGATGCTGCACCTGATCAGGTGACCTCCAGGAAGGATTTCCTGGATATAAAAGCCCAGCGCGCCAAGACACAGAGAGATTTGACGCCATGCTGCAGAGTGGAGCAGACATGTTCCAGAGGGACCACAGATCCCAGGCCTGTGCTGCATCAGAGTCAGAAGCCGCCTGAGAAGATCTGGACTCCTCACAGAAGCGCCCTGAGCCATGCACGTGTGGCCCAGAGTCAGGACCTGCGCCCACACAGAGTAAGTTACTGGGAACGGACGCCATCTGTCAAGAGCCGAGATCTGGATCCCCTTACCCCAAGCGTGAGAGACTACTGTCGACGGTCAAGCCGAGAGGACCGAAAGAGGACTGCGACAAGAGAGCAACAGCGGAGGAATCGCGCAAGTGAACAGGGCTGTCACTTCCAATTTCCACTCATGGTACTGGGGACAGTTGGGATTAGGATTTAAGGTTGGGAGGGGGCCGGTTGGTGTGTGGGAGGCTAAACGGGATCTGATAGACTTTATCCGGAAGAGACTTACAGACTAGTGGGAATAACAGGTGACCCCCGCTAGGGCCATACAAAGAGAACTCACGTGGTGACTCCCACGACTGGGTGCATCACACTTTTGCAAAGAACTTTACCGTTATTCACTAAAACTGTTTCTCATTGTTATTCCAATTTGCTGTTCATTATCCCTGTTACTAACCCCCCTTGCATAATACTTGTTATACATATAAAGTCGTTTTATATATATCCCTGACTGTTCCCGTCTTGTGTCTCTGTGCGTTGCATTCAGGCACCTGTGTTATATTTGGCGTAGTCGGCAGGATGCAACGTTTGAAGATCATCTCCGCCAGCTGGAACAAGCGTTAGAGCGACTTCGGATCAAGCCTCGCAAGTGTCATTTATTCAAGCAGGAGATTGACTATTTGGGACACACTGTGTCCAGTGCAGGAGTGCACCCCCACTGCAGAGAAAGTAGCTGCGGTACAGAGGTGGCCCACACCCACCAACCTGAGGGAACTGAGGGCATTTCTGGGGCTCGTCGGATATTACCGCCGATTCGTGAAAGACTTTGCTAAGATTGCGGTACCGCTCAATGAGCTCCTGAGAGGAACAGCGGTGGGAGCCAAGTGACAACCTATTTAGTGGGGCCCACGACAAGAGGAAGCCTTCCGAGCATTAAAGATGGCGCTAACGGATGCTCCAATTGTAGCCTACGCTGACTTTTCACAGCCCTTCGTGTTGTACACCGATGGAAGCTTGCATGGTCTGGGAGCAGTGTTGGCACAAGTACAGGAAGAAAGAGAGAGGGTGATCGCATATGCTAGTCGGTCACTACGGGATACAGAGAAGAACCCAGACAACTATAGTTCGTTCAAACTGGAGTTGCTGGCATTGGTGTGGGCCATGACAGAGAAATTTGCGGAGTACTTGTCGGGATCAGAAGTACAAGTGCGAACAGACAACAACCCATTGGCCCACCTGGAGAATGCGAAGTTGGGTGCGTTGGAACAGCGGTGGGTCGCGAGGATGTCTAAGTACCAGTACAAGATCGCATATCGGTCTAAGGCCCTGAACATGCATGCAGGCGCCTTGTCCCGAGTCACCCAAGCGGGACCAAAGAGAGATATAGACGAAGAACTTGAAGGCGACGAGATCCTGGATTTCAGTTAGCTTGCCGCTGCTGTAGTAGACGCTCAGGAGTCTGGAGAAGAGCCTAGACCCACTCAAATTCTAGGACGATCAAGAGACGAGAGGATACATCTACAGCAGTCTGACCCAGATCTGGCGAAACTTAGAGAATGGGTCGCCCTGGGGGAAAAGCCAGATTAGAAGGCCAGGGCTGCTTTGCTCCCAACTACCCTGCAAATCTTGAGCCAGTGGGAAAGGCTCTTTCTGAGGGATGGCTTGGTATGCCAAAGGATCCAACTACCTCGAGAGTTCGACGTTACCTGGCAAGTACTGGTTCCAGAGGCACTAGTGGTACAGCTGACCAAAGAAGCTCATGAGAGGGGCGCTCACTTTGGTGTGGAGAAAACCTTCCGGTGGTTACAACAACTGCTGTACTGGCCTTAACTGTGGCAGGAAGTTGAGGGAGTTTGCCGAAAATGTCGCCAGCGTGAGCTAAGTAAGCCCCCGGAACAGAGGGCTCCTGTTCAGACCATGTGAACTTCTGCACCCTTGGAGGTCCTGATCATTAACTACCTGATGATCGGAACTTCATACAATGGCTACGGGTACTGCTTGGTGATGACTGACCACTTGACCAAGTTCGCAGTGGTGACTCCTACTCGAGACCAGACAGCAGAAGCTGCGGCTAAGGACATCTGCCAAGATTTCATTCGAATATATGGGTGCCCGAAGCGAATACATTCCGACCAGGGGACCTGCTTCCAGGGGCGAGTGATGGATGAGCTGTATCGTATCTATGGAATCGATAAGTCTCGAGCAACGCCATATCACCCCCAGGGGAATGGGGCCTGCGAAGCAGATGTTGCCAACTCTGGAAGAAGACAAGAAGATGAAGTGGTCCGAATTTGTGTCTGAGCTGGTGTGGGTGTATAACAATCGAATACATGCGACTACTGGCTACACCCCTTACATGTCGCTGTTTGGGAGGAATGGATGATAAATCACCGAACTGGAGCTAGAAGCAGAAGACCCCTGCCCGGGCAGCAGCCCAAGTACCTGGATTCGGGTGCACCGACGCCGACTTCACACTTTGAGGAGGTTGGTTGAATAGAAGTACAGGGAAGTGGAACATTCAAGTCGGCCCCTGACCTTGGGTGGACCACTCCAGTCAGGAGACCGTGAGCTATTGCGAGCCAAGCAGCTCGGAAGTAAACTGGGTCACCGTTGGGAGGCGATACCTTATCGAGTGGTGAAGAAGGTCCACCCAGATAACCCGGTCTACGAGGTCCGACCCAAAGGGAATGACACCACGGCATCTAGGGTGTTTCACCGTAACATGCTGCGGCCCTGCTCTTCCAAAGTGGAGGACTGTCATGGGACTGAATCTCCAACTGAGGTTGCTGAGGCACCACAAACAGGGGTCTTGGGGGATGAAGAAGGATGGGCTACAGTACTGTTGAGTCTGTCAGAGTTGCCAGTGTCATCCTCAAGTGGGGCAGAGAATGAATCGGGAGGCGATTTGCAGTCCCCAGTGATTGATTATTCAGGACCTCCAGAATCACCTCTGCAAGAGCAGCTCCGCCAGACTGGGCGGGCTAATGCCGGAATTCCCAATAACCGGTTTGCCCAAGAGGAGTTTATATGGTTTCAGATTCAACAGAAAACAGAAGAGTGTGCTCAACTCTTGTCTCAACTTGTGCTGCCTGGAAGGAGACGTCAACCCAGCAAGAAGTCCACTTGCCCGAGGACTGGCAAGCAAAGAGGTGGGAGGAATGTAGTAGAGTGCAATAAAGGAGGATTCTTGCAGGATGTGCCAGAGATGAGGAAAGGTTGCCATCTGCTGACCAGACGAAATAAAGCGGAACCAAGTTATGCCAGAAGAGTTGGAGGGGGAAGAGATTCAGATGCTGCACCTGATCAGGTGACCTCCAGGATGGATTTCCTGGATATAAAAGCCCAGCGTGCCAAGACACAGGGAGATTTGGCGCCAGGCTGCAGAGTGGAACAGATGTGTTCCAGAGGGACTACAGATGCCAGCGCGGCAGGCCCCAGCCAGAGGCCTGTGCTGCATCAGAGTCAGACGCAGCCTGAGAAGTTCTGGACTCCCCACAGAAGCGACCTGATCCCTCCATGTGTGGCCCAGAGTCAGGGCCTGCGTCCCACACAGAGTAAATTCCTGGGAACTGATGCCGTCTGTCAATAGCCGAGGTCTGGATCCCCTTACCCCAAGCCTGAGAGACTACCGTCGACGGTCAAGCTGAGAAGAGCTGAGAGAGGACTGTGACAGGAGAGACGCGCCAGCAGCAGCGGAGGAATCGCGCAAGTGAACAGGGCCGTCATGCATGATAATGCCCAGACTCATGCTGCACATAACACATCTGCATCTCTGGCTGCTGTGGGCATAAAAGGGGACAAACTTATGGTGTGGCCCCCATGCTCCCCTGACCTCAACCCCATTGAGAACCTCTGGAGCATCATCAAAAGGAGTGTCTATGATGGCGGGAGGCAGTTCACATGTAAGCAACAGCTCTGGGAGGGTATTCTGTCCTCATGCAAAACAATTGAAGCAGAAACCATCCAAAACCTGACAAATTCAATGGACAAGAGAGTTCAGAAGCTCCTTTCGAACAAGGGGTTCTATGTGCAAATGTTACATCACCTAGAATAATGTTTTGAGTTGAAAACTGTTTGATTTCAGTTTGTAATAACCTGCTAATGCTTATAATTTCAAAAATGACCATTTTTTTGTTCTTTATTAAAATGAAAAGGTTGGAAGCTCTGCTGTGCATAATAATTTGGAACATGCATTTTGAGTGCAGTTTGAGTGTTTTATTTTTTTAAAAATATACTGTTATCATAGGCAGTTTGTACAAAAACCTTTCAATTGTACTCTAATAGTTATTTGACTGGAAAATTACAATGACTACAATTCATATAGGTAATTTGGGAAAATCTGAGAAAATATTATTTGCATAATAATTTGGAACACAGTGTATGTATGTGCTGTATAAAAGACATAAATTGCCTGCTGCAAATGTATAGGAGTATAATATACATGTCGCAGAGAAGCACTAACATTAGATCTCTATCCACTCTATTCTACCTTACAGCATTAAAGGTAGTATTATCAAATCCTCCACAAATTTATACCTAAAGGAAATTTAACCTTGGGTGTGTTTTAAATTAAGGTGAGTTCAATAGTTAGAAAAATATGATACTTTCCATAAGTTATTAGCAAAATGTTTAAATTGCACCTATCAAAAAAACAGCCTCCTCCATATCCCCTCAAGCTGTCCTATCCATCACCAAGATAGGTGCATTTTTTGCCATTTAGGTAGAAGTAATCTTCAAAATCTTCAAACAATTTGCTTCTAATTTAGATAAAGTACTAGGAAGGTATATCATGCAAACTCTACATGTGACGTTTGCCTATTAAATAATAGTTGTAATATTTATTTGCAAAACTTCCATTTTCTCTACACCTGACCTACACTACTTAATTGTAACATCCCTGGCGGCGTGCTGGCATGGCTTCCCATCTCCCACCATGTAAGACCGCCGACTTACCCATCAATCCAGGCTGCGCACTGTGTTCCTCTGCTGGCTGGGTGCATGTGTCTTGGCTGCTTGTTGAGGGCGGCAGCACATCCTGATTCTTAAAGGAACAGTGCACGCATTCCTAATGCGTCCCCAGACTATTGCTATGAGACACTGGATACTTAAACCACCTCCACCCATTGGAAGGTGCCTGAGCAACACTATCCTTCAGCGTGATCTGTGCAACTGCTGAGTTGCCAGGTCCTGTCCCGTGTCTGGCCCATCCCGTGTCTGGCCCGTCCCGTCCTGTATCAGGCCCATCCCGTATCTGGCCTGTCCCGTTCTGTATTTGGCCCAGCCTGTCCCGTATCTGGCCCGTCCCGTATCTGGACAGTCTCGTATCTGGCCTGTCCCGTATCTGGCCCGTCCGATATCTGGCTCGTCCCGTCGTGTATCTGGCCCGTCCCATATCTGGCCCGTCCCATTCTATCTCTGACCCGTCCCATCCTGTCTCTGGCCCGTCCCGTCCTGTATCTGGCCCGTCCCGTCCTGTATCTAGCCCGTCCCGTTTCTGGCCCGTCCCTTCCTGTATCTAGCCCGTCCCATCCTGTCTCTGGCCCGTCCTGTCCTGTCTCAGGCCCGTCTTGTCCTGTCTCTGGCCCGACCCGACCCGTCCTACTTAATTGTAACATCCCTGGCGGCGTGCTGGCATGGCTTCCCATCTTACACCATGCAAGACCGCCGACTTACCCACCAAGCCAGGCTGCACACTGCCTTCTTCTGCTGGCTGTGTGCATGTGTCTTGGCTGCTTGTTGAGGGCTCCCATATCTGGCCCGTCCTGTCCCGTATCTGGCCTGTCCTGTCCCATATCTGGCCAGTCCCTCCCAGTCTCGTCCTGTATCTGGCCCGTCCCATCCTGTCTCTGGCCTATCCAGTCCTGTCTCTGGCCCGTCCAGTCCTGTCTCTGGCCTGTCCAGTCCTGTCTCTGGTTCCTCCCGTCCTGTCTTTGGCCCTTCCTGTCTCTGGCTCGTCCTGTCTTTGGCTCATCCCGTCCTGTCTCTAGCCCGTCCCGTCCTGTCTCTGGCCAGTATCGTCCCGTATCTGGCCCATCCTGTCTAGTATCTGGCCCGTCCCGTATCTGTACCGTCCCATATCTGCTTCGTTCCGTATCTGCCCTGTCCCGTATCTGGCTCGTACCGTATCTGGCCCGTCCTGTTTCGTATCTGGTCCGTCTCGTCCTGTATCTTGCCGGTCCCGTCATGTATCTGGCCCGTCCCGTCATGTATCTGGCCCGTCCCATATCTGCCCCGAACCGTCCCATATCTGGCCCGTATCTAGCCTGTACCATCCCGTATCTGGCCCATCCTGTCCCGTATCTGGCCTGTCCCATCACATATCAGGCCTGTCCCATCCTGTCTCTGGCCTGTCCCGTCCTGTCTCTGGCCCGTCCCGTGCAGTTCTGTATCTGGCCCGTCCCATCCTGTACCCAGCCTGTCCCCTCCTGTATCTGGCCCGTAGCATCCTGTATCTGGCCCGTTTCGTACCATCCTGTATCTGGCCCATCTCATCCCGTCCTGTATCTGGCCCGTCCTGTATCTGGTTTGTACAGTCCTATATCTGTCCTGTCCTGTCCCGTCACGTATCTGGCCTGTCCCGTCACGCATATGGCCTGTCCCGTCCCATATCTGGCCTGTTCCATCCTGTCTCTGACCCGTCCCATCCTGTCTCTGGCCCATACTGTCCTATATCTGGCCCGTCCCGTATCTGGCCTGTCCCTTCCTGTAACTAGCCAGTCCCGTCCTGTCTCTGGCCCGTCCTGTCCTATCTCCGGCTCGTCCTGTCTCTGGCCCGTCCCGTCCTGTCTCAAGCCCGTCTTGTCCTGTCTCTGGCCCGTCCGGTCCTGTCTCTGGCCCGACACGTCCTGTCCTGCCTGTGGCCTGTCCGGCACTGCTCTGGCCCGTCCCTGGCCCATCCTGTATCTGGACCATCCTGTATCTGGCTTGCCCCGTCATGTATCTGGCCCATCCTGTCTTGTTTCTGGCCAGCCCCATCCCGTCCTGTCTCTGGCCAGTCCCATCCGATAATTGGCCTGTCCCAACCTGTCTCTGGCCCGTCCCGTCCTGTGTGGTTTAAATTAAGGTGAGCTCAATAGTTAGAAAAATATTATACTTTCCATAAATTATTAGCAAAATGTTTAAATGACACCTATCAAAAAAAGAGCCTCCTTCATATCCCCTCAAGCTGTCCTATCCATCACCAAGATAGGTGCATTTTCTGCCATTTAGGTAGAAGTAATCTTCAAACAATTTGCTTCTAATTTAGATAAAGTACCAGGAAGGTATAGCATGCAAACTCTACATGTGATGTTTGCCTATTAAACAATAGTTGTAATATTTATTTGCAAAACTTTCATTTTTTTTATGCCTGTGCTACACTACCTAATTGTAACATCCCTGGAGGCGTGCTGGCATGGCTTCCCATCTCATACCATGCAAGACAGCCGACTTACCCACCAATGCAGGCTGCGCACTATGTTCCTCAACTGGCTGGGTGCATGTGTCTTGGCTGCTTGTTGAGGGCGACAGTGGCAGCACTTCCTTCTTCTTAAAGGAACAGTGTACGCATTCCTAATGTGTCCCCAGTCCTGTATCTGGCCCATCCCGTCTCTGGCTCATCCCGTCCTGACCTGTCTCTGGCCCGTCCCGTGCTGTCCCTGGCCCCTCCACTCCTGTCTATGGCCCGTCCTGTAATGTCTAGCCCGTCCGTCCCATATCTGGCCTGCTTAGTCCCATATCTCACCCGACAAGTCGCGTATCTGGCCAGTCCAGTCCCATATCTGGCCAGTCCAGTCCCGTATCTGGCCCATCTCTTATCTGGCACGTCTCGTCCCTTCACTATCTAGCCCGTCCTATCCCGTATATGGCCCATCCAGTCCCGTATCTGGCCCGTCCCGTATATGGCCCAGCGTGTCACGTATCTGGCCCATCACCATAAATGGCACATCCCGTTCAGTTTCTGTCCTTTCCCATGCCTGGCTCATGTCGTATCTGGCCCGTCCTGTCCCATATCTGGCCTGTCTCATATCTGGACCGTCCCGTATCTGGCCCATCCCGTATCTGGCCCGTCCCATCGCGTATCTGGCCCGTGCCGTCCCATATCTGGGCAGTACCGTCCTGTATCTGGCCCGTCCCATTCTGTCTATGGCCCGGCCCGTAATGTCAAGCCCGCCCATCCTGTCTCTGGCCCGTCCCGTCCTGTATTTGGCCCGTTCCGTATCTAGCCCGTCCCGTCCTGTATCTGACCCGTCCCGTACCGTCTTGTATCTGGCCCATCTCGTCCCGTCCTGAATCTGGCCCATCCCGTCCCGTATCTGACCTGTCCAGTATCTGGCCGGTCCTTTCCCGTATCTAGCCAGTCCCGTCCTGTATCTGGCCCGTCCCGTCCTGTCTCTGGCCTGTCCAGTCCTGTGTCTGGCCCCTCCCGTCCTGTCTTTGGCTCGTCCCATCCTGTCTCTGACCCGTCCTGTCTTTGGCTCATCCCATCCTGTCTCTAGCCAGTCCCATCCTGTCTCTGGCTAGTATCGTCCAGTATCTGGCCCGCCCCGTATCTAGCCCATCCCGTCCAGTATCTGGCCCGTCCTGTCGCTGGCACGTCCCGTATCTGTACCGTCCCATATCTGCCGCATCCCATATATGACCTATCCCGTATCTGGCTTGTCCCGTATCTGGCCCGTCCTGTTCTGTATCTGGTCTGTCTCGTCCTGTATCTGGCCCGTCCCGTCATGTATCTGGCCCATACCGTCCCATATCTGGCCCATCACCTCCTGTCTCTGGCCCGTCCCATACAGTTCTGTATCTGGCCCGTACTGTCCTGTATCTGGCCCGTACCATCTCGTATCTGGCCCGTCCTGTTCCGTATCTTTCCTGTCCCGTCCCGTATCTGGCCTGTCCCATCCTATCTCTGGCCCGTCCCGTCCTGTCTCTGGCCCATCCCGTGCAGTTCTCTATCTGGCCTGTCCCATCCTGTACTCGGACCGTCCCCTCCTGTATCTGGCCCGTTCCGTACCATCCTGTATCTGGCCCATCTAGTCCCATCTTGTATCTGGCCCGTCCCGTATCTGGCTTGTACCGTCCCGTGTCTATCCTGTCGGGTCCCGTCACGTATCTGGCCTTTCCCGACCCATATCTGGCCCATCCCATCCTGTCTCTCGCCTGTCCCGTCCTGTATCTGGCCCGTCCCGTATCTGGCACGTCCCTTCCTGTTTCTAGCCAGTCCCGTCCCTTCTCTGGCCCGTCCTGTCCTATCTCCGGCTCGTCCTGTCTCTGGCCCATATCGTTCTGTCTCTGGCCCGTCTTGTCCTATCTCTGTCCCGTCTAGTCCTGTCTCTGGCCCGACCCGTCCTGTCCTGCCTCAGACCCGTCTGGTACTGCAGTGGCCCGTCCCTGGCCCATCCTGTATCTGGCCCATCCTGTATCTGGCCCGTCCCGTCCTGTATATGTCCCGTCCTGTCTCTGGCCCGCCCCGTCCCGTCCTGTCTCTGGCCCGTCCCATCCGGTCTTTGGCCCGTCCCATCCGGTCTTTGGCCCATCCCATCCGGTCTTTGGCCCGTTCCATCTGGTTTTGGCACGTGCCGTCCTCTGTGCTTTAAATTAAGGTGAGCTCAATAGTTAGAAAACTATGATACTTTCTATAAATTATTAGCAAAATGTTTAAATGACACCTATCAAAAAACAGCCTCCTCCATATCCCCTCAAGCTGTCCTATCCATCACCAAGATAGGTGCATTTTCTGCTATTTAGGTAGAAGTAATCTTCAAACAATTTGCTTCTAATTTAGATAAAGTACTAGGAAGGTATATCATGCAAACTCTACATGTGAGGTTTGCCTATTAAACAATAGTTGTAATATTTATTTGCAAAACTTCCATTTTCTCTATGCCTGTCCTACACTATTTAATTGTAACATCCCTGGCGGCGTGCTGGCATGGCTTCCCATCTCACACCATGCAAGACCGCCGACTTACCCACCAATCCAGGCTGCACACTGTGTTCCTCTGCTGGCTGTGTGCATGTGTCTTGGCTGCTTGTTGAGGGCGACAGCGGCAGCACTTCCTGATCCTTAAAGGAACAGTGCACGCATTCCTAATGTGTCCCCAGTCCTGTATCTGACCCGTCCCGTCTCTGGCCCATCCCGTCCTGTCTATGGCCCGTCCTATTCCTGTCTCTGGCCCGTCCTGTATCTCTGGACCGTCCCGTATCTGTACCGTCCCCTATCTGCCCCGTCCCATATCTGCCCCGTCCCGTATCTGGCCTGTCCCGTATCTGGCTCGTCCCGTATCTGGCCCGTCCTGTTCCGTATCTGGTCCGTCTCGTCCTGTATCTGGCCCGTACCATCCCATTTCTGGCCCATACCATCCCGTATCTGGCCCTTCCTGTCCTATCTCTGGCTCGTCCTGTCTCTGGCCCATCTCGTACTGTTTCTGGCCCGTCCCGTCCTGTCTCTGGCCGGACCCGTCCTGTCCTGCCTCTGACTCGTCCGGTACTGCAGTGGCCCGTCCCTGGCCCATCCTGTATCTGGCCCGCCTCGTCTCTGGCCCGTCCCGTCCTGTATATGTCCCGTCCCATCCGGTCTCTGGCCCGTCCCATCCGGTCTCTGGCCCGCCCCATCCGGTCTCTGGCCCGCCCCATCCGGTCTCTGGCCCGTCCCATCCGGTCTTTGGCCCGTGCCGTCCTCTGTGCATTAAATTAAGGTGAGCTCAATAGTTAGAAAAATATGATACTTTCTATAAATTATTAGCAAAATGTTTAAATGACACCTATCAAAAAACAGCCTCCTCCATATCCCCTCAAGCTGCCCTATCCATCACCAAGATAGGTGCATTTTCTGCCATTTAGGTAGAAGTAATCTTCAAACAATTTGTTCTAATTTACATGAAGTACCAGGAAGGTATATCATGGAAACTTTACATGTTATGTCTGCCTATTAAACAATAGTTGTAATATTTATTTACAAAACTTCCATTTTCTCGATGCCTGTCCTACACTATTTAATTGTAACATCCCTGGCGGCGTGCTGGCATGGCTTCCCATCTCACACCATGCAAGACCGCCGACTTACCCACCAATCCAGGCTGCACACTATGTTCCTATGCTGGCTGTGTGCATGTGTCTTGGCTGCTTGTTGAGAGCGACAGCAGAAGCACTTCCTGATTCTTAAAGGAACAGTGCACGCATTCCTAATGTGTCCCCAGTCCTGTATCTGACCCATCCCGTCTCTGGCCCGTCCCGTCCTGTCTATGGTCCGTCCTATTCCTATCTCTGGCCCGTCCTGTATCTCTGGCCCGTCCTGTATCTGTACCGTCCCGTATCTGCCCCGTCCCATATCTGCCCCGTCCCGTAACTGGCCTGTCCCGTATCTGGCTCGTCCCGTATCTGGCCCGTCCTGTTCCGTATCTGTTCCATCTCGTCATGTATCTGGCCCGTCCCGTCATGTATCTGGCCCGTGCCGTCCCATTTCTGGCCCGTACCATCCAGTATTTGGCCCGCCCTGTCCTATCTCTGGCTTGTCCTGTCTCTGGCCCATCTCGTCCTGCCTCTGGCCCGTCTTGTCCTGTTTCTGGCCCGTCCCGTCCTGTCTCTGGCCCGACCCGTCCTGTCCTGCCTCTGACCCGTCCGGTACTGCAGTGGCCCGTCCCTGGCCCATCCTGTATCTGCCCCATCCTGTATCTGGCCCGCCTCGTCTCTGGCCCGTCCCGTCCTGTATATGTCCTGTCCTGTCTCTGGCCCGCCCCGTCGGTCTCTGGCCCGTCCCATCCGGTCTCTGGCCCGTCCCATCCGGTCTTTGGCCCGTCCTATCTGGTCTTTGGTCCGTGCCGTCCTCTGTGCTTTAAATTAAGGTGAGCTCAATAGTTAGAAAAATATGATACTTTCCATAAATTATTAGCAAAATGTTTAAATGACACCTATCAAAAAACAGCCTCCTCCATATCCCCTCAAGCTGTCCTATCCATCACCAAGATAGGTGCATTTTCTGCCATTTAGGTAGAAGTAATCTTCAAACAATTTGCTTCTAATTTAGATAAAGTACTAGGAAGGTATATCATGCAAACTCTACATGTGATGTTTGCCTATTAAACAATAGCTGTAATATTTGTTTGAAAAACTTCCATTTTCTCTACGCCTGACCTACACTACTTAATTGTAACATCCATGGCGGCGTGCTGGCATGGCTTCCCATCTCACACCATGCAAGACTGCCGACTTAGCCATCCAATGCAGGCTGCGCACTATTTGGCCCGTACCGTCCTGTATCTGGCCTGTCCCGTACTGTATCTGGGCCACCCCGTCCTGTTTTTGGCCCGTCTTTTCCTGTACCTGTCCTGTTCCATCTTGTCTCTGGCCCGTCCCGTCCTGTCTATGGCTCGTACTGTCCTGTATCTGGCTCGTCCCGTCCTGTCTATTTCACGTCCCATAATATATAGCTCGTCCGGTCCTGTTTCTGGCCCGTCCCATCCTATCTCTGCCTCGTCTCGTCCTATATCTGGCCCGTCCCGTCTCTTATCTGGCACGTCCCGCATCTGGCCTGTCCTGTCCCGTATCTGGCCTGTCCCTTCCTGTATCTGGCCAGTCCCTTCCCATCTCATCCTGTCTCTGGCCTGTCCCGTCCTGTCTCTGGCCCGTCCGGTGCTATCTCTCGCCTGTCCAATCCTGTCTCTTGCCTGTCCCTTCTCTGGCCCATCCCGTCCAGTCTTTGGCCCGTCTCGTCCCGTATCTGGCTCGCCCTGTATCTGGCCCATCCCGTCCAGCATCTGGCCCGTTCCATATCTGGCCAGTCCCGTATCTGGCACGTCCTGTCTCTGGCCCGGCCTGTCTCGTATCTGGCCCGTCCTGTATCTGGCCTGTCCCGTATCTGGCCCGTCCCGCATCTGACCCGTCCCGTATCTGGCCCGTACCGTCCTGTATCTGGCCCGTCCCATCATGTATCTGGACTGTCCCATATCTGGCCCATACCGTCCCATTTCTGGCTCGTCACGTTTCTGCCCCATCCCGTCATGTATCTGGCACGTTCCATCCTGTCTCTGGCCCGACCTGTCCTGTCTATGGCCTATCCCATAATGTCTCTAGCACATTCCGTCCTGTCTCTGGCCCATCCCGTCCTGAATCTGGCCAGTCCCTTCCTGTATCTGGCCCGTCCCATTCTTTCCTGTCTGTGGCCCATCCCGTCTTGAATCTGGCCCGCCCCGCATCTGGCCCGTCCCTTCCTGTATCTGGCCCGTCCCGTCCTGTTTCTGGCCTGACTGGTCCTGGCCTGCCTCTGGCCAGTCCCGTCCTGCTCTGGTCCGTCCCGTGCCTGGCCCGTCCTGTATCTGGACCGTCCTGTCCTGTATCTGGTCGCCGCGTCTCTGGCCCGTCCCGTCCTTTGTCAGGCACGTCCCGTCCGGTCCTGTCTCTGGCCTGTCCTGCATCTGGCCCGTCCCTTCCTGTATCTGGCCTGCCCGTTCTGTCTCTGGCCTGACCGGTCCTGTCCTGCCTCTGTCCAGTCCCGTCCTGCTCTGGCCCGTCCCGTCCCTGGCCCGTCCTGTATCTGGACCGCCCCGTACGGTATCTGGTCGCCCCGTCTCTGGCCCTGTCTCTGGCCTGTCCTGCATCTGGTCCATCCCGTCACGTATCTGGCCTGTCCCGTCCTGTATCTGGCCCATCTCATTAAAGGTAGTATTATCAAATCCTCCACAAATTTACACCTCCAGGAAATTTAACCTGGGGTGTGTTTTAAATTAAGGTGAGTTCAATAGTTAGAAAAATATGATACTTTCCATAAATTATTAGCAAAATGTTTAAATGACACCTATCAAAAAAACAACCTCCTCCATATCCCCTCAAGCTGTCCTATCCATCACCAAGATAGGTGCATTTTCTGCCATTTAGGTAGAAGTAATCTTCAATTTGCTTCTAATTTAGATAAAGTACTAGGAAGGTATATCATGCAAACTCTACATGTGATGTTTGCCTATTAAACAATAGTTGTAATATTTATTTGAAAAACTTCCATTTTCTCTACGCCTGACCTACACTACTTAATTGTAACATCTATGGCGGCGTGCTGGCATGGCTTCCCATCTCACACCATGCAAGACCGCCGACATACCCACCAATGCAGGCTGCACACTATTTGGCCCGTACCGTCCTGTATGTGGCCTGTCCCGTACTGTATCTGGGCCACCCCGTCCTTTCTTTGGCCCGTCTTTTCTTGTATCTGTCCCGTTCCGTCTTGTCTCTGGCCCGTCCAGTCCTGTCTATGGCCCGTCCCATAATGTATAGCTTGTCCCGAACTGTTTCTGGCCCGTCCCGTACTTTCTATGGCTCGTCCTGTCCTGTATCTGGCCCGTCACGTACCCTCTCTGGTCCGTCCCGTCCTGTCTATTTCCCGTCCCATAATGTATAGCTCGCCCCGTCCTATTTCTGGCCCGTCCCATCCTATCTCTGCGTCGTCCCGTCATATATCTGGCCCGTCCCGTCTCGTATCTGGCCCGTTCCGCATCTGGCCTGTCCTGTCGCGTATCTGGCCTGTCCCTTCCTGTATCTGGCCAGTCCCTTCCCATGTCGTCCTGTCTCTGGCCTGTCCCGTCCTGTCTCTGGCCGGTCCGTTGCTATCTCTGGCCTGTCCAATCCAGTCTCTTGCCCGTCCCTTCTCTGGCCCGTCCCGTCCAGTCTTTGGCCCGTCCCGTCCCGTCTCTGGCCCATCCCTTCCTGTGTTTGGCCCAGTTCTAGCCCGTCTCGTCCCGTATTTGGTCCGCCCTGCATCTGGCCCATCCCGTCCAGTATCTGGCCCGTTCCATATCTGGCCAGTCCCGTATCTGGCACGTCCTGTCCCTGCCCGGCCTGTCCCGTATCTAGCCCGTCCTGTATCTGGCCTGTCCCGTATCTGGCCCATCCCGCATCTGACCCGTCCCGTATCTGGCCCGCCCCGTCCCGTATCTGGTCCGTACTGTCCTAAATCTGGCCTGTCCCGTCATGTATCTGGGCTGTCCCATATCTGGCCCATACCGTCCCATATCTGGCTCGTCACGTTTCTGGCCCTTCCCGTCATGTATCTGACCCGTCCCATCCTGTCTCTGGCCCGACCCGTCCTGTCTATGGCCTGTCCCTTAATGTCTCTAGCACATTCCGTCCTGTCTCTGGCCCATCCCATCCTGTATCTGGTCGGTCGGTCCCGTCCTGTATCTAGCCCGGCCCGTCCTGAATCTGGCCCGTCCCGTATCAGACCCATCCCTTCCTGTATCTGGCCCGTTGCATCACGTCCTATCTCTGGCCCATCCCGTCTTGAATCTTGCCGTTCCCGTATCTGGTCCGTCCCTTCCTGTATCTGGCCCGTCCCGTCCTGTCTCTGGCATGACTGGTCCTGTCCTGTTCTCTGGCCAGTCCCGTCCAGCTCAGGTCCGTCCCGTCCCTGGCCCGTCCTGTATCTGGACAGTCCCGTCCTGTATCTGGTTGCCCCGTCTCTGGCCTGTCCCGTCCTTTCTCAGGCAAATCCTGCCCGCTCCTATCTCTGGCCTGTCCTGCATCTGGCCCATCCCGTCACGTATCTGGCCTCTCCCGACCTGGATCTGGCCCATCCCATTAAAAGTAGTATTATCAAATCCTCCACAAATTTACACCTCCAGGAAATTTAACCTGGGGTGTGTTTTAAATTAAGGTGAGTTCAATAGTTAGAAAAATATGATACTTTCCATAAAGTATTAGTAAAATGTTTAAATGACACCTATCAATAAACAGCCTCCTCCATATCCCCTCAAGCTGTCCTATCCATCACCAAGATAGGTGCATTTTCTGCCATTTAGGTAGAAGTAATCTTCAAACAATTTGCTTCTAATTTAGATAAAGTACTAGGAAGGTATATCATGCAAACTCTACATGTGATGTTTGCCTATTAAACAATAGTTGTAATATTTATTTGAAAAACTTCCATTTTCTCTATGCCTGACCTACACTACTTAATTGTAACATCCATGGCGGCGTGCTGGCATGGCTTCCCATCTCACACCATGCAAGACCGCTGACATACCCACCAATGCAGGCTGCGCACTATTTGGCCCGTACCTTCCTGTATCTGGCCTGTCCCGTACTGTATCTGGGCCATTCCGTCCTGTCTTTGGACTGTCTTCTCCTGTATCTGTTCCATTCCGTCTTGTCTCTGGCCCGTCCCATTCAGTCTATGGCCCGTCCCATAATGTATAGCTTGTCCCGTCCTGTTTCTGGCTCATCCCGTACTGTCTCTGGCTCGTCCTGTCCTGTATCTGGCCCGTCGAGTAGCGTCTATGGCCGTCCCGTCCTGTCTATTTCCCGTCCCATAATGTATAGCTCGTCCCGTCCTGTTTCTGGTCCGTCCCATCCTATCTCTGCCTCGTCCCATCCCATCTCAGGCCCGTCCCGTCCAGTCTTTGGCCCGTCCTGTCCTGTCTCTGGCCCATCCCTTCCTGTCTCTGGCGCAGCACTGGCCCGTCTCGTCCCATATCTGGCCCGCCCTGTATCTGGCCCATCCCGTCCAGTATCTGTCCCGTTCCATATCTGGCCTGTCCCGTATCTGGCACGTCCTGGCCCTGCCTTTCCCATATCTGGCCCGTCCTGTATCTGGCCCGTCCCGCATCTGACCCGTTCCGTATCTGGCCCGTCCCGTCATGTATCTGGGCTGTCCCATATCTGGCCCATACCGTCCCATATCTGGCTCATCACGTTTCTGGCCCATCCCGTCATATATCTGGCCCGTCCCATCCTGTCTCTAGCCCGACCCGTCCTGTTTATGGCCTATCCCGTAATGTCTCTAGCACATTCCGTCCTGTCTTTGGCCCATCCCGTCCTGAATCTGGCCCGTCCCGTATCTGGCCCATCCCTTCCTGTATCTGGCCCGTCCCGTATCTCGCCCGTCCCTTCCTGTATCTGGCCTGTCCCATGCCGTCCTGTCTCTGGTCCATCCCGTCTTGAATCTGGCTCGTCCCGTATCTGGCCCGTCCCTTCCTGTATCTGGCCCGTCCCGTCCTGTCTCTGTCCTGACGGGTCCTGTCCTGCCTCTGGCCAGTCCCGTACTGCTCTGGTCCGTCCCGTCCCTGGCCCGTACTGTATCTGGACCGTCCCGTCCTGAATCTGGTCGCCCCGTCTCTGGCCCGTCCCATCCTTTCTCAGGCACGTCCCGTCCGGTCCTGTCTCTGGCTTGTCCTGCATCTGGCCCATCCCGTCACGTTTCTGGCCTGTCCCGTCCTGTATCTGGCCCATCTCATTAAAGGTAGTATTATCAAATCCTCCACAAATTTACACCTCTAGTAAATTTAACTTGGGGTGTGTTTTAAATTAAGGTGAGTTCAATAGTTAGAAAAATATGATACTTTCCATAAATTATTAGCAAAATGTTTAAATGACACCTATCAAAAAACAGCCTCCTCCATATCCCCTCAAGCTGTCCTATCCATCACCAAGATAGGTGCATTTTCTGCCATTTAGGTAGAAGTAATCTTCAAACAATTTGCTTCTAATTTAGATAAAGTACTAGGAAGGTATATCATACAAACTTCTACGTGTGATGTTTGCCTATTAAACAATAGTTGTAATATTTATTTGAAAAACTTCCATTTTCTCTACGCCTGACCTACACTACTTAATTGTAACATCCATGGCGGCGTGCTGGCATGGCTTCCCATCTCACACCATGCAAGACCGCCTACTTAGCCATCCAATGCAGGCTGCGCACTATTTGGCCCGTATCGTCCTGTATCTGGCCTGTCCCGTACTGTATCTGGGCCATCCAGTCCTGTCTTTGGCCCGTCTTTTCCTGTGCCTGTCCTGTTCCATCTTGTCTCTGGCGAATACCGTCCTGTCTATGGCTCGTACTGTCCTGTATCTGGCTCATGGCGTACTGTCTCTGGCCCGTCCCGTCCTGTCTATTTCACGTCCCATAATGTATAGCTTGTCCTGTCCTGCTTCTGGTCCGTCCCGTACTGTCTCTAGCTCGTCCTGTCCTGTATCTGGCTCATCGCCTACCGTCTCTGGCCCGTCCCGTCCTGTCTATTTCACATCCCATAATGTATAGCTCGTCCGGTCCTGTTTCTGGCCCGTCCCATCCTATCTCTGCCTCGTCCCGTCCTATATCTGGCCCGTCCCGTCTCTTATCTGGCATGTCCCGCATCTGGCCTGTTCTGTCCCGTAGCTGGCCTGTCCCTTCCTGTATCTGGCCAGTCCCTTCCCATCTCATCCTGTCTCTGGCCCGTCCGGTGCTATCTCTGGCCTGTCCAATCCAGTCTCTTGCCCGTCCCTTCTCTGGCCCGTCCCGTCCAGTCTTTGGCCCGTCTCGTCCCGTATCTGGCCCATCCTGTCCAGTATCTGGCCCGTTCCATATCTGGCCAGTCCCGTATCTGGCACGTCCTGTCCCTGGCCCGACCTGTCTCGTATCTGGCCCGTCCTGTATCTGGTCTGTCCAGTAACTGGCCCGTCCCGCATCTGACCCGTCCCGTATCTGGCCCGTCCCGTCCCGTATTTGGTCCGTACCGTCCTGTATCTGGCTCGTCCCATCATGTATCTGGCCTGTCCCATATCTGGCCCATACCGTCCCATATCTGGCTCGTCACGTTTCTGGCGCATCCCGTCATATATCTGGCACGTTCCATCCTGTCTCTGGCCCGACCTGTCCTGTCTATGGCCTATCCCATAATGTCTCTAGCACATTCCGTCCTGTCTCTGGCCCATCCCGTCCTGTATCTGGTCGGTCCAGTCCTGTATCTGGCCCGTCCCGTCCTGATTCTAGCACGTCCCTTCCTGTATCTGGCCCGTCCCATCCCGTCCTGTCTCTGGCCCATCCCGTCTTGAATCTGGCCTGTCCCGTATCTGGCCCGTCCCTTCCTGTATCTGGCCCGTCCTGTCCTGTCTCTGGCCTGACTGGTCCTGGCCTGCCTCTGGCCAGTCCCGTCCTGCTCTGGTCCGTCCCGTCCCTGGCCCGTCCTGTATCTGGACCGTCCCGTCCTGTATCTGGACCGTCCCGTCCTGTATCTGGTCGCCCCGTCTCTGGCCCGTCCCGTCCTTTGTCAGGCACGTCCCGTCCGGTCCTGTCTCTGGCCTGTCCTGCATCTGGCCCATCCCGTCACGTATCTGGCCTGTCTTGTCCTGTATCTGGCCCAACCCATTAAAGGTAGTATTATCAAATCCTCCACAAATTTACACCTCCAGGAAATTTAACCTGGGGTGTGTTTTAAATTAAGGTGAGTTCAATAGTTAGAAAAATAGGATACTTTCCATAAATTATGAGCAAAATGTTTAAATGACACCTATCAAAAAACAGACTCCTCCATATCCCCTCAAGCTGTCCTATCCATCACCAAGATAGGTGCCTTTTCTGCCATTTAGGTAGAAGTAATCTTCAAACAATTTGCTTCTAATTTAGATAAAGTACCAGGAAGGTGTATCATGCAAACTCTACAGTTCTGTATCTGACCCGTCCCGTCTCTGGTCCGTCCCGTCTTGTCTCTGGCCCGTCCCCGCCTGTCCCTGGCCCCTCCCATCCTGTCTATGATCCATTCTATGATGTCTAACCCGCCCCGTCCCGTATCTGGTCTGTCCAGTCCCATATCTGACCCGTTTAGTGCCGTATCTGACCATCCCGTCCCGTATCTGGCTTTCCCTTATCTGGCCCATCTCATCCCGTATCTGGCCTGCCTTGCCCCTTCCCAACTCTGGCACGTCCTGTCCCGTGTCTGACCCAACCAGTCCCTATCTGGCCCGTCCCGTATGTGGCCAGGCCCATTCAGTATCTGGCCTGTCCCGTATCTGGCCATCTCGTATCTGGCCCATCCCATCCTGTCCATGGCTCATCCCATATCCAGCCTGTCCTGTCCCATATCTGGCCCGTCCTGTATCTTGCCCATGTTGTCCTGTATCTGGCCCGTCCTATATTTGGCCCGTACCGTCCTGTATAGGGCCTGTCCCGTACTGTATCTGGACCGTCCCGTCCGGTCTCTGGCCCATCCCATAATGTATAGCTTGTCCGGTCCTGTTTCTGGCCCGTCCCTTCCTGTATCTGGCCCGTCCCGTCCTCTCTTTGACCCGTCCCGTCCTCTATCTTGCCCGTCCCCTCCTGTCTCTGGCCCGACCGGTCCTGTCCTGTCTCTGACCAGTCTCGTCCTGCTCTGGCCCGTCCCGTCCCTGGACTGTCCTGTATCTGGACCGTCCCGTCCTGTATCTGTCACCCCGTCTCTAGCCCGTCCCGTCCTTTCTCTGGTACGCCTCAGTCCATAATATCTCCGGCCAGTCTCATCCTGTCTTTCGCCTGTCCCGTCCTGTCTCTGGCCCGTCTCTTCCTGTCTCCTGTATCTAAATCAGAAGCAAATTGTTTGAAGATTACTTCTACCTAAATGGCAGAAAATGCACCTATCTTGGTGATGGATAGGACAGCTTGAGGGGATATGGAGGTGGCTGTTTTTTGATTGGTGTAATTTAAACATTTTGCTAATAATTTATGGAAAGTATCATAGTTTTCTAACTATTGAACTCACCTTAATTTAAAACACACCCCAGGTTAAAGTTCCTTTATGTGTAATTTTGTGGAGGATTTGATAATACTACCTTTAATGCTGTAAGGTAGAATAGAGTGGATAGAGATCTAATGTTAGTGTTTCTCTGCGGCATGTGTATTATACTCGTATACTTTTGCAGCAGGCAATTTATATGTATTCTATGCAGCAAACACATAATCACATCACTGCTGAATGCACAGTACATGCACATTGAGCTCTGCTATGCATGCACACAGCTCTGCTGCATATATACACACAGCTCAGTTACACACAGCTGTCTTATATACACACATCTCTGCTATATACGTACACACACCTCTGCGGCATGCACACAGCTCAGCTACATACAAACACACAATTCTCCTACATTCACATACATAGCTTTCCTATATACACACATGTCTCATATATACACATACAGCTCCACTATGTACACTCACACACACACATATATATATATATGTATATACACAAACGCACATAAAAACAGACATACACACAACCACTGTATACCATGCTGGGTTCTTTTGATGTGCCTTTAGCATTGATAAGTTGTCACACTCTTGCCTATTATGTTAATATTCTTCTAGTAAACTTTATAAGCCTGACTGTCTTTCTAGAAGACATATTGAGATTAATTTAAGTACTTGAGGCCCGATTGATTGCGCCCAGTTCAGGAGCTATACGGATGCTATAGGTGAAGGCCATGTCATTATGTTCCACTACGTACTAAAAAACGTCATGTCTCTGGCGTGTGCCGTCCGGTCCTGTCTCTGGCCCGTCCTGTATCTGGCCCATTCCGTATCTTGTCTGTCCAGTCCTGTATCTGGCCCACCCCATTAAAGGTAGTATTATCAAATCCTCCACAAATTTACACATAAAGGAACTTTAGCCTGGGGTGTGTTTTAAATTAAGGTGAGTTCAATAGTTAGAAAAATATGATTCTTTCCATAAATTATTAGCAAAATGTTTAAATGACACCTATCAAAAAACAGCCTCCTCCATATCCCCTCAAGCTGTCCTATCCATCACCAAGATAGGTGCATTTTCTGCCATTTAGGTAGAAGTAATCTTCAAACAATTTGCTTCTAATTTAGATAAAGTACTAGGAAGGTATATCATGCAAACTCTACATGTGACGTTTGCCTATTAAACAATAGTTGTAATATTTATTTGCAAAACTTCCATTTTCTGTACACCTGACCTACACTACTTAATTGTAACATCCCTGGTGGCGTGCTGGCATGGCTTCCCATCTCATACCATGCAAGACAGCCGACTTACCCACCAATGCAGGCTGCGCACTATGTTCCTATGTGGGCTGTGTGCATGTGTCTTGGCTGCTTTTTGAGGGCGGCAGCGGCAGCACTTCCTGATTCTTAAAGGAACAGTGCACGCATTCGTTTTGTATCCCCAGTCCTGTATCTGACCCGTCCCGTGTCTGGCCTGTCCGGTCCTGTCTCTGGCCCGTCCCAGCCTGTCCCTGGCCCCACCCATCCTGTCTATGACCCGTTCTGTAATGTCTAACCCGCCCCGTCCCGTATCTGGTCCGTCCAGTCGCATATCTGACCCGTTTAGTCCCGTATTTGACCATCCCGTCCCGTATCTGGCTTTCCCTTATCTACCCCATCTCATCCCGTATCTGGCCCGCATCGTCCCTTCCCATCTGTGGCACGTCCTGTCCCGTATCTGACCATACCAGTCCCTATCTGGCCCGTTCCGTATGTGGCCAGGCCCATTCAGTATCTGGCCCGTCCCGTATCTGGCCATCTCGTATCAGCCCCATCCCATCCTGTCCATGGCTCATCCCATATCTAGCCTCTCCTGTCCCATATCTGGCTCGTCCCGTATCTGGCCCATGTCGTCCTGTATCTGGCCCGTCCCATATTTGGCCCGTACCGTCCTGTATCTGGCCTGTCCCGTAGTGTATCTGGGCCATCCTGTCCTGTCTCTGGCCCGTCTTTTCCTGTATCTGGACCGTCTGGTCTCTGTCCCGTCCCATAATGTATAGCTTGTCCCGTCCTGTTTCTGGCTTGTCCCGTCCGGTCTCTGGCTCGTCCTGTCCTGTATCTGACACGTCCCGTACCGTCTCTGGCCCGTCCCATCCTGTCTATTTCCCGTCCCATAATGTATAGCTCGTCCAGTCCTGTTTCTGGCCCGTCCCGTCCTATCTCCGGCTCGTCCCGTCTTGTATCTGGCCCGTCCCATCTCGTATCTGGCCCGTCCCGCATCTGGCCTGTCTTGTCCCTTATCTGGCCAGTCCCTTCCTGTATCTGGCCAGTACCTTCCCATCTCATCCTGTCTCTGGCCCGTCCGATCCTGTCTCAGGCCTGGTCAGTCCTGTCTCAGGCCCGACCGATGCTATCTCTGGCCTGTCCAATCCTGTCTGTTGCCCGTCCCATCTCTGGTCCGTCCCGTCCTGTCTTTGGCCCTTCCCGTCCAGTCTCTGGCCCGTCCCGTCTTCTCTTTGGCCCGTCCCGTCCTCTCTCTTGCCCGTCCCGTCCTGTCTCTGGCTCGACCGATCCTGTCCTGCCTCAGGCCAGTCCCATCCTGCTCTGGCCAGTCCCGTCCCTGGACGGTCCTGTATCTGGTCGCCCTGTCTCTAGCACGTCCTGTCCTGTCTCTGGCATGCCTCGCTCCGTCCTATCTTCGGCCAGTCTCATCCTGTATCTGGTCGCCCCGTCTCTGGCACGTCCTGTCCTTTTTCAGGCACGGCCCATCCGGTCCTATCTTTGGCCTGTCCTGTATCTGGCCCATTCCGTCACGTATCTGGCCTGTCTCGTCCTGTATCTGGCCCATCCCACTAAAGGTAGTATTATCAAATCCTCCACAAATTTACAACTCCAGGAAATTTAACCTGGGGTGTGTTTTAAATTAAGGTGAGTTCAATAGTTAGAATAATATGATACTTTCCATAAATTATTAGCAAAATGTTTAAATGACACCTATCAAAAAACAGCCTCCTCCATATCCCCTCAAGCTGTCCTATCCATCACCAAGATAGGTGCATTTTCTGCCATTTAGGCAGAAGTAATCTTCAATTTGCTTCTAATTTAGATAAAGTACTAGGAAGGTATATCATGCAAACTTTACATGTGATGTTTGCCTATTAAATAATAGTTGTAATATTTATTTGCAAAACTTCCATTTTCTCTACACCTGACCTACACTACTTAATTGTAACATCACTGGCGGCAAGCTGGCATGGCTTCCAATCTCACACCATGCAAGACCGTCGACTTACCCACCAATGCAGGCTGAACACTATGTTCCTATGCTGGCTGTGTACATGTGTCTTGGCTGCTTGTTGAGGGCGGCAGCACTTCCTGATTCTTAAAGGAACAGTGCACGCATTCCTAATGTGTCCCCAGTCCTGTATCTGACCCATCCCGTCTCTGGCCCGTCCCGTCCTGTCTCTGGCCTGTCCCAGCCAGTTTCTGGCCCGACCGGTGCTATCTCTGGCCTGTCCAATCCTGTCTCTTGCCCGTCCCATCTCTGGTCCGTCCCGTCCTGTCTTTGGCCCTTCCCGTCCTATCTCTGGCCCGTCCCGTCCTCTCTTTGGCCCGTCCCGTCCTCTCTCTTGCCTGTCCCGTCCTGTCTCTGGCCCGACCGGTCCTGTCCTGCCTCAGGCCAGTCCCATCCTGCTCTGGCCAGTCCCGTCCTGCTCTGGTCCGTCCCGTCCCTGGCCCGTCCTGTATCTGGACCGTCCCGTCCTGTATCTGGACCGTCCCGTCCTGTATCTGGTCGCCCCGTCTCTGGCCCGTCCCGTCCTTTGTCAGGCACGTCCCGTCCGGTCCTGTCTCTGGCCTGTCCTGCATCTGGCCCATCCCGTCACGTATCTGGCCTGTCCCGTCCTGTATCTGGCCCAACCCATTAAAGGTAGTATTATCAAATCCTCCACAAATTTACACCTCCAGGAAATTTAACCTGGGGTGTGTTTTAAATTAAGGTGAGTTCAATAGTTAGAAAAATAGGATACTTTCCATAAATTATGAGCAAAATGTTTAAATGACACCTATCAAAAAACAGACTCCTCCATATCCCCTCAAGCTGTCCTATCCATCACCAAGATAGGTGCCTTTTCTGCCATTTAGGTAGAAGTAATCTTCAAACAATTTGCTTCTAATTTAGATAAAGTACCAGGAAGGTGTATCATGCAAACTCTACAGTTCTGTATCTGACCCGTCCCGTCTCTGGTCCGTCCCGTCTTGTCTCTGGCCCGTCCCCGCCTGTCCCTGGCCCCTCCCATCCTGTCTATGATCCATTCTATGATGTCTAACCCGCCCCGTCCCGTATCTGGTCTGTCCAGTCCCATATCTGACCCGTTTAGTGCCGTATCTGACCATCCCGTCCCGTATCTGGCTTTCCCTTATCTGGCCCATCTCATCCCGTATCTGGCCTGCCTTGCCCCTTCCCAACTCTGGCACGTCCTGTCCCGTGTCTGACCCAACCAGTCCCTATCTGGCCCGTCCCGTATGTGGCCAGGCCCATTCAGTATCTGGCCTGTCCCGTATCTGGCCATCTCGTATCTGGCCCATCCCATCCTGTCCATGGCTCATCCCATATCCAGCCTGTCCTGTCCCATATCTGGCCCGTCCTGTATCTTGCCCATGTTGTCCTGTATCTGGCCCGTCCTATATTTGGCCCGTACCGTCCTGTATAGGGCCTGTCCCGTACTGTATCTGGACCGTCCCGTCCGGTCTCTGGCCCATCCCATAATGTATAGCTTGTCCGGTCCTGTTTCTGGCCCGTCCCTTCCTGTATCTGGCCCGTCCCGTCCTCTCTTTGACCCGTCCCGTCCTCTATCTTGCCCGTCCCCTCCTGTCTCTGGCCCGACCGGTCCTGTCCTGTCTCTGACCAGTCTCGTCCTGCTCTGGCCCGTCCCGTCCCTGGACTGTCATGTATCTGGACCGTCCCGTCCTGTATCTGTCACCCCGTCTCTAGCCCGTCCCGTCCTTTCTCTGGTACGCCTCAGTCCATAATATCTCCGGCCAGTCTCATCCTGTCTTTCGCCTGTCCCGTCCTGTCTCTGGCCCGTCTCTTCCTGTCTCCTGTATCTAAATCAGAAGCAAATTGTTTGAAGATTACTTCTACCTAAATGGCAGAAAATGCACCTATCTTGGTGATGGATAGGACAGCTTGAGGGGATATGGAGGTGGCTGTTTTTTGATTGGTGTAATTTAAACATTTTGCTAATAATTTATGGAAAGTATCATAGTTTTCTAACTATTGAACTCACCTTAATTTAAAACACACCCCAGGTTAAAGTTCCTTTATGTGTAATTTTGTGGAGGATTTGATAATACTACCTTTAATGCTGTAAGGTAGAATAGAGTGGATAGAGATCTAATGTTAGTGTTTCTCTGCGGCATGTGTATTATACTCGTATACTTTTGCAGCAGGCAATTTATATGTATTCTATGCAGCAAACACATAATCACATCACTGCTGAATGCACAGTACATGCACATTGAGCTCTGCTATGCATGCACACAGCTCTGCTGCATATATACACACAGCTCAGTTACACACAGCTGTCTTATATACACACATCTCTGCTATATACGTACACACACCTCTGCGGCATGCACACAGCTCAGCTACATACAAACACACAATTCTCCTACATTCACATACATAGCTTTCCTATATACACACATGTCTCATATATACACATACAGCTCCACTATGTACACTCACACACACACATATATATATATATGTATATACACAAACGCACATAAAAACAGACATACACACAACCACTGTATACCATGCTGGGTTCTTTTGATGTGCCTTTAGCATTGATAAGTTGTCACACTCTTGCCTATTATGTTAATATTCTTCTAGTAAACTTTATAAGCCTGACTGTCTTTCTAGAAGACATATTGAGATTAATTTAAGTACTTGAGGCCCGATTGATTGCGCCCAGTTCAGGAGCTATACGGATGCTATAGGTGAAGGCCATGTCATTATGTTCCACTACGTACTAAAAAACGTCATGTCTCTGGCGTGTGCCGTCCGGTCCTGTCTCTGGCCTGTCCTGTATCTGGCCCATTCCGTATCTGGCCTGTTCCGTCCTGTATCTGGCCCACCCCATTAAAGGTAGTATTATCAAATCCTCCACAAATTTACACATAAAGGAACTTTAGCCTGGGGTGTGTTTTAAATTAAGGTGAGTTCAATAGTTAGAAAAATATGATTCTTTCCATAAATTATTAGCAAAATGTTTAAATGACACCTATCAAAAAACAGCCTCCTCCATATCCCCTCAAGCTGTCCTATCCATCACCAAGATAGGTGCATTTTCTGCCATTTAGGTAGAAGTAATCTTCAAACAATTTGCTTCTAATTTAGATAAAGTACTAGGAAGGTATATCATGCAAACTCTACATGTGACGTTTGCCTATTAAACAATAGTTGTAATATTTATTTGCAAAACTTCCATTTTCTGTACACCTGACCTACACTACTTAATTGTAACATCCCTGGTGGCGTGCTGGCATGGCTTCCCATCTCATACCATGCAAGACAGCCGACTTACCCACCAATGCAGGCTGCGCACTATGTTCCTATGTGGGCTGTGTGCATGTGTCTTGGCTGCTTTTTGAGGGCGGCAGCGGCAGCACTTCCTGATTCTTAAAGGAACAGTGCACGCATTCGTTTTGTATCCCCAGTCCTGTATCTGACCCGTCCCGTGTCTGGCCTGTCCGGTCCTGTCTCTGGCCCGTCCCAGCCTGTCCCTGGCCCCACCCATCCTGTCTATGACCCGTTCTGTAATGTCTAACCCGCCCCGTCCCGTATCTGGTCCGTCCAGTCGCATATCTGACCCGTTTAGTCCCGTATTTGACCATCCCGTCCCGTATCTGGCTTTCCCTTATCTACCCCATCTCATCCCGTATCTGGCCCGCATCGTCCCTTCCCATCTGTGGCACGTCCTGTCCCGTATCTGACCATACCAGTCCCTATCTGGCCCGTTCCGTATGTGGCCAGGCCCATTCAGTATCTGGCCCGTCCCGTATCTGGCCATCTCGTATCAGCCCCATCCCATCCTGTCCATGGCTCATCCCATATCTAGCCTCTCCTGTCCCATATCTGGCTCGTCCCGTATCTGGCCCATGTCGTCCTGTATCTGGCCCGTCCCATATTTGGCCCGTACCGTCCTGTATCTGGCCTGTCCCGTAGTGTATCTGGGCCATCCTGTCCTGTCTCTGGCCCGTCTTTTCCTGTATCTGGACCGTCTGGTCTCTGTCCCGTCCCATAATGTATAGCTTGTCCCGTCCTGTTTCTGGCTTGTCCCGTCCGGTCTCTGGCTCGTCCTGTCCTGTATCTGACACGTCCCGTACCGTCTCTGGCCCGTCCCATCCTGTCTATTTCCCGTCCCATAATGTATAGCTCGTCCAGTCCTGTTTCTGGCCCGTCCCGTCCTATCTCCGGCTCGTCCCGTCTTGTATCTGGCCCGTCCCATCTCGTATCTGGCCCGTCCCGCATCTGGCCTGTCTTGTCCCTTATCTGGCCAGTCCCTTCCTGTATCTGGCCAGTACCTTCCCATCTCATCCTGTCTCTGGCCCGTCCGATCCTGTCTCAGGCCTGGTCAGTCCTGTCTCAGGCCCGACCGATGCTATCTCTGGCCTGTCCAATCCTGTCTGTTGCCCGTCCCATCTCTGGTCCGTCCCGTCCTGTCTTTGGCCCTTCCCGTCCAGTCTCTGGCCCGTCCCGTCTTCTCTTTGGCCCGTCCCGTCCTCTCTCTTGCCCGTCCCGTCCTGTCTCTGGCTCGACCGATCCTGTCCTGCCTCAGGCCAGTCCCATCCTGCTCTGGCCAGTCCCGTCCCTGGACGGTCCTGTATCTGGTCGCCCTGTCTCTAGCACGTCCTGTCCTGTCTCTGGCATGCCTCGCTCCGTCCTATCTTCGGCCAGTCTCATCCTGTATCTGGTCGCCCCGTCTCTGGCACGTCCTGTCCTTTTTCAGGCACGGCCCGTCCGGTCCTATCTTTGGCCTGTCCTGTATCTGGCCCATTCCGTCACGTATCTGGCCTGTCTCGTCCTGTATCTGGCCCATCCCACTAAAGGTAGTATTATCAAATCCTCCACAAATTTACAACTCCAGGAAATTTAACCTGGGGTGTGTTTTAAATTAAGGTGAGTTCAATAGTTAGAATAATATGATACTTTCCATAAATTATTAGCAAAATGTTTAAATGACACCTATCAAAAAACAGCCTCCTCCATATCCCCTCAAGCTGTCCTATCCATCACCAAGATAGGTGCATTTTCTGCCATTTAGGCAGAAGTAATCTTCAATTTGCTTCTAATTTAGATAAAGTACTAGGAAGGTATATCATGCAAACTTTACATGTGATGTTTGCCTATTAAATAATAGTTGTAATATTTATTTGCAAAACTTCCATTTTCTCTACACCTGACCTACACTACTTAATTGTAACATCACTGGCGGCAAGCTGGCATGGCTTCCAATCTCACACCATGCAAGACCGTCGACTTACCCACCAATGCAGGCTGAACACTATGTTCCTATGCTGGCTGTGTACATGTGTCTTGGCTGCTTGTTGAGGGCGGCAGCACTTCCTGATTCTTAAAGGAACAGTGCACGCATTCCTAATGTGTCCCCAGTCCTGTATCTGACCCATCCCGTCTCTGGCCCGTCCCGTCCTGTCTCTGGCCTGTCCCAGCCAGTTTCTGGCCCGACCGGTGCTATCTCTGGCCTGTCCAATCCTGTCTCTTGCCCGTCCCATCTCTGGTCCGTCCCGTCCTGTCTTTGGCCCTTCCCGTCCTATCTCTGGCCCGTCCCGTCCTCTCTTTGGCCCGTCCCGTCCTCTCTCTTGCCTGTCCCGTCCTGTCTCTGGCCCGACCGGTCCTGTCCTGCCTCAGGCCAGTCCCATCCTGCTCTGGCCAGTCCCGTCCCTGGACCGTCCTGTATCTGGACCACCCCGTCCTGTATCTGGTCGCCCCGTCTCTAGCAGGTCCCGTCCTGTCTCTGGCACGCCTCGGTCCGTCCTATCTTCGGCCAGTCTCATCCTGTCTTTGGCCCGTCCCGTCCCGTCTGTCTCGGGCAAGTCCGGTCCTGTCTCTGGCCCGTCCCGTATCTGGCCCATCCAGTATCTGGCCTGTCCCGTCCTGTATCTGGCCCGTCCCGTCATGTATCTGGGCTGTCCCATAGCTGGCCCATACCATCCCATATCTGGCTCGTCACGTTTCTGGCCCATCCCGTCATGTATCTGGCCTGTCCCATCCTGTCTATGGCCCGATCCGTCCTGTCTATGGTCTGTCCCGTAATGTCTCTAGCACATTCCGTCCTGTCTCTGGCCCATCCCGTCCTGTATCTGGTCGGTCCCGTCCTGTATCTGGCCCGTCCCATCCTGAATCTGGCCCGTCCTGTCTATGGCCCGTCCGATAATGTATAGCTTGTCCCGTCCTGTTTCTGGCCAGTCCCGTACTATCTCTGGCTCGTCTTGTCCTGTATCTGGCCCGTCCCGTCCATTTCCCGTCCCATAATGTATAGCTCGTCCCGTCCTGTTTCTGGCCCGTCCCATCCTATCTCTGCCTTGTCCCGTCCTATATCTGGGGCGTCCCGTCTCGTATCTGGCCCGTCCCGCATCTGGCCTGTCCTGTCCCGTATCTGGCCTGTCCCTTCTTGTATCTGGCCAGTCCCTTCCCATCTCGTCCTGTCGCTGGCCTGTCCCGTCCTGTCTCTGGCCCGTCCGTTGCTATCTCTGGCCTGTCCAATCCTGTCTCTTGCCGGTCCCGTCTCTGGCCCATCCCTTCCTGTCTCTGGCCCAGGTCTGGCCCGTCTCATCCGCATCTGGCCCATCCCGTCCAGTATCTGACCCGTTCCATATCTGGCCAGTCCCGTATCTGGCACGTCCTGTCCCTGGCCCGGCCTGTCCCGTATCTGGCCCTTCCTGTATCTGGCCTGTCCAGTATCTGACCCGTCCCGTATCTGGCCCGTCCCATCCCGTATCTGGTCCGTATCGTCCTGTATCTGGCCCATCCCGTCATGTATCTGGGCTGTCGCATATCTGGCCAATACCGTCCCATATCTGGCTCGTCACGTTTCTGGCCCATCCCGTCATGTATCTGGTCCATCCCATCCTGTCTCTGGCCCGACCCGTCCTGTCTATGGCCCATCCCGTAATGTCTCTAGCACATTCCGTCTTGTCTCTGGCCCATCCCGTCCTGCATCAGTTCGGTCCAGTCCTGTATCTGGCCCGTCCCGTCCTGAATCTAGCCCATCCCGTATCTGGCTCGTCCCTTCCTGTATCTGGCCCGTCCTATCCTGTCCTGTCTCTGGCCCATTCCGTCTTGAATCTGGCCCGTGCCGTATCTGGCCCGTCACTTCCTGTATCTGGCCCTTCCCGGCCTTTACCTGGCCCCTCCCATCCTGTCTACATCCAATCCCATAATGTATAGCTCGTCCAGTCCTGTTTCTGGCCCGTCCCGTCCTATCTCTGGCTCAACCCGTCCTGTATCTGGCTTGTCCCATCTCGTATCTGGCCCGTCCCGCATCTGGCCTGTCCTGTCCCGTATCTGGCCTGTCCCTTCCGGTATCTGGCCAGTCCCGCATCTGGCCTGTCCTCTCCCGTATCTGGCCTGTCCCTCCCGGTATCTGGCCAGTCCCTTCCCATCTCGTCCTGTCTCTGGCCCGTCCCGTCCTGTCTCTGGCCTGCCCCGTCTTGTCTATGGCCCGTCCGGTGCTATCTCTGGCCTGTCCAATCCTGTCTCTTTCCCGTCCCATCTCTGGTCCGTCCCGTCCTGTATTTGGCCCGTCTCGTCCTGTTTCTGGCCCGTCCCGTCCTCTCTTTGGCCCGTCCCGTCATATCTCTAGTCCGTCTCGTCCTGTCTCTGGCCCGACCTGTCCTGTCCTGCATTTGGCCAGTCCCGTCCTGCTCTGGCCCGTCCCGTCCCTGGACCGTCCTGTATCTGGACCGTCCCATCCTGTATCTGGTCGCCCCGCCTCTAGCCCGTCCCGTCCTATCTCTGGCCAGTCTCATCCTGTCTTTGGTCCGTCCCGTCCTGTCTCTGGCCCGTCTCGTCCTGTCTCTGGCATGTACCATCCGGTCCTGTCTCTGGCCCGTCCTGTATCTGGCCCATCCCATTAAAGGTAGCAAATCAAATCCTCCACAAATTTAAACCACCAGGAAATTTAACCTGGGGTGTGTTTTAAATTAAGGTGAGTTCAATAGTTAGAAAAATATGATACTTTCCATAAATTATTAGCAAAATGTGTAAATGACACCTATTAAAAAACAGCCTCCTCCATATCCCCTCAAGCTGTCCTATCCATCACCAAGATAGGTGCATTTTCTGCCATTTAGGTAGAAGTAATCTTCAAACAATTTGCTTCTAATTTAGATAAAGTACTAGGAATGTATATCATGCAAACTCTACATGTGATGTTTGCCTATTAAACAATAGTTGTAATATTTATTTGCAAAACTTCCATTTTCTCTACACCTGACCTACACTACTTAATTGTAACATCCCTGGCGGCAAGCTGGCATGGCTTCCCATCTCACACCATGCAAGACCGCCGACTAACCCACCGATGCAGGCTGCGCACTATTTGGCCCGTACCGTCCTGTATCTGGCCTGTCCCGTACTGTATCTGGGTCATCCCGTCCTGTCTTTGGCCCGTCTTTTCCTGTATCTGTCCCGTTCCGTCTTGTCTTTGGCCCGTCCCATCCTGTCTATGGCCCGTCCCATAATGTATAGCTTGTCCCGTCCTGTTTCTGGCCCGTCCCGTACTGTCTCTGGCTCGTCCTGTCCTGTATCTGGCCCGTCGAGTACCGTCTATGGCCCGTCTCGTCCTGTCTATTTCCCGTCCCATAATGTATAGCTCGTCCCGTCCTGTCTCTGGCCCATCCTATCTTGAATCTGGCCCGTACCGTATCTGGCCCATCCCTTCCTGTATCTGGCCCGCCCCGTTCTGTCTCTGGCCTGACCGGTCCTGTCCTGCCTCTGGCCAGTCCCGTCCTGCTCTGGCCCGTCCCGTCCCTGGCCCGTCCTGTATCTGGACCGCCCCGTCCTGTATCTGGTCGCCCCGTCTCTGGCCCTGTCTCTGGCCTGTCCTGCATCTGGTCCATCCCGTCACGTATCTGGCCTGTCCCGTCCTGTATCTGGCCCATCTTATTAAAGGTAGTATTATCAAATCCTCCACAAATTTACACCTCCAGGAAATTTAACCTGGGGTGTGTTTTAAATTAAGGTGAGTTCAATAGTTAGAAAAATATGATACTTTCCATAAATTATTAGCAAAATGTTTAAATGACACCTATTAAAAAACAGCCTCCTCCATATCCCCTCAAGCTGTCCTATCCATCACCAAGATAGGTGCATTTTCTGCCATTTAGGTAGAAGTAATCTTCAAACAATTTGCTTCTAGTTTAGATAAAGTACTAGGAAGGTATATCATGCAAACTCTACATGTGATGTTTGCCTATTAAACAATAGTTGTAATATTTATTTGAAAAACTTCCATTTTCTCTACGCCTCACCTACACTACTTAATTGTAACATCCATGGCGGCGTGCTGGCATGGCTTCCCATCTCACACCATGCAATACCGCCGACATACCCACCAATGCAGGCTGCGCACTATTTGGCCTGTACCGTCCTGTATCTGGCCTGTCCCGTACTGTATCTGGGCCATCCCGTCCTGTCTTTGGCCCGTCTTTTCCTGTATCTGTCCCGTTCCGTCTTGTCTCTGGCCCGTCCCGTCCTGTCTATGGCCCGTCCTATAATGTATTGCTTGTCCTGTCCTGTTTCTGGCCCGTCCTGTACTGTCTCTGGCTCGTCCTGTCCTGTATCTGGCCCATCGCGTACCGTCTCTGGCCAGTCCCGTCCTTTCTATTTCCCGTCCCATAATGCATAGCTCTTCCCGTCCTGTTTCTGGCCCATCCCATCCTATCTCTGCCTCGTCCCGTCCTATATCTGGCCCGTCCCGTCTCGTATATGGCCCGTTCTGCATCTGGCCTGTCCTGTCCCGTATCTGGCCTGTCCCTTCCTGTATCTGGCCAGTCCCTTCCCATCTCGTCCTGTCTCTGGCCTGTCCCATAGAATCATAGAATCATAGAATGGTAGAGTTGGAAAGGACCTCCTGGGTCATCTGGTCCAACCCCCTGCTCAAAGCAGGATTCACTAGATCATCTCAGACAGATGTCTGTCCAGCCTCTGTTTGAAGACGTCCATTGAAGGGGAACTCACCACCTCTCGTGGCAGCCTGTTCCACTCATTAATCACCCTAACTGTCAAAAAGTTTTTTCTAATATCTAATCTGTGTCTCCTCCCATTTAGTTTCATCCCATTGCTTCTAGTCTTTCCTTGTGCAAATGAGAATACAGATGATCCTTCTACAATGTGACAGCCCTTGACATATTTGTAGACAGCTATTAAGTCTCCTCTCAGTCTTCTTTTTTGCAAGCTAAACATTCCCAAATCCTGCAACCGTTCCTCATAGGACATGGTTTGCAGACCAGTCACCATTCTGGTCGCTCTTCTCTGAACTTGCTCCAGTTTGTCTATGTCTTTTTTAAAATGTGGTGCCCAAAACTGTACACAGTATTCCAGATGAGGTCTGACCAAAGAGGAGTAAAGACCGATAATGACTTCACGTGATCTAGACTGTATGCTTCTGTTAATACATCCCAGAATTGTATTTGCCTTTTTTGCTGCTGCATCACACTGTTGACTCATGTTCAGTCTATGATCTATTAGTATACCTAAGTCTTTTTCACATGTACTGTTGCTTAGCTCTATTCCTCCCATTCTGTATATGCTTTTTTCATTTTTATTGCCCAGATGTAGTACTTTGCATTTTTCCCTGTTAAAAACCATTCTGTTGGTTGCTGCCCACTGCTCCAGTTTATTTAGGTCTTTTTGAATCCTCTCTCTCTCTTCTCTAGTATTAGCTATCCCTCCTAGCTTTGTGTCATCAGCAAATTTAATCAGTTTACCCTCAATTCCTTCATCTAAATCATTGATAAAGATGTTGAACAATACAGGTCCCAGGACGGAGCCCTGTGGTACCCCACTTGAGACATTCATCCAGCTGGATGTGAAGCCATTTACAACCACCCTTTGAGTCCGATCACTAAGCCAGTTATGAATCCACCTAACAGTTGCCTGGTCCATTGCATACTTGGTCATTTTTTCAATAAGGATGGTGTGAGATACTTTGTCAAATGCTTTGCTGAAGTCAAGATATACTATATCTACAGCATTTCCCTGATCCACCCAGTCAGTGATTCTGTCATAGAAGGAAATTAAGTTAGTCTGACATGACTTGTTAGTTACAAACCCATGCTGACTCTGGTTAATCACTTCATTCTTATCCATGTACTTACATACATGTTGTTTAATAATTTGTTCAAAGATCTTTCCTGGTATAGAAGTCAGACTCACCGGCCTATAGTTCCCTGGGTCCATCTTCTTCCCCTTTTTGAAGATAGGAACAACATTTGCTCTTCTCCAGTCTTCTGGGACTTCTCCTGTTCTCCAAGAATTTTCAAAGATTATGGAGAGTGGCTCTAAAATTTCTTCTACGATCTCCTTCAGTACTCTGGGGTGTAATTCATCTGGACCTGGAGACTTGAACTCATTTATGTTAGCTAAATATTCCCTCACAATCTTTCTGTTTACAGATAACTTGGATTCCTCTATTCCTTTAAAAGGACAGTGAAGATCAGTTGATGTTACATTTTCTTTCTGAGAGAAAACAGATGCAAAATAGGAATTAAAAAGTTCGGCCTTCTCAACATCCTCTCTTACCATTTCTCCATTTTCATCCTGTAAAAATCCTATAGCATCTTTGACTTTTCTTTTACTTTTGACATACCCCCAAAATCCTTTTTTATTGCTTTTGACATCTCTTGCAAGCCTTAATTCATTGTCAGCTTTAGCTAACCTGATACGTGCCCTGCAGGATCTGCAGACTGCATTATAATCTTCTTTAGATATGCCTCCCTCTTTCCATTTTATAAACATTTCTTTCTTTCTTTTTAGCATGTGTTTAAGTTCTGTGTTCATCCATCCTGGTTTCCTTAAATGCTTCCCATTCTTCCTACTTTTCGGGATTGTTAACGATTGTGCTTTGAGAATCTCATTTTTAAAAATTTCCCATCCTTCCTGGACATTTTTGTCCTTAAGGACATCCAGCCATTGGATCCCTCCTATTCTCTTTCTGAGTCTCTTAAAATCTGCCTTTCTAAAATCTAACCTTGAAGTTTGAGTCTTCACATGTCTTCCTCCTCTAGTTATCCAAAATTCTATAATAGCATGATCGCTGCCTCCTAGGGTCCCAGCCACCTTTACCTCCTCAACCATTTCCTCCCTGTTTATAAGGATTAGATCCAAAGTAGCAGATCCCCTTGTTTTCTCCCCTACCTTTTGGAAGATAAAGTTGTCAGCAAGAGAGGATAAGAATTTGCTTGACCTGTTAGTTTTACTTGAGAGAGATTCCCAACAAATGTCTGGATAGTTGAAATCTCCCATGACCACTACGTCATATTTTTTGGAGAACTTGGTCATTTGATACATAAAGAGTTCATCCATATCTTCAGCTTGCCCAGGTGGCCTGTAGTAAATGCCTACAATGGTGTCCTTTCCGTTGTTCTCTCCTTGTATTCTTACCCAAACAGTTTCCACAGAACTCCCAGTCTCTGAAGCTTCAATCTCTGTGCAGATATAAGCTTTTCTAACATACAATGCAACACCTCCTCCTCGTTTATCAAGTCTGTTTCTTGCAAATAAGTTGTATCCTTTTAGCCTTTTATTCCAATCATGTGTATCGTCCCACCAAGTTTCAGTGATTCCAAAGACATCATATTCCTTTTCCTGCATTAGTAGTTCCAATTCTCCTTGTTTGTTGCCCATGCTTTGTGCATTTGTATAAAAACATTTTAGTTTGTGATTGGTTTCTCTTCCTCCCATATTTTTATTATTTAAATTGTTTTGTCTTTGTTCTTCCTTTCCACTTCCAGTAGCAGAGATCTCAATAGTATTTGTCAGCTGTATGGCTTTTTCTGGCCTTTTGCTTCCCTTCCCACATTGTTCTAGTTTAAAGCTCTTCTGATGAGTGTAGCAAGGCGACTTCCAAATACATGTTTTCCAGTCTTCGTAAGGTGCACCCCATCTCTAGCAAGTAGTCCATCGTATAGGTAATTCATTCCGTGATCCAGAAATCCAAATCCTTGTTGACGGCACCATCGACGTAGCCAGTTGTTCACCTGTAGAATCTTATTCCACCTCATTGTTCCATGGCCATCCACTGGGAGGATGGATGAGAAGACCACCTGCGCTCCCAATTCTTTCACTTTCTTGCCTAAGTCTTCAAAGTCACTGCAGATGGTTTCCAGGTCCTTTCTTGCGGTGTCATTTGTCCCCACATGTATTAGCAGGAATGGGTAGTGATCTGTAGGTCTGAAGAGTCTTGATATCCTGTCAGACACATCTTTAATTTTTGCTCCTGGAAGACAGCACATTTCTCTTGAGGTTATGTCTGGTCTGCAGATAGCGGCCTCTGTTCCTCTTAACAGGGAATCCCCCATGACCACCACTCTCCGTTTTTTCTTCACAACATTCTTCTTTCTCCATCCAGGAGGATTCTGAGGGCTTACAAGGTTATTCATTGCTGGCAAAGTCTTATTTTGCTGTATTTCTTCATGGTTCTCCTGCGTGAGAGCCTGGTACTGGTTCCTGAGCAGTATGGGTGCTGACTGCCTCTCGATCCTCCTGCTTCTGTGGGTCACATGCTTCCATTCCTCAGTTTCGTCAGGTGCAGTTCGAATTTCTTCTCTTTCTGAATCATGAAAAGATAATTCTGCTCTGTCTAAGAACTCTTCACCTTCCTTAATGATTTTCAAGGTAGTTAACCTCTCTTCTAGATTTCGCAACTTTTCCTCCAACAGGGACACAAGCTTGCATTTGTGGCATGTGAAGTTTGGCTTTTCCACTGGCAAGTCTGTGAACATGTAGCAGGATATGCAGCTCACCAAATGGCTCCTGGACTCTTCCATGTTCTTATTGTTAATGTTCTGAAAACAGTGAAAAAAGCTTTAAAAAAAAGCTTCAAAATGCGCGCGCCGGTAGGCGCGCGGTTTACCGATGTCCTCTTTTTTTACCGATGTCCTCTTTTCAGCTCCAACAGCCAAAATCCAGTGTTCTTTGAGCTCGCGGAGACTCTTCACTTACCCCAAAATGCAGTGGGAATATGCAAATTATCTCCTCAGGACTCCTCCCCTGGTTTACCGATGTCCTCTTTTCAGCTCCAACAGCCAAAATCCAGTGTTCTTTGAGCTCGCGGAGACTCTTCACTTACCCCAAAATGCAGTGGGAATATGCAAATTATCTCCTCAGGACTCCTCCCCTGGTTTACCGATGTCCTCTTTTCAGCTCCAACAGCCAAAATCCAGTGTTCTTTGAGCTCGCGGAGACTCTTCACTTACCCCAAAATGCAGTGGGAATATGCAAATTATCTCCTCAGGACTCCTCCCCTGGTTTACCGATGTCCTCTTTTCAGCTCCAACAGCCAAAATCCAGTGTTCTTTGAGCTCGCGGAGACTCTTCACTTACCCCAAAATGCAGTGGGAATATGCAAATTATCTCCTCAGGACTCCTCCCCTGGTTTACCGATGTCCTCTTTTCAGCTCCAACAGCCAAAATCCAGTGTTCTTTGAGCTCGCGGAGACTCTTCACTTACCCCAAAATGCAGTGGGAATATGCAAATTATCTCCTCAGGACTCCTCCCCTGGTTTACCGATGTCCTCTTTTCAGCTCCAACAGCCAAAATCCAGTGTTCTTTGAGCTCGCGGAGACTCTTCACTTACCCCAAAATGCAGTGGGAATATGCAAATTATCTCCTCAGGACTCCTCCCCTGGTTTACCGATGTCCTCTTTTCAGCTCCAACAGCCAAAATCCAGTGTTCTTTGAGCTCGCGGAGACTCTTCACTTACCCCAAAATGCAGTGGGAATATGCAAATTATCTCCTCAGGACTCCTCCCCTGGTTTACCGATGTCCTCTTTTCAGCTCCAACAGCCAAAATCCAGTGTTCTTTGAGCTCGCGGAGACTCTTCACTTACCCCAAAATGCAGTGGGAATATGCAAATTATCTCCTCAGGACTCCTCCCCTGGTTTACCGATGTCCTCTTTTCAGCTCCAACAGCCAAAATCCAGTGTTCTTTGAGCTCGCGGAGACTCTTCACTTACCCCAAAATGCAGTGGGAATATGCAAATTATCTCCTCAGGACTCCTCCCCTGGTTTACCGATGTCCTCTTTTCAGCTCCAACAGCCAAAATCCAGTGTTCTTTGAGCTCGCGGAGACTCTTCACTTACCCCAAAATGCAGTGGGAATATGCAAATTATCTCCTCAGGACTCCTCCCGTCCTGTCTCTAGCCCATCCGGTGCTATCTCTGGTCTGTCCAATCCTGTCTCTTGCCCGTCCCGTCTCTGGCCCGTCCCGTCCAGTCTTTGGCCCATCCCGTCCTGTCTCTGGCCCATCCCTTCCTGTCTCTGGCCAGTCTCGTCCCGTATCTGGCCCGCCCGGTATCTGGCCAATCCCGTCTAGTATCTGGCACGTTCCATATCTGGTCTGTCCCGTATCTGGCACTTCCTGTCCCTGGCACGGCCTGTCCCGTATCTGGCCCGTCCTGTATCTGTCCTGTCCCGTATCTGGCCCATCCTGCATCTGACCCGTCCAGTATCTGGCCCATCCCATCCCGTATCTGGCCCGTCCCGTCATGTATCTGGGCTGTCCCATATCTGGCCCATACCATCCCATATCTGACTCGTCACGTTTCTGGCCCATCCCGTCATGTATCTGGCCCGTCCCATCCTGTCTCTGGCCCGACACGTCCTGTTTATGGCCTGTCCCGTAATGTCTCTAGCACATTATGTCCTGTCTCTGGCCCATCCCGTCCTGTATCTGGTCGGTCCCGTCCTGTGTCTGGAACGTCCCGTCGTGAATCTGTCCCGTCCCGTATCTGGCCCATCCCTTCCTGTATCTGGCCCGTCCCGTATCACGTCCTATCTCTGGCCCATCCCGTGTTGAATCTGGCCCGTCCCGTCTCTGGCCCGTCCCTTCCTGTATCAGGCCCGTCCCATCCTATCTCTGGCCTGACCGGTCCTGTCCTGCCTTTGGCCAGTCCCGTCCTGCTCTGGTCCGTCCCGTCCCTGGCCCGTCCTGTATCTGAACCGTCCCGTCCTGTATCTGGTCGCCCCTTCTCTGGCCCGTCCCGTCCTTTCTCAGACACGTCCCGTTCGGTCCTGTCTCTGACCTATCCTGTATCTGGCCCATCCCGTCACATATCTGGCCTGTCCAGTCCTGTATCTGGCCCATCACATTAAAGGTAGTATTATCAAAACCTCCACAAACTTACACCTCCAGGAAATTTAACCTGGGGTGTGTCTTAAATTAAGGTGAGTTTAATAGTTAGAAAAATATGATACTTTCCATAAATTATTAGCAAAATGTTTAAATGACACCTATCAAAAAACAGCCTCCTCCATATCCCCTCAAGCTGTCCTATCCATCACCAAGATAGGTGCATTTTCTGCCATTTAGGTAGAAGTAATCTTCAAACAATTTGCTCCTAATTTAGATAAAGTACCAGGAAGGTATATCATGCAAACTCTACATGTGATGTTTGCCTATTAAATAATAGTTGTAATATTTTTTTGCAAGATTTCCATTTTCTCTACACCTGACCTACACTACTTAATTGTAACATCCCTGGCGGCGTGCTGGCATGGCTTCCCATCTCACACCATGCAAGACAGCCGACTTACCCACCAATGCAGGCTACGCACTATGTTCCTATGCTGGCTGTGTGCATGTGTCTTGGCTGCTTGTTGAGGGCGGTAGCGGCAGCACTTCCTGATTCTTAGAAGAACAGTGCACGCATTCCTAATGTGTCCCCAGTCCTGTATCTGACCCATCCCATCTCTGGCCCGTCCAGTCTCTGGTCCGTCCCGTCCTGTTTCTGGCCTGTCCTGTAATGTCTAACCCGCCCCGTCCCGTATCTGGTCTGTCCAGTCCCATATCTGACCTGTTTAGTACCGTATCTGACCATCCCGTCCCGTGTCTGGCTGTCCCTTATCTGGCCCATCTCAACCCGTATCTGGCCCACCTCGTCCCTTCCCTTGTCTGGCACATCCTGTCCCGTATCTGACCATACCAGTCCCTATCTGGCCCGTCCCGTATGTGGCCAGGCCCATTCAGTATCTGGCCCGTCCCGTATCTGGCCATTTCGTATCTGGCCCATACCATCCTGTCCATGGATCATCCCATATCTAGCCTGTCCTGTCCCATATCTGGCCCGTCCTGTACCTGGCCCATGTCGTCCTGTATCTGGCCCGTTCCCATATTTGGCCCGCACCGTACTGTATCTGGCCTGTCGCGTACTGTATCTGAGCCATCCATTCCTGTCTCTGGCCCGTCTTTTCCTGTATCTGGACCGTCCCGTCTGGTCTCTGACCCGTCCCATAATGTATAGCTTGTCCTGTCCTATTTCTGGCCCGTCCCGTCCTGTCTCTGGCTCGTCCTGTCCTGAATCTGGCACGTCCCGTACCTTCTCTGGCCCGTCCCATTCTGTCTATTTCCAGTCCCATAATGTATAGCTCGACTAGTCCTGTTTCTGGCCCGTCCCGTCCTATCTCCGGCTCGTCCAGCCTTGTATCTGACCCGTCCCATCTCCTATCTGGCCCGTCCCGCATCTGGCCTGTCTTGTCTCTTATCTGGCCTGTACCTTCCTGTATCTGGCCAGTACCTTCCCATCTCATCCTGTCTCTGGCCCGTCCCGTCCTGTCTCTGGCCTGTTCCGTCCTGTCTCTGGCCCGTCCGGTGCTATCTCTGGCCTGTCCAATCCTGTCTCTTGCCCGTCCCATCTCTGGTCCGTCCCGTCCTGTCTTTGGCCCTTCCCGTCCTGTCTCTGGCCCGTCCCGTCCTCTCTTTAGCCCATCCCGTCCTCTCTCTTGCCCGTCCCGTCCTGTCTCTGCCCCGACCGGTCCTGTCCTGCCTCTGGAAAGTCCCATCCTGTTCTGGCCCGTCCCGTCCCTGGACCGTCCTGTATCTGGACTGCCCCGTTATGTATCTGGTCGCCCCGTCTCTAGCCCGTCCCGTCCTGTCTCTGGCACACCTCGGTCCGTCCTATCTTCGGCCAGTCTCATCCTGTCTTTGGCCCGTCCCGTCCTGTCTCTGGCCCGTCCGGTCCTGCCTCTGGCCCGTCCTGTATCTGGCCCATCCCGTATCTGGCCTGTCCCGTTCTGTATCTGGCCCATCCCGTCATGTATCTGGGCTGTCCCATAGCTGGCCCATACCGTCCCATATCTGGCTCGTCACGTTTCTGGCCCATCCCGTCATGTATCTGGCCCGTCCCATCCTGTCTATGGCCCGACCCGTCCTGTCTATGGCCTGTCCCGTAATGTCTCTAGCACATTCCGTCCTGTCTCTGGCCTATCCCGTCCTGTAACTGGTCGGTCCCGTCCGGTATCTGGCCCGTCCCGTCCTGAATCTGGCCCGTCCTGTCTATGGCCCGTCCCATACTATCTCTGGCTCGTCCTGTCCTGTATCTGGCCCGTCGCGTACCGTCTCTGGCCCATCCCGTCCTCTTTATTTCCCGTCCCATAATGTATAGCTTGTCCCGTCCTGTTTCTGGCCCGTCCCATCCTATTTCTGCCTTGTCCTGTCCTATATCTGGCGCGTCCCGTCTCGTATCTGGCCCGTCCTGCATCTGGCCTGTCCTGTCCCGTATCTGGCCTGTCCCTTCCTGTATCTGGCCAGTCCCTTCCCATCTCGTCCTGTCGCTGGCCTGTCCCGTCCCGTCTCTGGCCCAACCTGTCCTGTCTCTGGCCCATCCCTTCCTGTCTCTGGCCCAGCTCTAGCCAGTCTCATCCCGTATCTGGCCCATCCCGTCCACTATCTGGCCCGTTACATATCTGGCCTGTCCCGTATCTGGCACGTCCTGTCCCTGGTCCGGCCTCTCCCGTATCTGGCCCGTCCTGTATCTGGCCTGTCCCGTATCTGGCCCGTCCCGCATCTGACCCGTCACGTATCTGGCCCGTCCCGACCCGTATCTGGTCCGTACCGTCCTGTATCTGGCCTGTCCCATCATGTATCTGTGCTGTCCCATATCTGGCCAATACCGTCCCATATCTGGCTCGTTACGTTTCTGGCCCATCCCGTCATGTATCTGGACCATCCCATCCTGTCTCTGGCCCGATCCGTCCTGTCTATGGCTCGTCCCGTAATGTCTCTAGCACATTCCGTCCTGTCTCTGGCCCATCCCATCCTGTATCTGGTCGGTCCCGTCCTGTATTTGGTCGGTCCCATCCTGTATCTGGCCCGTCCAGTCCTGAATCTTGCCCGTCCCGTATCTGACCCGTCCCTTCCTATATCTGGCTCTTCCTATCCTGTCCTGTCTCTGGCCCATCCCATCTTGAATCTGGCCCGTCCCGTATCTGGCCCGTCTCTTCCTGTATCTGGCCCGTCCCGTCCTTTCTCTGGCCTGACCGGTCCTGTTCTGCCTCTGGCCAGTCCCGTCCTGCTATGGTCCGTCCCGTCCCTGGCCCATCCTGTATCTGGACCGTCCCATCCTGTATCGGGTCGCCCCGTCTCTGGCCCGTCCCGTCCTTTCTCAGGCACGTCCCGTCCGGTCCTGTCGCTGGCCTGTACTGTATCTGGCCCATCCCGTCAGGTATCTGGCCTGTCCCGTCCTGTATCTGGGCCATCCCATTAAAGGTAGTATTATCAAATCCTCCACAAATTTACACCTCCAGGAAATTTAACCTGGGGTGTGTTTTAAATTAAGGTGAGTTCAATAGTTAGAAAAATATGATACTTTCCATAAATTATTAGCAAAATGTTTAAATGACACCTATCAAAAAACAGCCTCCTCCATATCCCCTCAAGCTGTCCTATCCATCACCAAGACAGGTGCATTTTCTGCCATTTAGGCAGAAGTAATCTTCAATTTGCTTCAAATTTAGATAAAGTACTAGGAAGGTATATCATGCAAACTCTACATGTGATGTTTGCCTATTAAATAATAATTGTAATATTTATTTGCAAAACTTCCATTTTCTCTACACCTGACCTATACTACTTAATTGTAACATCCTTGGCGGCGTGCTGGCATGGCTTCCCATCTCACACCATGCAAGACCGCTGACTTACCCACCAATGCAGGCTACGCACTATGTTCCTATGCTGGCTGTGTGCATGTGTCTTGGCTGCTTGTTGAGGGCGGCAGCGACAGTACTTCCTGATTCTTAAAGGAAAAGTGCATGCATTCCAAATGTGTCCCTAGTCCTGTATATGACCCGTCCCGTCTCTGGCCCGTCCTGTCCAGTCTCTGGCCAATCCCTGGCCCCTCCCATCCTGTCTATGGCCTGTCCTGTAATGTCTAACCCGCCCCGTCCCGTATCTGGTCCGTCCAGTCCCATATCTGACCCGTTTAGTCCCGTGTCTGATCATCCCGTCCCGTATCTGGCTATCTCATGCCGTATCTAGCCCGCCTCATCCCTTCCCGTCTCTGGAAAGTCCTGTCCCGTATCTGACCCAACCAGTCCCTATCTGGCCGGTCCCAAATGTGGCAAGGCCCATTCAGTATCTGGCCCATCCCGTATCTGTCCATCTCGTATCTGGCCCACCCCATCCTGTCCATGGCTCATCGCATATCTAGCCTGTCCAGTCCCATATCTGGCCCGTCCCGTATCTGGCCCATGTCGTCCTGTATCTGGCCCGTCCCATATTTGGCCCGTACCGTCCTGTATCTGGCCTGTCCCGTACTGTATCTGGGGCATCCCGTCCTGTCTCTGGCCCCTCTTTTCCTGTATCTGGACCGTCCCATAATGTATAGCTTGTCCCGTCCTGTTTCTGGCCCGACCCCGTCGTGTCTCTGGCTCGTCCTGTCCTGTATCTGGCACGACCCATACCGTCTCTGGCCCGTTCCATCCTGTCTATTTCTCGTCCCATAATGTATAGCTCGTCCAGTCCTGTTTCTGGCCCGTCCCGTCCTATCTCTGGCTCGTCCCGTCCTGTATCTGGCCCGTCCCATCTCGTATCTGGCCCGTCCCGCATGTGGCCTGTCCTGTCCCGTATCTGGCCTGTCCCTTCCTGTATCAGGCCAATCCCTTCCCATCTCGTCCTGTCTCTGCCCCATCCCGTCATGTCTCTGGCCAGGCCCGTCTGGTGCTGTCTCTGGCCTGTCCAATCTTGTCTCTTGCCCGACCCATCTCTGGTCCGTCCCGTCCTGTCTTTGGCCCGTCCTGTCCTGTCTCTGGCCCGTCCCGTCCTCTCTTTGGCCCGTCCTCTCTCTTGCCCGTCCTGTCCTGCCTCTGGCCAGTCCCGTCCTGGTCTGGCCCGTCCCATCCCTGGACCGTACTGTATCCTGTATCTGGTCACCCCGTCTCTAGCACATCCCGTCCTGTCTCTGGCACGCCTCAGTCCGTCCTAACTCCGGCCAGTCTCATCCTGTCTTTGGCCCGTCCTGTCCTGTCTCTGGCCCGTCTCGTCCTGTCTCTGGCGTGTCCCGTCCGGTCCTGTCTCTGGCCCGTCTTGTATTTGGTCCGGCCCGTATCTGGCCTGTCCCGTCCGGTATCTGGCCCATCCCATTAAAGGTAGTATTATCAAATCCTCCACAAATTTAAACCTCCAGGAAATTTAACCTGGGGTGTGTTTTAAATTAAGGTGAGTTCAATAGTTAGAAAAATATGATTCTTTCCATAAATTATTAGCAAAATGTTTAAATGACACCTATCAAAAAACAGCCTCCTCCATATCCCCTCAAGCTGTCCTATCCATCACCAAGATAGGTGCATTTTCTGCCATTTAGGTAGAAGTAATCTTCAAACAATTTGCTTCTAATTTAGATAAAGTACTAGGAAGGTATATCATGCAAACTCTACATGTGATGTTTGCCTATTAAACAATAGTTGTAATATTTATTTGCAAAACTTCCACTTTCTCTATGCCTGACCTACACTACTTAATTGTAACATCCCTAGCTGCGTGCTGGCATGGCTTCCCATCTCACACCATGCAAGACCGCCGACTTACTCACCAATGCAGGCTGCGCACTATTTGGCCCGTACCGTCCTGTATCTGCCCTGTCCCGTACTGTTTCTGGGCCATGCAGTCCTGTCTTTGGCCCGTCTTTTCCTGTATCTGTCCCCTTCAGTATTGTCTCTGGCCCGTCCCGTCCTTAATCTGGCCCGTCCTGTCTATGGCCGTCCCATAATGTATAGCTTGTCCCATCCTGTTTCTGGCCGGTCCCGTACTGTCTCTGGCTCGTCTTGTCCTGTATCTGGCCCGTCGCGTACCCTCTCTGGCCCGTCCCGTCCTGTCTATTTCCCGTCCCATAATGTATAGCTCGTCCCATCCTGTTTCTGGCCCGTCCCATCCTATCTCTGCCTCGTCCCGTCCTATATATGGCCCGTCCCGTCTCGTATCTGGCCCGTCCCGCATCTGGCCTGTCCTGTCCCGAATCTGGCCTGTCCCTTCCTGTATCTGGCTACTCCCTTCCCATCTTGTCCTGTCTCTGGCCTGTCCCGTCCTGTCTCTGGCCCGTCTCTGGCATGTCCAATCCTGTCTCTTGCCCGTTCCGTCTCTGGTCCATCAAGTCCAGTCTTTGGCCCGTCCCGTCATGTCTCTTGCCCATCCCTTTCTGTCTCGGGCCCAGCTCTGGCCCGTCTCATCCCGTATCTGGCCCGTTCCATATCTGGCCTGTCCCGTATCTGGCACGTCCTGTCCCTGGCCCGGCCGATCCCGTATCTGGCCCGTCCTGGATCTGGCCTGTCCCGTATCTGGCCCATCCCGCATCTGACCCGTCACGTATCTGGCCCGTCCTGTCCCGTATCTGGTCCGTACCGTCCTAAATCTGGCCCGTCCCGTCATGTATCTGGGCTGTCCCATATCTGGCCCATACCGTCCCATATCTGGCTCGTCACGTTTCTGGCCCATCCCGTCATGTATCTGGCCTGTCCCATCCTGTCTCTAGCCCGACCCATCCTGTCTCTGGCCCGACCCGTCCTGTCTATGTCCTGTCCCTTAATGTCTCTAGCACATTCTGTCCTGTCTCTGACCCATCCCTTTCGGTATCTGGCCCGTCCCATCACGTCCTATCTCTGGCCCATCCCGTCTTGAATCTGGCCCGTCCCATCCTGTCTCTGGCCTGACTGGTCCTGTCCTGCCTCTGGCCAGTCGCGTCCTGCTCTGGTCCATCCCGTCCCTGGCCCGTCCTGTATCTAGACCGTCCCGTCCTGTATCTGGTTGCCCCGTCTCTGGCCAGTCCCGTCCTTTCTCAGGCACGTCCCGTCCGGTCCTGTCTCTGGCCTGTCCTGCATCTGGCCCATCCCGTCACGTATCTGGCCTATCCCGTCCTGGATCTGGCCCATCCCATTAAAGGTAGTATTATCAAATCCTCCACAAATTTACACGTCCAGGAAATTTAACCTGGGGTGTGTCTTAAATTAAGGTGAGTTCAATAGTTAGAAAAATATGATACTTTCCATAAATTATTAGCAAAATGTTTAAATGACACCTATCAAAAAACATCCTCCTCCATATCCCCTCAAGCTGTCCTATCCATCACCAAGATAGGTGCATTTTCTGCCATTTAGGTAGAACTAATCTTCAAACAATTTGCTTCTAAGTACTAGGAAGGTAAATCATGCAAACTCTACATGTGATGTTTGCCTATTAAACAATAGTTGTAATATTTATTTGAAAAACTTCCATTTTCTCTACGCCTGACCAACACTATTTAATTTTAACATCCAAGGCAGCGTGCTGGCATGGCTTCCCATCTCACATCATGCAACACCGCCGACTTACCCACCAATGCAGGCTGCGCACTATTTGGCCCGTTCTCTCTTGTCTCTGGCCCGTCCCGTCCTGTCTATGGCCCGTCCCATAATGTATAGCTTGTCCCGTCCTGTTTCTGGCCCGTCCCGTACTGTCTCTGGCTCGTCTTGTCCTGTATCTGGCCCGTCGAGTACCGTCTATGGCCCGTCCCGTCCTGTCTATTTCCCGTCCCATAATGTATAGCTCGTCCCATCCTGTTTCTGGCCCGTCCCGTCTCGTATCTGGCCCATCCTCCATTTGGCCTGTCCTGTCCCGTATATGGCCTGTCCCTTCCTGTATCTGGCCAGTCCTTTCCCATCTCGTCCTGTCTCTGGCCTGTCCCGTCCTGTCTCTGGCCCGTCCGGTGCTATCTCTGGCCTGTCCAATCCTGTCTCTTGTCCGTCCCGTTTCTGGCCCGTCGCGTCTAGTATTTGGCCCGTCCTGTCCTGTCTCTGGCCCATCCCTTCCTGTCTCTGGCGCAGTTCTGGTCCGTCTCGTCCTGTATCTGGCCCGCCCTGTTACTGGCCCATCCCGTCCAGTATCTGGCCCGTTCCATATCTGGCCTGTCCCGTATCTGGCACGTCCTGTCCCTGTCCCGGCCTGTCCCGTATCTGGCCCGTCCTGTATCTGGCCTGTCCCGTATATGGCCCGTCCCGCATCTGACCCGTCCCGTATATGGCCCGTCCCGTCCCGTATCTAGTGCGTACCGTCCTGTATCTGGCCCGTCCCGTCATGTATGTGGGCTGTCCCATATCTGGCCCATACCGTCCCATATCTGGCTCGTCACGTTTCTGGCCCATCCCGTCATATATCTGGCCCGTCCCATCCTGTCTCTGGCCTGACCCATCCTGTGTATGGCCTATCCCATGTCTCTAGCACATTCCGTCCTGTCTCTGGCCCATCCCATCCTGTATCTGGTCGGTCCCGTCCTGAATCTAACCCGTCCCATCCTGAATCTGGCCCGTCCCGTATCTGGCCCGTCCCTTCCTGTATGTGGCCCGTCCCATCCTGTCCTGTCTCTGGCCCATCCTGTCTTGAATCTGGCCCGTCCCGTATCTGGCCCGTCCATTCCTGTATCTGGCCCGTCCCGACCTGTATCTGGTCGGTCCCATCCTGTCTCTGGCCTCGTCCGTCCTGTCTCTGGCCCGACCGGTGCTATCTCTGGTCTGTCCAATCCTGTCTCTTGCCCGTCCTGTCCTGTCTCTGGCCCGATCGGTCCTGTCCTGCCTCTGGCCAGTCCCATCCTGCTGTGGCCCGTCCCGTCCCTGGACCGTCCTGTATCTGGACCGCCCCGTCCTGTATCTGGTCGCCCTGTCTCTAGCCAGTCCCGTCCTGTCTCTGGCACGCCTCGGTCAGTCCTATCTTAGGCCAGTCTCATCTTGTCTTTGGCCCGTCCGGTCCCATCTGTCTCTGGCCCGTCCGGTCCTGTCTCTGGCCCGTCCTGTATCTGGCCCATCCCGTATCTGGCCTGTCCCGTCCTGTATCTGGCCCGTCCCGTCATTTATCTGGGCTGTCCAATAGCTGGCCCATACCATCCCATATCTGGCTCGTCACGTTTCTGGCCCATCCCGTCATGTATCTGGCCCGTCCCATCCTGTCTATGGCCCGACCCGTCCTGTCTATGGCCTGTCCCGTAATGTCTCTAGCACATTCCGTCCTGTCTATGGCCCATCCCGTCCTGTATCTGGTCGGTCCCGTCCTGTATCTGGCCCGTCCCGTCCTGAATCTGGCCCGTCCTGTCTATGGCCCGCCCCATAATGTATAGCTTGTCCCGTCCTGTTTCTGGCCAGTCCCGTACTATCTCTGGCTCGTCCTGTCCTGTACCTGGCCCGTCACGTACCGTCTCTGGCCCATCCCTTCCTGTCTACTTCCCGTCCCATAATGTATAGCTATTCCCGTCCTGTTTCTGGCCCGTCCCATCCTATCTCTGCCTTGTCCCGTCCTATATCTGGCGCGTCCCGTCTCGTATCTGGCCCGTCCCGCATCTGGCCTGTCCTGTCCCGTATCTGGCCTGTCCCTTCCTGTATCTGGCCAGTCCCTTCCCATCTCGTCCTGTCGCTGGCCTGTCCCGTCCTGTCTCTGGCCCGTTCGGTGCTATCTCTGGCCTGTTCAATCCTGTCTCTTGCCCGTCCCGTCTCTGGCCCGTCCTGTCCTGTCTCTGGCCCAGGTCTGGCCCGTCTCATCCCGTATCTGGCCCATCCCGTCCAGTATCTGGCCCGTTCCATATCTGGCACGTCCTGTCCCTGGCCCGGCCTGTCCCGTATCTGGCCCGTCCTGTATCTAGCCTGTTCCGTATCTGGCCCGTCCCGCATCTGACCCGTCCCGTATCTGGCCCGTCACGTCCCGTATCTGGTTCGTCCCTTCCTGTATCTGGCCCGTCCAATCCTGTCCTGTCTCTGGCCCATCCCGTCTTGAATCTGGCCCGTGCCGTATCTGGCCCGTCCCTTCCTGTATCTGGCCCGTTCCGTCCTTTCTCTGGCCTGACCGTTCCTGTCCTGCCTCTGGCCAGTCCCGTCCTGCTCTGGTCCGTCCCTTCCCTGGCCCGTCCTGTATCTGGACCGTCCCGTCCTGTATCTGGTCGCCCCGTCTCTGGCCCGTCCCGTCCTTTTTCAGGCACGGCCCGTCCGGTCCTATCTTTGGCCTGTCCTGTATCTGGCCCGTTCCGTCACGTATCTGGCCTGTCTTGTCCTGTATCTGGCCCATCCCACTAAAGGTAGTATTATCAAATCCTCCACAAATTTACACCTCCAGGAAATTTAACCTGGGGTGTGTTTTAAATTAAGGTGAGTTCAATAGTTAGAATAATATGATACTTTCCATAAATTATTAGCAAAAGGTTTAAATGACATCTATCAAAAAACAGCCTCCTCCATATCCCCTCAAGCTGTCCTATCCATCACCAAGATAGGTGCATTTTCTGCCATTTAGGCAGAAGTAATCTTCAATTTGCTTCTAATTTAGATAAAGTACTAGGAAGGTATATCATGCAAACTCTACATGTGATGTTTGCCTATTAAATAATAGTTGTAATATTTATTTGCAAAACTTCCATTTTCTCTACACCTGACCTACACTACTTAATTGTAACATCCCTGGCGGCAAGCTGGCATGGCTTCCCATCTCACACCATGCAAGACCGTCGACTTACCCACCAATGCAGGCTGCGCACTATGTTCCTATGCTGGCTGTGTACATGTGTCTTGGCTGCTTGTTGAGGGCGGCAGCGGCAGCACTTCCTGATTCTTAAAGGAACAGTGCACGCATTCCTAATGTGTCCCCAGTCCTGTATCAGACCCATCCCATCTCTGGCCCAACCCGTCCTGTCTCTGGCCCGTCCCAGCCTGTCCCTGGCCCCTCCCATCCTGTCTATGGCCCGTCCTGTAATGTCTAACCCGCCCCGTCCCATATCTGGTCCGTCCAGTCCCGTATCTGACCATCCCGTCCCGTATCTGGCTATCCCTTAGCTGGCCCATCTCATCACGTATCTAGCCCGCCTCATCCTTTCCCGTCTCTGGCACTTCCTGTCCCGTATCTGACCCAACCAGTCCCTATCTGGCCTGTCCCGTATGTGGCCAGGCCCATTCAGTATCTGGCCCGTCCCGTATCTGGCCATCTCGTATCTGGCCCATCCCATCCTGTCCAAGGCTCATCCCATATCTAGCCTGTCCTGTCCCATGTCTGGCCCGTCCCGTATCTGGCCCATGTCGTCCTGTATCTGACCCGTCTCATTTTTGGCCCGGACCGTCCTGTATGTGGCCTGTCCTGTACTGTATCTGGGTCATCCTGTCCTGTCTCTGGCCCGTCTTATCCTGTATCTGGACCATCCCGTCAGGTCTCTGGACGGTCCCATAATGTATAGCTTGTCCCGTCCTGTTTCTGGCCCGTCCCGTCCTGTCCTGTATCTGGCACATCCTGTACCATCTCTGGCCCGTCCCATCCTGTCTATTTCCCGTCCCATAATGTATAGCTCGTCAAGTCCTGTTTCTGGCACGCCCCGTCCTATCTCTGGCTCGTCCCGTCCTGTATCTGGCCCGTCCCATCTCGTATCTCGCCTGTCCCGTATCTGGCCTGTCCTGTCCCGTATCTGGCCTGTCCCTTCCCATCTCGTCCTGTCTCTGGCCCGTCCCGTCCTGTCTCTGGCCTGTCCCGTCATGTCTCTGGCCCGTCCGGTGCTATCTGTGGCCTGTCCAATCCTGTCTCTTGCCCATCCCATCTTTTGTACATCCAGTCCTCTCTTTGGCCCGTCCCGTCCTCTCTCTTGCCCGTCCCATCCTGTCTCTGGCCCGATCGGTGCTGTCCTGCCTCTGACCAGTCCCGTCCTGCTCTGGCACGTCCCGTCCCGGGACTGTCCTGTATCTGGACCGTCCCGTCCTGTATCTGTCGCCCCATCTCTAGTCCGTCCCGTCCTGTCTCTGGTACGCCTCGGTCCGTCCTATCTCCGGCCAGTCTCATCCTGTCTTTGGCCTGTCCCGTCCTGTCTCTGGCCCGTCTCGTCCTGTCTCTGGCCCATCCTGTATCTGGCCCATTCCGTATCTGGCCTGTCCCGTCCTGTATCTGGCCCATCCCATTAAAGGTAGTATTATCAAATCCTCCACAAATTTACACATGAAGGAACTTTAACCTGGGGTGTGTTTTAAATTAAGGTGAGTTCAATAGTTAGAAAAATATGATACTTTCCATAAATTATTAGCAAAATGTTTAAATGACACCTATCAAAAAAACAGCCTCCTCCATATCCCCTCAAGCTGTCCTATCCATCACCAAGATAGGTGCATTTTCTGCCATTTAGGTAGAAGTAATCTTCAAACAATTTGCTTCTAATTTAGATAAAATACTAGGAAGGTATATCATGCAAACTCTACATGTGACGTTTGCCTATTAAACAATAGTTGTAATATTTATTTGCAAAACTTCCATTTTCTCTACACCTGACCTACACTACTTAATTGTAACATCCATGGCGGCGTGCTGGCATGGCTTCCCATCTCACACCATGCAAGACCGCCGACTTACCCACCAATGCAGGCTGCACACTATGTTCCTATGCGGGCTGTGTGCATGTGTCTTGGCTGCTTGTTGAGGGAGGCAGCGGCAGCACTTCCTGATTCTTAAAGGAACAGTGCACGCATTCCTTTTGTATCCTCAGTCCTGTATCTGACCCGTCCCGTGTCTGGCCTGTCCGGTCCTGTCTCTGGTCCGTCCCAGCCTGTCCCTGGCCCCTCCCATCCTGTCTATGACCCGTTCTGTAATGTCTAACCCGCCCCGTCCCGTATCTGGTCCGTCCAGTCGCATATCTGACCCGTTTAGTCCCGTATCTGACCATCCCGTCCCGTATCTGGCTTTCCCTTATCTGGCTCATCACATCCTGTATCTGGCCCGTCTCGTCCCTTCCCATCTCTGGCACGTCCTGTCCCGTATCTGACCCAATCAATCCCTATCTGGCCAGTCCCGTATGTGGCCAGGCCCATTCAGTATCTGGTCCGTCCCGTATCTGGCCCATCCCATCCTGTCCATGGCTCATCCCATATCTAGCCTCTCCTGTCCCATATCTGGCCCATGTCGTCCTGTATCTGGCCCGTCCCAAATTTGGCCCGTACCGTCCTGTATCTGGCCTGTCCCGTAGTGTATCTGAGCCATCCTGTCCTGTCTCTGGCCCGCCTTTTCCTGTATCTGGACCATCCCGTCCGGTCTCTGTTTCGTCCCATAATGTATAGCTTGGCCCGTCCTGTTTCTGGCCCATCCCATCCTGTCTCTGGCTCATCCTGTCCTGTATCTGGCACATCCCGTACCGTCTCTGGCCGTTCCCATCTTGTCTATTTCCCGTCCCATAATGTTTAGCTTGTCCAGTCCTGTTTCTGGCCCGTCCCGTCCTATCTCCGGCTCGTCCCATCTTGTATCTGGCCCGTCCCATCTCGTATCTGGCCCGTCCCGCATCTGGCCTGTCTTGTCCCTTATCTGGCCTGTCCCTTCCTGTATCTGGCCAGTACCTTCCCATCTCATTCTGTCTCTGGCCCGTCCCATCCTGTCTCTGGCCTCGTCCGTCCTGTCTCTGGCCCGATCGGTCCTGTCCTGCCTCTGGCCAGTCCCATCCTGCTCTGGCCCGTCCCATCCCTGGACCGTCCTGTATCTGGACCGCCACGTCCTGTATCTGATCGCCCCGTCTCTAGCCCGTCCCGTCCTGTCTCTGGCACGCCTCGGTCCGTCCTATCTTCGGCCAGTCTCATCTTGTCTTTGGCCCGTCCGGTCCCGTCTGTCTCCAGCCCGTCCGGTCCTGTCTCTGGCCCGTCCTGTATCTGGCCCATCCCGTATCTGGCCTGTCCCGTCCTGTATCTGGCCCGTCCCGTCATTTATATGGGCTGTCCAATAGCTGGCCCATACCATCCCATATCTGGTTCGTCACGTTTCTGGCCCATCCCGTCATGTATCTGGCCCGTCCCATCCTGTCTATGGCCCGACCCGTCCTGTCTATGGCCTGTCCCGTAATGTCTCTAGCACATTCCGTCCTGTCTATGGCCCATCCCGTCCTGTATCTGGTCGGTCCCGTCGTGTATCTGGCCCGTCCCGTCCTGAATCTGGCCCGTCCTGTCTATGGCCCGTCCCATAATGTATAGCTTGTCCCGTCCTGTTTCTGGCCAGTCCCGTACTATCTCTGGCTCGTCCTGTCCTGTATCTGGCCCGTCGCGTACCGTCTCTGGCCCATCCCGTCCTGTCTACTTCCCGTCCCATAATGTTTAGTTCGTCCCGTCTAGTTTCTGGCCCGTCCCATCCTATCTCTGCCTTGTCCCGTCCTATATTTGCGCGTCCCGTCTCGTATCTGGCCCGTCCCGCATCTGGCCTGTCCTGTCCCGTATCTGGCCTGTACCTTCCTGTATCTGGCCAGTCCCTTCCCATCTCGTCCTGTCGCTGGCCTGTCCCGTCCTGTCTCTGGCCCGTTCGGTGTCCTGTCCCTTGCCCGTCCCATCTCTGGCCCGTCCTGTCCTGTCTCTGGCCCATCCCTTCCTGTCTCTGGCCCAGGTCTGGCCCGTCTCATCCCGTATCTGGCCCATCCCGTCCAGTATCTGGCCCGTTCCATATCTGGCCTGTCCCATATCTGGCACGTCCTGTCCCTGGCCCGGCCTGTCCCGTATCTGGCCCGACCTGTATCTGGCCTGTCCCGTATCTGGCCCGTCCCGCATCTGACCCGTCCCGTATCTGGCCCGTCACGTCCCGTATCTGGTTAGTCCCTTCCTGTATCTGGCCCGTCCTATCCTGTCCTGTCTCTGGCCCATCCCGTCTTGAATCTGGCCCGTGCCGTATCTGGCCCGTCCCTTCCTGTATCTGGCCCGTCCCGTCCTTTCTCTGGCCTGACCGGTCCTGTCCTGCCTCTGGCCAGTCCCGTCCTGCTCTGGTCCGTCCCTTCCCTGGCCCGTCCTGTATCTGGACCGTCCCGTCCTGTATCTGGTCGCCCCGTCTCTGGCCCGTCCCGTCCTTTTTCAGGCACAGCCCGTCCGGTCCTATCTTTGGCCTGTCCTGTATCTGGCCTATTCCGTGACGTATCTGGCCTGTCTCATCCTGTATCTGGCCCATCCCACTAAAGGTAGTATTATCAAATCCTCCACAAATTTACACCTACAGGAAATTTAACCTGGGGTGTGTTTTAAATTAAGGTGAGTTCAATAGTTAGAATAATATGATACTTTCCATAAATTATTAGCAAAATGTTTAAATGACATCTATCAAAAAACAGCCTCCTCCATATCCCCTCAAGCTGTCCTATCCATCACCAAGATAGGTGCATTTTCTGCCATTTAGGCAGAAGTAATCTTCAATTTGCTTCTAATTTGGATAAAGTACCAGGAAGGTATATCATGTAAACTCTACATGTGATGTTTGCCTATTAAATAATATTTGTAATATTTATTAGCAAAACTTCCATTTTCTCTACACCTGACCTACACTACTTAATTGTAACATCCCTGGCGGCGTGCTGGCATGGCTTCCCATCTCACACCATGCAAGACAGCCGACTTACCCACCAATGCAGGCTACGCACTATGTTCCTATGCTGGCTGTGTGCATGTGTCTTGGCTGCTTGTTGAGGGTGGCAGCAGCAGCACTTCCTGATTCTTAAAGGAACAGTGCACGCATTCCTAATCTGTCCCCAGTCCTGTATCTGACCCGTCCCATCTCTGGCCCGTCCCGTCTCTGGCCCGTCCCGTCCTGTAATGTCTAACCCGCCCCGTCACGTATCTGGTCCATCCTTTCCCATATCTGACCCGTTTAGTCCCGTATCTGACCATCCCGTCCTGTATCTGGCTGTCCCTTATCTGGCCCATCTCATCCCGTATCTGGCCCGCCTCGTCCCTTCCCGTCTCTGGCACGTCCTGTCCCGTATCTGACCCAACAAGTCCCTATCTGATCCGTCCCGTATGTGGCCAGGCCCATTCAGTATCTGGCCCGTTCCGTATCTGGCCATCTCGTATCTGGCCCATCCCATCCTGTCCATGGCTCATCCCATATCTAGCCTGTCCTGTCCCATATCTGGCCCATCCCGTATCTGACCTATGTCATCCTGTATCTGGCCCGTCCCATATTTGGCCCGCACTGTATCTGGGCCATTCCGTCCTGTCTCTTGCCCGTCTTTTCCTGTATCTGGACTGTCCAGTCCGGTCTCTGGCCCGTCCCATAATGTATAGCTTGTCCCGTCCTGTTTCTGGCCCGTCCCGTCCTGTCACTGGCTCGTCCTGTCCTGTATCTGGCACGTCCCGTACTGTCTCTGGCCCATCCCATCCTGTCTATTTCCCGTCCCATAATGTATAGCTCGTCCCGTCCTGTATCTGGCCCGTTCCATCTCGTATCTAGCCCGTCCTGCATCTGGCCTGTCCTGTCCCGTATCTGGCCTGTCCCTTCCTGTCTCTGGCCCGTCCCATCCTGTCTCTGGCCTGTCCCGTCCTGTCTCTGGCCCGTCCGGTGCTATCTCTGGCCTGTCCAATCCTGTCTCTTGCCCGTCCCATCTCTGGTCCGTCCCGTCCTGTCTTTGGCCCATCCGGTCCTGTCTCTGGCCCGTCCCGTACTCTATTTGGCCGGTCCCGTCCTCTCTCTTGCCCGTCCCGTCCTGTCTCTGGCCCAACCAGTCCTGTGCTGCCTCTGGCCAGTCCCGTCCTGCTCTGGCACATCCCGTTCCTGGACTGTCCAGTATCTGGACCGTCCCATCCTGTATCTGGTCGCCCCGTCTCTAGCCAGTCCCGTCCTGTCTCTGGCACGCCTCGGTCCGTCCTATCTACGGCCAGTCTCATCCTGTCTATGGCCCGTCCCGTCCTGTCTCTGGCCCGTCTCGTCCTGTCTCTGGCGTGTCCCGTCCGGTCCTGTCTCTGGCCCGTATTGTATTTGGTCCGTCCCGTATCTGGCCTGTCCCGTCCTGTATCTGGCCGATCCCATTAAAGGTAGTATTATCAAATCCTCCACAAATTTAAACCTCCAGGAAATTTAATCTGGGGTGTGTTTTAAATTAAGGTGAGTTCAATAGTTAGAAAAATATGATACTTTCCATAAATTATTAGCAAAATGTTTAAATGACACCTATCAAAAAACAGCCTCCTCCATATCCCCTCAAGCTGTCCTATCCATCACCAAGACAGGTGCATTTTCTGCCATTTAGGTAGAAGTAATCTTCAAACAATTTGCTTCTAATTTAGATAAAGTACTAGGAAGGTATATCATGCAAACTCTACATGTGACGTTTGCCTATTAAACAATAGTTGTAATATTTATTTGCAAAACTTCCATTTTCTCTATGCTTGACCTACACTACTTCATTTTTTAGTACGTAGTGGAACATAATGACATGGCCTTCACCTATAGCATCCGTATAGCTCCTGAACTGGGCGCAATCAATCGGGCCTCAAGTATTTAAATTAATCTCAATATGTCTTCTAGAAAGACAGTCAGGCTTATAAAGTTTACTAGAAGAATATTAACATAATAGGCAAGAGTGTGACAACTTATCAATGCTAAAGGCACCTCAAAAGAACACAGCATGGTATACAGTGGTTGTGTGTATGTCTGTTTTTATGTGCGTTTGTGTATATACATATATATATATATGTGTGTGTGTGAGTGTACATAGTGGAGCTGTATGTGTATATATGAGACATGTGTGTATATAGGAAAGCTATGTATGTGAATGTAGGAGAATTGTGTGTTTGTATGTAGCTGAGCTGTGTGCATGCTGCAGAGGTGTGTGTACGTATATAGCAGAGATGTGTGTATATAAGACAGCTGTGTGTAACTGAGCTGTGTGTATATATGCAGCAGAGCTGTGTGCATGCATAGCAGAGCTCAATGTGCATGTACTGTGCATTCAGCAGTGATGTGATTATGTGTTTGCTGCATAGAATACATATAAATTGCCTGCTGCAAAAGTATACGAGTATAATACACATGCCGCAGAGAAACACTAACATTAGATCTCTATCCACTCTATTCTACCTTACAGCATTAAAGGTAGTATTATCAAATCCTCCACAAATTTACACATAAAGGAGCTTTAACCTGGGGTGTGTTTTAAATTAAGGTGAGTTCAATAGTTAGAAAACTATGATACTTTCCATAAATTATTAGCAAAATGTTTAAATGACACCTATCAAAAAACAGCCTCCTCCATATCCCCTCAAGCTGTCCTATCCATCACCAAGATAGGTGCATTTTCTGCCATTTAGGTAGAAGTAATCTTCAAACAATTTGCTTCTGATTTAGATACAGGAGACAGGAAGAGACGGGCCAGAGACAGGACGGGACAGGCCAAAGACAGGATGAGACTGGCCGGAGATAAGACGGACCAAGGCGTGCCAGAGACAGGAAGGGATGGGCTAGAGACAGGGCGACCAGATACAGGATGGGACGGTCCAGATACAGGACGGTCCAGAGACGGGACGGGCCACAGCAGGACGGAAATGGCCAGAGGCAGGACAGGACCGGTCTGTCCAGAGACAGGACGGGACGGGCAAGAGACAGGATGGGACGGGTCAAAGAGAGGACGGGACAGGTCAGAGACAGGATGGGACAGCCAAAGACAGGACGGGACGGACTAGAGATGGGACAGGCAAGAGACAGGATTGGACAGGCCAGAGATAGCACCAGACGGGCCAGAGACAGGACGGGACACGCCAGAGACAGGACGAGATGGGAAGAGACTGGCCAGATACGGGACAGGACAGGCCAGATGCGGGACGGGCCAGATATAGGACGGGACGAGGCAGAGATAGGATGGGCCTGTCCAGTCCTGTATCTGGCCCATCCCTTCCTGTCTCTGGCCCAGCTCGGGCCCGTCTCGTCCCGTATCTGACCCGCCCTGTATCTGGCCCATCCCGTCCAGTATCTGGCCCGTTCCATATCTGGCCTTTCCCGTATCTGGCATGTCCTGTCCCTGGCCCAGCTTGTCCCGTATCTGGCCCGTCCTGTATCTGGCCCATCCCGTCACGTATCTGGCCTGTCCCGTCCTGTATCTGGCCCATCCCATTAAAGGTAGCATTATCAATTCCTCCACAAATTTACACCTCCAGGATTTTTAACCTGGGGTGTGTTTTAAATTAAGGTGAGTTCAATAGTTAGAAAACTATGATACTTTCCATAAATTATTAGCAAAATGTTTAAATTACACCAATCAAAAAACAGCCTCCTCCATATCCCCTCAAGCTGTCCTATCCATCACCAAGATAGGTGCATTTTCTGCCATTTAGGTAGAAGTAATCTTCAAACAATTTGTTCTAATTTACATAAAGTACCATGAAGGTATATCATGCAAACTCTACATGTGATGTTTGCCTATTAAATAATAGTTGTAATATTTATTGGCAAAACTTACATTTTCTCTACGCCTGACCTACACTGCTTAATTGTAACATCCCTGGCCAGTCAAATCCTGTCTATTTCCCGTCCCATAATGTATAGCTCGTCCAGTCCTGTTTCTGGCCCGTCCCGTCTTATCTCTGGCTCGTCCCGTCCTGTATCTGGCCCGTCCCATCTCGTTTCTGGCACGGCCCGCATCTGGCCTGTCCTTTCCCGTATCTGGCCTGTCCCTTCCTGTATCTGGCCTTTCCCTTCCCATCTCGTCCTGTCTCTGGCCCGTCCGGTCCTTTCTCTGGCCTGTCCCGTCCTGTCTCTGGCCCATCCGGTGCTATCTCTGGCCTGTCCAATCCTGTCTCTTGCCCGTCCCATCTCTGGTCCGTCCCATCCTGTCTTTGGCCCTTCCTGTCCAGTCTCTGGCCCGTCCCGTCCTCTCTTTGGCCCGTCACGCCCTCTCTCTTGCCCGTCCCGTCCTGTCTCTGGCCCGACCGGTCCTGTCCTGCCTCTGGCCAGTCCCATCCTGCTCTGGCCAGTCCCGTCCCTGGACCGTCCTGTATCTGGACTGTCCTGTATCTGGTCGCCCCGGCTCTAGCCCGTCCCATGCTGTCTCTGGCACGCCTCGGTCTGTCCTGTCTCCGGCCAGTCTCATCCTGTCTTTGGCCCGTCCCGTCCTGTTTCTGGCCCGTCTCGTCCTGTCTCCGGCGTCTCCCGTCCGGTCCTGTCTCTGGCCCGTCCTGTATCTGGCCCATCCCCTATCTGGCCTGTCCCTTCCTGTATCTGGCCCATCCCATTAAAGGTAGTATTGTCAAATCCTCCACAAATTTAAACCTCCAGGAAATTTAACCTGGAGTGTGTTTTAAATTAAGGTGAGTTCAATAGTTAGAAAAATATGATACTTTCCATAAATTATTAGCAAAATGTTTAAATGACATCTATCAAAAAACAGCCTCCTCCATATCCCCTCAAGCTGTCCTATCCAACACCAAGATAGGTGCATTTTCTGCTATTTAGGTAGAAGAAATCTTCAAACAATTTGCTTCTAATTTAGATAAAGTACCAGGAAGGAATATCATACAAACTCTACATGTGATGTTTGCCTATTAAACAATAGTTGTAATATTTATTTGCAAAACTTCCATTTTCTCTACACCTGACCTATACTACTTAATTGTAACATCCATGGCGGCGTGCTGGCATGGCTTCCCATCTCACATCATGCAACACCGCCGACTTACCCACCAATGCAGGCTGTGCACTATTTGGCCCGTACCTTTCTGTATCTGGCCTGTCCCATACTGTATCTGGGCCATTCCGTCCTGTCTTTGGCCCGTCTTTTCCTGTATCTGTCCCGTTCCGTCTTGTCTCTGGCCCGTCTTGTCATGTCTATGGCCCGTCCCATAATGTCCTGTTTCTGGCTCGTCCAGTACTGTCTCTGGCTCGTCCTGTCCTGTATCTGGCCCGTCGCGTACCGTCTCTGGCCCGTCCCGTCCTCTGTATTCCCCGTCCCATTTCTGGCCCATCCCATCCTATCTCTGCCTCGTCCCGTCCTATATCTGGCACGTCCCGTCTCGTATCTGGCCCGTCCCGCATCTGGCCTGTCCTGTCCCGTATCTGGCCTGTCCCTTCCTGTATCTGGCCAGTCCCTTCCCATCTCGTCCTGTCGCTGGCCTGTCCCGTCCTGTCTCTGGCCCGTCCGGTGCCATCTCTGGCCTGTCAAATCCTGTCTCTTGCCCGTCCCGTCTCTGGCCCGTGCCGTCCAGTCTTCGGCCCGCCCCGTCCTGTCTCTGGCCCATCCCTTCCTGTCTCTGGCCCAGCTCTGGTCTGTCTCATCCCGTATCTGGCCCATCCCGTCCAGTATCTGGCCCGCTCCGTATCTGGCCTGTCCCGTGTCTGGCACGTCCTATTTCTGGCCCGTCCCGTCCTATCTCTGGCTCGTCCCGTCCTGTATTTGGCCCGTTCCATCTTGTATCTGGCCCGTCCCGCATCTGGCCTGTCCTGTCCCGTATCTGGCCTGTCCATTCCTGTATCTGGCCAGTCCCTTCCCATCTCGTCCTGTCTCTGGCCCGTCCCATTCTGTCTCTGGCCTGTCCCGACCTGTCTCTTGCCCGTCCTATCTCTGGTCCGTCCCGTCCTATCTTTGGCCCATCACGTCCTGTCTCTGGCCCGTCCCGTCCTCTCTTTGACCCGTCCTGTCCTCTCTCTTGCCCGTCCCCTCCTGTCTCTGGCCCGACCGGTCCTGTCCTGCCTCTGACCAGTCCCGTCCTGCTCTGGCCCGTCCCGTCCCTGGACTGTCCTGTATCTGGACCGTCCCATCTTGTATCTGTCGCCCCGTCTCTAGCCCGTCCCGTCCTGTCTCTGGCACGCCTCGGTCAGTACTATCTCCGGCCAGTCTCATCCTGTCTTTGTCCCGTCCCGTCCTGTCTCTGGCCCGTCTCGTCATGTCTCTGGCGTGTCCCGTCCGGTCCTGTCTCTGGCCCGTCCAGTATCTGTCCCATTTCGTATCTGGCTTGTCCCGTCCTGTATTTGGCCCATCCCATTAAAGGTAGTATTATCAAATCCTCCACAAATTTACACATAAAGGAACTTTAACCTGGGGTGTGTTTTAAATTAAGGTGAGTTCAATAGTTAGAAAAATATGATACTTTCCATAAATTATTAGCAAAATGTTTAAATGACACCTATCAAAAAAACAGCCTCCTCCATATCCCCTCAAGCTGTCCTATCCATCACCAAGATAGGTGCATTTTCTGCCATTTAGGTAGAAGTAATCTTCAAACAATTTGCTTCTAATTTAGATAAAGTACCAGGAAAGTATATCATGCAAACTCTACATGTGATGTTTGCCTATTAAATAATAGTTGTAATATTTATTTGCAAAACTTTCATTTTCTCTACACCTGACCTACACTACTTAATTGTAACATCCCTGGTGGCGTGCTGGCATGGCTTTCCATCTCACACCATGCAAGACAGCCGACTTACCCACCAATGCAGGCTGCGCACTATGTTCCTATGCTGGCTGAGTGCATGTGTCTTGGCTGCTTGTTGAGGGCGGCAGCGGCAGTACTTCCTGATTATAAAAAGAACAGTGCACGCATTCCTAATGTGTCCCCAGTCCTGTATCTGACCCGTCCCATCTCTGGCCCGTCCCGTCTCTGGCCCCTCCCATCCTGTCTATGGCCCGTCCTGTAATGTATAACCCGCCCCGTCCCGTATCTGCTCTGTCCAGTCCCATATCTGACCTGTTTAGTCCTGTATCTGACCATACCGTCCCGTATCTGGCTGTCCCTTATCTGGCCCATCTCATCCCGTATCTGGCCCACCTCGTCCCTTCCCTTCTCTGGCACATCCTGTCCCGTATCTGACCATACCAGTCCCTATGTGGCCCGTCCCGTATGTGGTCAGGCCCATTCAGTATCTGGCCCGTCCCATATCTGGCCATCTCGTATCTGGCCCATCCCATCCTGTCCATGGCTCATCCCATATCTAGCCTGTTCTGTCCCATATCTGGCCCGTCTCGTATCTGGCCCATGTCGTCCTGTATCTGGCCCGTCCCATATTTGGCCCGTACCGTACTGTATCTCGCCTGTTCCGTACTGTATCAGGGCCATCTTGTCCTGTCTCTGGCCTGTCTTTTCCTGTATCTGGACCGTCCCGCCCGGTCTCTGTCCCGCCCCATAATGTATAGCTTGTCCCGTCCTGTTTCTGGCCCGTCCCGTCCTGTCTCTGGCTCGTCCTGTCCTGTATCTGGCACGTCCCGTACCGTCTCTGGCCCGTCCCATCCTGTCTATTTCCCGTCCCATAATGTATAGCTCGTCCAGTCCTGTTTCTGGCCCGTCCCGTCCTATCTCCGGCTCGTCCCGTCTGGTATGTGGCCCGACCCATCTCGTATCTGGCCCGTCCTGCATCTGGCCTGTTTTCTCCCTTATCTGGCCTGTCCCTTCCTGTATCTGGCCAGTACCTTCCCATCTCATCCTGTCTCTGGCCCATCCCGTCCTGTCTCTGGCCTGGTCCGTCCTGTCTCTGGCCCGTCCGGTGCTATCTCTGGCCTGTCCAATCCTGTCTCTTGCCCGTCCCATCTCTGGTCCATCCCGTCCTGTCTTTGGCCCTTCCCGTCCTGTCTCTGGTCCGTCAAGTCCTCTCTTTGGCCCGTCCCGTCCTCTCTCTTGCCCGTCACGTCCTGTCTCTGGCCCGACCGGTCCTGTCCTGGCTCTGGCCAGTCCCATCCGGCTCTGGCCCGTCCCGTCCCTGGACCGTCCTGTATCTGGACCGCCACGTCCTGTATCTGGTCGCCCCGTCTTTAGCCCATCCCGTCCTGTCTCTGGCATGCCTCGGTCCGTCCTATCTTCGGCCAGCCTCATCCTGTCTTTGGCCCGTCCCGTCCAGTCTCTGTCCCGTCAGGTTCTGTCTTAGGCCCGTCCTGTATCTGGCCTGTCCCGTCCTGTATCTGGCCCGTCCCGTCATGTATCTGGGCTGTCCCATAGCTGGCCCATACCATCCCATATCTGGCTCGTCACGTTTCTGGCCCATCCCGTCATGTATCTGGCCCGTCCCATCCTTTATATGGCCCGACCCGTCCTGTCTATGGCCTGTCCCATAATGTCTCTAGCACATTCCGTCCTGTCTCTGGCCCATCCCGTCCTGTATCTGGTCGGTCCCGTCCTGTATCTGGCCCGTCCCGTCCTGAATCTGGCCTGTCCTGTCTATGGCCCGTCCCATAATGTATAGCTTTTCCCGTCCTGTTTCTAGCCAGTCCCGTACTATCTCTGGCTCGTCCTGTCCTGTATCTGGCCCGTCGCGTACCGTCTCTGGCCCGTCCCGTCCTGTCTATTTCCCGTCCCATAATGTATAGCTCGTCCCGTCCTGTTTCTGGCCCGTGCCATCCTATCTCTGCCTTGTCCCGTCCTATTTCTCGCGCGTCCCCTCTCGTATCTGGCCCGTCCCGCATCTGGCCTGTCCTGTCCCGTATCTGGCCTGTCCCTTCCTGTATCTGGCCAGTCCCTTCCCATCTAGTCCTGTCCATGGCCTGTCCCGTCCTGTCTCTGGCCCGTCCGGTGCTATCTCTGGTCTGTCCAATCCTGTCTCTTGCCCGTCCCATCTCTGGCCCGTCCTGTCCTGTCTCTGGCCCATCCCTTCCTTTCTCTGGCCCAGCTCTGGCCTGTCTCATCCCGTATCTGGCCCATCCCGTCCAGTATCTGGCCCGTTCCATATCTGGCCTGTCCCGTATCTGGCACGTCCTGTCCCTGGCCCGGCCTGTCCCGTATCTGGCCAGTCCTGTATCTGGCCTGTCCCGTATCTGGCCCATCCCGCATCTGACCCGTCCCATATCTGGCCCGTCCCGTCCCGTATCTGGTCCGTACCGTCCTGTATATGGCCCGTCCCGTCATGTATCTGGGCTGTCCCATATCTGGCCCATCCCGCATCTGGCCTGTCCTGTCCCGTATCTGGCCTGTCCCTTCCTGTATCTGGCCAGTCCCTTTCCATCTCGTCCTGTCTCTGGCCTGTCTCGTCCTGTCTCTCCCGTCCCGTCTCTGGCCCGTCCCGTCCAGTCTTTGGCCCGTCCCGTATGGACTCCGGCCCGTGCTTTCCTGTTTCTGGCCCAGGTCTGGCCCGTCTCATCCCGAATCTGGCCCGCCCTGTATCTGGCCCATCCCGTCCAGTATCTGGCCCGTTCCATATCTGGCCTGTCCCGTATTTGGCATGTCCTGTCCCTGGGCCGGCCTGTCCCGTATCTGGCCCGTCCTGTATCTGGACTGTCCCGTATCTGGCCCGTCCCGCATATGAATCGTCCCGTATCTGGCCCGTCACATATCTGGTCTGTACCATCCTGTATCTGGCCAGTCCCGTCATGTATCTGGTCTGTCCCATTTCTAGCCCATACCGTCCCATATCTGCCTTGTCACGTTTCTGACAAATTCAGTCATGTATCTGGCCCGTCCCATCCTGTCTCTGGCCCGACCCGTCCTGTCTATGGCCTGTCCCGTAATGTCTCTAGCACATTCCGTCCTGTCTCTGGCCGATCCCGTCCTGTAACTATTCGGTCCCGTCCTGTATCTGGTCCGTGCCGTCCTGAATCTGGCCCGTGCTGTATCTGGCCCATCCCTTCCTGTATGTGGCCCGTCCCATCACGTCCTATCTCTGGCCCATCCCATCCTGAATCTGGCCCGCCCCTTATTTGGCCCGTACCTTCCTGTATCGGGCCCGTCTTGTCCTGTCTCTGGCCTGACCGGTCCTGTCCTGCCTCTGGCCTCTCCCGTCCTGTATCTGGCCCAACCCATTAAAGGTAGTATTATCAAATCCTCCACAAATTTACACCTCCAGGAAATTTAACCTGGGGTGTGTTTTAAATTAAGGTGAGTTTAATAGTTAGAAAAATATGATACTTTCCATAAATTATTAGCAAAATGTTTAAATGACACCTATCAAAAAACAGCCTCCTCCATATCCCCTCAAGCTGTCCTATCCATCACCAAGATAGGTGCATTTTCTGCCATTTAGGTAGAAGTAATCTTCAAACAATTTGCTGCTAATTTAGATAAAGTACTAGGAAGGTATATCATGCAAACTCTACATGTGATGTTTGCCTATTAAACAATAGTTGTAATATTTATTTGAAAAACTTCCATTTTCTCTACACCTGACCTACACTACTTAATTGTAACATCCCTGGCGGCGTGCTGGCATGGCTTCCCATCTCACACCATGCAAGACCGCCGACTTACCCACCAATGCAGGCTGCGCACTATGTTCCTATGCTGGCTGTGTGCATTCCTAATGTGTCCCCAGTCCTGTATCTGACCCGTCCCGTCTCTGGCCCGTCCCAGCCTGTCCCTGGCCCCTCCCATCCTGTCTATGGCCCGTCCTCTAATGTCTAACCCGCCCCTTCCTGTATCTGGTCCGTCCAGTCCATATCTGACCCGTTTAGTCCCGTTTCTGACCATCCTGTCCCGTATCGGGCTTTCCCTTATCTGGCCCATTTCATCCCGTATCTGGCCCGCCTCGTCCCTTCCCGTCTCTAGCACGTCCTGTCCTGTATCTGACCCAACCAGTCCCTATCTGGCCCGTCACGTATATGGCCAGGCCCATTCAGTATCTGGACCGTCCCGTATCTGGCCATCTCGTATCTGTCCCATCCCATCCTGTCCATGGCTCATCCCATATCTAGCCTGTCCTGTCCTATATCTGGCCCGTCCCGTATCTGGCCCATGTCGTCCTGTATCTGGCCCGTCCCATATTTGGCCCATACCGTCCTGTGTCTGGCCTGTCCCTTCCTGTGTCTGGGCCATCCAGTCCTGTCTCTAGCACATCTTTTCCTGTATCTGGACCGTACCGTCCGGTCTCTGGCCCGTCCCATAATGTATAGCTTGTCCCGTCCTGTTTCTGGCCTGTCCCGTCCTGTCTCTTGCTCGTCCTGTCCTGTATCTGGCACGTCCTGTCCTGTATCTGGCACGTCCTGTACCGTCTCTGGCCCGTCCCATCCTGTCTATTTCCCATCCCATAATGTATAGCTCGTCCAGTACTCTTTCTGACCCGTCCAGTCCTATCTCTGGCTCATCCTGTCCTGTATCTGGCCCGTCCAATCTCATATCTGGCCTGTCCTGTCCCGTATCTGGCCTGTCCTTTCCTGTATCTGGCCAGTGCCTTCCCATCTCGTCCTGTCTCTGGCCCGTCACGTCGTGTCTCTGGCCCGTCCGGTGCTATCTCTGGCCTGTCCAATCCTGTCTCTTGCCCGTCCCATCTCTGGTCCGCCCCGTCCTGTCTTTGGCCCGTCCCATCTCTGGCCCGTCCCGTCCTCTCCTTGGCCCGTCCCGTCCTCTCTCTTGCCCGTCCTGTCCAGTCTCTGGCCAAACCGGTCTTGTCCTGCCTCTAGCCAGTCCCGTCCTGCTCTGGCCCGTCCCTGGACCGTCCTGTATCTGGACCGTCCCATCCAGTATCTATTCGCCCCGTCTCTAGCCCGTCCTGTCCTGTCTCTGGCACGCCTCGGTCCGTCCTAACTCCGGCCACTCTCATCCTGTCTTTGGCCCGTCCCGTCCTGTCTCTGGCCCGTCTCGTCCTGTCTCTGGTGCGTCCCGCCCGGTCCTGTCTCTGGCCCGTCCTGTATCTGGCCTGTCCCGTATCTGGCCCGTCCCGCATCTGACCCGTTCCGTATCTGGCCCGTCCCTGGTCCGTACCGTCCTGTATTTGGCCCATCCCATCATGTATCTGGCCTGTCCCATATATGGCCCATACCGTCCCATATCTGGCTCATCACGTTTCTGGCCCATCCCGTCATGTATCTGGCACGTTCCATCCTGTCTCTGGCCCGACCTGTCCTGTCTATGGCCTATCCCATAATGTCTCTAGCACATTCCGTCCTGTCTCTGGCCCATCCCGTCCTGTATCTGGTCGGTCCAGTCCTGTATCTGGCCCGTCCCGTCCTGAATCTGGCCCGTCCCTTCCTGTAACTGGCCCGTCCCATCCTGTCCTGTCTCTGGCCCATCCCGTCTTTAATCTGGCCCGTCCCGCATCTGGCCCGTCCCTTCCTGTATCTGGCCCGTCCTGTCCTGTCTCTGGCCTGACTGGTCCTGGCCTGCCTCTGGCCAGTCCCGTCCTGCTCTGGTCCATCCCGTCCCTGGCCCGTCCTGTATCTGGACCGTCCCGTCCTGTATCTGGTCGCCCTGTCTCTGGCCCGTCCCGTCCTTTGTCAGGCACGTCCCGTCCGGTCCTGTCTCTGGCCTGTCTTGCATCTGGCCCATCCCGTCACGTATCTGGCCTGTCCCGTCCTGTATCTGGCCCATCCCATTAAAGGTAGTATTATCAAATCCTCAACAAATTTACACCTCCAGGAAATTTAACCTGGGGTGTGTTTTAAATTAAGGTGAGTTCAATAGTTAGAAAAATATGATACTTTCCATAAATTATTAGCAAAATGTTTAAATGACACCTATCAAAAAACAGCCTCCTCCATATCCCCTCAAGCTGTCCTATCCATCACCAAGATAGGTGCATTTTCTGCCATTTAGGTAGAAGTAATCTTCAAACAATTTGCTTCTAATTTAGATAAAGTACTAGGAAGGTATATCATGCAAACTTCTACATGTGATGTTTGCCTATTAAACAATAGTTGTAATATTTATTTGGAAAAATTCCATTTTCTCTACGCCTGACCTACACTACTTAATTGTAACATCCATGGCGTGCTGGCATGGCTTCCCATCTCACACCATGCAAGACCGCCGACTTAGCCATCCAATGCAGGCTGCGCAATATTTTTCCCATACCGTCCTGTATCTGGCCTGTCCCGTACTGTATCTGGGCCATCCCGTCCTGTCTTTGGCCTGTCTTTTCCTGTACCTGTTCCGTTCCATCTTGTCTCTGGCCCGTACCGTCCTGTCTATGGCTCGTACTGTCCTGTATCTGGCTCGTCCCGTCCTGTCTATTTCACGTCCCATAATGTATAGCTCGTCCGGTCCTGTTTCTGCCCTGTCCCATCCTATCTCTGCCTCGTCCCGTACTATATCTGGCGCGTCCCGTCTCTTATCTGGCACGTCCCGCATCTGGCCTGTCCTGTCCCGTATCTGGCCTGTCCATTCCTGTATCTGGCCAGTCCCTTCCCATCTCATCCTGTCTCTGGCCTGTCCCGTCCTGTCTCTGGCCCGTCCGGTGCTATCTCTGGCCTGTCCAATCCTGTCTCTTGCCCGTCCCGTCCTGTTTCTGGTCCGTCCGGTCCTGTCCTGCCTCTGGCCAGTCCCATCCTGCTCTGGCCAGTCCCATCCCTGGACCGTCCTGTATCTGGACCGCCCCGTCCTGTATCTGGTCGCCCCATCTCTAGCACGTCCCGTCCTGTCTCTGGCACGCATCGGTCCGTCCTATCTCCGGACAGTCTCATCCTGTCTTTGGCACGTCCCGTCTAGTCTGTCTCTGGCCCATCTGGTCCTGTCTCTGGCCCGTCCTGTATCTAGCCCATCCCGTATCTGGCCTGTCCCGTCCGGTATCTGGCCCGTCCCGTCATGTATCTGGGCTGTCCCACAGCTGACCCATACCATCCCATATCTGGCTCGTCACGTTTCTGGCCCATCCCGTCATGTATCTGGAAAGTCCCATCCTGAATCTGGCTCGTCCTGTCTATGGCCTGTCCCGTAATGTCTCTAGCACATTCCGTCCTATCTCTGGCCCATCCCGTCCTGTATCTGGTCGGTCCCGTCCTGTATCTGGCCCATTCCATCCTGAATCTGGCCCGTCCTGTCTATGGCCCGTCCGATAATGTATAGCTTGTCCCGTCCTGTTTCTGGCCAGTCCCGTACTATCTCTGGCTCGTCTTGTCCTGTATCTGGCCCGTCGTGTACCGTCTCTGGCCCGTCCCGTCCATTTCCCGTCCATTAATGTATAGCTCGTCCCGTCCTCTTTCTGGCCCGTCCCATCCTATCTCTGCCTTGTCCCATCCCATCTCAGGCCCGTCCCGTCCAGTCTTTGGCCCGTCCTGTCCTGTCTCTGGCCCATCCCTTCCTGTCTCTGGCGCAGCTCTGGCCCGTCTCGTCCCATATCTGGCCCGCCCTGAATCTGGCCCATCCCGTCCAGTATCTGTCCCGTTCCATATCTGGCCTGTCCCGTATCTGGCACGTCCTGGCCCTTCCTTTCCCGTATCTGGCCCGTCCTGTATCTGGCCCATCCCGCATCTGACCCGTTCCGTATCTGGCCTGTCCCGTCATGTATCGGGCTGTCCCATATCTGGCCCATACCGTCCCATATCTGGCTCATCACGTTTCTGGCCCATCCCGTCATATATCTGGCCCGTCCCATCCTGTCTCTAGCCCGACCCGTCCTGTTTATGGCCTATCCCGTAATGTCTCTAGCACATTCCGTCCTGTCTTTGGCCCATCCCGTCCTGTGTCTGCTCGGTCCCGTACTGTATCTGGCCCGTCCCGTCCTGTATCTGGCCCGTCCCGTCCTGAATCTGGCCCGTCCCGTATCTGGCCCATCCCTTCCTGTATCTGGCCCGTCCCATATCTCGCCCGTCCCTTCCTGTATCTGGCCTGTCCCATGCCGTCCTGTCTCTGGTCCATCCCGTCTTGAATCTGGCCCGTCCCGTATCTGGCCCGTCCCTTCCTGTATCTGGCCCGTCCCATCCTGTCTCTGTCCTGACGGGTCCTGTCCTGCCTCTGGCCAGTCCCGTCCTGCTCTGGTCCGTCCCGTCCCTGGCCCGTACTGTATCTGGACCGTCCCGTCCTGTATCTGGTCGCCCCGTCTCTGGCCCGTCCCGTCCTTTCTCAGGCACGTCCCGTCCGGTCCTGTCTCTGGCCTGTCCTGCATCTGGCCCATCCCGTCACGTTTCTGGCCTGTCCCGTCCTGTATCTGGCCCATCTCATTAAAGGTAGTATTATCAAATCCTCCACAAATTTACACCTCCAGTAAATTTAACTTGGGGTGTGTTTTAAATTAAGGTGAGTTCAATAGTTAGAAAAATATGATACTTTCCATAAATTATGAGCAAAATGTTTAAATGACACCTATCAAAAAACAGCCTCCTCCATATCCCCTCAAGCTGTCCTATCCATCACCAAGATAGGTGCATTTTCTGCCATTTAGGTAGAAGTAATCTTCAAACAATTTGCTTCTAATTTAGATAAAGTAACAGGAAGGTGTATCATGCAAACTCTACAGTTCTGTATCTGACCCGTCCCGTCTCTGGTCCGTCCCGTCTTGTCTCTGGCCCGTCCCCGCCTGTCCCTGGCCCCTCCCATCCTGTCTATGATCCATTCTATGATGTCTAACCCGCCCCGTCCCGTATCTGGTCTGTCCAGTCCCATATCTGACCCGTTTAGTGCCGTATCTGACCATCCCGTCCCTTATCTGGCTTTCCTTAATCTGGCCCATCTCATCCCGTATCTGGCCTGCCTTGCCCCTTCCCAACTGTGGCACGTCCTGTCCCGTGTCTGACCCAACCAGTCCCTATCTGGCCCGTCCCGTAAGTGGCCAGGCCCATTCAGTATCTGGCCTGTCCCGTATCTGGCCATCTCGTATCTGGCCCATCCCATCCTGTCCATGGCTCATCCCATATCCAGCCTGTCATGTCCCATATCTGGCCCGTCCTGTATCTTGCCCATGTTGTCCTGTATCTGGCCCGTCCTATATTTGGCCCGTACCGTCCTGTATCGGGCCTGTCCCGTACTGTATCTGGACCGTCCCGTCCGGTCTCTGGCCCATCCCATAATGTATAGCTTGTCCCGTCCTGTTTCTGGCCCGTCCCTTCCTGTATCTGGCCCGTCCCGTCCTCTCTTTGACAAGTCCCATCCTCTATCTTGCCCGTCCCCTCCTGTCTCTGGCCCGACCGGTCCTGTCCTGTCTCTGACCAGTCTCGTCCTGCTCTGGACCGTCCCATCCCTGGACTGTCCTGTATCTGGACCGTCCCGTCCTGTATCTGTCGCCCCGTCTCTAGCCCGTCCCATCCTTTCTCTGGTACGCCTCAGTCCATAATATCTCCGGCCAGTCTCATCCTGTCTTTCGCCTGTCCCGTCCTGTCTCTGGCCCGTCTCGTCATGTCTCTGGCGTGTGCCGTCCGGTCCTGTCTCTGGCCCGTCCTGTATCTGGCCCATTCCGTATCTTGTCTGTCCCATCCTGTATCTGGCCCACCCCATTAAAGGTAGTATTATCAAATCCTCCACAAATTTACACATAAAGGAACTTTAGCCTGGGGTGTGTTTTAAATTAAGGTGAGTTCAATAGTTAGAATAATATGATACTTTCCATAAATTATTAGCAAAATGTTTAAATGACACCTATCAAAAAACAGCCTCCTCCATATCCCCTCAAGCTGTGCTATCCATCACCAAGATAGGTGCATTTTCTGCCATTTTTCTCTACACCTGACCTACACTACTTAAGTGTAACATCACTGGCGGCAAGCTGGCATGGCTTCCAATCTCACACCATGCAAGACCGTCGACTTACCCACCAAAGCAGGCTGAAACTATGTTCCTATGCTGGCTGTGTACATGTGTCTCGGCTGCTTGTTGAGGGCGGCAGCGGCAGTACTTCCTGATTCTTAAAGGAACAGTGCACGCATTCCTAATGTGTCCCCAGTCCTGTATCTGACCCATCCCGTCTCTGGCCCGTCCCGTCTCTGGCCCGTCCCGTCCTGTCTCTGGCCTGTCCCAGCCTGTCTCTGGCCCGACCGGTGCTATCTCTGGCCTGTCCAATCCTGTCTCTTGCCCGTCCCATCTCTGGTCCGTCCCGTCCTGTCTTTGGTCCTTCCCGTCCTATCTCTGGCCCGTTCCGTCCTCTCTTTGGCCCGTCCAGTCCTCTCTCTTGTCCGTCCCGTCCTGTCTCTGGCCCGACCGGTCCTGTCCTGCCTCAGGCCAGTCCCATCCTGCTCTGGCCAGTCCCGTCCCTGGACCATCCTGTATCTGGACCGCCCCGTCCTGTATCTGGTCGCCCCGTCTCTAGCAGGTCCCGTCCTGTCTCTGGCACGCCTCGGTCCGTCCTATCTTCGGCCAGTCTCATCCTGTCTTTGGCCCGTCCCGTCCCGTCTGTCTCTGGCAAGTCCGGTCCTGTCTCTGGCCCGTCCCGCATCTGGCCCATCCAGTATCTGGCCTGTCCCGTCCTGTATCTGGCCCGTCCCGTCATGTATCTGGGCTGTCCCATAGCTGGCCCATACCAATCCATATCTGGCTCGTCACGTTTCTGGCCCATCCCGTCATGTATCTGGCCTGTCCCATCCTGTCTATGGCCCGATTTGTCCTGTCTATGGCCTGTCCCGTAATGTCTCTAGCACATTCCGTCCTGTCTCTGGCCCATCCCATCCTGTATCTGGTCGGTCCCGTCCTGTATCTGTCCCGTCCCATCCTGAATCTGGCCCGTCCTGTCTATGGCCCGTCCGATAATGTATAGCTTGTCCCGTCCTGTTTCTGGCCAGTCCCGTACTATCTCTGGCTCGTCTTGTCCTGTATCTGGCCCGTCCCGTCCATTTCCCGTCCCATAATGTATAGCTCGTCCCGTCCTGTTTCTGGCCCGTCCCATCCTATCTCTGCCTTGTCCCGTCCTATATCTGGCGCGTCCCGTCTCGTATCTGGCCCGTCCCGCATCTGGCCTGTCCTGTCCCGTATCTGTCCTGTCCCTTCCTGTATCTGGCCAGTCCCTTCCCATCTCGTCCTGTCGCTGGCCTGTCCCGTCCTGTCTCTGGCCCGTCCGGTGCTATCTCTGGCCTGTCCAATCCTGTCTCTTGCCGGTCCCGTCTCTGGCCCATCCCTTCCTGTCTCTGGCCCAGGTCTGGCCCGTCTGATCCCACATCTGGCCCAACCCGTCCAGTATCTGACCCGTTCCATATCTGGCCAGTCCCGTATCTGGCACGTCCTGTCCCTGGCCCGGCCTGTCCCGTATCTGGCCCGTCCTGTATCTGGCCTGTCCAGTATATGGCCCGTCCCGCATCTGACCCGTCCCGTATCTGGCCCGTCCCATCCCGTATCTGGTCCGTACCGTCCTGTATCTGGCCCATCCCGTCATGTATCTGGGCTGTCGCATATCTGGCCAATACCGTCCCATATCTGGCTCGTCACGTTTCTGGCCCATCCCGTCATGTATCTGGCCCATCCCATCCTGTCTCTGGCCCGACCCGTCCTGTCTATGGCCCATCCCGTAATGTCTCTAGCACATTCCGTCTTGTCTCTGGCCCATCCCGTCCTGCATCGGTTCGGTCCAGTCCTGTATCTGGCCCGTCCCGTCCTGAATCTAGCCCATCCCGTATCTGGCTCGTCCCTTCCTGTATCTGGCCCGTCCTATCCTGTCCTGTCTCTGGCCCATTCCGTCTTGAATCTGGCCCGTGCCGTATCTGGCCCGTCCCTTGCTGTATCTGGCCCGTCCCGGCCTTTACCTGGCCCCTCCCATCCTGTCTACATCCAATCCCATAATGTATAGCTCGTCCAGTCCTGTTTCTGGCCAGTCCCGTCCTATCTCTGGCTCGACCCGTCCTGTATCTGGCTTGTCCCATCTCGTATCTGGCCCGTCCCGCATCTGGCCTGTCCTGTCCCGTATCTGGCCTGTCCCTTCCGGTATCTGGCCAGTCCCGCATCTGGCATGTCCTGTCCCGTATCTGGCCTGTCCCTTTCGGTATCTGGCCAGTCCCTTCCCATCTCGTCCTGTCTCTGGCCCGTCCCGTCCTGTCTCTGGCCTGCCCCGTCTTGTCTATGGCCCGTCCGGTGCTATCTCTGGCCTGTCCAATCCTGTCTCTTGTCTGTCCTATCTCTGGTCCGTCCCGTCCTGTATTTGGACCGTCTCATCCTGTTTCTGGCCCGTCCCGTCCTCTCTTTGGCCCGTCCCGTCATCTCTCTAGCCCGTCTCGTCCTGTCTCTGGCCCGACCTGTCCTGTCCTGCATTTGGCCAGTCCCGTTCTGCTCTGGCCCGTCCCGTCCCTGGACCGTCCTGTATCTGGACCGTCCCATCCTGTATCTGGTCGCCCCGTCTCTAGCCCGTCCCGTCCTATCTCTGGCCAGTCTCATCCTGTCTTTGGTCCGTCCCGTCCTGTCTCTGGCCCGTCTCGTCCTGTCTCTGGCATGTCCCATCCGGTCCTGTCTCTGGCCCGTCCTGTATCTGGCCCATCCCATTAAAGGTAGTAAATCAAATCCTCCACAAATTTAAACCTCCAGGAAATTTAACCTGGGGTGTGTTTTAAATTAAGGTGAGTTCAATAGTTAGAAAAATATGATACTTTCCATAAATTATTAGCAAAATGTTTAAATGACACCTATTAAAAAACAGCCTCCTCCATATCCCCTCAAGCTGTCCTATCCATCACCAAGATAGGTGCATTTTCTGTCATTTAGGTAGAAGTAATCTTCAAACAATTTGCTTCTAATTTAGATAAAGTACTAGGAAGGTATATCATGCAAACTCTACATGTGATGTTTGCCTATTAAACAATAGTTGTAATATTTATTTGCAAAACTTCCATTTTCTCTACGCCTGACCGACACTACTTAATTGTAACATACATGGCGGCGTGCTGGCATGGCTTCCCATCTCACACCATGCAAAACCGCCGACTAACCCACCAATACAGGCTGCGCACTATTTGGCCCGTACCGTCCTGTATCTGGCCTGTCCCGTACTGTATCTGGGCCATCCCGTCCTGTCTTTGGCCCGTCTTTTCCTGTATCTGTCCCGTTCCGTCTTGTCTTTGGCCCGTCCCATCTTGTCTATGGCCCGTCCCATAATGTATAGCTTGTCCCGTCCTGTTTCTGGCCCGTCCCGTACTGTCTCTGGTTCGTCCTGTCCTGTATCTGGCCCGTCGAGTACCGCCTATGGCCCGTCCCGTCCTGTCTATTTCCCGTCCCATAATGTATAGCTCGTCCCGTCCTGTCTCTGGCCCATCCCATCTTGAATCTGGCCCGTACCGTATCTGGCCCGTCCCTTCCTGTATCTGGCCTGCCCGTTCTGTCTCTGGCCTGACCGGTCCTGTCCTGCCTCTGGCCAGTCCCGTCCTGCTCTGGCCCGTCCCGTCCCTGGCCCGTCCTGTATCTGGACCGCCCCGTACGGTATCTGGTCGCCCCGTCTCTGGCCCTGTCTCTGGCCTGTCCTGCATCTGGTCCATCCCGTCACGTATCTGGCCTGTCCCGTCCTTTATCTGGCCCATCTCATTAAAGGTAGTATTATCAAATCCTCCACAAATTTACACCTCCAGGAAATTTAACCTGGGGTGTGTTTTAAATTAAGGTGAGTTCAATAGTTAGAAAAATATGATACTTTCCATAAATTATTAGCAAAATGTTTAAATGATACCTATCAAAAAAACAGCCTCCTCCATATCCCCTCAAGCTGTCCTATCCATCACCAAGATAGGTGCATTTTCTGCCATTTAGGTAGAAGTAATCTTCAAACAATTTGCTTCTAGTTTAGATAAAGTACTAGGAAGGTATATCATGAAAACTCTACATGTGATGTTTGCCTATTAAACAATAGTTGTAATATTTATTTGAAAAACTTCCATTTTCTCGATGCCTGACCTACACTACTTAATTGTAACATCAATGGCGGCGTGCTGGCATGGCTTCCCATCTCACACCATGCAATACCGCCGACATACCCACCAATGCAGGCTGCGCACTATTTGGCCCGTACCGTCCTGTATCTGGCCTGTCCCGTACTGTATCTGGGCCATCCCGACCTGTCTTTGGCCCGTCTTTTCCTGTATCTGTCCCGTTCCGTCTTGTCTCTGGCCCGTCCCGTCCTGTCTATGGCCCGTCCCATAATGTATTGCTTGTCCTGTCCTGTTTCTGGCCCGTCCTGTACTGTCTCTGGCTCGTCCTGTCCTGTATCTGGCCCATCGCGTACCGTCTCTGGCCAGTCCCGTCCTTTCTATTTCCCGTCCCATAATGCATAGCTCTTCCCGTCCTGTTTCTGGCCCGTCCCATCCTATCTCTGCCTCGTCCCGTCCTATATCTGGCCCGTCCCGTCTCATATATGGCCCGTTCTGCATCTGGCCTGTCCTGTCCCGTATCTGGCCTGTCCCTTCCTGTATCTGGCCAGTCCCTTCCCATCTCGTCCTGTCTCTGGCCTGTCCCGTCCTGTCTCTGGCCCGTCCGGTGCTATCTCTGGTCTGTCCAATCCTGTCTCTTGCCCGTCCCGTCTCTGGCCCGTCCCGTCCAGTCTTTGGCCCATCCCGTCCTGTCTCTGGCCCATCCATTCCTGTCTCTGGCCATTCTCGTCCCGTATCTGGCCCGCCCGGTATCTGGCCCATTCCGTCTAGTATCTGGCACGTTCCATATCTGGTCTGTCCCGTATCTGGCACGTCCTGTCCCTGACACGGCCTGTCCCGTATCTGGCCCGTCCTGTATCTGTCCTGTCCCGTATCTGGCCCATCCCTCATCTGACCCGTCCAGTATCTGGCCCATCCCATCCCGTATCTGGCCCGTCCCGTCATGTATCTGGGCTGTCCCATATCTGGCCCATACCGTCCCATATCTGACTCGTCACGTTTCTGGCCCATCCCGTAATGTATCTGGCCCGTCCCATCCTGTCTCTGGCCCGACCCGTCCTGTTTATGGCCTGTCCCGTAATGTCTCTAGCACATTACGTCATGTCTCTGGCCCATCCCGTCCTGTATCTGGTCAGTCCCGTCCTGTATCTGGACCGTCCCGTCGTGAATCTGTCCCGTCCCGTATCTGGCCCATCCCTTCCTGTATCTGGCCCGTCCTATCTCTGGCCCATCCCGTGTTGTATCTGGCCCGTCCCGTCTCTGGCCCGTCCCTTCCTGTATCAGGCCCGTCCCATCCTATCTCTGGCCTGACCGGTCCTGTCCTGCCTCTGGCCAGTCCCGTCCTGCTCTGGTCCGTCCCGTCCCTGGCCCGTCCTGTATCTGAACCGTCCCGTCCTGTATCTGGTCGCCCCTTCTCTGGCCCGTCCCGTCCTTTCTCAGACACGTCCCGTTCGGTCCTGTCTCTGACCTATCCTGTATCTGGCCCATCCCGTCACATATCTGGCCTGTCCAGTCCTGTATCTGGCCCATCCCATTAAAGGTAGTATTATCAAAACCTCCACAAATTTACACCTCCAGGAAATTTAACCTGGGGTGTGTCTTAAATTAAGGTGAGTTTAATAGTTAGAAAAATATGATACTTTCCATAAATTATTAGCAAAATGTTTAAATGACACCTATCAAAAAACAGCCTCCTCCATATCCCCTCAAGCTGTCCTATCCATCACCAAGATAGGTGCATTTTCTGCCATTTAGGTAGAAGTAATCTTCAAACAATTTGCTCCTAATTTAGATAAAGTACCAGGAAGGTATATCATGCAAACTCTACATGTGATGTTTGCCTATTAAATAATAGTTGTAATATTTTTTTGCAAGACTTCCATTTTCTCTACACCTGACCTACACTACTTAATTGTAACATCCCTGGCGGCGTGCTGGCATGGCTTCCCATCTCACACCATGCAAGACAGCCGACTTACCCACCAATGCAGGCTACGCACTATGTTCCTATGCTGGCTGTGTGCATGTGTCTTGGCTGCTTGTTGAGGGCGGCAGCACTTCCTGAGTCTTAGAAGAACAGTGCACGCATTCCTAATGTGTCCCCAGTCCTGTATCTGACCCGTCCCATCTCTGGCCCGTCCAGTCTCTGGTCCGTTCCATCCTGTTTCTGGCCTGTCCTGTAATGTCTAACCCGCCCCGTCCCGTATCTGGTCTGTCCAGTCCCATATCTGACCTGTTTACTACCGTATCTGACCATCCCGTCCCGTGTCTGGCTGTCCCTTATCTGGCCCATCTCAACCCGTATCTGGCCCACCTCATCCTTTCCCGTCTCTGGCACTTCCTGTCCCGTAACTGACCCAACCAGTCCCTATCTGGCCCGTCCCGTATGTGGCCAGGCCCATTTAGTATCTGGCCCGTCCCGTATCTGGCCATCTCGTATCTGGCCCATACCATCCTGTCCATGGATCATCCCATATCTAGCCTGTCCTGTCCCATATCTGGCCCGTCCCGTATCTGGCGCATGTCGTCCTGAATCTGACCCGTCTCATTTTTGGCCTGGACCGTCCTGTATGTGGCCTGTCCTGTACTGTATCTGGGCCATCCTGTCCTGTCTCTGACCCGTCTTATCCTGTATCTGGACCGTCCCGTCTGGTCTCTGGCCCGTCCCATAATGTATAGCTTGTCCCGTCCTGTTTCTGGCCCGTCCCGTCCTGTCCTGTATCTGGCACATCCTGTACCATCTCTGGCCCGTCCCATCCTGTCTATTTCCCGTCCCATAATGTATAGCTCGTCAAGTCCTGTTTCTGGCACGTCCCGTCCTATCTCTGGCTCGTCCTGTCCTGTATCTGGCCCGTCCTATCTCGTATCTCGCCTGTCCCGTATCTGGCCTGTCCTGTCCCGTATCTGGCCTGTCCCGTCCCATCTTGTCCTGTCTCTGGCCCGTCCCGTCCTGTCTCTGGCCTGTCCCGTCATGTCTCTGGCCCGTCCGGTGCTATCTCTGGCCTGTCCAATCCTGTCTCTTGCCCATCCCATCTCTTGTCCATCCCGTCCTCTCTTTGGCCCGTCCCGTCCTCTCTCTTGCCCGTTCCGTCCTGTCTCTGGCCCGATCGGTCCTGTCCTGCCTCTGGCCAGTCCCATCCTGCTCTAGCCCGTCCCGTCATGTATCTGGCCCGTCCCGTACTGTCGCTGGCCCGTACCGTACTGTCTCTCGCTTGTCCTGTTCTGAATCTGACCCGTCGCGTACCGTCTCTGGCCCGTCCCGTCCTGTCTATTTCCCGTTCCATAATGGATAGCTCGTCCCGTCCTGTTTCTGGCCCATCCCATCCTATCTCTGCCTCGTCCCGTCCCATCTCTGGCCCTTCCTGTCCAGTCCTTGGCCCGTCCTGTCCTGTCTCTGGCCCTTCCCTTCCTGTCTCTGGCGCAGCTCTGGCCCGTCTCGTCCCGTATCTGGCCCGCCCTGTATCTGGCCCATCCCGTCCAGTATCTGGCCCGTTCCATATCTGGCCTGTCCCGTATCTAGTACGTCTTGTCCCTGAACCAGCCTGTCCCGTATCTGGCCCGTCCTGTATCTAGCCGGTCCCGTATCTGGCCCATCCCGCATCTGACCCGTTTCGTATCTGGCCCGTCAAGTCCCGTATTTGGTCCGTACCGTCCTGTATCTGGCCCGTCCCGTCATGTATCTGGGCTGTCCCATATCGGGCCCATACCGTCCCATATCTGGCTCGTCACGTTCCTGGCCCATCCCGTCATGTATCTGGCCCGTCCCATCCTTTCTCTGGCCCGACCCGTCCTGTCTATGGCCTATCCCGTAATGTCTCTAGCACATTCCGTCTTATCTCTGGCCCATCCCGTTCTGTATCTGGTCGGTCCCGTCCTGTATCTGGCCCGTCCCGTCCTGAATCTGGCCCGTCCCGTATCTGGCCCGTTCCTTCATGTATCTGGCCCGTCCCATCCCGTCCTGTCTCTGGCCCATCCCGTCTTGAACCTGGCCCGTACCGTATCTGGCCCTTCCCTTCCTGTAACTGGCCCGTCCCGTCCTGTCTCTGGCCTGACCGGTCCTGTCCTGCCTCCGGCCAGTCCCGTCCTGCTCTGGTCCGTCCCGTCCCTGGCCCGTCCTGTATCTGGACCGTCCCGTCCTGTATCTGGTCGGTCCCGTCCTGTATCTGGCCCGTCCCATCCTGTATCTGGCCCGTCCCGTCTTGAATCTGGCCCGTCCCTTCTTGTATCTGACCCGTCCCATCCAGTCCTGTCTCTGGCCCATCCCGTCTTGAATCTGGCCCGTACTGTATCTGGCCCGTCCCTTCCTGTATCTGGCCCGTCCCATCCTGTCTCTGGCCTGACCGGTCCTGTCCTGCCTCTGGCCAGTCCCGTCCTGCTCTGGTCCGTCCCGTCCCTGGCCCGTCCTGTATCTGGACCGTCCCGTCCTGTATCTGGTCGCCCCGTCTCTGGTCCATCCCGTCCTTTCTCAGACACGTCCCGTCCGGTCCTGTCTCTGGCCTGTCCTGCATCTGGTCCATCCCGTCACGTATCTGGCCTGTCCCGTCCTGTATCTGGCCCATCCCATTAAAGGTAGTATTATCAAATCCTCCACAAATTTAAACCTCCAGGAAATTTAACCTGGGGTGTGTTTTAAATTAAGGTGAGTTCAATAGTTAGAAAAATATGATACTTTCCATAAATTATTAGCAAAATGTTTAAATGACACCTATCAAAAAAACAGCCTTCTCCATATCCCCTTAAGCTGTCCTATCCATCACCAAGATAGGTGCATTTTCTGTCATTTAGGTAGAAGTAATCTTCAAACAATTTGCTTCTAGTTTTGATAAAGTACTAGGAAGGTATATCATGCAAACTCTACATGTGATGTTTGCCTATTAAACAATAGTTGTAATATTTATTTGAAAAACTTCCATTTTCTCTACGCCTGACCTACACTACTTAATTGTAACATCCATGGCGGCGTACTGGCATGCCTTCCCATCTCACACCATGCAATACCGCCGACATACCCACCAATGCAGGCTGCGCACTATTTGGCCCGTACCGTCCTGTATCTGGCCTGTCCCGTACTGTATCTGGGCCATCCCGTCCTGGCTTTGGAACATCTTATCCTGTATCTGTCCCGTTCCGACTTGTCTCTGGCCCGTCCCGTCCTGTCTATGGCCCGTCCCATAATGTATTGCTTGTCCCGTCCTGTTTCTGGCCCGTCCTGTACTGTCTCTGGCTCGTCCTATCCTGTATCTGGCCCATCGCGTACCGTCTATGGCCCGTCCCGTCCTTTCTATTTCCCGTCCCATAATGCATAGCTCTTCCTGTCCTGTTTCTGGCCCGTCCCATCCTATCTCTGCCTCGTCCCGTCCTATATCTGGCCCGTCCCGTCTCGTATATGGCCCGTCCCGCATCTGGCCTGTCCTGTCCCGTATCTGGCCTGTCCCTTCCTGTATCTGGCCAGTCCCTTCCCATCTCGTCCTGTCTCTGGCCTGTCCCGTCCTGTCTCTGGCCCGTCCGGTGCTATCTCTGGCCTGTCCAATCCTGTCTCTTGCCCGTCCAGTCTCTGGCCCGTCCCGTCCAGTCTTTGGCCCGTCCCGTCCTGTCTCTGGCCCATCCCTTTCTGTCTCTGGCCCGTCTCGTCCCGTATCTGGACCGCCCGGTATCTGGCCCATCCCGTCTAGTATCTGGCACGTTCCATATCTGGCCTGTCCCGTATCCGGCACGTCCTGTCCCTGGCACGGCCTATCCCGTATCTGGCCCGTCCTGTATCTGTCCTGTCCCGTATCTGGCCCATCCCGCATCTGACCCGTCCAGTATCTGGCCCATCCCATCCCGTACCTGGCCCGTCCCGTCATGTATCCCGGCTGTCCCATATCTGGCCCATACCGTCCCATATCTGGCTCGTCACGTTTCTGGCCCATCCCGTCATATATCTGGCCCGTCCCATCCTGTCTCTGGCCCGACCCATCCTGTCTATGGCCTGTTCTGTAATGTCTCTAGCAAATTCTGTCCTGTCTCTGGCCCATCCCGTCCTGTATCTGGTCGGTCCCGTCCTGTATCTGGCCCGTCCCATCGTGAATCTCTCCCGTCCCGTATCTGGCCCATCCCTTCCTGTATCTGGCCCAACCCATCACGTCCTATCTCTGGCTCATCCCGTGTTGAATCGAGCCCGTCCCGTCTGTGGCCCGTCCCTTCCTGTATCTGGCCCGTCTCGTCCTATCTCTGGCCTGACCGGTCCTGTCCTGCCTCTGGCCAGTCCCGTCCTGCTTTGGTCCGTCCCGTCCCTGGCCCATCCTGTATCTGAACCGTCCCGTCCTGTATCTGGTTGCCCCGTCTCTGGCCCGTCCCGTCCTTTCTCAGGCACGTCCCGTCCGGTCCTGTCTCTCACCTGTTCTGTATCTGGCCAATCCCGTCACATATCTGGCCTGTCCAGTCCTGTATCTGGTCCATCCTATTACAGGTAGTATTATCAAATCCTCCACAAATTTACTACTCCAGGAAATTTAACCTGGGGTGTGTTTTAAATTAAGGTGAGTTCAATAGTTAGAAAAATATGATACTTTCCATAAATTATTAGCAAAATGTTTAAATGACACCTATCAAAAAACAGCCTCCTCCATATCCCCTCAAGCTGTCCTATCCATCACCAAGATAGGTGCATTTTCTACCATTTAGGTGGAAGTAATCTTCAAACAATTTGCTTCTAATTTAGATAAAGTATCAGGAAGGTATATCATGCAAACTCTACATGTGATGTTTGCCTATTAAATAATAGTTGTAATATTTATTTGCAAAACTTCCATTTTCTCTACACCTGACCTACACTACTTAATTGTAACATCCCTGGCGGCGTGCTGGCATGGCTTCCCATCTCACACCATGCAAGACAGCCGACTTACCCACCAATGCAGGCTACGCACTATGTTCCTATGCTGGCTGTGTGCATGTGTCTTCGCTGCTTGTTGAGGGCGGCAGCGGCAGTACTTCCTGATTCTTAAAAGAACAGTGCACGGATTCCTAATGTGTCCCCAGTCCTGTATCTGACCCGTCCCATCTCTGGCCCGTCCCGTCTCTGGCCCGTCCCTGGCCCCTCCCATCCTGTCTATGGCTTGTCCTGTAATATCTAACCCGCACCGTCCCGTATCTGGTCTGTCCAGTCCCATATCTGACCTGTTTAGTCCCATATCTGACCATCCCGTCCCGTATCTGGCAGTCCCTTATCTGGCCCATCTCATCCCGTATCTGGCCCACCTAGTCCCTTCCCTTCTCTGGCACATCCTGTCCCGTATCTGACCATACCAGTCCCTATCTGGCCCGTCCCGTATGTGGCCAGGCCCATTCAGTATCTGGTCCGTCCCGTATCTGGCCATCTCGTATCTGGCCCATACCACCCTGTCCATGGCTCATCCCATATCTAGCCTGTCCTGTCCCATATCTGGCCCATCCTGTATCTGGCCCATGTCGTCCTGTATCTGGCCCGTCCCATATTTGGCCCGCACCGTACTGTATCTGGCCTGTCCCGTACTGTATCTGGGCCATCCCGTCCTGTCTCTGGCCCGTCTTTTCCTGTATCTGGACCGTCCCATCCGGTCTCTGGCCCGTCCCATAATATATAGCTTGTCCCGTCCTGTTTCTGGCCCGTCCCGTCCTGTATCTGGCCCGTCCCGTCATGTATGTGGGCTGTCTCATATCTGTCCCATACCGTCCCATATCTGGCTCGTCACATTTCTGGCCCATCCCGTCATGTATCTGGCCCGTCCCATCCTGTCTCTGGCCCGACCCGTCATGTTTATGGCCTATCCCATAATGTCTCTAGCACATTCCGTCCTGTCTCTGGCCCATCCCGTCCTGTATCTGGTCGGTCCCGTCCTGTCTCTGGCCCATCCTGTCTTGAATCTGGCCCGTCTCGTATCTGGCCCGTCCCGACCTATCTCTGGCCTGACTGGTCCTGTCCTGCCTCTGGCCAGTCGCGTCCAGCTCTGGTCCGTCCCGTCCCTGGCCCGTCCTGTATCTGGACCGTCCCGTCCTGTATCTGGTCGCCCCGACTATGGCCCGTCCCGTCCTTTCTCAGGCATGTCCTGTCCGGTCCGGTCTCTGGCCTGTCCTGCATATGGCCCATCCCGTCACGTATCTGGCCTGTCCCGTCCTGTATCTGGCCCATCCCATTAAAGGTAGTATTATCAAATCCTCCACAAACTTACACCTCCAGGAAATTTAACCTGGGGTGTGTTTTAAATTAAGGTGAGTTCAATAGTTAGAAAAATATGATACTTTAAATAAATTATTAGCAAAATGTTTAAATGACACCTATCAAAAAACAGCCTCCTCCATATCCCCTCAAGCTGTCCTATCCATCACCAAGATAGGTGCATTTTCTGCCATTTAGGTAGAACTAATCTTCAAACAATTTGCTTCTAATTTAGATAAAGTACTAGGAACGTATATCATGCAAACTCTACATGTGACGTTTGCCTATTAAACAATAGTTGTAATATTTATTTGAAAAACTTCCATTTTCTGTACACCTGACCTACACTACTTAATTGTAACATCCATGGCGGCGTGCTGGCATGGCTTCCCATCTCACACCATGCAAGACCGCCGACTTACCCACCAATGCAGGCTGTTCACTATTTGGCCCGTACCTTTATGTATCTGGCCTGTCCCATACTGTATCTGGGCCATTCCGTCCTGTCTTTGGCCCGTCTTTTCCTGTATCTGTCCCGTTCCGTCATGTCTATGGCCCGTCCCATAATGTCCTGTTTCTGGCTCGTCCAGTACTGTCTCTGGCTCGTCCTGTCCTGTATCTGGCCCGTCGCGTACCGTCTCTGGCCCGTCCAGTCCTCTGTATTCCCCGTCCCATTTCTGGCCCATCCCATCCTATCTCTGCCTCGTCCCGTCCTATATCTGGCACGTCCCGTCTCGTATCTGGCCCGTCCCGCACCTGGCCTGTCCTGTCCCGTATCTGGCCTGTCCCTTCCTGTATCTGGCCAGTCCCTTCCCATCTCGTCCTGTCGCTGGCCTGTCCCGTCCTGTCTCTGGCCCGTCCGGTGCCATCTCTGGCCTGTCAAATCCTGTCTCTTGCCCGTCCCGTCTCTGGCCCGTCCCGTCCAGTCTTCGGCCCGCCCCGTCCTGTCTCTGGCCCATCCCTTCCTGTCTCTGGCCCAGCTCTGGTCCGTCTCATCCCGTATCTGGCCCATCCCGTCCAGTATCTGGCCCGCTCCGTATCTGGCCTGTCCCGTGTCTGGCACGTCCTATTTCTGGCCCGTCCCGTCCTATCTCTGGCTCGTCCCGTCCTGTATTTGGCCCGTCCCATCTTGTATCTGGCCCGTCCCGCATCTGGCCTGTCCTGTCCCGTATCTGGCCTGTCCATTCCTGTATCTGGCCAGTCCCTTCCCATCTCGTCCTGTCTCTGGCCCGTCCCATCCTGTCTCTGGCCTGTCCCGTCCTGTCTCTGGCCCGTCCGGAGCTATCTCTGGCCTGTCCAATCCTGTCTCTTGCCCGTCCTATCTCTGGTCCGTCCCGTCCTATCTTTGGCCCATCACGTCCTGTCTCTGGCCCGTCCCGTCCTCTCTTTGACCCGTCCTGTCCTCTCTCTTGCCCGTCCCCTCCTGTCTCTGGCCCGACCGGTCCTGTCCTGCCTCTGACCAGTCCCGTCCTGCTCTGGCCCGTCCCGTCCCTGGACTGTTCTGTATCTGGACCGTCCCATCTTGTATCTGTCGCCCCGTCTCTAGCCCGTCCCGTCCGGTCTCTGGCACGCCTCGGTCCGTACTATCTCCGGCCAGTCTCATCCTGTCTTTGTCCCGTCCCGTCCTGTCTCTGGCCCGTCTCGTCATGTCTCTGGCGTGTCCCGTCCGGTCCTGTCTCTTGCCCGTCCAGTATCTGGCCCATTTTGTATCTGGCTTGTCCCGTCTTGTATCTGGCCCATCCCATTAAAGGTAGTATTATCAAATCCTCCACAAATTTACACATAAAGGAACTTTAACCTGGGGTATGTTTTAAATTAAGGTGAGTTCAATAGTTAGAAAAATATGATACTTTCCATAAATTATTAGCAAAATGTTTAAATGACACCTATCAAAAAACAGCCTCCTCCATATCCCCTCAAGCTGTCCTATCCATCACCAAGATAGGTGCATTTTCTGCCATTTAGGTAGAAGCAATCTTCAAACAATTTGCTGCTAATTTAGATAAAGTACCAGGAAAGTATATCATGCAAACTCTACATGTGATGTTTGCCTATTAAATAATAGTTGTAATATTTATTTGCAAAACTTTCATTTTCTCTACACCTGACCTACACTACTTAATTGTAACATCCCTGGCGGCGTGCTGGCATGGCTTCCCATCTCACACCATGCAAGACAGCCGACTTACCCACCAATGCAGGCTACGCACTATGTTCCTATGCTGGCTGTGTGCATGTGTCTTGGCTGCTTGTTGAGGGCGGCAGCGGCAGTACTTCCTGATTCTTAAAAGAACAGTGCACGCATTCCTAATGTGTCCCCAGTCCTGTATCTGACCCGTCCCATCTCTGGCCCGTCCCGTCTCTGGCCCGTCCCGTCCTGTCTCTGGCCCGTCCCTGGCCCCTCCCATCCTGTCTATGGCCCGTCCTGTAATGTATAACCTGCCCCATCCCGTATCTGGTCTGTCCAGTCCCATATCTGACCTGTTTAGTCCCGTATCTGACCATCCCGTCCCGTATCTGGCTGTCCCTTATCTGGCCCATCTCATCCCGTATCTGGCCCACCTCGTCCCTTCCCTTCTCTGGCACATCCTGTCCCGTATCTGACCATACCAGTCCCTATATGGCCCGTCCCGTATGTGGTCAGGCCCATTCAGTATCTGGCCCGTCCCGTATCTGGCCATCTCGTATCTGGCCCATTCCATCCTGTCCATGGCTCATCCCATATCTAGCCTGTCCTGTCCCATATCTGGCCCGTCTCGTATCTGGCCCATGTCGTCCTGTATCTGGCCCGTCCCATATTTGGCCCGTACCGTACTGTATCTCGCCTGTCCCATACTGTATCAGGGCCATCTTGTCCTGTCTCTGGCCCGTCTTTTCCTGTATCTGGACCGTCCCGCCCGGTCTCTGTCCCGCCCCATAATGTATAGCTTGTCCCGTCCTGTTTCTGGCCCGTCCCGTCCTGTCTCTGGCTCGTCCTGTCCTGTATCTGGCACGTCCCGTACCGTCTCTGGCCCGACCCCTCCTGTCTATTTCCCGTCCCATAATGTATAGCTCGTCCCGTCCTGTTTCTGGCCCGTCCCATCCTATCTCTGCCTCGTCCCGTCCTATATCTGGCCCGTGCCGTCTCGTATCTGGCCCGCCCCGTATCTGGCCTGTCCTGTCCCGTATCTGGCCTGTCCCTTCCTGTATCTGGCCAGTCCCTTCCCATCTCGTCCTGTCTCTGGCATGTCCCGTCCAGTCTCTGGCCCGTCCGGTGCTACCTCTGGCCTGTCCAATCCTGTCTCTTGCCCGTCCCGTCTCTAGCCCGTCCCGTCCAGTCTTTGGCCCGTCCCGTCCTAACTCTGGCCCATCCCTTTCTGTCTCTGGCCCAGCTCTGGCCCGTTTCGTCCCGTATTTGGCCTGCCATGAATCTGGCCCATCCCGTCCAGTATCTGGCCCGTTCAATATCTGGCCTGTCCCGTATCTGGCACGTCCTATCCCTGGCCCGGCCTGTCCCGTATCTGGCCCGTCCTGTATCTGGCCTGTCCCGTATATGGCCCATCCCGCATCTGACACGTCCCGTATCTGGCCCGTCCCGTCCCGTATCTGGTCCGTACCGTCCTAAATCTGGCCCGTCCCGTCATGAATCTGGGCTGTCCCATATCTGGCCCATACCGTCCCATATCTGGCTCGTCACGTTTCTGGCCCGTCCCATCCTGTCTCTGGCCCAACCCGTCCTGTCTATGGCCTGTCCCTAAATGTCTCTAGCACATTCCGTCCTGTCTCTGACCCATCCCGTCCTGTATCTGGTCGGTCCCGTCCTGTATGTGGCCCGTCCCGTCTTAAATCTGGGTCGTCCCGTATCTGGCCCGTCACTTCCTGTATCTGGCCCGTCCCATCCCGTCCTGTCTCTGGTCCATCCCATATTGAATCTGGCCCGTCCCGTATCGGGCCCGTCCCTTCCTGTATCTGGCCTGTCCCATCCTGTCTCTGGCCTGACCGGTCCTGTCCTGTCTCTGGCCAGTCCCGTCCTGCTCTGGTCGGTCCCGTCCCTGGCCCGTCCTGTATCTGGTCGCCCCGTCTCTGGCCCATCCCATCCTTTCTCAGGCACATCACGTCCGGTCCTGTCTCTGGCCTGTCCTGCATCTGGCCCATCCCGTCACGTATCTGGCCTGTCCCGTCCTGTATCTGGCCCATCCCATTAAAGGTAGTATTATCAAATCCTCCACAAATTTACACCTCCAGGAAATTTAACCTGGGGTGTGTTTTAAATAAAGGTGAGTTCAATAGTTAGAAAAATATGATACTTTCCATAAATTATTAGCAAAATGTTTAAATGACACCTATCAAAAAACAGCCTCCTCCATATCCCCTCAAGCTGTCCTATCCATCACCAAGATAGGTGCATTTTCTGCCATTTAGGTAGAAGTAATCTTCAAACAATTTGCTTCTAATTTAGATAAAGTACCAGGAAGGTATATCATGCAAACTGTACATGTGATGTTTGCCTATTAAATAGTTGTAATATTTATTTGCAAAACTTCCATTTTCTCTACACCTGACCTATACTACTTAATTGTAACATCCATGGCGGCGTGCTGGCATGGCTTCCCATCTCACACCATGCAAGACCGCCGACTTACCCACCAATGCAGGCTGCGCACTATGTTCCTATGCTGGCTGTGTGCATGTGTCTTGGCTGCTTGTTGAGGGCGACAGCGGAAGCACTTCCTGATTCTTAAAGGAACAGTGCACGCATTCCTAATGTGTCCCCAGTCCTGTATCTGACCCGTCCCGTTTCTGGCCTGTTCCGTCCTGTCTCTGGCCCGTCCCTGGCCCCTCCCATCCTGTCTATGGCCCGTCCTGTAATGTCTAACCCGCCCCAACTCGTATCTGGTCTGTCCAGTCCCATATCTGACCCGTTTAGTCCCGTATCTGACCATCCTGTCCCGTATCTGGCTATTTCATCCCGTATCTGGCCCGCCTCATCCCTTCCCGTTTCTGGCCCGTCCTGTCCCGTATCTGACCCAACCAGTCCCTATCTGGCCCGTCCCATATGTGGCCAGGCCCATTCAGTATCTGGCCCGTCCCGTATCTGGCCATCTCGTAACTGGCCCATCCCATCCAGTCCATGGCTCATCCCATATCTAGCCTGTCCTGTCCCATATCTGGCCCGTCCCGTATCTGGCCCATGTCGTCCTGTATCTGGCCCGTCCCATATTTGGCCCGTACCGTCCTGTATCTGGCCTGTCCCGTACTGTATCTGGGGCATCCCTTCCTGTCTCTGGCCCATCTTTTCCTGTATCTGGACCGTCCCATAATGTATAGCTTGTCCCGTACTGTTTCTGGCCCGACCCCGTCCTGTCTCTGGCTCGTCCTGTCCTGCATCTGGCACGACCCATACCGTCTCTAGCCCGTCCCATCCTGTCTATTTCCCATCTCATAATGTATAGCTCGTCCAGTCCTGTTTCTGGCCCGTCCCGTCCTATATCTGGCTCGTCCCGTCCTGTCTCTGGCCCGTCCCATTTCGTATCTGGCCCGTCCCGCATGTGGCCTGCACTGTCCTGTATCTGGCCCATCCCATTAAAGGTAGTATTATCAAATCCTCCACAAATTTACACCTCCAGGAAATTTAACCTGGGGTGTGTTTTAAATTAAGGTGAGTTCAATAGTTAGAAAAATATGATACTTTCCATAAATTATTAGCAAAATGTTTAAATGACACCTATCAAAAAACAGCCTCCTCCATATCACCTCAAGCTGTCCTATCCATCACCAAGATAAGTGCATTTTCTGCCATTTAGGTAGAAGTAATCTTCAAACAATTTGCTTCTAATTTAGATAAAGTACCAGGAAAGTATATCATGCAAACTCTACATGTGACGTTTGCCTATTAAACAATAGTTGTAATATTTATTTGCAAAACTTCCATTTTCTCTACACCTGACCTACACTACTTAATTGTAACATCCCTGGCGGTGTGCTGGCATGGCTTCCCATCTCACACCATGCAAGACCGCCGACTTATCCACCAATGCAGGCTGCGCACTATGTTCCTATGCTGGCTGTGTGCATGTGTCTTGGCTGCTTGTTGAGGGCGGCAGCGGCAGCACTTCCTGATTCTTATAGGAACAGTGCACGCATTCCTAATGTGTCCCCAGTACTATATCTAACCCATCCCGTCTCTGGCCCGTCCCGTCTCTGGCCTGTTCCGTCCCAGCCTGTCCCTGGCCCCTCCCATCCTGTCTATGGCCCGTCCTGTAATGTCTAACCCGCCCCGTCCCGTATCTGGTCCGTCCAGTCGCATATCTGACCCGTTTGGTCCCGTATCTGACCATCCCGTCCCGTATCTGGCTATCTCTTATCTGGCCCATCTCATCCCGTATCTGTCCCGCCTCGTCCCTTCCCGTCTCTGGCACTTCCTGTCCCGTATCTGACCCAACCAGTCCCTATCTGGCCCGTCCCGTATGTGGCCATGCCAATTCAGTATCTGGCCCGTCCCGTATCTGGCCCATCCCATCCTGTCCATGGCTCATTCCATATCTAGCCTGTCCTTTCCCATATCTGGCCGGTCCCGTATCTGGCCCATGTCGTCCTGTATCTGGCCTGTCCAATATTTAGCCCGTACCGTCCTGTATCTGGCCTGTCCCGTACTGTATCTGGGGCATCCCGTCCTGTCTCTGGCCCGTCTTTTCCTGTATCTGGACAGTCCCATACTGTCTCTGGGCCGTTCTATCCTATTTCCCGTCCCATAATGTATAGCTCGTCCAGTCCTGTTTCTGGCCCGTCCCGTCCTATCTCTGGCTCGTCCCGTCCTGCATCTGGCCCATCCCATCTCGTATCTGGCCCGTCCCGTATGTGGCCTGTCCTGTCCCGTATCTGGCCTGTCCCTTCCTGTTTCTGGCCAATCCATTCCCATCTTGTCCTGTCTCTGGCCCGTCCCGTCCTGTTTCTGGCCTGTCCCGTCCTGTCTCTGGCCCGTCTGGTGCTGTCTCTGGCCTGTCCAATCCTGTCTCTTGCCAGACCTATCTCTGGTCCGTCCCTTCCTGTCTTTGGCCCGACCCGTCCTGTCTCTGGCCCGTCCTCTCTTTGGCCCGTCCCATCCTCTCTCTTGCCCGTCCTGTCCTGCTTCTGGCCAGTCCCGTCCTGCTCTGGTCCATACCGTCCCTGGACCATCCTGTATCCTGTGTTTGGTCGCCCCGTCTCTAGCCCGTCCCATCCTGCCTCTGGTACACCTCGGTCCTTCCTATCTCCAGCCAGTCTCATCCTGTCTTTGGCCCGTCCCGTCCAGTCTCTGGCCCGTCTCGTCCTGTCTCTGGCGTGTCCCGTCCAGTCCTGTCTCTGACCCGTCCTGTATTTGATCCATTCCGTATCTGGCCTGTCCCGTCCTGTATCTGGCCCATCCCATTAAAGGTAGTATTATCAAATCCTCCACAAAATTAAACCTCCAGGAAATTTAACCTGGGGTGTGTTTTAAATTAAGGTGAGTTCAATAGTTAGAAAAATATGATACTTTCCATAAATTATTAGCAAAATGTTTAAATGACACCTATCAAAAAACAGCCTCCTCCATATCCCCTCAAGCTGTCCTATCCATCACCAAGATAGGTGCATTTTCTGCCATTTAGGTAGAAGTAATCTTCAAACAATTTGCTGCTAATTTAGATAAAGCACTAGGAAGGTATATCATGCAAACTCTACATGTGACGTTTGCCTATTAAACAATAGTTGCAATATTTATTTGCAAAACTTCCATTTTCTGTACACCTGACCTACACTACTTAATTGTAACATCCATGGCGGCGTGCTGGCATGGCTTCCCATCTCACACCATGCAATACCGCCGTCATACCCACCAATGCAGGCTGCGCACTATTTGGCCCGTACCGTCCTGTATCTGGCCTGTCCCGTACTGTATCTGGGCCATCCCGTCCTGGCTTAGGCCCGTCTTTTCCTGTATCTGTCCCGTTCCGTCTTGTCTCTGGCCCGTCCCGTCCTGTCTATGGCCCGTCCCATAATGTATTGCTTGTCCCGTCCTGTTTCTGGCCCGTCCCGTACTGTCTCTGGCTCGTCCTGTCCTGTATCTGGCCCATCGCGTACCGTCTCTGGCCCGTCCCGTCCTTTCTATTTACCGTCCCATAACGCATAGCTCGTCCCATCCTGTTTCTTGCCCGTCCCATCCTATCTCTGCCTCGTCCCGTCCTATATCTGGCCCGTCCCGTCTCGTATATAGCCCGTCCCGCATCTGGCCTGTCCTGTCCCGTATCTGGCCTGTCCCTTCCTGTATCTGGCCAGTCCCTTCCCATCTCGTCCTGTCTCTGGCCTGTCCCGTCCTGTCTCTGGCACGTCTGGTGCTATCTCTGGCCTGTCCAATCTTGTCTCTTGCCCGTCCCGTCTCTGGCCCGTCCGGTCCAGTCTTTGGCCCGTCCCGTCCTGTCTCTGGCCCATCCCTTCCTGTCTATGGCCCAGCTCTGGCCCGTCTCGTCCCGTATCTGGCCCGTCCGATATCTGGCCCATCCCGTCTAGTATCTGGCACGTTCCATATCTGGCCTGTCCCGTATCTGGCACGTCCTGTCCCTGGCCCGGCCTGTCCCGTATCTGGCCCGTCCTGTATCTGTCCTGTCCCGTATCTGGCCCATCCCGCATCTGACCCGTCCCGTATCTGGCCCATCCCATCCCGTATCTGGCCCGTCCCATCATGTATCTGGGCTGTCCCAAATCTGACCCATCCCGTCTAGTATCTGGCACGTTCCATATCTGGCCTGTCCCGTATCTGGCACGTCCTGTCCCTGGCCCGGCCTGTCCCGTATCTGGCCCGTCCTGTATTTGGCCTGTCCCGTATCTGGCCCGTCCCGCATCTGACCCGTCCCGTATCTGGCCCGTCCCGTCCCGTATTTGGTCCGTACCGTCCTGTATCTGGCCCGTCCCGTCCCATATCTGGCTCGTCACGTTTCTGGCCCATCCCGTCATGTATCTGACCAGTCCCATCCTGTCTCTGGCTCGACCCCTCCTGTGTATGGCCTATTCCTTAATGTCTCTAGCACATTCCGTCCTCTCTCTGGCCCATCCCGTCCTGCATCTGGTCGGTCCCGTCCTGTATCTGGCCCGTCCCATCCTGAGTCTGGCCCGTCCCGTATCTGGCCCGTCCCTTCCTGTATCGGGCCCGTCCCATCCTGTCCTGTCTCTGGCCCATCCTGTCTTGAATCTGGCCCGTCCCGTATCTGGCCCGTCCCTTCCTGTATCAGGCCCGTCCCGACCTGTCTCTGGCCTAACTGGTCATGTATTGCCTCTGGCCAGTCCCGTCCTGCTCTGGTCCGTCCCGTCCCTGGCCCGTCCTGTATCTGGACCGTCCCGTCCTGTATCTGGTCGCGTCGTCTCTGGCCCGTCCCGTCCTGTATCTGGTCGCCTCGTCTCTGGCCCGTCCCGTCCTTTCTCAGGCACGTCCCGTCCGGTCCTGTCTCTGGCCTGTCCTGCATCTGGCCCATCCCGTCACGTATCTGGCCTGTCCCGTCCTGTATCTAGCCCATCCCATTAAAGGTAGTATTATCAAATCCTCCACAAATTTAATCCTCCAGGAAATTTAACCTAGGGTGTGTTTTAAATTAAGGTGAGTTCAATAGTTAGAAAAATATGATACTTTCCATAAATTATTAGCAAAATTTTTAAATGACACCTATCAAAAAACAGCCTCCTCCATATCCCCTCAAGCTGTCCTATCCATCACCAAGATAGGTGCATTTTCTGCCATTTAGGCAGAAGTAATCTTCAAACAATTTGCTTCAAATTTAGATAAAGTACTAGGAAGGTATATCATGCAAACTCTACATGTGATGTTTGCCTATTAAATAGTTGTAATATTTATTTGCAAAACTTCCATTTTCTCTACACCTGACCTATACTACTTAATTGTAACATCCATGGCGGAGTGCTGGCATGGCTTCCCATCTCACACCATGCAAGACCGCCGACTTACCCACCAATGCAGGCTACGCACTATTTGGCCCGTACAGTCCTGTCTTTGGCCAGTCTTTTCCTGTATCTGTCCCGTTCCGTCTTGTCTCTGGCCCGTCCCGTCCTGTCTATTTCCCGTCCCATAATGTATAGCTCGTCCCGTCCTGTCTCTGGCCCATCCCATCTTGAATCTGGCCCGTACCATATCTGGCCCGTCCCTTCCTGTATCTGACCCGTCCCGTCCTGTCTCTGGCCTGACCGGTCCAGTCCTGCCTCTGGCCAGTCTCGTCCTGCTCTGGTCCGTCCCTTCCCTGGCCCGTCCTGTATCTGAACCGTCCCGTCCTGTATCTGGTCGCCCCGTACTGTATCTGGGCCATCCCGTCCTGTCTCTGGCCCGTCTTTTCCTGTATCTGGACCGTCCCGTCCAGTCTCTGGACGGTCTCATAATGTATAGCATGTCCTGTCCTGTTTCTGGCCCGTCCCGTCCTGTCACTTGCTCGTCCTGTCCTGTATCTGGCACGTCCCGTACCGTCTCTGGTCCATCCCATCCTGTCTATTTCCCGTCCCATAATGTATTGCTCGTCCAGTCCTGTTTCTGGCCCATCCTGTCCTATCTCTGGCTCGTCCCGTCCTGTATCTGACCTGTCCCATCTCGTATCTGGCCCGTCCCGCATCTGGCCTGTCCTGTCCCATATCTGGCCTGTCCCTTCCTGTATCTGGCCAGTCCCTTCCCATCTCGTCCTGTCTCTGGCCTGTCCCGTTCTGTCTCTGGCCTGTCCCGTCCTGTCTCTGACCCGTCCGGTGCTACCTCTGGCCTATCCAATCCTGTCTCTTGCCTGTCCCATCTCTGGTCCGTCCCGTCCTGTCTTTGGCCCATCACGTCCTGTCTCTGGAACGTCCCGTCCTCTCTTTTGCCCGTCCCGTCCTCTCTCTTGCCCTTCCCCTCCTGTCTCTGGCCCGACCTGTCCTGTCCTACCTCAGACCAGTCCCGTACTGCTCTGTCCCGTCCCATCCCTGGACTGTCCTGTATCTGGACCGTCCTGTCCTGTATCTGTCGCCCCGTTTCTAGCCCGTCCAGTCTTGTCTCTGGCACGCCTCAGTCCGTCCTATCTCCGGCCCGTCCCGTATTATCTCTGGCCCGTCTCGTCATGTCTCTGGAACGTACCGTCCGGTCCTGACTCTGGCCCGTCCTGTATCTGGCCCATTCCGTATCTGGCCTGTTCCGTCCTGTATCTGGCCCATCCCATTAAAGGTAGTATTATCAAATCCTCCACAAATTTACACATAAAGGAACTTTAACCTGGGGTGTGTTTTAAATTAAGGTGAGTTCAATAGTTAGAAAAATATGATACTTTCCATAAATTATTAGCAAAATGTTTAAATTACACCAATCAAAAAACAGCCTCCTCCATATCCCCTCAAGCTGTCCTATCCATCACCAAGATAGGTGCATTTTCTGCCATTTAGGTAGAAGTAATCTTCAAACAATTTGCTTCTAATTTAGATAAAGTAACAGGAAGGTATATCATGCAAACTCTACATGTGATGTTTGCCTATTAAACAATAGTTGTAATATTTATTTGCAAAACTTCCATTTTCTCTACACCTGACCTACACTACTTAATTGTAACATCCCTGGTGGCGTGCTGGCATGGCTTCCCATCTCACACCATGCAAGACAGCCGACTTACCCACCAATGCAGGCTGCACACTATGTTCCTATGCTGGCTGTGTGCATGTGTCTTGGCTGCTTGTTGAGGGCGGTAGCCGCAGCACTTCCTGATTCTTAAAGGAACAGTGCACGCATTCCTAATGTGTCCCCAGTCCTGTATCTCACCCGTCCCATCTCTGGCCCGTCCCGGTCTCTGGCCCGTCCCGTCCTGTCTCTTGCCGTCCCTGGCCCCTCCCATCCTGTCTATGGCCCGCCTGTAATGTCTAACCCGCCCCTTCCCGTATCTGGTCCGTCCAGTCCCATATCTGACCTGTTTAGTCCCGTATCTGGCTGTCCCTTATGTTGCCCATCTCATCCCGTATCTGGCCCACCTCGTCCCTTCCCGTCTCTGGCACGTCCTGTCCCGTATCTGACCATACCAGTCTCTATCTGGCCCGTCCCGTATGTGGCCAGGCCCATTCAGTATCTGGCCCGTCCCATCCTGTCCATGGCTCATCCCATATCTAGCCTGCCCTGTCCCATATCTGGCCCGTCCCGTATCTGGCCCATGTCGTCCTGTATCTGGCCTGTCCAATATTTGGCCCGTACCGTCCTGTATCTGGCCTGTCCCGTACTGTATCTGGGGCATCCCGTCCTGTCTCTGGCCCATCTTTTCCTGTATCTGGACCGTCCTATAATGTATAGCTTGTCCCGTCCTGTTTCTGGCCCGACCCCGTCCTGTCTCTGGCTCGTCCTGTCCTGTATCTGGTCCGACCCATACCGTCACTGGCCGGTCCCATCCTGTCTATTTCCCGTCCCATAATGTATAACTCGTCCCGTCCTGCCCGTCCCATCCTATCTCTGCCTCGTCCCGTCCTATATCTGGCCCGTCCCATCTCGTATCTGGCCGGTCCCGCATCTGGCCTGTCCTGTCCCGTATCTGGCCTGTCCCTTCCTGTATCTGGCCAGTCCCTTCCCATCTCGTCCTGTCTCTGGCCTGTCCCGTCCTGTCTCTGGCCCGTCCGGTGCTATCTCTGGCCTGTCCCCAGGATGCGCAGTAATATGGGATCGTGTTCTTATCATTTCTCCCACAGTCCCTGCAGCTTTAGCCGCACAGATCGGACCCCGGGGCGAGGGGTGATACCTGCTGCAATCCTTGTATCCTGAAGTACTGCGGCCGCTGTACTGGGGTCCTAGAAAGTTATACCCCAGGGAAGACAGTGGAAGGAGGAACACGGAAAGGGATCATTCATACTTATCCGTCACTTAGTAATCGCCATCTTCCATCTGTGGCCTGGAGAAAATGCTGGTCTTGCTTGTAATCGGAGGGGAGGACACATCTGCCGGTGAGACGACTGCTCTGCTCCAGTGATCGGCTGCAACTGGTGTGAGTGGGGGATTGAGCTATGTAATAAGGGAGAAAACGATGATGTCATAAAGGAAGAAAAGGTGATGATGTCATAAGAGCAGAGAGAAGCCCAGGACGAGCACAGCAATAGCTCCTACAGCAATTCATTATTTTCACAGCTTAATGTTTTTTGTAATCTGGAATAAATCTTTATGCAGAGGCTTCTCTGTGATAGAACAACCACCCCCACCATACACAGCACAGGATGGGCCCCGGAATCACTGCTATTGTGCACTTGATGTAATCTATAAATATGGACATCCTGGCACAGAAAGTGAAATAACCAATACTTGCATTCACCAGTAGAGGGAGCGCAAGAGCGAGCAGCATAAAGCCGCACATTACATGTCCTATGTATACAATTACCGGGCGGTAGAGGGCGCAATTTGATAAAAAAGGAATAAATAAAATCACCAACTGTAGCTCGCCAGCGCCGCCTCCAGGGTCCTTCCTCCGGCATAAAGCACAGTGACGGCCTCCAACACCGCCCTCTGCCCGCCCCCGGCCGTCGGTACCTCCCAGCTCTGTCAGCGCCGCCCGGGACAGGAGATGAGGCTGCGCTTGTTACCTCAGCAGGACGCAGGATACTTCATGCCGTTGGAGCCGGTGTTACGCAGGGGACGTCGGTCAGCGCGATGACGTCACTGCATGGCACCGACAAGCGTTGACTGTGAGACGTGATAGAAGAGGAGGCGGAGGCTGCGGTGACCCGGAGCCTGGAAGAAGGAGGAGAAGAGAGTTCATTTTTATTCTTATATTATTTGGCCTCTGACTGGGGGACATTATATTATATGTGGGTCTGTGAGGACATTATATTATATGTGGGTCTGTGAGGACATTATATTATATGTGGGTCTGTGGGGACATTATATTATATGTGGGTCTGTGGGGACATTATATTATATGTGGGTCTGTGAGGACATTATATTATATGTGGGTCTGTGAGGACATTATATTATATGTGGGTCTGTGAGGACATTATATTATATGTGGGTCTGTGGGGACATTATATTATATGTGGGTCTGTGAGGACATTATATTATATGTGGGTCTGTGAGGACATTATATTATATGTGGGTCTGTGAGGACATTATATTATATGTGGGTCTGTGGGACATTATATTATATGTGGGTCTGTGGGGACATTATATTATATGTGGGTCTGTGGTGACATTATATTATATGTGGGTCTGTGAGGACATTATATTATATGTGGGTCTGTGAGGATATTATATTATATGTGGGTCTGTGAGGACATTATATTATATGTGGGTCTGTGGGGACATTATATTATATGTGGGTCTGTGAGGACATTATATTATATGTGGGTCTGTGAGGACATTATATTATATGTAGGTCTGTGAGGACATTATATTATATGTGGGTCTGTGAGGACATTATATTATATGTGGGTCTGTGAGGACATTATATTATATGTGGGTCTGTGGGGACATTATATTATATGTGGGTCTGTGGTGACATTATATTATATGTGGGTCTGTGAGGACATTATATTATATGTGGGTCTGTGAGGACATTATATTATATGTGGATCTGTGGGGACATTATATTATATGTGGGTCTGTGGGAACATTATATTATATGTGGGTCTGTGGGGACATTATATTATATGTGGGTCTGTGAGGACATTATATTATATGTGGGTCTGTGAGGACATTATATTATATGTGGGTCTGTGAGGACATTATATTATATGTGGGTCTGTGAGGACATTATATTATATGTGGGTCTGTGGGGACATTATATAATATGTGGGTCTGTGGGACATTATATTATATGTGGGTCTGTGGGGACATTATATTATATGTGGGTCTGTGGTGACATTATATTATATGTGGGTCTGTGAGGACATTATATTATATGTGGGTCTGTGAGGATATTATATTATATGTGGGTCTGTGAGGACATTATATTATATGTGGGTCTGTGGGGACATTATATTATATGTGGGTCTGTGAGGACATTATATTATATGTGGGTCTGTGAGGACATTATATTATATGTAGGTCTGTGAGGACATTATATTATATGTGGGTCTGTGAGGACATTATATTATATGTGGGTCTGTGAGGACATTATATTATATGTGGGTCTGTGGGGACATTATATTATATGTGGGTCTGTGAGGACATTATATTATATGTGGATCTGTGAGGACATTATATTATATGTGGATCTGTGAGGACATTATATTATATGTGGATCTGTGAGGACATTATATTATATGTGGGTCTGTGAGGACATTATATTATATGTGGGTCTGTGGGGACATTATATTATATGTGGGTCTGTGAGGACATTATATTATATGTGGGTCTGTGGGGACATTATATTATATGTGGGTCTGTGGTGACATATTATATGTGGGTCTGTGAGGACATTATATTATATGTGGGTCTGTGAGGACATTATATTATATGTGAGTCTGTGGGGACATTATATTATATGTGGGTCTGTGAGGACATTATATTATATGTGGGTCTGTGAGGACATTATATTATATGTGGGTCTGTGAGGACATTATATTATATGTGGGTCTGTGGTGACATTATATTATATGTGGGTCTGTGGTGACATTATATTATATGTGGGTCTGTGAGGACATTATATTATATGTGGGTCTGTGAGGACATTATATTATATGTGGGTCTGTGGTGACATTATATTATATGTGGGTCTGTGAGGACATTATATTATATGTGGGTCTGTGGGGACATTATATTATATGTGGGTCTGTGAGGACATTATATTATATGTGGGTCTGTGAGGACATTATATTATATGTGGGTCTTTGAGGACATTATATTATATGTGGGTCTGTGGGGACATTATATTATATGTGGGTCTGTGAGGACATTATATTATATGTGGGTCTGTGAGGACATTATATTATATGTGGCTCTGTGAGGACATTATATTATATGTGGGTCTGTGAGGACATTATATTATATGTGGCTCTGTGGGGACATTATATTATATGTGGGTCTGTGAGGACATTATATTATATGTGGGTCTGTGGTAACATTATATTATATGTGGGGTGTGGGGACATTATATTATATGTGGGTCTGTGGGGACATTATATTATATGTGGGTCTGTGAGGACATTATATTATATGTGGGTCTGTGAGGACATTATATTATATGTGGGTCTGTGGGGACATTATATTATATGTGGGTCTGTGAGGACATTATATTATATGTGGGTCTGTGAGGACATTATATTATATGTGGGTCTGTGGGGACATTATATTATATGTGGGTCTGTGGGGACATTATATTATATGTGGGTCTGTGAGGACATTATATTATATGTGGGTCTGTGAGGACATTATATTATATGTGGGTCTGTGGGGACATTATATTATATGTGGGTCTGTGAGGACATTATATTATATGTGGCTCTGTGGGGACATTATATTATATGTGGGTCTGTGAGGACATTATATTATATGTGGCTCTGTGGGGACATTATATTTTATGTGGGTCTGTGAGGACTTTATATTATATGTGGGTCTGTGGGGACATTATATTATATGTGGGTCTGTGAGGACATTATATTATATGTGGGTCTGTGGGGACATTATATTATATGTGGGTCTGTGAGGACATTATATTATATGTGGGTCTGTGGGGACATTATATTATATGTGGGTCTGTGAGGACATTATATTATATGTGGGTCTGTGAGGACATTATATTATATGTGGGTCTGTGGGGACATTATATTATATGTGGGTCTGTGGGGACATTATATTATATGTGGGTCTGTGAGGACATTATATTGTATGTGGGTCTGTGAGGACATTATATTATATGTGGGTCTGTGAGGACATTATATTATATGTGGGTCTGTGAGGACATTATATTATATGTGGGTCTGTGGGGACATTATATTATATGTGGGTCTGTGGGGACATTATATTATCTGTGGGTCTGTGGGGACATTATATTATATGTGGATCTGTGAGGACATTATATTATATGTGGGTCTGTGAGGACATTATATTATATGTGGGTCTGTGGGGACATTATATTATATGTGGATCTGTGAGGACATTATATTATATGTGGATCTGTGAGGACATTATATTATATGTGGGTCTGTGGGGACATTATATTATATGTGGGTCTGTGAGGACATTATATTATATGTGGGTCTGTGGGGACATTATATTATATGTGGGTCTGTGGGGACATTATATTATATGTGGGTCTGTTGGGACATTATATTATATGTGGGTCTGTGAGGACATTATATTATATGTGGGTCTGTGGTAACATTATATTATATGTGGGTCTGTGAGCACATTATATTATATGTGGCTCTGTGAGGACATTATATTATATGTGGGTCTGTGGTAACATTATATTATATGTGGGGTGTGGGGACATTATATTATATGTGGGTCTGTGGGGACATTATATTATATGTGGATCTGTGAGGACATTATATTATATGTGGGTCTGTGGGGACATTATATTATATGTGGCTCTGTGAGGACATTATATTATATGTGGGTCTGTGAGGACATTATATTATATGTGAGTCTCTGGGGACATTATATTATATGTGGGTCTGTGGGGACATTATATTATATGTGGGTCTGTGAGGACATTATATTATATGTGGGTCTGTGAGGACATTATATTATATTTGGGTCTGTGGTGACATTATATTATATGTGGATCTGTGAGGACATTATATTATATGTGGGGCTGTGGGGACATTATATTATATGTGGGTCTGTGAGGACATTATATTATATGTGGGTCTGTGAGGACATTATATTATATGTGGGTCTGTGAGGACATTATATTATATGTGGGTCTGTGGGACATTATATTATATGTGGGTCTGTGGGGACATTATATTATATGTGGGTCTGTGGGGACATTATATTATATGTGGGTCTGTGAGGACATTATATTATATGTGGGTCTGTGGGGACATTATATTATATGTGAGTCTGTGGTGACATTATATTATATGTGGGTCTGTGAGGACATTATATTATATGTGTGTCTGTGAGGACATTATATTATATGTGGGTCTTTGAGGACATTATATTATATGTGGGTCTGTGGGGACATTATATTATATGTGGGTCTGTGAGGACATTATATTATATGTGGGTCTGTGAGGACATTATATTATATGTGGCTCTGTGAGGACATTATATTATATGTGGGTCTGTGAGGACATTATATTATATGTGGGTCTGTGGGGACATTATATTATATGTGGGTCTGTGAGGACATTATATTATATGTGGGTCTGTGAGGACATTATATTATATGTGGGTCTGTGGGGACATTATATTATATGTGGGTCTGTGAGGACATTATATTATATGTGGGTCTGTGAGGACATTATATTATATGTGGGACTGTGGGGACATTATATTATATGTGGGTCTGTGGGGACATTATATTATATGTGGGTCTGTGGGGACATTATATTGTATGTGGGTCTGTGAGGACATTATATTATATGTGGGTCTGTGGTAACATTATATTATATGTGGGTCTGTGAGGACATTATATTATATGTGGGTCTGTGAGGACATTATATTATATGTGGGTCTGTGGTAACATTATATTATATGTGGGGTGTGGGGACATTATATTATATGTGGGTCTGTGGGGACATTATATTATATGTGGATCTGTGAGGACATTATATTATATGTGGGTCTGTGAGGACATTATATTATATGTGGGTCTGTGAGGACATTATATTATATGTGGGTCTGTGAGGACATTATATTATATGTGGGTCTGTGGGGACATTATATTATATGTGGGTCTGTGGGGACATTATATTATATGTGGGTCTGTGGGGACATTATATTATATGTGGGTCTGTGAGGACATTATATTATATGTGGGTCTGTGGTAACATTATATTATATGTGGGTCTGTGAGGACATTATATTATATGTGGGTCTGTGAGGACATTATATTATATGTGGGTCTGTGGTAACATTATATTATATGTGGGGACATTATATTATATGTGGGTCTGTGGGGACATTATATTATATGTGGATCTGTGAGGACATTATATTATATGTGGGTCTGTGAGGACATTATATTATATGTGGGTCTGTGGGGACATTATATTATATGTGGGTCTGTGAGGACATTATATTATATGTGGGTCTGTGAGGACATTATATTATATGTGGGTCTGTGGGGACATTATATTATATGTGGGTCTGTGAGGACATTATATTATATGTGGGTCTGTGAGGACATTATATTATATGTGGCTCTTTGAGGACATTATACTATATGTGGGTCTGTGGTAACATTATATTATATGTGGGGTGTGGGGACATTATATTATATGTGGGTCTGTGGGGACATTATATTATATGTGGGTCTGTGAGGACATTATGTTATATGTGGGTCTGTGAGGACATTATATTATATTTGGGTCTGTGGTGACATTATATTATATGTGGATCTGTGAGGACATTATATTATATGTGGGGCTGTGGGGACATTATATTATATGTGGGTCTGTGAGGACATTATATTATATGTGGGTCTGTGAGGACATTATATTATATGTGGGTCTGTGAGGACATTATATTATATGTGGGTCTGTGGGACATTATATTATATGTGGGTCTGTGGGGACATTATATTATATGTGGGTCTGTGGGGACATTATATTATATGTGGGTCTGTGAGGACATTATATTATATGTGGGTCTGTGGGGACATTATATTATATGTGAGTCTGTGGTGACATTATATTATATGTGGGTCTGTGAGGACATTATATTATATGTGTGTCTGTGAGGACATTATATTATATGTGGGTCTTTGAGGACATTATATTATATGTGGGTCTGTGGGGACATTATATTATATGTGGGTCTGTGAGGACATTATATTATATGTGGGTCTGTGAGGACATTATATTATATGTGGCTCTGTGAGGACATTATATTATATGTGGGTCTGTGAGGACATTATATTATATGTGGGTCTGTGGGGACATTATATTATATGTGGGTCTGTGAGGACATTATATTATATGTGGGTCTGTGAGGACATTATATTATATGTGGGTCTGTGGGGACATTATATTATATGTGGGTCTGTGAGGACATTATATTATATGTGGGTCTGTGAGGACATTATATTATATGTGGGACTGTGGGGACATTATATTATATGTGGGTCTGTGGGGACATTATATTATATGTGGGTCTGTGGGGACATTATATTATATGTGGGTCTGTGAGGACATTATATTATATGTGGGTCTGTGGTAACATTATATTATATGTGGGTCTGTGAGGACATTATATTATATGTGGGTCTGTGAGGACATTATATTATATGTGGGTCTGTGGTAACATTATATTATATGTGGGGTGTGGGGACATTATATTATATGTGGGTCTGTGGGGACATTATATTATATGTGGATCTGTGAGGACATTATATTATATGTGGGTCTGTGAGGACATTATATTATATGTGGGTCTGTGGGGACATTATATTATATGTGGGTCTGTGAGGACATTATATTATATGTGGGTCTGTGAGGACATTATATTATATGTGGGTCTGTGGGGACATTATATTATATGTGGGTCTGTGGGGACATTATATTATATGTGGGTCTGTGGGGACATTATATTATATGTGGGTCTGTGAGGACATTATATTATATGTGGGTCTGTGGTAACATTATATTATATGTGGGTCTGTGAGGACATTATATTATATGTGGGTCTGTGAGGACATTATATTATATGTGGGTCTGTGGTAACATTATATTATATGTGGGGACATTATATTATATGTGGGTCTGTGGGGACATTATATTATATGTGGATCTGTGAGGACATTATATTATATGTGGGTCTGTGAGGACATTATATTATATGTGGGTCTGTGGGGACATTATATTATATGTGGGTCTGTGAGGACATTATATTATATGTGGGTCTGTGAGGACATTATATTATATGTGGGTCTGTGGGGACATTATATTATATGTGGGTCTGTGAGGACATTATATTATATGTGGGTCTGTGAGGACATTATATTATATGTGGCTCTGTGAGGACATTATACTATATGTGGGTCTGTGGTAACATTATATTATATGTGGGGTGTGGGGACATTATATTATATGTGGGTCTGTGGGGACATTATATTATATGTGGGTCTGTGAGGACATTATATTATATGTGGGTCTGTGAAGACATTATATTATATGTGGGTCTGTGAGGACATTATATTATATGTGGGTCTGTGAGGACATTATATTATATGTGGGTCTGTGAGGACATTATATTATATGTGGGTCTGTGGGGACATTATATTATATGTGGGTCTGTGGGGACATTATATTATATGTGGGTCTGTGGGGACATTATATTATATGTGGGTCTGTGAGGACATTATATTATATGTGGGTCTGTGGGGACATTATATTATATGTGGGTCTGTGGGGACATTATATTATATGTGGGTCTGTGAGGACATTATATTATATGTGGGTCTGTGAGGACATTATATTATATGTGGGTCTGTGAGGACATTATATTATATGTGGGTCTGTGAGGACATTATATTATATGTGGGTCTGTGGGGACATTATATTATATGTGGGTCTGTGGGGACATTATATTATATGTGGGTCTGTGAGGACATTATATTATATGTGGGTCTGTGAGGACATTATATTATATGTGGGTCTGTGAGGACATTATATTATATGTGGGTCTGTGGGGACATTATATTATATGTGGGTCTGTGAGGACATTATATTATATGTGGGTCTGTGAGGACATTATATTATATGTGGGTCTGTGAGGACATTATATTATATGTGGGTCTGTGGGACATTATATTATATGTGGGTCTGTGGGGACATTATATTATATGTGGGTCTGTGGTGACATTATATTATATGTGGGTCTGTGAGGACATTATATTATATGTGGGTCTGTGAGGATATTATATTATATGTGGGTCTGTGAGGACATTATATTATATGTGGGTCTGTGGGGACATTATATTATATGTGGGTCTGTGAGGACATTATATTATATGTGGGTCTGTGAGGACATTATATTATATGTAGGTCTGTGAGGACATTATATTATATGTGGGTCTGTGAGGACATTATATTATATGTGGGTCTGTGAGGACATTATATTATATGTGGGTCTGTGGGGACATTATATTATATGTGGGTCTGTGGTGACATTATATTATATGTGGGTCTGTGAGGACATTATATTATATGTGGGTCTGTGAGGACATTATATTATATGTGGGTCTGTGGGGACATTATATTATATGTGGGTCTGTGGGAACATTATATTATATGTGGGTCTGTGGGGACATTATATTATATGTGGGTCTGTGAGGACATTATATTATATGTGGGTCTGTGAGGACATTATATTATATGTGGGTCTGTGAGGACATTATATTATATGTGGGTCTGTGAGGACATTATATTATATGTGGGTCTGTGGGGACATTATATTATATGTGGGTCTGTGGGACATTATATTATATGTGGGTCTGTGGGGACATTATATTATATGTGGGTCTGTGGTGACATTATATTATATGTGGGTCTGTGAGGACATTATATTATATGTGGGTCTGTGAGGATATTATATTATATGTGGGTCTGTGAGGACATTATATTATATGTGGGTCTGTGGGGACATTATATTATATGTGGGTCTGTGAGGACATTATATTATATGTGGGTCTGTGAGGACATTATATTATATGTAGGTCTGTGAGGACATTATATTATATGTGGGTCTGTGAGGACATTATATTATATGTGGGTCTGTGAGGACATTATATTATATGTGGGTCTGTGGGGACATTATATTATATGTGGGTCTGTGAGGACATTATATTATATGTGGATCTGTGAGGACATTATATTATATGTGGATCTGTGAGGACATTATATTATATGTGGATCTGTGAGGACATTATATTATATGTGGGTCTGTGAGGACATTATATTATATGTGGGTCTGTGGGGACATTATATTATATGTGGGTCTGTGAGGACATTATATTATATGTGGGTCTGTGGGGACATTATATTATATGTGGGTCTGTGGTGACATATTATATGTGGGTCTGTGAGGACATTATTATGTGGGTCTGTGAGGACATTATATTATATGTGGGTCTGTGAGGGACATTATATTATATGTGGAGTCTGTGGGGACATTATATTATATGTGGGTCTGTGAGGACATTATATTATATGTGGGTCTGTGAGGACATTATATTATATGTGGGTCTGTGAGGACATTATATTATATGTGGGTCTGTGGTGACATTATATTATATGTGGGTCTGTGGGACATTATATTATATGTGGGTCTGTGAGGACATTATATTATATGTGGGTCTGTGAGGACATTATATTATATGTGGGTCTGTGGTGACATTATATTATATGTGGGTCTGTGAGGACATTATATTATATGTGGGTCTGTGGGGACATTATATTATATGTGGGTCTGTGAGGACATTATATTATATGTGGGTCTGTGAGGACATTATATTATATGTGGGTCTGTGAGGACATTATATTATATGTGGGTCTGTGGGGACATTATATTATATGTGGGTCTGTGAGGACATTATATTATATGTGGGTCTGTGAGGACATTATATTATATGTGGCTCTGTGAGGACATTATATTATATGTGGGTCTGTGAGGACATTATATTATATGTGGCTCTGTGGGGACATTATATTATATGTGGGTCTGTGAGGACATTATATTATATGTGGCGTCTTGTGGTACATTATATTATATGTGGGGCTGTGGGGGACATTATATTATATGTGGGTCTGTGGGGACATTATATTATATGTGGGTCTGTGAGGACATTATATTATATGTGGGTCTGTGAGGACATTATATTATATGTGGGTCTGTGGGGACATTATATTATATGTGGGTCTGTGGGGACATTATATTATATGTGGGTCTGTGAGGACATTATATTATATGTGGGTCTGTGGGGACATTATATTATATGTGGGTCTGTGGGGACATTATATTATATGTGGGTCTGTGAGGACATTATATTATATGTGGGTCTGTGAGGACATTATATTATATGTGGGTCTGTGGGGACATTATATTATATGTGGGTCTGTGAGGACATTATATTATATGTGGCTCTGTGGGGACATTATATTATATGTGGGTCTGTGAGGACATTATATTATATGTGGCTCTGTGGGGACATTATATTTATGTGGGTCTGTGAGGACATTATATTATATGTGGGTCTGTGGGGACATTATATTATATGTGGGTCTGTGAGGACATTATATTATATGTGGGTCTGTGAGGACATTATATTATATGTGGGTCTGTGGGGACATTATATTATATGTGGGTCTGTGAGGACATTATATTATATGTGGGTCTGTGAGGACATTATATTATATGTGGGTCTGTGGGGACATTATATTATATGTGGGTCTGTGGGGACATTATATTATATGTGGGTCTGTGGAGGACATTATATTGTATGTGGGTCTGTGAGGACATTATATTATATGTGGGTCTGTGAGGACATTATATTATATGTGGGTCTGTGAGGACATTATATTATATGTGGGTCTGTGGGGACATTATATTATATGTGGGTCTGTGGGGACATTATATTATCTGTGGGTCTGTGGGGACATTATATTATATGTGGATCTGTGAGGACATTATATTATATGTGGGTCTGTGAGGACATTATATTATATGTGGGTCTGTGGGGACATTATATTATATGTGGATCTGTGAGGACATTATATTATATGTGGATCTGTGAGGACATTATATTATATGTGGGTCTGTGGGGACATTATATTATATGTGGGTCTGTGAGGACATTATATTATATGTGGGTCTGTGGGGACATTATATTATATGTGGGTCTGTGGGGACATTATATTATATGTGGGTCTGTTGGGACATTATATTATATGTGGGTCTGTGAGGACATTATATTATATGTGGGTCTGTGGTAACATTATATTATATGTGGGTCTGTGAGCACATTATATTATATGTGGCTCTGTGAGGACATTATATTATATGTGGGTCTGTGGTAACATTATATTATATGTGGGGTGTGGGGACATTATATTATATGTGGGTCTGTGGGGACATTATATTATATGTGGATCTGTGAGGACATTATATTATATGTGGGTCTGTGGGGACATTATATTATATGTGGCTCTGTGAGGACATTATATTATATGTGGGTCTGTGAGGACATTATATTATATGTGAGTCTCTGGGGACATTATATTATATGTGGGTCTGTGGGGACATTATATTATATGTGGGTCTGTGAGGACATTATATTATATGTGGGTCTGTGAGGACATTATATTATATTTGGGTCTGTGGTGACATTATATTATATGTGGATCTGTGAGGACATTATATTATATGTGGGGCTGTGGGGACATTATATTATATGTGGGTCTGTGAGGACATTATATTATATGTGGGTCTGTGAGGACATTATATTATATGTGGGTCTGTGAGGACATTATATTATATGTGGGTCTGTGGGACATTATATTATATGTGGGTCTGTGGGGACATTATATTATATGTGGGTCTGTGGGGACATTATATTATATGTGGGTCTGTGAGGACATTATATTATATGTGGGTCTGTGGGGACATTATATTATATGTGAGTCTGTGGTGACATTATATTATATGTGGGTCTGTGAGGACATTATATTATATGTGTGTCTGTGAGGACATTATATTATATGTGGGTCTTTGAGGACATTATATTATATGTGGGTCTGTGGGGACATTATATTATATGTGGGTCTGTGAGGACATTATATTATATGTGGGTCTGTGAGGACATTATATTATATGTGGCTCTGTGAGGACATTATATTATATGTGGGTCTGTGAGGACATTATATTATATGTGGGTCTGTGGGGACATTATATTATATGTGGGTCTGTGAGGACATTATATTATATGTGGGTCTGTGAGGACATTATATTATATGTGGGTCTGTGGGGACATTATATTATATGTGGGTCTGTGAGGACATTATATTATATGTGGGTCTGTGAGGACATTATATTATATGTGGGACTGTGGGGACATTATATTATATGTGGGTCTGTGGGGACATTATATTATATGTGGGTCTGTGGGGACATTATATTGTATGTGGGTCTGTGAGGACATTATATTATATGTGGGGTCTGTGGTAACATTATATTATATGTGGGTCTGTGAGGACATTATATTATATGTGGGTCTGTGAGGACATTATATTATATGTGGGTCTGTGGTAACATTATATTATATGTGGGGTGTGGGGACATTATATTATATGTGGGTCTGTGGGGACATTATATTATATGTGGATCTGTGAGGACATTATATTATATGTGGGTCTGTGAGGACATTATATTATATGTGGGTCTGTGAGGACATTATATTATATGTGGGTCTGTGAGGACATTATATTATATGTGGGTCTGTGGGGACATTATATTATATGTGGGTCTGTGGGGACATTATATTATATGTGGGTCTGTGGGGACATTATATTATATGTGGGTCTGTGAGGACATTATATTATATGTGGGTCTGTGGTAACATTATATTATATGTGGGTCTGTGAGGACATTATATTATATGTGGGTCTGTGAGGACATTATATTATATGTGGGTCTGTGGTAACATTATATTATATGTGGGGACATTATATTATATGTGGGTCTGTGGGGACATTATATTATATGTGGATCTGTGAGGACATTATATTATATGTGGGTCTGTGAGGACATTATATTATATGTGGGTCTGTGGGGACATTATATTATATGTGGGTCTGTGAGGACATTATATTATATGTGGGTCTGTGAGGACATTATATTATATGTGGGTCTGTGGGGACATTATATTATATGTGGGTCTGTGAGGACATTATATTATATGTGGGTCTGTGAGGACATTATATTATATGTGGCTCTTTGAGGACATTATACTATATGTGGGTCTGTGGTAACATTATATTATATGTGGGGTGTGGGGACATTATATTATATGTGGGTCTGTGGGGACATTATATTATATGTGGGTCTGTGAGGACATTATGTTATATGTGGGTCTGTGAGGACATTATATTATATTTGGGTCTGTGGTGACATTATATTATATGTGGATCTGTGAGGACATTATATTATATGTGGGGCTGTGGGGACATTATATTATATGTGGGTCTGTGAGGACATTATATTATATGTGGGTCTGTGAGGACATTATATTATATGTGGGTCTGTGAGGACATTATATTATATGTGGGTCTGTGGGACATTATATTATATGTGGGTCTGTGGGGACATTATATTATATGTGGGTCTGTGGGGACATTATATTATATGTGGGTCTGTGAGGACATTATATTATATGTGGGTCTGTGGGGACATTATATTATATGTGAGTCTGTGGTGACATTATATTATATGTGGGTCTGTGAGGACATTATATTATATGTGTGTCTGTGAGGACATTATATTATATGTGGGTCTTTGAGGACATTATATTATATGTGGGTCTGTGGGGACATTATATTATATGTGGGTCTGTGAGGACATTATATTATATGTGGGTCTGTGAGGACATTATATTATATGTGGCTCTGTGAGGACATTATATTATATGTGGGTCTGTGAGGACATTATATTATATGTGGGTCTGTGGGGACATTATATTATATGTGGGTCTGTGAGGACATTATATTATATGTGGGTCTGTGAGGACATTATATTATATGTGGGTCTGTGGGGACATTATATTATATGTGGGTCTGTGAGGACATTATATTATATGTGGGTCTGTGAGGACATTATATTATATGTGGGACTGTGGGGACATTATATTATATGTGGGTCTGTGGGGACATTATATTATATGTGGGTCTGTGGGGACATTATATTATATGTGGGTCTGTGAGGACATTATATTATATGTGGGTCTGTGGTAACATTATATTATATGTGGGTCTGTGAGGACATTATATTATATGTGGGTCTGTGAGGACATTATATTATATGTGGGTCTGTGGTAACATTATATTATATGTGGGGTGTGGGGACATTATATTATATGTGGGTCTGTGGGGACATTATATTATATGTGGATCTGTGAGGACATTATATTATATGTGGGTCTGTGAGGACATTATATTATATGTGGGTCTGTGGGGACATTATATTATATGTGGGTCTGTGAGGACATTATATTATATGTGGGTCTGTGAGGACATTATATTATATGTGGGTCTGTGGGGACATTATATTATATGTGGGTCTGTGGGGACATTATATTATATGTGGGTCTGTGGGGACATTATATTATATGTGGGTCTGTGAGGACATTATATTATATGTGGGTCTGTGGTAACATTATATTATATGTGGGTCTGTGAGGACATTATATTATATGTGGGTCTGTGAGGACATTATATTATATGTGGGTCTGTGGTAACATTATATTATATGTGGGGACATTATATTATATGTGGGTCTGTGGGGACATTATATTATATGTGGATCTGTGAGGACATTATATTATATGTGGGTCTGTGAGGACATTATATTATATGTGGGTCTGTGGGGACATTATATTATATGTGGGTCTGTGAGGACATTATATTATATGTGGGTCTGTGAGGACATTATATTATATGTGGGTCTGTGGGGACATTATATTATATGTGGGTCTGTGAGGACATTATATTATATGTGGGTCTGTGAGGACATTATATTATATGTGGCTCTGTGAGGACATTATACTATATGTGGGTCTGTGGTAACATTATATTATATGTGGGGTGTGGGGACATTATATTATATGTGGGTCTGTGGGGACATTATATTATATGTGGGTCTGTGAGGACATTATATTATATGTGGGTCTGTGAAGACATTATATTATATGTGGGTCTGTGAGGACATTATATTATATGTGGGTCTGTGAGGACATTATATTATATGTGGGTCTGTGAGGACATTATATTATATGTGGGTCTGTGGGGACATTATATTATATGTGGGTCTGTGGGGACATTATATTATATGTGGGTCTGTAAGGACATTATATTATATGTGGGTCTGTGAGGACATTATATTATATGTGGGTCTGTGGACACATTATATTATATGTGGGTCTGTGGGGACATTATATTATATGTGGGTCTGTGGGGACATTATATTATATGTGGGTCTGTGGACACATTATATTATATGTGGGTCTGTGAGGACATTATATTATATGTGGGTCTGTGGGGACATTATATTATATGTGGGTCTGTGGACACATTATATTATATGTGGGTCTGTGAGGACATTATATTATATGTGGGTCTGTGAGGACATTATATTATATGTGGGTCTGTGGACACATTATATTATATGTGGGTCTGTGAGGACATTATATTATATGTGGGTCTGTGGGGACATTATATTATATGTGGGTCTGTGAGGACATTATATTATATGTGGGTCTGTGGTGACATTATATTATATGTGGGTCTGTGAGGACATTATTTTATATGTGGGTCTGTGGGGACATTATATTATGTGTGGGTCTGTGAGGACATTATATTATATGTGGGTCTGTGAGGACATTATATTATATGTGGCTCTGTGAGGACATTATATTATATGTGGGTCTGTGGTAACATTATATTATATGTGGTGTGTGGGGACATTATATTATATGTGGGTCTGTGGGGACATTATATTATATGTGGGTCTGTGAGGACATTATATTATATGTGGGTCTGTGAGGACATTATATTATATGTGGGTCTGTGGGGACATTATATTATATGTGGGTCTGTGAGGACATTATATTATATGTGGGTCTGTGGGGACATTATATTATATGTGGGTCTGTGGGGACATTATATTATATGTGGGTCTGTGGGAACATTATATTATATGTGGGTCTGTGAGGACATTATATTATATGTGGGTCTGTGGTAACATTATATTATATGTGGGTCTGTGAGGACATTATATTATATGTGGCTCTGTGAGGACATTATATTATATGTGGGTCTGTGGTAACATTATATTATATGTGGGGTGTGGGGACATTATATTATATGTGGGTCTGTGGGGACATTATATTATATGTGGATCTGTGAGGACATTATATTATATGTGGGTCTGTGGGGACATTATATTATGTGTGGGTCTGTGAGGACATTATATTATATGTGGGTCTGTGAGGACATTATATTATATGTGGCTCTGTGAGGACATTATATTATATGTGGGTCTGTGGTAACATTATATTATATGTGGGGTGTGGGGACATTGTATTATATGTGGGTCTGTGGGGACATTATATTATATGTGGGTCTGTGAGGACATTATATTATATGTGGGTCTGTGAGGACATTATATTATATGTGGGTCTGTGAGGACATTATATTATATGTGGGTTTGTGGGGACATTATATTACATGTGGGTCTGTGAGGACATTATATTATATGTGGGTCTGTGGGGACATTATATTATATGTGGGTCTGTGGGGACATTATATTATATGTGGGTCTGTGAGGACATTATATTATATGTGGGTCTGTGAGGACATTATATTATATGTGGGTCTGTGGGGACATTATATTATATGTGGGTCTGTGAGGACATTATATTATATGTGGGTCTGTGAGGACATTATATTATATGTGGCTCTGTGAGGACATTATATTATATGTGGGTCTGTGAGTACATTATATTATATGTGGGTCTGTGAGGACATTATATTATATGTGGGTCTGTGGGGACATTATATTATATGTGGGTCTGTGAGGACATTATATTATATGTGGGTCTGTGAGGACATTATATTATATGTGGGTCTGTGAGGACATTATATTATATGTGGGTCTGTGGGGACATTATATTATATGTGGGTCTGTGGGGACATTATATTATATGTGGGTCTGTGAGGACATTATATTATATGTGGGTCTGTGAGGACATTATATTATATGTGGGTCTGTGAGGACATTATATTATATGTGGTGTCTGTGGGGACATTATATTATATGTGGGTCTGTGAGGACATTATATTATATGTGGGTCTGTGAGGACATTATATTATATGTGGGTCTGTGGGGACATTATATTATATGTGGGTCTGTGGGGACATTATATTATATGTGGGTCTGTGGGGACATTATATTATATGTGGGTCTGTGAGGACATTATATTATATGTGGGTCTGTGGTAACATATTATATGTGGGTCTGTGAGGACATTATATTATATGTGGCTCTGTGAGGACATTATACTATATGTGGGTCTGTGGTAACATTATATTATATGTGGGGTGTGGGGACATTATATTATATGTGGGTCTGTGGGGACATTATATTATATGTGGGTCTGTGAGGACATTATATTATATGTGGGTCTGTGAAGACATTATATTATATGTGGGTCTGTGAGGACATTATATTATATGTGGGTCTGTGAGGACATTATATTATATGTGGGTCTGTGAGGACATATTATATGTGGGTCTGTGAGGACATTATATTATATGTGGGTCTGTGAGGACATTATATTATATGTGGGTCTGTGGGGACATTATATCATATGTGGGTCTGTGGGGACATTATATTATATGTGGGTCTGTGGGGACATTATATTATATGTGGGTCTGTGAGGACATTATATTATATGTGGGTCTGTGGGGACATTATATTATATGTGGGTCTGTGAGGACATTATATTATATGTGGGTCTGTGAGGACATTATATTATATGTGGGTCTGTGGGGACATTATATTATATGTGGGTCTGTGGGGACATTATATTATATGTGGGTCTGTGAGGACATTATATTATATGTGGGTCTGTGGTAACATTATATTATATGTGGGTCTGTGAGGACATTATATTATATGTGGCTCTGTGAGGACATTATATTATATGTGGGTCTGTGGTAACATTATATTATATGTGGGGTGTGGGGACATTATATTATATGTGGGTCTGTGGGGACATTATATTATATGTGGATCTGTGAGGACATTATATTATATGTGGGTCTGTGGGGACATTATATTATGTGTGGGTCTGTGAGGACATTATATTATATGTGGGTCTGTGAGGACATTATATTATATGTGGGTCTGTGAGGACATTATATTATATGTGGGTCTGTGGTAACATTATATTATATGTGGGGTGTGGGGACATTATATTATATGTGGGTCTGTGGGGACATTATATTATATGTGGGTCTGTGAGGACATTATATTATATGTGGGTCTGTGAGGACATTATATTATATGTGGGTCTGTGAGGACATTATATTATATGTGGGTTTGTGGGGACATTATATTACATGTGGGTCTGTGAGGACATTATATTATATGTGGGTCTGTGGGGACATTATATTATATGTGGGTCTGTGGGGACATTATATTATATGTGGGTCTGTGAGGACATTATATTATATGTGGGTCTGTGAGGACATTATATTATATGTGGGTCTGTGGGGACATTATATTATATGTGGGTCTGTGAGGACATTATATTATATGTGGGTCTGTGAGGACATTATATTATATGTGGCTCTGTGAGGACATTATATTATATGTGGGTCTGTGAGTACATTATATTATATGTGGGTCTGTGAGGACATTATATTATATGTGGGTCTGTGGGGACATTATATTATATGTGGGTCTGTGAGGACATTATATTATATGTGGGTCTGTGAGGACATTATATTATATGTGGGTCTGTGAGGACATTATATTATATGTGGGTCTGTGGGGACATTATATTATATGTGGGTCTGTGGGGACATTATATTATATGTGGGTCTGTGAGGACATTATATTATATGTGGGTCTGTGAGGACATTATATTATATGTGGGTCTGTGAGGACATTATATTATATGTGGGTCTGTGGGGACATTATATTATATGTGGGTCTGTGAGGACATTATATTATATGTGGGTCTGTGAGGACATTATATTATATGTGGGTCTGTGGGGACATTATATTATATGTGGGTCTGTGGGGACATTATATTATATGTGGGTCTGTGGGGACATTATATTATATGTGGGTCTGTGAGGACATTATATTATATGTGGGTCTGTGGTAACATATTATATGTGGGTCTGTGAGGACATTATATTATATGTGGCTCTGTGAGGACATTATACTATATGTGGGTCTGTGGTAACATTATATTATATGTGGGGTGTGGGGACATTATATTATATGTGGGTCTGTGGGGACATTATATTATATGTGGGTCTGTGAGGACATTATATTATATGTGGGTCTGTGAGGACATTATATTATATGTGGGTCTGTGAGGACATTATATTATATGTGGGTCTGTGGGGACATTATATTATATGTGGGTCTGTGGGGACATTATATTATATGTGGGTCTGTGAGGACATTATATTATATGTGGGTCTGTGAGGACATTATATTATATGTGGGTCTGTGGGGACATTATATTATATGTGGGTCTGTGGGGACATTATATTATATGTGGGTCTGTGGGGACATTATATTATATGTGGGTCTGTGAGGACATTATATTATATGTGGGTCTGTGGTGACATTATATTATATGTGGGTCTGTGAGGACATTATATTATATGTGGGTCTGTGGGGACATTATATTATATGTGGGTCTGTGGGAACATTATATTATATGTGGGTCTGTGAGGACATTACCGTATATTATAAGTGGGTCTGTGAGGACATTATATTATATGTGGGTCTGTGGGGACATTATATTATATGTGGGTCTGTGAGGACATTATATTATATGTGAGTCTGTGAGGACATTATATTATATGTGGGTCTGTGGGGACATTATATTATATGTGGGTCTGTGGGGACATTATATTATATGTGGGTCTGTGGTAACATTATATTATATGTGGGTCTGTGAGGACATTATATTATATGTGGCTCTGTGAGGACATTATATTATATGTGGGTCTGTGGTAACATTATATTATATGTGGGGTGTGGGGACATTATATTATATGTGGCTCTGTGAGGACATTATATTATATGTGGGTCTGTGAGGACATTATATTATATGTGGGTCTGTGAGGACATTATATTATATGTGGGTCTGTGGGGACATTATATTATATGTGGGTCTGTGGGGACATTATATTATATGTGGGTCTGTGAGGACATTATATTGTATGTGGGTCTGTGAGGACATTATATTATATGTGGGTCTGTGAGGACATTATATTATATGTGGGTCTGTGAGGACATTATATTATATGTGGGTCTGTGGGGACATTATATTATATGTGGGTCTGTGGGGACATTATATTATCTGTGGGTCTGTGGGGACATTATATTATATGTGGATCTGTGAGGACATTATATTATATGTGGGTCTGTGAGGACATTATATTATATGTGGGTCTGTGGGGACATTATATTATATGTGGATCTGTGAGGACATTATATTATATGTGGATCTGTGAGGACATTATATTATATGTGGGTCTGTGGGGACATTATATTATATGTGGGTCTGTGAGGACATTATATTATATGTGGGTCTGTGGGGACATTATATTATATGTGGGTCTGTGGGGACATTATATTATATGTGGGTCTGTTGGGACATTATATTATATGTGGGTCTGTGAGGACATTATATTATATGTGGGTCTGTGGTAACATTATATTATATGTGGGTCTGTGAGCACATTATATTATATGTGGCTCTGTGAGGACATTATATTATATGTGGGTCTGTGGTAACATTATATTATATGTGGGGTGTGGGGACATTATATTATATGTGGGTCTGTGGGGACATTATATTATATGTGGATCTGTGAGGACATTATATTATATGTGGGTCTGTGGGGACATTATATTATATGTGGCTCTGTGAGGACATTATATTATATGTGGGTCTGTGAGGACATTATATTATATGTGAGTCTCTGGGGACATTATATTATATGTGGGTCTGTGGGGACATTATATTATATGTGGGTCTGTGAGGACATTATATTATATGTGGGTCTGTGAGGACATTATATTATATGTGGGTCTGTGGGGACATTATATTATATGTGGGTCTGTGAGGACATTATATTATATGTGGGGCTGTGGGGACATTATATTATATGTGAGTCTGTGGTGACATTATATTATATGTGGGTCTGTGAGGACATTATATTATATGTGTGTCTGTGAGGACATTATATTATATGTGGGTCTTTGAGGACATTATATTATATGTGGGTCTGTGGGGACATTATATTATATGTGGGTCTGTGAGGACATTATATTATATGTGGGTCTGTGAGGACATTATATTATATGTGGCTCTGTGAGGACATTATATTATATGTGGGTCTGTGAGGACATTATATTATATGTGGGTCTGTGGGGACATTATATTATATGTGGGTCTGTGAGGACATTATATTATATGTGGGTCTGTGAGGACATTATATTATATGTGGGTCTGTGGGGACATTATATTATATGTGGGTCTGTGAGGACATTATATTATATGTGGGTCTGTGAGGACATTATATTATATGTGGGACTGTGGGGACATTATATTATATGTGGGTCTGTGGGGACATTATATTATATGTGGGTCTGTGGGGACATTATATTATATGTGGGTCTGTGAGGACATTATATTATATGTGGGTCTGTGGTAACATTATATTATATGTGGGTCTGTGAGGACATTATATTATATGTGGGTCTGTGAGGACATTATATTATATGTGGGTCTGTGGTAACATTATATTATATGTGGGGTGTGGGGACATTATATTATATGTGGGTCTGTGGGGACATTATATTATATGTGGATCTGTGAGGACATTATATTATATGTGGGTCTGTGAGGACATTATATTATATGTGGGTCTGTGGGGACATTATATTATATGTGGGTCTGTGAGGACATTATATTATATGTGGGTCTGTGAGGACATTATATTATATGTGGGTCTGTGGGGACATTATATTATATGTGGGTCTGTGGGGACATTATATTATATGTGGGTCTGTGGGGACATTATATTATATGTGGGTCTGTGAGGACATTATATTATATGTGGGTCTGTGGTAACATTATATTATATGTGGGTCTGTGAGGACATTATATTATATGTGGGTCTGTGAGGACATTATATTATATGTGGGTCTGTGGTAACATTATATTATATGTGGGGACATTATATTATATGTGGGTCTGTGGGGACATTATATTATATGTGGATCTGTGAGGACATTATATTATATGTGGGTCTGTGAGGACATTATATTATATGTGGGTCTGTGGGGACATTATATTATATGTGGGTCTGTGAGGACATTATATTATATGTGGGTCTGTGAGGACATTATATTATATGTGGGTCTGTGGGGACATTATATTATATGTGGGTCTGTGGGGACATTATATTATATGTGGGTCTGTGGGGACATTATATTATATGTTGGTCTGTGAGGACATTATATTATATGTGGGTCTGTGGTAACATATTATATGTGGGTCTGTGAGGACATGATATTATATGTGGCTCTGTGAGGACATTATACTATATGTGGGTCTGTGGTAACATTATATTATATGTGGGGTGTGGGGACATTATATTATATGTGGGTCTGTGGGGACATTATATTATATGTGGGTCTGTGAGGACATTATATTATATGTGGGTCTGTGAAGACATTATATTATATGTGGGTCTGTGAGGACATTATATTATATGTGGGTCTGTGAGGACATTATATTATATGTGGGTCTGTGAGGACATTATATTATATGTGGGTCTGTGGGGACATTATATTATATGTGGGTCTGTGGGGACATTATATTATATGTGGGTCTGTAAGGACATTATATTATATGTGGGTCTGTGAGGACATTATATTATATGTGGGTCTGTGGGGACATTATATTATATGTGGGTCTGTGGGGACATTATATTATATGTGGGTCTGTGGACACATTATATTATATGTGGGTCTGTGAGGACATTATATTATATGTGGGTCTGTGGGGACATTATATTATATGTGGGTCTGTGGACACATTATATTATATGTGGGTCTGTGAGGACATTATATTATATGTGGGTCTGTGAGGACATTATATTATATGTGGGTCTGTGGACACATTATATTATATGTGGGTCTGTGAGGACATTATATTATATGTGGGTCTGTGGGGACATTATATTATATGTGGGTCTGTGAGGACATTATATTATATGTGGGTCTGTGGTGACATTATATTATATGTGGGTCTGTGAGGACATTATTTTATATGTGGGTCTGTGGGGACATTATATTATGTGTGGGTCTGTGAGGACATTATATTATATGTGGGTCTGTGAGGACATTATATTATATGTGGCTCTGTGAGGACATTATATTATATGTGGGTCTGTGGTAACATTATATTATATGTGGTGTGTGGGGACATTATATTATATGTGGGTCTGTGGGGACATTATATTATATGTGGGTCTGTGAGGACATTATATTATATGTGGGTCTGTGAGGACATTATATTATATGTGGGTCTGTGGGGACATTATATTATATGTGGGTCTGTGAGGACATTATATTATATGTGGGTCTGTGGGGACATTATATTATATGTGGGTCTGTGGGGACATTATATTATATGTGGGTCTGTGGGAACATTATATTATATGTGGGTCTGTGAGGACATTATATTATATGTGGGTCTGTGGTAACATTATATTATATGTGGGTCTGTGAGGACATTATATTATATGTGGCTCTGTGAGGACATTATATTATATGTGGGTCTGTGGTAACATTATATTATATGTGGGGTGTGGGGACATTATATTATATGTGGGTCTGTGGGGACATTATATTATATGTGGATCTGTGAGGACATTATATTATATGTGGGTCTGTGGGGACATTATATTATGTGTGGGTCTGTGAGGACATTATATTATATGTGGGTCTGTGAGGACATTATATTATATGTGGCTCTGTGAGGACATTATATTATATGTGGGTCTGTGGTAACATTATATTATATGTGGGGTGTGGGGACATTATATTATATGTGGGTCTGTGGGGACATTATATTATATGTGGGTCTGTGAGGACATTATATTATATGTGGGTCTGTGAGGACATTATATTATATGTGGGTCTGTGAGGACATTATATTATATGTGGGTTTGTGGGGACATTATATTACATGTGGGTCTGTGAGGACATTATATTATATGTGGGTCTGTGGGGACATTATATTATATGTGGGTCTGTGGGGACATTATATTATATGTGGGTCTGTGAGGACATTATATTATATGTGGGTCTGTGAGGACATTATATTATATGTGGGTCTGTGGGGACATTATATTATATGTGGGTCTGTGGGGACATTATATTATATGTGGGTCTGTGAGGACATTATATTATATGTGGGTCTGTGAGGACATTATATTATATGTGGGTCTGTGAGGACATTATATTATATGTGGGTCTGTGGGGACATTATATTATATGTGGGTCTGTGAGGACATTATATTATATGTGGGTCTGTGAGGACATTATATTATATGTGGGTCTGTGGGGACATTATATTATATGTGGGTCTGTGGGGACATTATATTATATGTGGGTCTGTGGGGACATTATATTATATGTGGGTCTGTGAGGACATTATATTATATGTGGGTCTGTGGTAACATATTATATGTGGGTCTGTGAGGACATTATATTATATGTGGCTCTGTGAGGACATTATACTATATGTGGGTCTGTGGTAACATTATATTATATGTGGGGTGTGGGGACATTATATTATATGTGGGTCTGTGGGGACATTATATTATATGTGGGTCTGTGAGGACATTATATTATATGTGGGTCTGTGAAGACATTATATTATATGTGGGTCTGTGAGGACATTATATTATATGTGGGTCTGTGAGGACATTATATTATATGTGGGTCTGTGAGGACATATTATATGTGGGTCTGTGAGGACATTATATTATATGTGGGTCTGTGAGGACATTATATTATATGTGGGTCTGTGGGGACATTATATCATATGTGGGTCTGTGGGGACATTATATTATGTGTGGGTCTGTGGGGACATTATATTATATGTGGGTCTGTGGGGACATTATATTATATGTGGGTCTGTGAGGACATTATATTATATGTGGGTCTGTGGGGACATTATATTATATGTGGGTCTGTGAGGACATTATATTATATGTGGGTCTGTGAGGACATTATATTATATGTGGGTCTGTGGGGACATTATATTATATGTGGGTCTGTGGGGACATTATATTATATGTGGGTCTGTGAGGACATTATATTATATGTGGGTCTGTGGTAACATTATATTATATGTGGGTCTGTGAGGACATTATATTATATGTGGCTCTGTGAGGACATTATATTATATGTGGGTCTGTGGTAACATTATATTATATGTGGGGTGTGGGGACATTATATTATATGTGGGTCTGTGGGGACATTATATTATATGTGGATCTGTGAGGACATTATATTATATGTGGGTCTGTGGGGACATTATATTATGTGTGGGTCTGTGAGGACATTATATTATATGTGGGTCTGTGAGGACATTATATTATATGTGGGTCTGTGAGGACATTATATTATATGTGGGTCTGTGGTAACATTATATTATATGTGGGGTGTGGGGACATTATATTATATGTGGGTCTGTGGGGACATTATATTATATGTGGGTCTGTGAGGACATTATATTATATGTGGGTCTGTGAGGACATTATATTATATGTGGGTCTGTGAGGACATTATATTATATGTGGGTTTGTGGGGACATTATATTACATGTGGGTCTGTGAGGACATTATATTATATGTGGGTCTGTGGGGACATTATATTATATGTGGGTCTGTGGGGACATTATATTATATGTGGGTCTGTGAGGACATTATATTATATGTGGGTCTGTGAGGACATTATATTATATGTGGGTCTGTGGGGACATTATATTATATGTGGGTCTGTGAGGACATTATATTATATGTGGGTCTGTGAGGACATTATATTATATGTGGCTCTGTGAGGACATTATATTATATGTGGGTCTGTGAGTACATTATATTATATGTGGGTCTGTGAGGACATTATATTATATGTGGGTCTGTGGGGACATTATATTATATGTGGGTCTGTGAGGACATTATATTATATGTGGGTCTGTGAGGACATTATATTATATGTGGGTCTGTGAGGACATTATATTATATGTGGGTCTGTGGGGACATTATATTATATGTGGGTCTGTGGGGACATTATATTATATGTGGGTCTGTGAGGACATTATATTATATGTGGGTCTGTGAGGACATTATAATATATGTGGGTCTGTGAGGACATTATATTATATGTGGGTCTGTGGGGACATTATATTATATGTGGGTCTGTGAGGACATTATATTATATGTGGGTCTGTGAGGACATTATATTATATGTGGGTCTGTGGGGACATTATATTATATGTGGGTCTGTGGGGACATTATATTATATGTGGGTCTGTGGGGACATTATATTATATGTGGGTCTGTGAGGACATTATATTATATGTGGGTCTGTGAAGACATTATATTATATGTGGGTCTGTGAGGACATTATATTATATGTGGGTCTGTGAGGACATTATATTATATGTGGGTCTGTGAGGACATTATATTATATGTGGGTCTGTGGGGACATTATATTATATGTGGGTCTGTGGGGACATTATATTATATGTGGGTCTGTGAGGACATTCTATTATATGTGGGTCTGTGAGGACATTATATTATATGTGGGTCTGTGGGGACATTATATTATATGTGGGTCTGTGGGGACATTATATTATATGTGGGTCTGTGGGGACATTATATTATATGTGGGTCTGTGAGGACATTATATTATATGTGGGTCTGTGGTGACATTATATTATATGTGGGTCTGTGAGGACATTATATTATATGTGGGTCTGTGGGGACATTATATTATATGTGGGTCTGTGGGGACATTATATTATATGTGGGTCTGTGAGGACATTACCGTATATTATATGTGGGTCTGTGAGGACATTATATTATATGTGGGTCTGTGGGGACATTATATTATATGTGGGTCTGTGAGGACATTATATTATATGTGAGTCTGTGAGGACATTATATTATATGTGGGTCTGTGGGGACATTATATTATATGTGGGTCTGTGGGGACATTATATTATATGTGGGTCTGTGGTAACATTATATTATATGTGGGTCTGTGAGGACATTATATTATATGTGGCTCTGTGAGGACATTATATTATATGTGGGTCTGTGGTAACATTATATTATATGTGGGGTGTGGGGACATTATATTATATGTGGCTCTGTGAGGACATTATATTATATGTGGGTCTGTGAGGACATTATATTATATGTGGGTCTGTGAGGACATATATGTGGGTCTGTGAGGACATTATATGATATGTGGGTCTGTGAGGACATTATATTATATGTGGGTCTGTGGGGACATTATATTATATGTGGGTCTGTGAGGACATTATATTATATGTGGGTCTGTGAGGACATTATATTATATGTGGGTCTGTGAGGACATTATATTATATGTGGGTCTGTGAGGACATTATATTATATGTGGGTCTGTGAGGACATTATATTATATGTGGGTCTGTGGGGACATTATATTATATGTCGGTCTGTGAGGACATTAATTTATATGTGGGTCTGTGAGGACATTATATTATATGTGGGTCTGTGAGGACATTATATTATATGTGGGTCTGTGGGGACATTATATTATATGTGGGTCTGTGGGGACATTATATTATATGTGGGTCTGTGAGGACATTATATTATATGTGGGTCTGTGGTAACATTATATTATATGTGGGTCTGTGAGGACAATATATTTTATTTGGCTCTGTGAGGACATTATATTATATGTTGGTCTGTGGTAACATTATATTATATGTGGGGTGTGGGGACATTATATTATATGTGGCTCTGTGAGGACATTATATTATATGTGGGTCTGTGAGGACATTATATTATATGTGGGTCTGTGAGGACATTATATTATATGTGGGTCGGTGAGGATATTATATTATATGTGGGTCTGTGGGGACATTATATTATATGTGGGTCTGTGAGGACATTATATTATATGTGGGTCTGTTTGGACATTATATTATATGTGGGTCTGTGAGGACATTATATTATATGTGGGTCTGTGAGGACATTATATTATATGTGGGTCTGTGAGGACATTATATTATATGTGGGTCTGTGGGGACATTATATTATATGTGGGTCTGTGAGGACATTATATTATATGTGGGTCTGTGGGGACATTATATTATATGTGGGTCTGTGAGGACATTATATTATATGTGGGTCTGTGGAGACATTATATTATATGTGGGTCTGTGAGGACATTATATTATATGTGGGTCTGTGGGGACATTATATTATATGTGGGTCTGTGAGGACATTATATTATATGTGGGTCTGTGAGGACATTATATTATATGTGGGTCTGTGAGGACATTATATTATATGTGGGTCTGTGGGGACATTATATTATATGTGGGTCTGTGAGGACATTATATTATATGTGGGTCTCTGGGGACATTATATTATATGTGGGTCTGTGGGGACATTATATTATATGTGGGTCTGTGGGGACACTATATTATATGTGGGTCTGTGAGGACATTATATTATATGTGGGTCTGTAGGGACATTATATTATATGTGGGTCTGTGGGTACATTATATTATATGTGGGTCTGTGGGAACATTATATTATATGTGGGTCTGTGGGGACATTATATTATATGTGGGTCTGTGGGGACATTATATTATATGTGGGTCTGTGGGTACATTATATTATATGTGGCTCTGTGGGGACATTATATTATATGTGGGTCTGTGAGGACATTATATTATATGTGGGTCTGTGAGGACATTATATTATATGTGGGTCTGTGGGGACATTATATTAAATGTGGGTCTGTGGTAACATATTATATGTGGGTCTGTGGGGACATTATATTATATGTGGGTCTGTGAGGACATTATATTATATGTGGGTCTGTGGGGACATTATATTAAATGTGGGTCTGTGGTAACATATTATATGTGGGTCTGTGGGGACATTATATTATATGTGGGTCTGTGAGGACATTATATTATATGTGGGTCTGTGAGGACATTATATTATATGTGGGTCTGTGGTGACATTATATTATATGTGGGTCTGTGAGGACATTATATTATATGTGGGTCTGTGAGGACATTATATTATATGTGGCTCTTTGGGGACATTATATTATATGTGGGGCTGTGGGGACATTATATTATATGTGGGTCTGTGAGGACATTATATTATATGTGGGTCTGTGAGGACATTATATTATATGTGGGTCTGTGGGGACATCATATTAAATGTGGGTCTGTGGTAACATATTATATGTGGGTCTGTGGGGACATTATATTATATGTTGGTCTGTGGGGACATTATATTATATGTGGGTCTTTGGTGACATTATATTATATGTGGGTCTGTGGGAACATTATATTATATGTGGGTCTTTGGTGACATTATATTATATGTGCGTCTGTGGGGACATTATATTATATGTGGGTCTGTGGTAACATTATATTATATATGGGTCTGTGGGGTCATTATAGTATATGTGGGTCTGGGGTAACATTATATTATATGTGGGTCTGTGCTAACATTATATTATATATGGGTCTGTGGGGTCATTATAGTATATGTGGGTCTGGGGTAACATTATATTATATGTGGGTCTGTGGGAACATTATATTATATGTGGGTCTGTGGTAACATTATATTATATGTGGGTCTGTGGGGTGATTATATTATATATGGGTCTGTGGTAATATTATATTATATGTGGGTCTGTGGGGACATTATATTATATGTGGGTCTGTGGTAACATTGTATGATATGTGGGTGTTTGTTGACATTATATTATATGTGGGTCTGTGGGGACATTATATTATTTATTGGTCCGTGGGAACATTATATTATATGTGGGTCTTTGGTGCCATTATATTATATGTGGGGTGTGAGGACATTATATTATATGTGTGTCTGTGGCGTCAATATATTATATGTGGGTCTGTGGGGACATTATATTATATGTGGGTCTGTGGGGACATTATATTATATGTGGAACTGTGGGGACATTATATTATATGTGGGCTTGTGGTAACATTATATTATATATGGGTCTTTGGGAACATTATATTATATGTGGGTCTTTGGTGACATTATATTATATGTGGGTCTGTGGGGACATTATATTATATGTGGGTCTGTGGTGTAATTATTTTATTTGTGGGTTTTGGTAACATTATATTATATGTGAGTCTGTGGGGTCATTATATTATTTGTGGGTCTGTGGTAACATTATATTATATGTGAGTCTGTGGGATCATTATATTATACTAGATGGTGGTCCGATTCTAACGCATCGGGTATTCTAAAATATGTATGCGGCCGACCGGGCGCAATCAGCAGAGCGGTGTTTAAATCTTGCGCCAAAATCGCTGATTGGTCGCGGCCGGCAACCGCGACCAATCAGCAAAGCAGTGTTTAAATTTGGCGGCAATATCGGTGATTGGTCGCAGGCGGCGGCCACGACCAATCTGCAAACCGTGTTAGTGAGGACTGGAGAGCGTGTTTAAATTTGGCAGCAAAATCGCTGATTGGTCGCGGCCGGCAACCGTGACCAATCAGCAAAGCGGTGTTAAAATTTGGCGCCTATATCGCTGATTGTTCACGGCCGGTGGTCGCGACTAATCAGCAGAGCGGGGTTTAAATTTGGCTCCAATAATGCTGATTGGTCGCTGCCAGCGAATGCGACCAATCAGCAGAGCGGTATTTAAATTTGGCGCCAATAATGGTGATTGGTCACGGCCGCGACCAATCAGCAGAGCGGTGTTTAAATTTGGCGCCAATAATGCTGATTAGTCGCGACCGGCAACCGCGACCAATCAGCAGAGCGGTGTTTAAATTTGGCGCCAATGTCGCTGTTTGGTTGCGGCCAACACCGCGACCAATCAGCAAAGCGGTGTTTAAATTTGGCGCCAATAATGCTGATTAGTCGCGGCCGGCAACCGCGACCAATCAGCAGAGCGGTGGTTAAATTTGGCGCCAATATCCCTGCTTGGTCGCGGCCGGCCACCGCGACCATTAAGCAAAGCGGTGTTTAAATTTGGCGCCAATAATGCTGATTGATCAAGTTCGGTGACCGCGACCAATCAGCAGATCGGTGTTTAAATTTGGCGCCAATATCGCTGTTTGGTCTCGGCCGGCCACCGCGACCAATCAGCAAAGCGGTGTTTAAATTTGGCGCCAATATCGCTGCTTGGTCGCGGCCGGCCACCGCGACCAATAAGCAAAGCGGTGTTTAAATTTGGCGCCAATAATGCTGATTGGTCAAGTTCGGCGACCGCAAGCAATCAGCAGAGCGGTGTTTAAATTTGGCGCCAATACTGCTGATTGGTGAACCACCAAACAATGAGGAGGGCACCATCTAATAAACGGGATCTACCTGCAGCATCTCATAAAATAGTAAGTATGAAAACAGCAAAAAGAAGAGATGCAAACTAGCAGTGATCACCCAAATAGTCAAAAAGTAACCATATAATTATCAATAACAGCAAAGATCTATAAAAATATATCAATTTATTGAATACAAATAATTCCTGACACATATACACAAAATGACAAACCGACAAACAAATAAAACACCATTAAAAATAGTAGCGAGAGAACACCACTGTCTAAGGAGCCAGCTGGTACACTGAAAATGAAAAATAGTGAATGATGATTTAATGTGTAATAATACAAAGATAAGAAGAAAAAAAAGAAAAAATTGCGTAATATCAAACGCACAGGTTCAATACAATATCTGTGATGGTCAATACTACATAGACCCAGCAGTGCATGTATTAAAGAGGAGAGTAGCTAACAGAAGGCGTGTAAAATACACCAAAAGCTGAAACAGCAAAATATAGCTTAAGGTGCCTACAGACAGGCTAATGCAACCATTTTCAATGACAATGCATACATATATAAATGAATAGTCCAGTAGCACAATATCCTAACCACACAATGGAAAATGCCCCCCGCATAAAAAAGAGATGCACAGTCGCTGTAGATGGCCAAATTTGCCCCAAAGCTAACCTATGAACATGTCTGCAGCAGGGCCTAAGACAGGGCCCCTGATGAAGCCACCGTGAGTGGCGACACGCGTCGGGCACTGCGGCGCCAGCTGTTCCTTCTCACGCACTGGTTCCCACCATTCGGTATTATCCTTTTCTGTGTGTCTTAGGCCCTGCTGCAGACATGTTCATAGGTTAGCTTTGGGGCAAATTTGGCCATCTACAGCGACTGTGCATCTCTTTTTTATGCGGAGGCATTTTCCATTGTGTGGTTATGATATTGTGCTACTGGACTATTCATTTATATATGTATGCATTGTCATTGAAAATGGTTGCATTAGCCTGTCTGTAGGCACCTTAAGCTATATTTTGCTGTTTCAGCTTTTGGTGTATTTTACACGCCTTCTGTTAGCTACTCTCCTCTTTAATACATGCACTGCTGGGTCTATGTAGTATTGACCATCACAGATATTGTATTGAACCTGTGTGTTTGATATTACGCAATTTTTTCTTTTTTTTTTTTCTTATCTTTGTATTATTACACATTGCATCATCATTCACTATTTTTCATTTTCAGTGTACCAGCTGGCTCCTTAGACAGTGGTGTTCTCTCACTACTATTTTTAATGCTGTTTTGTTTGTCGGTTTGTCATTTTGTGTATATGTGTCAGGAATTATTTGTATTCAATAAATTGATATATTTTTATAGATCTTTGTTGTTATTGATAACTATTTGGTTACCTTTTGACTATTTGGGTGATCACTGCTAGTTTGCATCTCTTCTTTTTGCTGGTTTCATAAATACTGCTGATTGGTCGCGGCCGGCGACCGCGACCAATCTGCAGAGCGGGGTTTAAATTTGGCGACAATACTGCTGATTGTTTGCGGGCGGCGGCCACGACCAATCAGCGAACCGTGTTAGTGAGGACTGGAGAGTGTGTTTAAATTTGGCGCCAAAATCGCTGATTGGTCGCTGCCGGCGACCGCGACCAATCAGCAGAGCGGTGTTTAAATTTGGCGCCAATGTCGCTGATTGGTCGCAGCTTTCGGTCGCGACCAATCAACAGAGCGGTGTTTAAATTTGGCGCCAATATCGCTGATTGATCGCAGCTGGTGGTCGCGACCAATCAGCAAAGCGGTGTTTAAATTTGGCACCAATAATGCTGATTGGTCAAGTTCGGCGACCGCGAGCAATCAGCAGAGTAGTGTTTAAATTTGGCGCCAATACTGCTGATTGGTGAACCACCAAACAATGAGGAGGGCACCATCTAATAAACGGGATCTACCTGCAGCATCTCATAAAATAGTAAGTATGAAAACGCAAAAAGAAGAGATGCAAACTAGCAGTGATCACCCAAATAGTCAAAAAGTAACCAAATAATTATCAATAACAACAAAGATCTATAAAAATATATCAATTTATTGAATACAAATAATTCCTGACACATATACACAAAATGACAAACCGACAAACAAATAAAACACCATTAAAAATAGTAGTGAGAGAACACCACTGTCTAAGGAGCCAGCTGGTACACTGAAAATGAAAAATAGTGAATGATGATTTAATGTGTAATAATACAAAGATAAGAAGAAAAAAAAGAAAAAATTGCGTAATATCAAACGCACAGGTTCAATACAATATCTGTGATGGTCAATACTACATAGACCCAGCAGTGCATGTATTAAAGAGGAGAGTAGCTAACAGAAGGCGTGTAAAATACACCAAAAGCTGAAACAGCAAAATATAGCTTAAGGTGCCTACAGACAGGCTAATGCAACCATTTTCAATGACAATGCATACATATATAAATGAATAGTCCAGTAGAACAATATCCTAACCACACAATGGAAAATGCCCCTTCATAAAAAAGAGATGCACAGTCGCTGTAGATGGCCAAATTTGCCCCAAAGCTAACCTATGAACATGTCTGCAGCAGGGCCTAAGACAGGGCCCCTGATGAAGCCACCGTGAGTGGCGACACGCGTCGGGCACTGCGGCGCCAGCTGTTCCTTCTCACGCACTGGTTCCCACCATTCGGTATTATCCTTTTCTGTGTGTCTTAGGCCCTGCTGCAGACATGTTCATAGGTTAGCTTTGGGGCAAATTTGGCCATCTACAGTGACTGTGCATCTCTTTTTTATGCGGGGGCATTTTCCATTGTGTGGTTAGGATATTGTGCTACTGGACTATTCATTTATATATGTATGCATTGTCATTCCACTGGCTTGGCTCCCTGTTATTGAAAATGGTTGCATTAGCCTGTCTGTAGGCACCTTAAGCTATATTTTGCTGTTTCAGCTTTTGGTGTATTTTACACGCCTTCTGTTAGCTACTCTCCTCTTTAATACATGCACTGCTGGGTCTATGTAGTATTGACCATCACAGATATTGTATTGAACCTGTGTGTTTGATATTACGCAATTTTTTCTTTTTTTTTTTCTTATCTTTGTATTATTACACATTGCATCATCATTCACTATTTTTCATTTTCAGTGTACCAGCTGGCTCCTTAGACAGTGGTGTTCTCTCACTACTATTTTTAATGGTGTTTTGTTTGTCGGTTTGTCATTTTGTGTATATGTGTCAGGAATTATTTGTATTCAATAAATTGATATATTTTTATAGATCTTTGTTTATAAATCAATTTGTGAAGCACCTGGGGGTTCCAAGTGCTCACTATGCATCTAGATAGGTGCCTTGGGGGGTCTAATTTCCAAAATGGGGTCACTTGTGGGGGAGCTCCAATGTTTGGGCACACAGGGGCTCTCCAAGCGCAACATGATGTCCGCTAACAATTTGAGCCGACAATTTGTTAGCGGATACCATGTTGCATTTGGAGAGTCCCTGTGTGCCCAAACATTGGAGCTCCCCCACAAGTGACCCCATTTTGGAAACTAGACCCCCCAGGGCACCTATCTAGATACATAGTGAGCACTTGGAACCCCCAGGTGTTTCACAAATTGATTCATAAATATGAAAAAGTTTTTTTTTCACTTTTTCATTTTTACGAATCAATTTGTGAAGCACCTGGGGGTTCCAACCCTAACCCCAACCCCAGCCCTAACCGTAGCACAACCCTAACCGTAGCACAACCCTAACCCTAGCACAACCCTAACCCTAGCACAACCCTAACCCCAAACCCAGCCCTAAACCTAGCCCAATCCTAACCCAAGAGTTTATTTTTGACGCCGTTCCTCGTGCGGTATAAGTGATTAGACGACTTTATTCTTCGGGTCGGTGTGATTACAGCAATACCAGAATCATATGGGGTTTTTATGACTGACAGCTGTCACACACTAAAAGACGCATTTTTTGTAAAATCTAGTTTTTGCATCGCCATATTTTGAGAGCTATAATTTTTCCAGATTTTGGCAGACAGTCATGTGACGGCTCGTTTTTTTGCGGGATGAGTTGACGTTGTTATTGGTGCCTTTTCAGGCACGTGACATTTTTTGATCGCTTTCTATTCCGATTTTTGGGAGGCAGAATAAACAAAAAACAACAATTCAAGAATTGTTTTTTTTTTTTTTTCTTATTCTGTTCCACGTGTGGTAAAATTGATAAGGCAGCTTTATTCTTCGGGTCAGTACGTTTACAGCGGTACCACATTTATATCGTTTTTCTATGTTTTGCACTTTTACATAATAAAAGCAATTTTATAGAAAAAATTATTTTTTAGCATAGCTTTATTCTGAGAGCTATAACTTTTTTATTTTTCGGCTGATGGAGCTGTATGTTGGCTTGTTTTTTGCGGGACGAGATGACGTTTTCAGCGGTACCATTTTTATTTATATTTGTCTTTTTGATCGCGTGTTATTCCATTTTTTGTTTGGCGGTATGGTGATAAAGCATTGTTTTTTGCTTCGGTTTTTTTTTTTTTTTTTTACCGTGTTCACTGAAGGAGTTAACTAGTGGGACAGTTTTATAGGTCAGGTTGTTCCGGACGCGGCGATACCAAATATGTGTACTTTTATTGTTTGTTTGTTGTTTTTTTTTATAATAATATTTATTGATGGGTACATTATATTTTTATTTTTGGTGGATTATTTTTTTTATTTATTTTTTAAATATTTTTGCAATTTTTTTTAATTTTTTTTTTCACTTTCTGACAGTTTTTATACTTTATTACTTTGTCCCACTCTGGGACTTTCACTTTTTTTTCTCTGATCGCCTGCATGGCACAGGAATGCAGCACCATCCCTGTGTCATGCAGGCTCTCAGCGCTGGACAGGGAGAAGATTGTTTGGAGATGCACTGCGCATGTCCAAACAATCTTCCTGCTGTCTGGTGACCCGGATGTTGTCATGACGACATCGGGTCGTCATGGCAACACCCGGGAAGCCTTTGCAGACAGCGCTGGAAGCCGGAAGAGGAGGTGAGTATCTGCGATCACCTCCCCTTCCCCCCGCAATGCTGCGATCGACTTCGATCGCAGCATCGCGGGGGTTAATGTGCTGGGAGCGGTGCAGGACCGCTCCCTGCACATAGTATCGGATCAGCTGACACCTGGCGGCGATCACGCCCGCACAGCCTGTGTGCGCGCGCGATTGCCATGACGTACTAATACGGGTCTGGCTCTTAAGTCCCAGGGCACAGACGCGTATTAGTACGTCAGATGTTGTTAAGGGGTTAAATGTGGCTCCAAGATTGCTGATTGGACGCGTGTAGTGTCCGCGATCAATCAGCACAGCAGTGTTTAAATGTGGTGCCAAGATCGGTGATTGGTCGCGGCCGCTATTTAAATGTGGCGCCCAAATCGGTGATTGGTCGCGGGCAGTGGCCGCGACCAATCAGCACAGCGGTTTTAACTTTTGCGCCAAGATCACTGATTGGTCGCGGCAGGAGAGCGCGACCAATCAGCGAATCTTATTGGTGAGGACCGGGGAGCGGAATCGTATTGGTGAGGACCGGGGAGCGTCGCTGTTTGTGCGGGTACTTCCGCTGCGAGAAGCCGGGAGATGAGCGACTGCTCGCAGCAGAAGTGTCCCGACCCGCAGCGCCGCTCCCCGGTCCTCCCTTGACACCCTAGCCGCATGGATGTCAGCGCCGCTGCCTGTGCGGCTACTTCCGCTGCAAGAAGCCGGGAGATGAGCGGCTGCTCGCAGCAGAAGTATCCCGACCCGCAGCACCGCTCCCCGGTCCTCCCTTGACACCCTAGCCGCATGGAGGTCAGCAGCGCCGGCGGTCGAGGTCCTTCTGCTGCTATCGGCCGGGAGATGAGCGCCTCGCGGCCGTCATCTCCCGGCTGCATCTCCGTCCCGCAGATGAGCCGCTAACGGCCGCCATCTTTTTTCAGAAATCCCGCGGCGCTGATTGGCCGCTGCCAGACCAATGAGCGACGCGGGATTTCCTGGACAGACAGAAAGACAGACAGACAGACGGGATAAGACGATTATATATATAGATGTGTCCTGTGTGGTGTAGTATATAGAGGATCTGTCAGCTCTCCTGTGTGCTGTAGTATATAGAGGATCGGTCAGCTCTCCTATGTGGTATAGTATATAGAGGATCTGTCAGCTCTCCTGTGTGGTGTAGTATATACAGGATATATAATTTCTCCTGTGTGGTGTATTATATAGAGAATGTGTCCTGTGTGGTGTAGTATATAGAGGATCTGTCAGCTCTCCTGTGTGGTGCAGTATATAGAGGATCATTCAGCTCTCCTATGTGGTATAGTATATAGAGGATCTGGCAGCTCTCCTATGTGGTGTAGTATATACAGGATATATCATTTCTCCTGTGTGGTGTATTATATAGAGAATGTGTCCTGTGTGGTGTAGTATATAGAGGATCTGTCAGCTCTCCTGTGTGGTGTAGTATATAGAGGATCAGTCAGCTCTCCTATGTGGTATAGTATATAGAGGATCTGGCAGCTCTCCTGTGTGGTGTAGTATATAGAGGATCAGTCAGCTCTCCTATGTGGTATAGTATATAGAGGATCTGTCAGCTCTCCTGTGTGGTGTAGTATATACAGGATATATCATTTCTCCTGTGTGGTGTATTATATAGAGAATGTGTCCTGTGTGGTGTAGTATATAGAGGATCTGTCAGATCTCCTGTGTGGTGTAGTATATAGAAGATCAGTCAGCTCTCCTATGTGGTATAGTATATAGAGGATCTGGCAGCTCTCCTGTGTGGTGTAGTATATTAGGATATGTCAGTTCTCCTGTGTGGTGTAGTATATAGAGGATCTGTCAGCTCTCCTGTGTGGTGTAGTATATTAGGATATGTCAGTTCTGCTGTGTAGTGTATTATATATAGAGAATATGTCCTGTGTGGTGTAGTATATAGAGAATCTGTCAGCTCTCCTATGTAGTGTAGTATATAGAGGATCTGTCAGATCTCCTGTGTGGTGTAGTATATAGAGGATCTGTCAGCTCTCCTATGTAGTGTAGTATATAGAGGATCTGTCAGCTCTCCTGTGTGGTGTAGTATATAGTGGATCTGTCAGCTCTCCTGTGTGGTGTAGTATATAGAGGATCTGTCAGTTCTCGTGTGTGGCGTAGTATATACAGGATCTGTCAGCTCTCCTGTGTGGTGCAGTATAGAGGATCTGTCAGCACTCCTATGTGGTATAGTATATAGAGGATCTGGCAGCTCTCCTGTGTGGTGTAGTATATTAGGATATGTCAGTTCTCCTGTGTGGTGTATTATATATAGAGAATATGTCCTGTGTGGTGTAGTATATAGAGAATCTGTCAGCTCTCCTATGTAGTGTAGTATATAGAGGATCTGTCAGATCTCCTGTGTGGTGTAGTATATAGAGGATCTGTCAGCTCTCCTATGTAGTGTAGTATATAGAGGATCTGTCAGCTCTCCTATGTAGTGTAGTATATAGAGGATCTGTCAGCTCTCCTGTGTGGTGTAGTGTATAGTGGATCTGTCAGCTCTCCTGTGTGGTGTAGTATATACAGGATCTGTCTGCTCTCCTGTGTGGTGCAGTATAGAGGATCTGTCAGCACTCCTGCGTGGTGTAGTATATAGGTAGTTAATAGAGGATCTGTCAGCTCTCCTATGTGGTGTAGTATATAGGTAATTAATAGATGATCTGTCAGCTATCCTATGTGGTATAGTATATAGAGGATCTGTCAGTTCTCCTGTGTGGTGTAGTATATAGAGGATCTGTCAGCTCTCCTGTGTGATGTAGTATATAGAGGATCTGTCAGCTCTCCTGTGTGGTGTAGTATATAGAGGATCTGTCAGCTCTCCTGTGTGGTGTAGTATATACAGGATCTGTCAGCTCTCCTGTGTGGTGTATTACATAGAGGATCTGTCAGCTCTCCTGTGTGGTGAAGTATAAAGAGGATCTGTCAGCTCTCCTGTGTGGTGTAGTATATAAAGGATCTGTCAGCTCTCCCGTGTGGTGTAGTATATAGAGGATCTGTCAGCTCTCCCGTGTGGTGTGGTATATAGAGGATCTGTCAGCTCTCCTGTGTGGTGTATTACATAGAGGATCTGTCAGCTCTCCTGTGTGGTGAAGTATAAAGAGGATCTGTCAGCTCTCCTGTGTGGTGTAGTATATAGAGGATCTGTCAGCTCTCCTGTGTGGTGTAGTATATAGAGGATCTGTCAGCTCTCCTGTGTGGTGTAGTATATAGAGGATCTGTCCGCTCTCCTGTGTGGTGCAGTATAGAGGATCTGTCAGCTCTCCTGCGTGGTGTAGTATATAGGTAGTTAATAGAGGATCTGTCAGCTCTCCTATATGGTTTAGTATATAGAGGATCTGTCAGCTCTCCTGTGTGGTGTAGTATATAGAGGATCTGTCAGCTCTCCTGTGTGGTGTAGTATATAGAGGATCTGTCAGCGCTCCTGTGTGGTCTAGTATATAGAGGATCTGTCAGCTCTCCTGTGGGGTGTAGTATGTAGCGGATCTGTCAGCTCTCCTGTGTGGTGTAGCATATACGGGATCTGTCAGCTCTCCTGCGTGGTGTAGTATATAGGTAGTTAATAGAGGATCTGTCAGCTCTCCTGTGTTGTGTAGTATAGAGGATCTGTCAGCTCTCCTGTTTTGTGTAGTATATAGAGGATCTGTCAGTTCTCCTGTGTGGTGTAGTATATAGAGGATCTGTCAGCTCTCCTGTGTTGTGTAGTATATAGAGGATCTGTCAGCTCTCCTGTGTTGTGTAGTATAGAGGATCTGTCAGCTCTCCTGTGTTGTGTAGTATAGAGGATCTGTCAGCTCTCCTGTGTTGTGTAGTATATACTGTATCTCCTGCTGACGATTCTCCTGCTGCCTGTGACGTCACATTGAAAGAGCAGCTCCTACTCTTTCATCCTGCTCTGTCGGCGAAGCACCATTGCCGACGTCATTTAGAAGGAAAGCCAGCTCCCCGCTGCCTAGATGGGGGAAGTTGACTGTCAATCAGCAAGACTACTCAGCAGTGACACTTGTCAGACACTGCAGATTTCATGAAGAGGTGTGTACAGTGTCCATTTTAGGACATGATCAGATATCAAAGTCAAACATGAGAATAATGTCAGTTTGAGGCTAAATACCCTGTCTGAGAACTGACTTTAACATGTGACTTTGATATGTGACTTTGACATCTGACTTTTACAACTGATAATAATAAAAAAAAAGTTCACTGTACGATGCTGGGACTTGAACCCAAAACTCTGCCTAGAAACCAGTACACCTACCATTGAGCTATACACTCAGTTGAAATAACTTAGGCATTCTATTTGGTTGTGATTTTCAGTGCAAATCTGTCTGAAACTCATTGGGACTTCTACACAGACCTCGTCCATGTCGAATTCAAATGATGTGTGACTTTGATATGTGACTCTGATATCTCACTTTTTTCAAACATCAGAATCAGAATCACAATGACTTTTAAACACCCTGAGTATTTTCAGGGTTGATCCCATAAGCCAAGAAAAACTACCAGTCCCTATCATTTGACCCTATGGTTGAAATTTAAAGCTTCAGGCTCATTTAGTGGAGCTTCTGGGTTCAAATCCCAGATGCAGAAGAATATATATACAGTACAGTTGAAACAAGAAGTTTACATGTACTGTATGTAAATGCCTTAAAACATTATCTCTCTCTCATTATTCTGGCATTTGGCAAAATTAAAACTTATTGTGATCCTAATTGATCTAAAACGGGAAAGATTTATTCTGATTTAATGTCAGATATTGAGAAAAACATGCATATGTGTCTTTTTATATAGTGTATGTAAACTTCTGGTTTCAACTGTATATATATATATATATATATATATATATATATACAGTACAGACCAAAAGTTTGGACACACCTTCTCATTTTAAGATTTTTCTGTATTTTCATGACTAAGAAAATTGTACATTCACACTGAAGGCATCAAAACTATGAATTAACACATGTGGAATTATATACTTAACAAAAAAGTGTGAAACAACTGAAAATATGTCTTATATTCTAGGTTCTTCAAAGTAGCCACCTTTTGCTTTGATGACTGCTTTGCACACTCTTGGCATTCTCTTGATGAGCTTCAAGAGGTAGTCACCGGAAATGGTTTTCACTTCACAGGTGTGCCCTGTCAGGTTTAATAAGTGGGATTTCTTGCCTTATGAATGGGGTTGGGACCATCAGTTGTGTTGTGCAGAAGTCTGGTGGATACACAGCTGATAGTCCTACTGAATAGACTGTTAGAATTTGTATTATGGCAAAAAAAGTAGCTAAGTAAAGAAAAACGAGTGGCCATCATTACTTTAAGAAATGAAGGTCAGTCAGTCCAAAAAATTGGGAAAACTTTGAAAGTGTCCCCAAGTGCAGTTGCAAAAACCATCAAGCGCTACAAAGAAACTGGCTCATATGAGGACCGCCCCTGGAAAAGAAGACCAAGAGTCTTCCGCAAAATAATTGGTAATGCTGCGTTTTTTTCCGCAATGATAATCCGCAGCCAAAATCTCCGCAGCATGTGCACAGCACATGCGGATTATCATTGGGGGACATGGCAGGCCTTCTACCATGCTTTTTTTTAGCGTTTCTGCAGCGTTTTTGCCGCTGCAGAAACGCTTAAAAAACGCATCGTGGGCACACAGTCTAAATGAGAAGGTGTGTCTAAACTTTTGGTCTGTACTATATATATATATATATATATATATATATATATATATATATATATATATGTATATATATATATATATATATATATATATATATATACAGTACAGACCAATAGTTTGGACACACTTTCTCATTTAAAGATATTTCTGTATTTTTATGACTATGTAAATTGTACATTCACACTGAAGGCATCAAAACTATGAATTAACACATGTGGAATTATATACTTAACAAAAAAGTGTGAAACAACTGAAATATGTCTTATATTCTAGGTTCTTCAAAGTAGCCACCTTTTGCTTTGATGACTACTTTGCACACTCTTGGCATTCTCTTGATGAGCTTCAAGAGGTAGTTACCGGAAATGGTCATCCAACAATCTTGAAGGAGTTCCCAGAGATGCTTAGCACTTGTTGGCCCTTTTGCCTTCACTCTGCGGTCCAGCTCACCCCAAACCATCTCGATTGGGTTCAGGTCTGGTGACTGTGGAGGCCAGGTCACCTGGCGTAGCACCCCATCACTCTCCTTCTTGGTCAAATAGCCCTTACACAGCCTGGAGGTGTGTTTGGGGTCATTGTCCTGTTGAAAAATAAATGATGGTCCAACTAAGCGCAAACCGGACGGAATAGCATGCCGCTGCAAGATGCTGTGGTAGCCATGCTGGTTCAGTATGCCTTCAATTTTGAATAAATCCCCAACAGTGTCACCAGCAAAGCACCCCCACACCATCACACCTCCTCCTCCATGCTTCACGGTGGGAACCAGGCACGTAGAGTCCATCCGTTCACCTTTTCTGCGTCGCACAAAGACACGGTGGTTGGAACCAAAGATCTCAAATTTGGACTTATCAGACCAAAGCACAGATTTCCACTAGTCTAATGTCCATTACTTGTGTTCTTTAGCCCAAACAAGTCTCTTCTGCTTGTTGCCTGCCCTTAGCAGTGGTTTCCTAGCAGCTATTTTACCATGAAGGCCTGCTACACAAAGTCTCCTCTTAACAGTTGTTGTAGAGATGTGTCTGCTGCTAGAACTCTGTGTGGCATTGACCTGGTCTCTAATCTGAGCTGCTGTTAACCTGCGATTTCTGAGGCTGGTGACTTGGATAAACTTATCCTCAGAAGCAGAGGTGACTCTTGGTCTTCCTTTCCTGGGGCGGTCCTCATGTGAGCCAGTTTCTTTGTAGCGCTTGATGGTTTTTGCAACTGCACTTGGGGACACATTCAAAGTTTGCCCAATTTTTCAGACTGACTGACCTTCATTTCTTAAAGTAATGATGGCCACTCATTTTTCTTTACTTAGAATTTGTATTATGGCAAGAAAAAAGCAGCTAACAGTCTATTCAGTAGGACTATCAGCTGTGTATCCACCTGACTTCTGCACAACACAACTGATGGTCCCAACCCCATTTATAAGGCAAGAAATCCCACTTATTAAACCTGACGGGGCACACCTGTGAAGTGAAAACCATTTCCGGTGACTACCTCTTGAAGCTCATCAAGAGAATGCCAAGAGTATGCAAAGCAGTCATCAAAGCAAAAGGTGGCTACTTTGAAGAACCTAGAATATAAGACATATTTTCAGTTGTTTCACACTTTTTTGTTAAGTATATAATTCCACATGTGTTAATTCATAGTTTTGATGCCTTCAATGTGAATGTACAATTTTCAAAGTCATGAAAATACAGAAAAATCTTTAAATGAGAAGGTGTGTCCAAACTTTTGGTTTGTACTGTATATACACAGTGGGGAAAAAAGAATTTAGTCAGTCACCAATTGTGCAAGTTCTCTCACTTAAAAAGATGAGAGAGGCCTGTAATTGACATCATAGTTAGACCTCAACTATGAGAGACAAAATGAGAAAACAAATCCTGAAAATCACATTGTCTGATTTTGAAAGAATTTTTTTTAAAATTTTGGTGGAAAATGAGTATTTGGTCAATTACAAACAAGTAAGATTTCTGGCTCTCACAGACCTGTAACATCTTCTTTAAGAGGCTCCTCTGTCCTCCACTCATTACCTGTAGCACTGGCACCTGTTTGAACTTGTTATCAGTATAAAAGACACCTGTCCGCAACCTCAAACAGTCACACTCCAAACTCCACTATGGTGAAGACCAAAGAGCTGCGAATGACACCAGAAACAAAATTGTAGCCCTGCACCAGGCTGGGAAGACTGAATCTGCAATAGGCAAGCAGCTTGGTGTGAAGAAATCAACTGTGGGAGCAATAATTAGAAAATGGGAGACATACAAGACCACTGATAATCTCCCTTGATCTGGGGTTCCACACAAGATCTCACCCGTGGGGCCAAAATGATCTCAAGAACGGTGAGCAAAAATCCCAGAACCACACAGGGGGATCTAGTGAATGACCTGCAGAGAGCTGGGACCAACGTTACACAGGCTACCATCAGTAACACTACGACGCCAGGGACTCAGATCCTGCAGTGCCAGACGTGTCCCCCTGATTAAGCCATTACATGTCCGGGCCCGTCTGAAGTTTGCTAGAGAGCATTTGGATGATCCAGAAGAGTATTGGGAGAATGTCATATGGTCAGATGAAACCAAAGTTGAACTGTTTGGTAAAATCACAACTCATCATGTTTGGAGGAGAAAGAATGCTGAGTTGCATCCAAAGAACAGCATACCTACTGTGAAGCATGGGGGTGGCAACATCATGCTTTGGGGCTTTTTCTCTGCCAAGGGACCAGGAAGACTGATCCGTGTACATAAAAGAATGAATGGGGCCATGTATCGTGAGATTTTGAGTGCAAACCTCCTTCCATCAGCAAGGGCATTGGAGATGAACCATGGCTGGGTCTTTCAACATGACATTGATCCCAAGCCACCGCCAGGGCAACGAAGGAGTGGCTTCGTAAGAAGCATTTCAAGGTCCTGGAGTTTCCTAGCCAGTCTCCAGATCTAAACCCTATAGAAAACCTTTGGAGGGAATTGAAAGTCTGTGTTGCCTAGCGACATTCCCAAAACATCACTGCTCTAGAGGAGATCTGCATGGAGGAATGGGCCAACATACCAGCAACAGTGTGTGCCAACCTTGTGAAGACTTACAGAAAACGTTTGACCTCTGTCATTGCCAACAAAGGATATATAACAAAGTATTGAGATTAACTTTTGTAATTGACCAAATACTTATTTTTCACCAAAATTTGAAACAAACTTCTTTCAAAATCAGACAATGTGATTTTCAGGATTTGTTTTCTCATTTTGTCTCTCATAGTTGAGGTCTAACTATGATGTCAATTACAGGCCTCTCATCTTTTTATGTGGGAGAACTTGCACAATTGGTGGCTGACTAAATATTTTTTTCCCCACTGTATATCTATAAAATAACGGGAGATGCGTACCTCTGTCTGAAGCCTTTATAGACTGCACAAGCGCGACACGCCTGCGCAGTCTGGCTCCAAACAGAAGCACGCATGGAGCCATTACAGGTAAGAGGAGTGTGCATGGCGCCGGAGATCACGGTATGCGTAGACACTGAGTGCATACCGCGAACTCCGGCACCATGCTTACATACTTACCTGACCGGGAGGAGCGTTGCCGGAGACCGGGGCAGGAGTGAAGGCGTCGGAATCGGCGCATGTGTATAGCGCTATCCGGCGCCATTTTACTGAAGATACATTCGCAGCAAAATGGCGGCGGACAGCGCGGTATGGGCACGTGCATACTCCGGAGCCACACTCCATCCCCGGCCTCCGGCAGAAAAGGACACCGCAGCGCTGGAGCACAGGGAAGAAAGGTGAGTATAAGTGTTTATTTTTTTATATGTGGGCAGCGTAAAAGGGATGAGGGGTGTCATACATACCAGGATTGTGGGGTGAGGGGACCATAAACACCATGCTAGGGATGAGGGGTACCATGCATACAAGGATTGGGGGGTGAGAAGTGCCACGCATGCCAGCATTGGGGATGAGGGGGCCACACATACCAGGATTGGGGGATGAGGGGTGCCATGCATACCAGGATTAGGGGGTGAAGGGCCACATATACCAGCATTGGGGGATGAGGGGTACCATACTTACCAGGATTGGGGATGAGGGGGCCACACATACCAGGATTGGGGGATGAGGGGTACCAAGCATACCAGGATTGGGGGATGAGGGGTACCATACATACCAGGATTGGGGGATGAGGGGTACCATACATACCAGGATTGGGGGATGAGGGGTACCATACATACCAGGATTGGGGGATGAAGGGTACCATACATACCAGGATTGGGGGATGAGGGGTGCCATACATACTAGGATTGGGGGATGAGCGGTGCCATATTTACCAGGATTGGGGGATGAGGGGTACCATACATACCAGGATTGGGGAATGAGGGGTGCCATACATACCAGGATTGGGGGATGAAGGGTACCATACATACCAGGATTGGGGGATGAGGGGTACCATACATACCAGGATTGGGCGATAAGGGGTGCCATACATAAAAGGATTGGGGGATGAGGGGTGCCATGCATACCAGGATGAGGAATGGGGTGCAATACATACCAGGATTGGGGGTGAGGGGTGCCATGCATACTAGAATAGGGATGAGGGGTACCATGCATACCAGAATAGGGATGAGGGGTACCATGCATACCAGGATGAGGGATGGGGTGCCATGCATACCACGATGAGGGATGGGATGCCATGCATACCAGGATGAGGGATACCATACATACCAGGATAGGGATGAGGGGTACCATACATACCAGGATGAGGGATGGAGTGCCATGCATACCAGGATTGGGGGATGAGTGGTGCCATATATACTAGGATGAGGGATTGGGTACCATACATAGCAGAATTGGGGGATGAGGGGTGCCATGTATACCAGATTTGGAATGAGGGGTGCCATGCATAGCAGGATTGGGGATGAGGGGTGTCACGCATACCAGGATTGGGGATGAGGGGTGCCATGCATAGCAGGATTGGGGATGAGGGGTGCCATGCATAGCAGGATTGGGTATGAGGGGTGCCATGCATAGCAGGATTGGGGATTAGGGGTGCCATGCATAGCAGGATTGGGAATGAGGGGTGTCATACATACCAGGATTGGTTATGAGGGGGCCATGCATACCAGCATAGGAATGAGGGGTACCATGCATACCAGGATAGGGATGTGGGGGGCCATGCATACCAGGATTCGGATGAGGGGCCATGCATACCAGGATAGGGATGAGGGGTACCATGCATACCAGGAAGAGGGATGGGGTGCCATCCATACCAGGACAGGGATGAGGGGTACCATCCATACCAGGATGAGGGGTACCATCCATACCAGGATGAGGGGTACCATACATACCAGGATAGGGATTGGGTACCATACATACCAGGACTGGGGGTGAGGGGTGCCATGCATACTAGGATTGGGGGTGAGAGGTGCCATGCATACCAGGATTGGGGGTGAGGGGTGCCATGCATACCAGGATTGGGGGTGCCAAGAGAATGCCAAGAGTGTGCAAAGCAGTCATCAAAGCAAAAGGTGGCTACTTTGAAGAACCTAGAATATAAGACATATTTTCAGTTGTTTCCCACTTTTTTGTTAACTATATAATTCCACATGTGTTAATTCATAGTTTTGATGCCTTCAGTGTGAATGTACAATTTACATAGTCATGAAAATACAGAAAAATCTTTGAATGAGAAGGTGTGTCCAAACTTTTGGTCTGTACTATATATATATATATATATATATATTTTTTTTTTTTTTTTTTAAATTATACTGGTTAGGACACAAACTACAGTGATATTTTACTTTTAATATCTGACATTTTGATTGTCATCCTGCCATGTTAAGAAAGAGTTTCAGACACGCTGTCTATTTGCATGATAAATCACGTAGCCAAAGTAAATTAGGAGGCACTAATTTACTATATATCAATTTCCATGTGACTGTACGTTTGCCGAGCTTCTTAAGAAAGGGTCTAATGACCAAATTTATTTTTTGAAAATTTTTCTTTCCATCCACCAAAGAACTGCCTGCAAACTCCAGACCACTGGCTGCAAATTCATAAGTCTGCAGTCACACTGTCACGGGTGTGTCAGAAGTGACAGACAGTCGCCTTGATGTTGGTTGCAGGAGATCTCTTCGTTTGGTATTACAGACACCTTCTTAGAGGCTAGAAATCCTATCAATGAAGGAAATACCAATAATTAAAGTTAGTTACCCAACTAACCAAAGACCTTATAAAGAGTACCCAACAGGCTTTATATAATGCAATAATCTTTATTATACAAAAAATATTAAAAAATACACACAGGCAAGGACATTAAAAATGCAACAAACAAATTAAAAATTAATATAAGAGGGGGGATGAGCATGTCCGCAATAGTTAAATTAATAATTGCACTTCATGATTATACAACAAAAGATGAATACACTAGGTCCGTAATTTATGTACATACACAGCTATATATTTAATATGGATGGTCAATTCCAAGTTAAATCATAATGAACACATATAGTTTAGTCATTCAGATATAGTAAATAATGCCGATGTCTTTAAGATCAAGTGCAATGCTGACATGTTGTATTATATTACATCAGAAAGCTGGACCACAGAAATAGTATATGTGGCGCCCCTGAGGGTTCAGTCGCCACAGAGGTACTGCCCCTCACCCAGAGGTGTAGTGCCTCCTTCTCTCAGGTAAGGAGGGAGTGCTGCCCGGAACCCCCAACACCCGCACACAACACTACACTACTCCATGCCAGCTGGAAGGGCAAGATGCATTGTGTCTCTGCTGAGCCCTGTCCCTGGCTGGAGTGGGGGGAACCAAAGAGAGGGGGAACCAGTAGTGGGTGTGGGTGGAGGATGTAGTGTAGGGGAGTACCATTGTAGGAGGTATTTAAAGGGAAGCCATCTTAGGGTGGCAGGTCAGTGAGGACAGTCAGTCAGTGAGTAGTAAGGAGAGGAGGGGAGCAGAGTCTCTTCAGGAGCTCTGCTCCACAAGTGGGGCCTAGTAACAGAGGCCCAGGAGGGGAGCAGAGGATGAAGGCTTCGGTAACTGAAGGGGTACCAGGGGTACGGAAGGAGCAGGAAGCCACCCGTACACTCTAATCTGTCAAGTGACGGAGGGACCAGGCCGCAAGAAGGGGACCGGTCCCTGGACCAACAGTGTTACTCCAGGTCTCGGCTGGAAAACTGGAGGCTTCTGCACTTTCATGGTGCAGTTGCCACAGTCTCACCCTAGTCACCGTGAAGGGCATCAAGTAGGTCCAGGAACCCCAGGTTGCCCAGGGGGACTTCAGAGCACCCGATCAGGACTGTGTGTGGGAAAGCGCAGGGCAGGAGGGAGAAGACCCGGCGCGAGAAGTCGGTCTAGTAAGGAACATAAAGAAAGTGGGGTTCCGTCAAGCGCTCCTGATATACTTGAGAAAGTGCTGGACCCTTTACCAGGTGGACGCAGTGCGACGCGGAGGCTGACACCCGTACAGTGTACCTGAGAAACTTGAACAAGAACTGTGAGTAAAACTCAGATGACTGCACTGCCTCCGTCAGTTATTTCCACTGCGCCATCTCTCCTGCACCACAAGCCCTAGCATCACCACGATCTACACCTACACTGCCCCGGGGGCCCGCTCTGCCTGTGGGGAGCAGAAACATCCCAGCTGCCATCCTATCACTCCCCCCCCCCCCGGAGGTCTGCAGCAGCGCCGGTAACCATTACCGGAAACCACAGGTGGCGTCACGAGACAAACTGTACACTAAAACCCCTTTTTAAAGAGAGACCCAGAGTACGGGCCCGGGAGCCGACTGCCGTGACCTCCTAAACAAGGTAAAAGGCCAGGGTACCGAGTCCCCTTTATCCCCCTGGGTGACACATATATATACACCACTAGAGGTCAGTAAAATCTCAGTAAATAAAGCAACTCAGCTTATAAAATTCTCAAGTGAGGTATCCCAATGATAAAAGTGCAGAGTGCCTTAACATAATACAAATAACAAAAAATGGCCAAAAGTGCAATAAACATCCAGATGTTAGTAATAGGGACATACCAGTTTTATAGGGAGTTTTATATTGACAATTCCACAGCTGCAAATGATTACAAAAATGGGTAGCGCCATCTTACTGGGCACCGCTGTCCTTCTTAGAGGCTGTGTCTCTAGGACCCAGGGGCTACCTTCCTCTGGCTAATTAACACCCTGGCCTGGGTGTTTAAATACCTGCTGTCTGCTAGAGGGAGGTGCCGGCGATACTCACATTATCCCTTGTGAAGGCTCGGAGCAAGTGCATTACTTCTTCCTCTCTGGAGCAATGAGGAAGGGTGTTTATCTCTCTGAAGTCAACTTAAAGCTAAGCTATCTTCCCTTGTTTGTTCCCCCTTGTTGTCTTTAGTTGTCAGTGGAGATCGATTAGCGCTCATCCCCCTCCCTTCCCTAGCCAGGGCTTAACGCCAGGGAAAGACAGGGCGAGGTTCGCGTGCGGCGATTGTTAAAGAACCAATATAGGGATGTTAGTGGAGACAGGGTGATATTAGATCAGCCTAGGAGGTCTCCACTCCCCCCTTACCCCAGAGTCTGGGCTCCCTTTCCCATTGTGTTACCCTAAGTCTTTCCACACCTTGCGTGACATTATCACCGGCCGAGCACATTTTGAAAAGGAAAAAAAAATTTACACTTTTTTTTTGTGTGTGTGTTTTTTGGGCGTGTATTTTTTTTTTCTTTCTCCTTGGTATGGGTTCAGTTGCAAAGCTCACAGAGCGGCTGTGCAGTCTGTCTCTGGAGGTGAATGACATCCGTTGTGAGGTTCAGCAGCAGCATTAGCGGCTACAGGTCGCCAATGTGGGGGTCTCTGCAGGTAGGCCTATCCAGCCTGAACCCAAGGTTGCCCTCCCGGAAAGGTTTTCAGTAGGTAGGGACAACTTTTTTGTATTCAATGAGGCCTGCAAACTGTATTTTAAACTTTGTCCTTAGCCCTCTGGAAATGAAGAGCATTGGGTTGGAATTGTGATCTCTCTACTGCAGGGAGATCCTCAGTCGTGGACGTTTTCTTTACCACAGGACTCGGTTTGTCTCCTGTCTGTGGAGGGGTTTTTCGGTCAGTGGAAACGTACAGTCCGGAATTCCCTAGATGGGCAACGGATTCCAAATGGAATGACTCAGCCCTTAGAAGTCAATTTTGTAAGGGTCTTAATGAAAGGTTGAAAGATTCCTTGGTAGTATATGGAACCCCTCAGTCCTTGGAGGCGGCTATGTCGTTGGTCATACGTCTTGATAGATGCCTTCGGGGTAGGTGGGTGAGACCACCTTCTCCGGAGCCTTCTTGTCGGGGTTATGTACCTCTGCAGGGGGAGCGGTCTGGCAGTGAACCAGTACTGGGGGAGGTGGAGGAACCCATGCAGTTAGGGGGTGTCTCTGCATCATACATTTCCCAGGAGATTTGCAAAAAAAAGGCGTATGGTTTTTTTGTGGAAAAAAGGGATATATTCTTGGGACCTGTCCAAACAAAAGGAGACTCGATTAACTCTTGGTAGTCTGGAGTTGGATAAACAAGGGGTGAATTTGTTGCCAACCTGCAGTTCCCGGTTGGTCCTGACAGCAGAGGTGGTGCTAGAGAGCAAAACCGAGAAAATTTCTGTGTTTGTTTACAGTGGAGCCAGAGTCAACATGGTTGATGCTGAGTTTGTGAAAACTCATAAACTTGCTTGCTGTACTTTAGCTAAACCTAGTTCAATCTTCTCCATCGACTCGGTGCCACTTGCACAGAAAGCATTTACTCAGATTGTACATAATGTAAAACTGAGGGTGGGGTCAGTTCATTGTGAAAAAATCCCTTGCTATGTCCTGGACAGTCTTTCCACACCTATTGTTTTGGGTATTCCTTGGCTTGTTAAACATAATCCGTTGGTGAATTGGCAAACCGGGGAGATTATTGAATGGACGCATTACTGCCATGAGAACGGTTTAGATATTTCCCTTGCTACTGTCTCTACGGAAATATTACCTGCTTTTCTGCCTGGTTTTGAGGATGTATTTTTCTGAGAGGGGGTATCAGGATTTGCCTCTTCATCGTGCATATGACTGTCCTATTAACCTGACCCCCGGAGCTAAACTACCGAAGTCCAGACTGTATCATCTTTCTGGCCCTGAGAGACAAGCCATGAAGGATTTCATTGCGGAAAGTCTGGAAAAGGGACATATCAGACCATCATCTTCGCCCGTGGCGGCAGGGTTTTTCTTTGTGAAGAAAAAAGATGACGGTCTACGTCCCTGTTTAGATTTCCGGGAATTAAATCAAATTACCATCTGTGATCCATATCCCCTTATTCCTGATTTGTTCAGCCAGGTTGTATGAGCTAAGGTATTCTCCAATTGATTTAAGGGGAGCCTACAATCTGGTTAGAATCAGAGAAGGGGACGAAAGGAAAACAGGATTCAATACCCCTGAAGGGCATTTCGAGAGTCTGGTTATGCCTTTCAGTTTGACCAATGCACCTGTGGTATTCCAGCATTTCATAAATGATATTTTCCATCATTTGGTGGGGAGGTTTGTGGTGGTCTATCTGGATGAGATTTTGGTTTACTCACCTGATTTTGAGACACATCGGGGGCATGTTAAGAAGGTGCTCCAGATATTAAGGGATAACAAACTTTATGCCAAACTGTAAAAATGTGTTTTCGCTGTTAAGGAGGTGCAGTTTTTTGGGTACTTGATGTCATCTTCGGGTTTTCGGATGTATCCGGAGAAGATCCTTGCAATCTGGGATAGGGATAGGGACTGTCCCAAGAACCTGAAGGCTCTTCAATGTTTTCTGGGCTTTACTAATTTTTACCGGAAATTCATCCAAAATTACTCTGTAATTGTGCAACCCCTTACTGACATGACTAAGAACTAAGAAGGGGTCCAATTTTTCCAAATGGTCGGATGCCTCCCTCCAGGCTTTTTCTTCCTTAAAGAATCATTTTGCCACTTCACCTATACTCAGTCAACCCGATATTTCCCAACTCTTTATTGTGGAGGTTGATGCGTCGGATGTCGGGGGTTGGGGCTGTGTTGTCTCAGGGTCCGTCCCCTGGTAAATGGCATCCATGCGCCTTCTTTTCTAAAAAATTGTCTTCGACTGAGAGAAATTATGACGTGGGTAATAGTGAACTTTTGGCGATCATATTGGCGTTCGAAGAATGGTGACATTGGTTGGAGGGGGCAGTCCATTCTATTACTGACCATAATAACCTGTCATATCTCCAGTCAGCTAAACGTCTCAACCCTAGGCAAGTCAGATGGTCCCTGTTTTTTACTAGGTTCAATTTTGTTGTCACTTTTCGTCCAGGGGTCAAAAATGTCAAGGCTGATGCTTTGTCAAGGCTGACGCTTTGTCCCGGAGCTTCCCTGGTGGTGGTGACCATGAGAGCCCTGCCTCGATATTACAGAAAGGGGTAGTCATTTCGGCACTGTATCCTGAACTGGAGGGTGGGATGTTGGAGGCTCAGGGGGACGCTCCTGCCTTCTGCCCTTAAGGAAGGTTATTTGTACCATCTAATCTGCGCCGCAAAGTTATTAAGGAACATCACAACTCTGCTTGCTGGGCATCCAGATGGTAAAGCAACCGCGGACCTCCTCTCTCGTCGTTTTTGGTGGCTGGGGTTGCATCAGGATGTGATTGAACATGTTTCTGCTTGTAGTATTTGCACGCGTTCTAAGGCTTCGCATACCTGGCCGTCTGGTACTCTTCTTCTGCTACCTATCCCTAGTAGGCCATGGGCACACTTGTCCATGGATGTTAATACTGACCTACCAGCTTCTGCAGGCAAAACGGTAGTTTTGGTGGTTGTAGATAGGTTCAGTAAAACGGTTCACTTTGCCGCATTACCTGCACTTCCAAATGCCAAGACACTTGCTCAGGAGCTTATAAATGAGATCGTGAAGCTTCACAGATATTCCTCCGATGTGGTGTTAGATCGGGGGACCCAGTTTGTTTCCAAGCTCTGGAAGGCATTCTGTTCTCGACTGGGGAGCAGCTGTCCTTTTCCACAGACCAAGTGTGTCATTCAGAATTTGGAGACCTAGCTCAGGTGTTTCATCTCCGAAAATCAGGAGGTTTGGACATCCTACTTACCGCTGGCAGAATTTGCCATTAATAATAATCATTGTCAAGAATCCACTGGCAGGTCACCTTCTTCGGTGCATACGGTTATCACCCACAATTTGGTACCATTAGTGGGGGAGGAGCTTTGGGAGATCCTGAGGGGGAACAGTTTGCTTCGTCACTCTCCTCAGTGTAACAGGGTGTTCTGAGTAATTTAAAGATCATGGGAGACATGTATGACGCGCCCCCTGGGCCTAGTGTACACGTGTAGTGGGTTACCCGGAGCCGGGTCTCCGTGGCGGCAACCTGGTCTCGTGGCTCAGGGTGGTCAAACCAGTGGCGGTATAGTATAAGTTTTAGGTTAATTGTCCGACTACGCCACCCGTGGATTGCGGTCAGGGTGTACCGCCGCTGCGAGGCAGACCGCTGAGGCTGGTGTGGTATGCGCAGCAAAGGATGGGATAACTCCCCACGGGAAGAGTATAGCCTCAGGGCAGGGAATGTGGATGATGGGAGTGATGGTGCACGGGCGTCCCAGTACTAGTAGTGCTGTATGCGGTGAGAAAGCAGGAACGACTCAGAGTCTTTGCAGTGCAGTTCAGGGTCTTTACTGATGATATTAAGGCAGACCCTCCCGGGAGTACTGGCTAGCATAAGGGGCCTGGTCAGTCTGTGAACAAACAGGAGTTCCCCTGGCCAGGTGGAGTTGTAGGCCTCCCCGTCTATCTGCACTCTTCCTGGCTACCTTGCTGTAAGCGTGTGGAAGTAGCCCACGTCCCTGAGTATACCGTGTGGTGCTCACCCGTATGGCTGGTGACTTGGAGCCTTCTGATAGCCTCCGCTCCTCGATGGCGGTGCTGGTCCCTTCCTTGTGACTGAGCCTCCGGGCTTCTATGGCCAGAGGACCTGGAATCCCCTGCCGGCTGGTTTCTGCTGCTGGACTTAAAGATCCCCGCAGCCTCGGACTCCGGTGTCCGGTTCTTATATTCTTCTGCCAGGGCGAGCTCTGCTTAGCTCCAGCCCCTGGTCTTCAGCTCCTGCTCCTACAGAGCTCCTAGCTGTTGCTTTCCCTGTCTTTCTCCTCTCCTAGACTCTTAGACTGACTAACCCCGCCCCAGACCCAGTTTATATAGGGCAGGTTCCTCCCCTATCTGGCCTGGGACAGGATGTGTTGCCTGTTTAAGGGCTCCTGACCAGGAAACCTCCCACTTGCTCTCAGACGTGATATTTCTATCACTGTGGCAACCAGACCCCTGGGGTACCACATTCCCCCCTAGTGAATTTTAGCACTCCAGGACTAAACACATTTTCAAGAAAACACAAATACAGGGCATAAACAATAACATTTCAACATATATACAAGAAGTTTTAGTCTTTAGAGGTCACGGCGTGTCCGTAACCGGGTGTCCATGTCACCCAACAAGGTGAAGTCTTGGAACAGAGTAGGGGACCTGTCCAAAGCAAACCCCAAACGTTGGCCCTGGGTGTGGCTGCAAGGCTGAGGCTAGCTACTTTGGGCCACAAGGAGGCCACGCCAGACAGGTTTTTCTCTTCCGCGGCCATCTTCGCAAGAGGCACCAAGGTGCAACTATCTACATTGTAGTTCCGGTTATTCAGCGTCCATAACCTGTCAGTCCAAATAAACCTGCAGGGTAACTAGAGAAACATAATCAATGAACAGGCAACAAAAACATAAACCTTTTTCAGCATTTACGTATGTACAGGTAAATATATACTTGGCATTAGACTCTCCAGCGCGCGGGCATCTGTCCTCTAGTGCTCCTGGTGGACCTACGTAACCCACTATCTGGTTCTGAACTACAGGGTGTAGGAGGTGTTGTGGGTAGGCCTGGCAGCTTTCTGCGTTCTCTTTGGCTTACTAGGGGCACGGCAGGCTCACTACTAGCAGAGAGTTGATTCTCCTGGTCTGCTGGTATGGATTCTTCTGCCTCCTGCGCTGGTTGCTCTCCCGACACTTCCTGTTCTTCTGTAGGCCCTTGAGGGGCTGGCTGGAGAAAGGTGAGGATGGGTACCACGACTGCGTTGTTGATTTGAGTCCATGACCGGGGAAAGTCTCCGAGTACGGTACTGATCATTTCTTCCCTTTCCTCTGCGGGTTGAGGGTTCTCTTGATCTTCGTCAGGGCTTTGCAGCAGCTCGGGACACTTTTTCAGGTGGTCTCTGGAGACAATGGCTGTGGTCTCTCCTCCATCCTTACTGATGACACACACTTTTGGGTTCTCATGGCTTGAGGGCAGCACGGTGTACGGGTCCTTCTCCCACTGGTCGTCCAACTTGTGGAGCCGCCTCTTTCTCTTCAAGACCTGCTCTCCAGGTACCAGGGGAACAGCGGGAGCATGCTGGTTATAAGCCTTCTCTTGCCTTTCTCTTGCTTGAGACAGACTTCGCTCGACGCTCTCCTGTACTTTCCGATACTGCTGCTGCCGTTCTGTATCCCAGTCTGCCTCTGGCGAGGTGTCCTCAGGTGTCAGGACTCCCATATCCAGGTCAAAAGGCAGCTTACCAGGTCTTGCTCTCATTAGGTAAGCCGAGGTACAGTTGGTGGAACCTACGGGGATGTGATTATACAAGTCCACCAGATCAGGCAGTTTTTCAGGCCACAGACTACGTTCTTCCAGGGGCAACGTTTTTAGCAAGTCTATCACCACCTGGTTCATTTTCTCACATAGTCCATTGGTCTGAGGGTGATTAGGCGTTGTTCTTATCTTCCTGCAGCCATACAGGTTGCAGAACTCCTGGAAGACCTCCGCTTCGAAGGCTGGTCCTTGGTCCGTCAACACTTGCTCCGGATACCCGTGTTGACGGCAGAAGTGCAGCTGGAAGGCTCTGGCTGCTGTTTGAGCCGTTAAGTCTTTGACAGGGACCACCACCAGGAACCGGGAGTAGTGATCTACGATGGTGAGGACATAGACTTACCCAGATTTGCTTGGAGCCAGTTTCACATGGTCCAGGGTTACCAGTTCCGGTGGCTGCCTGGTGATGATGGACTGCAGGGGAGTCTTCTGGCTGGCACGGTCCTTTCTTCTTAGGTTGCACGGGCCACAGTCTCTGCACCATCTCTCGATGGCTCCTCTCATGCCTACCCAGTAGAACCATCCACGCAACAGGAACTCCAGCTTCTCCCATCCGAAGTGTCCTGCTCCATCGTGGTATGCCTCCAGAACCATAGCCGCGTCTCGTCTTGAGACCACTACCTGCCAGGTCAGCTCATGTGTTCTAGAGTTGACCACTCTCCGGCACAGCTTCTCCTTGTAGAGAAACAGCTTACTTTTCTCCTTCCACAGTTGCTTGGTCTCCTCTGGAGCATCTGGGTCAAGACGGGCATCGGCCTGTGTCAGCATTTCCTTCACCAGACGGACTGCGGGATCACTGTCTTGTGTCTCCGCCCAGCTGTAGTGGGGTAAGGGATTGAACGTAGCAGAGCGCCTGTCCCTCACACGGTGGGAATACAGGGTAATCCCATGACGGTGGAACGCAGGGAGTTCGACTTCTTCCAGTTCTTCTGGATCTTCCCCTACGTCCGGTTAGTTTGGCATTCTGGACAGGGCATCCGCGTTGGCATTCGAGCGTCCCGCCCGGTATTTGATGGTGAATTCATAGTTGGACAGGCGGGCCATCCATCTCTGCTCCAGGGCACCAAGTTTTGCAGTGTCCAGGTGTGTCAACGGTTTGTTATCCGTGTACACGGTGAACTTGGAAGAGGCAAGGTAATGCTTGAAACGTTCGGTCACTGCCCACACCACTGACAGGAACTCTAGCTTGAATGAGCTATAATTCTCAGGGTTTCTCTCTGTGGGCCGTAGTTTTCGGCTGGCGTAAGCGATTACCCGTTCTTTCCCCTGCTGGATCTGGGACAGTATGGCTCCTAGCCCGATGTTGCTCGCGTCCGTGTGGAGGATAAAGGGCTGGCCGTAATCAGGGTACGCCAGGATTTCATCCCCCGTGAGGGCCATCTTCAGCTGGCGGAAGGACTCCTCTTCCAGCTTTTCCCACCTGAAGAGCGGCTTCTGGTTTTTGGCCTTCCTGGATTGACCTATCAGGAGGTCCTGCATAGGGGCTGCCATTTTGGTGAAACCGGGAATGAATCTTCGGTAGTAGCCTACCAACCCGAGGAACTGCCGCACTTCCTTTATGCTGGAGGGTCTTGGCCAGTCTTTAATCACGGTGATCTTATCGGGGTCAGGAGCCACTCCGTCAGCACTCACCACATGTCCCAGGTACTGCACCTTTGGTTTCAGGAGGTGACACTTGGAGGGTTTCACCTTTAGGCCGTAGCTTGCCAGGGCATCAAACACTTCTGCCAGGTGTTTCAGATGGTCCTCGTAGGTTTTGGAATAAACGATGACATCGTCCAGGTATAACAGGACCGTCTCGAAATTCCGGTGTCCCAGACAGCATTCCATCAACCGCTGGAAGGTTCCTGGTGCATTGCAGAGTCCGAACGGCATACAGTTGAATTCGCTGAGACCCATCGGAGTGGTAACTGCAGTCTTCTCCTTGTCTGCCTCTGCTACAGGAACCTGCCAGTACCCGCTAGTAAGATCCAAAGTGGAGAAGAAGTTAGCAGATTTTAATGCAGCTAAAGATTCTTCTATTCTAGGTAACGGGTACGCATCTTTGTGTGTGATACGGTTGACCTTTCTGTAGTCTACACACATTCTCATTGTGTTGTCCTTCTTTTTCACTAGAACTAGTGGAGCTGCCCAGGGGCTACAGCTGTCCCTGATTACCCCAGCCTCCTTCATGTCCCGCAACATCCCCTTTGCATGCTGATAGTGTGCAGGGGGTACAGGTCGGTATCTTTCCTTTATGGGTGGATGGTCTCCTGTGGGGATGTGATGTTCTACCCCCTTTACTCGCCCGAAGTCTAGTGGGTGTTTACTAAAGACTCTTTCATACTCCCGAACCACCCGGTAGACTCCCTGATTTTGGTGTGAGGGAGTGGAGGTAGTACCCACATGCAGTTGCTGACACCAGTCCTCCATTTGTTTCTTAGAGCCATTACCTTCCTCTGGTTGAGATGGAGGCAAGGGTTCCACGGCCCTTACAGAATTTTGGTTTATGGTGAACAATTTGGCTAGCGTGGCATACCGGGGCAGGTATACTTCTCTCCCCCCGATATTTATGATGCGGACGGGCTCCCTCCCATGGCGTACATCGACCACCCCCCGTGCTGTCAAAATGGTGGGCCTACTGTCTGAGTAGACGGCTTCTACCATTGCTTGGTAGTCTCTACCTCTTAGACCAATAGCTGCCCGGCACCAGATCATCATCTCACTTTTCGGGAGCATGGCAATAGGGAACGGGCCACACATTCTCACGCTACCAATCTCACCACCAGATAGTTCCACTTGTTGCCGTTTCATCAGCGCCTGGATCTCTTTTTGGAGAACAAGCTGCTGGCTGGAACTGGCGTTCTTGGTAACCTGCTGCAAAATGAGAATTACCTCTGCAAGACAATTTTCAATTACGTTAGTTCCCAAGGTTATTTTAGGGTGACTCTCATGACGGTCAATGTCCACAATAATCAGTCCTTGTGCCGCCAGTTCGACTTTACCGATCTTAATGGTCACCTCTTTGAACCCCACCTGCGGCACGGGCTGACCATTGCTGGCGATGATACTCAGGTCATCATCTGGGTAGCGGGTTATGTCCGAGTCATTCCAGTACCGCTTAAAGAGCACGTACAGGATGGTAGTCACCTGTGACCCAGTGTCTAGTAGGGCACTCATAGGAATGCCATCCAGTACCACACGCAAGACTGGACGTCCCCCTACGTATTTATCACGCCAGTTCGATGGGCCTGATGATCTTATGCCTGGGGGTTGGCCCTCTACCCCAGGTTGTGCCCGTTTAAATGACAGTACCTTGCCATATGTCCGGGTTGATTGCAGCGGCGGCAGATGGGCTGTCCGTGCTCGTTGTAGCGGTCGCTGGGTCTTCCTCTGGACGGCGGGATCCTCCTCTGTCGGCGCCATGGGACGTCCTCCGGTCCGGATGCCAGCTGGATCTTTCCTGGAGGAGAGACCTGTAAAGACTTCACAGTTATGGTTAGCGCAGCTACGCTTTTGGTCAGTTCTTGGACCTGATGGTGCAAGTCTGTAGCCGGGTTGTTATCCAAAGCCTGCGCACCAGCTCCTACAGACTCTGTAGACAAGGGCGCCGCCTCCTGGTGATAGGTAATAGCAGGGCGCCGGTGGGTTACAGAGCTACCCGGTGCCGGTTCTCGGAGCACCCGGATGGCCCTGTCTTTGAACTTTGCAAAGTCTAACCCAGGGTTCTGCAAGGCCATTGCACGTGACTGGGTTCGGTGGGCGTTGGACAGCAGACCCTCAATGAATTGTCAACAGTTCATCTGCATTCCGCACACTGTCAGGGTCTGCCTGTTTAATGGCTCCCAGGGCCTCTTGCAAATTCAAAGCATAGTCTCTTATACTGTCTTGGGCCCGCTGCTTGCACCCATAAAATTTCATTTTGATCTCTGCAGAGGTGCGGGTATCAAACGTGTCCCTCAGACGGGCTAAGATCTCCTTCACGGTCTCCTTGTCCCTGACTGACCAGGACTTTACTTCACGTTGGGCTGCGCCGGTTAACTGGTCTACCAATATGCTCACTTTTTGTCCCTCCGTCAGGGGGTATACTTTAAACAGGCTGTACAGTCTCTCTTTAAAGTCGCTTAGGGTATGCGACTCCCCTGAGTATTGGGGCAGCCAGGCCGCTCCGGGGATGTAAGGCATGGTGAACGGCATTACTGCGGCAGCGGCCACGCTGGTGGTAGAGGGTCCCTCCGTATCCTCCCCCCTAGTTAAGTGTGGCCTACCTTTTGTTGCTTCTTCTCCGTAGGCCGCGGCTCCGCAGACGATCGTCAGGGTGGAGGACCTTGCATCGCGCTCTGGTGACGTCAGCGTCACTCCCTCTCCTTCCAGGACCTTGCGCAGCGTCGGTGCGTAGGGCGGAGCTTCAGGTCTCGCGCGCTTTCGGCGTCCACACCCCTCTTCTTCCCGCGCGGCGTCCTGAAGATGGCGTCCGACAGCGGGAAAACGACTGAGGATGGCGGGAAAACAGCTGAAGATGGCGGGAAACGGCTCCGGATGGCGGGAAACGGCTCCGGATGGCGGGGACCTTCACCACGGCAGGTGTGACAGTCTTTTGAAGGCGCGCAGTACTCGGTTGCGGGCACGAAATCCTGCCGACTACGCCAAAGTTGACGCGCCCCCTGGGCCTAGTGTACACATGTAGTGGGTTACCCGGAGCCGGGTCTCTGGGGATTGTACTCTCTGTGGCGGCGACCCGGTCCCGTGGCTCAGGGTGGTCAAACCAGTGGCGGTATAGTATAAGTTTTAGGTTAATTGTCCGACTACGCCACCCATGGATTGCGGTCAGGGTGTACCGCCGCTGCGAGGCAGACCACTGAGGCTGGTGTAGTATGCGCAGCAAAGGATGGGATAACTCCCCACGGGAAGAGTATAGCCTCAGGGCAGGGAATGTGGATGATGGGAGTGATGGTGCACAGGCGTCCTAGTATTAGTAGTGCTGTATGCAGTGAGAAAGCAGGAACGACTCACAGTCTTTGCAGGGCAGTTCAGGGTCTTTACTGATGATATTAAGGCAGACCCTCCCGGGAGTACTGGCTAGCATAAGGGGCCTGGTCAGTCTGTGAACAAACAGGAGTTCCCCTGGCCAGGTGGAGTTGTAGGCCTCCCCGTCTATCTGCACTCTTCCTGGCTACCTTGCTGTAAGCTTGTGGAAGTAGCCCACGTCCCTGAGTATACCGTGTGGTGCTCACCCATATGGCTGGTGACTTGGGGCCTTCTGATAGCCTTCGCTCCTCGATGGCAGTGCTGGTCCCTTCCTTGTGACTGAGCCTCCGGGCTTCTATGGCCAGAGGACCTGGAATCCCCTGCCGGCTGGTTTCTGCTGCTGGACTTAAAGATCCCCACAGCCTAGGACTCTGGTGTCCGGTTCTTATATTCTTCTGCCAGGGCGAGCTCTGCTTAGCTCCAGCCCCTGGTCTTCAGCTCCTGCTCCTACAGAGCTCCTAGCTGTTGCTTTCCCTGTCTTTCTCCTCTCTAGACTCTTAGACTGACTAACCCCGCCCCAGACCCAGTTTATATAGGGCAGGTTCCTCCCCTATCTGGCCTGGGACAGGAGCTGTTGCATGTTTAAGGGCTCCTGACCAGGAAACCTCCCACTTGCTCTCAGACATGATATTTCTATCACTGTGGCAACCAGACCCCTTGGGTGCCACATGTATAAATGTATGGCTGACAGCCAGCCAGGTCTGGAGCTGAATGTGAATGACTTTATATGGTAGTCTACCAGGAATATAAGATTGAAAGTTCTTTATTGGAAGCTGGGACCTAGGCTTATTGGTCCCTATAAAATAACCGCCGTCATTAACCCATCAGCGTTTCGTCTTGAACCTCCTCTGGCCCTTAAGGTCCACTACGTGTTCCATAGGTCCTTACTCAAGAAGTATGTGGAATCTCTTGAGCCCTCACCTCTACAACCACCCCCAGTAATGGTTGTGGTAATCTGGAGTTTCAGATTTTGAGTATTGTAGATTCTGGTCTCCAACGTCGTTCTCTACAATACTTGGTGCAATGGAAAGGTTATGGTCCAGAGGAGAGGATGTGGGTTTCAGCATCAGAGATGAACACTCCCAGGTGGATTCATTCATTCCCCACCTCTTATCCTGAGAAACCCGGTCCTGAGTGTCCGGAGGCCACTTGTAGAGAGGGGTGTACTGTCACGGGTGTGTCAGAAGTGACAGTCGCCCTGCTGTTGGTCGCTCATCCCCCTCCCTTCCCTAGCCAGGGCTTAACACCATGGAAAGACAGGGCGAGGTTCGCGTGCAGCAATTGGTGAAGAACCAATATAGGGACGTTAGTGGAGACAGGGTGATATTAGATCAGCCTAGGATGTCTCCACTTCCCCCTTTCCCTAGAGTCTGGGCTCCCTTTCCCTCTTCCCTTTGTGTTGCACTAAGTCTTTCCCACACATTGCGTGACACACACAGAGTGACTGCAGACTTATCGGTTTGGACAGGACAACCCCTTATCATGCCTGTTTTTGCTGCTAGAGAAGGACCATGCTTAGCAGGCAGTTGACACCCCTAGTCGTTTGGAGTTTGCAGTCATTTCTTGCTGAATGGAAAGAAAAAATGAGGCTGAAGAGTTACCATACAGCCATAGGGTCAAGTGATAGTGACTGCTAGTTTTTCTTGGCTTATGAGATCAAACTGGTATCTAAAAGTCATTGTGATTCTGATTCTAATATTTGAAGAAAGTCAGATATCAGTCACATATCAAAATCACACATCATTTGAATTTGGCCTGGAGGAGGTCTGTGTGAAAGTCCCAATGCGTTTCAGACAAGTTTGCACTGAAAATCACATAACCAAATAGAATGCTTAAGTTTCTTCAACTGAGTGTTTAAGTCAATGGTAAGTGTACTGGCTTCTAGACATAGAGTTTTGGGTTCAATTCCCAGCAGCATACAGTGAACTTTTTATTATTATTTTCATCAGTTGTGAAAGTCAGATGTCTAAGTCACTTATCAAAGTCACATATCAAAGTCAGTTCTCAGACAAGGTATTTAGCCTCAAACTGTCATTATTCTGATGTTTGACTTTGATATCTGTCATGTCCTAAACTGGACGCTGTAGTTGTGCACCTCTTCATGAATCAGGATCATCCGACTCCAGCATGCCCCTCATGAAGATTGCTTTGAACAACGCCGGTCTTGATGAATCGAGCCCATTGTGTTTTATATTACGGAAACATATTGGCACATTTTATTATACAATTGGTGGTCTTGTATTATTTCTATATTGTTGCTACAGCAGCATAGTGGGCCCCAAGAATGATTTACTCTGGGGATCCAAGGTTCTCCAGCCCGATGCTGCATACAATTAATATAAAAAAATAAAATATAATTAATGTTAATATTATTATTGAGCAGAATTAATTTCAGCCTATTGGTGCAGCCTCCACAACTGTCACGGTCTCCCATGTTGTCCCTTGGGAAAATTAATCGCCCACTCTTGCTCTATTATATATAGTGCTATGTTATGCAAAGTGCTAAAGTGCTGCACATTTTCCATCTACACATGTGCATCAAAGCGTCTGTGTGTTACTCACAGAACCTATCACATGATCTATCAAAGGGGATCATGTGACAAGTCACGTGATACATCCAGTACCTGAGAGGGGGGGGGCACACCTTCTAAACTGCCCAGTGCCCTGGCTACTCTTAATCCACTCCCGTACATACAGTACAGACCAAAAGTTTGGACACACCTTCTCATTCAAAGATTTTTCTGTATTTTCATGACTATGAAAATTGTACATTCACACTGAAGGCATCAAAACTATGAATTAACACATGTGTAATTATATACTTAACAAAAAAGTGTGAAACAACTGAAAATATGTCATATATTCTAGGTTCTTCAAAGTAGCCACCTTTTGCTTTGATGACTGCTTTGCACACTCTTGGCATTCTCTTGATGAGCTTCAAGAGGTAGTCTCTGGAAATGGTTTTCACTTCACAGGTGTGCCCTGTCAGGTTTAATAAGTGGGATTTCTTGCCTTATAAATGGGGTTGGGACCATCCGTTGTGTTGTGCAGAAGTCTGGTGGATACACAGCTGATAGTCCTACTGAATAGACTGTTAGAATTTGTATTATGGCAAGAAAAAAGCAGCTAAGTAAAGAAAAACGAGTGGCCATCATTACTTTAAGAAATGATGGTCAGTCAGTCCGAAAAATTGGGCAAACTTTGAATGTGTCCCCAAGTGCAGTTGCAAAAACCATCAAGCGCTACAAAGAAACTGGCTCACATGAGGACCACCCCAGGAAAGGAAGACCAAGAGTCACCTCTGCTTCTGAGGATAAGTTTATCCAAGTCACCAGCCTCAGAAATCGCAGGTTAACAGCAGCTCAGATTAGAGACCAGGTCAATGCCACACAGAGTTCTAGCAGCAGACACATCTCTTCAACAACTGTTAAGAGGAGACTTTGTGCAGCAGGCCTTCATGGTAAAATAGCTGCTAGGAAACCACTGCTAAGGGCAGGCAACAAGCAGAAGAGATTTGTTTGGGCTAAAGAACACAAGGAATGGACATTAGACCAGTGGAAATCTGTGCTTTGGTCTGATGAGTCCAAATTTGAGATCTTTGGTTCCAACCACCGTGTCTTTATGCGACGCAGAAAAGGTGAACGGATGGACTCTACATGCCTGGTTCCCACCGTGAAGCATGGAGGAGGAGGTGTGATGGTGTGGGGGTGCTTTTCTGGTGACACTGTTGGGGATTTATTCAAAATTGAAGGCATACTGAACCAGCATAGCTACCACAGCATCTTGCAGCGGCATGCTATTCCATCCGGTTTGTGTTTAGTTGGACCATCATTTATTTTTCAACAGGACAATGACCCCAAACACACCACCAGGCTGTGTAAGGGCTATTTGACCAAGAAGGAGAGTGATGGGGTGCTACGCCAGATGACCTGGCCTCCACAGTCACCAGACCTGAACCCAATCGAGATTGTTTGGGGTGAGCTGGACCGCAGAGTGAAGGCAAAAGGGCCAACAAGTGCTAAGCGTCTCTGGGAACTCCTTTAAGATTGTTGGAAGACCATTTCCGGTGACTATGTCTTGCAGCTCATCAAGAGAATGCCAAGAGTGTGCAAAGCAGTCATCAAAGCAAAAGGTGGCTACTTTGAAGAACCTAGAATATAAGACATATTTTCAGTTGTTTCACACTTTTTTGTTAAGTATATAATTCCACATGTGTTAATTCATAGTTTTGATGCCTTCAGTGTGAATGTATAATTTTCAAAGTCATGAAAATACAGAAAAATTTTTAAATGAGGTGTGTCCAAACTTTTAGTCTGTACTGTACATACAACACTACACATCAGTGCGGGTACAACTTATGGCTTCTTCATCTAGGAGTTTATGAGCATCATCTGTCTAATTGACAGAGAACCCCTGAGAAGTCTACACAAGAAAGCTTCTGTCTGTATCATGATTCCAGTGACTTTTATAAGGTTTAGACAATGGAAGCATAAAGCTGGTTAATGTTTATAAGTATGATTCGTCGATAATACCGAATTGGCCAGATTCTGTAATCTCGAGAAGTTTACTTATAAACATTGTTTTAGACAATAGATCTGTGTATTTCTCATGGAACATAATGGTAAGTGCACACACATTATTTGAATCAATATTTTGGTTACAATAACACTATTAGTCAAAGCAAATATCACAGTGGTCACTTTTGTACAAATCAGGATAATGAATCTTTGAAACACACAACTTCATAGACCATAGAACAATTAACATTGTCTTACTGTATTGACTCCTAGCAAACACTTTGTGGATAGCATGCATCAAAGACAGTTCATGTGAAAGAACTAGTTTCTCAGTATCAGAGTAAATCAATATTATACTGCAGTATATTGCAATATTCTAGTGCTTGAATTCACGCAACCATATTTGCAATACATTCCACACTTGGTCTAATGACCACACTTTATCAAAGCATATAAACAATATGTTACAATATGTAGGCTATAAGATATCCATATTTTTATTAGCAATACAATCCACATTTGGATATCTTATAGCCACACATTATTTATACAAAGCACCCTATCCAAAGGGGATGGTTTTAGCGGATGATTGCCATAAAAATAATAATGGAAGTGTACACTGTGTACAACAACACAAAGCAATGCATGAACAAATTATAGCAAAAAATAAATCAGCTGGCCTAATACTCAAAGTCTTCATGGCAATCATCTCCTCTGCCAAAAAACTTTCCCCAATGCAGTTCACACAGGCACAACATGGATTGCACATGAAGTTCTGGGTCACAGCTTCTCCTTCTGTGTCCTCATCTTGAGTAGCTACCCCTATAAGCTTTGTCCATAACTGTAGAGGGGGTCGGTACTGCCACCAAGTCTCAAATATATTGATAGCAGTGGTAACCTTTGTCACGCAAAAATGGCTAGTGTTCATCATTTGAGCCAAGTAAATCCATAGATTCTGTTTGGTTTTCCATGACGCCACATTTTCCACGGTTGGCCTCTCGATTTTCGGTCTGAAGATTGCTTGGGTCATCATTTCCAGATTTTGATCTAAAGGGAAAACACATATTATTCTCTGCACAAAATCCCGGTCAGTTGGGACGTGTTCCCCTTTCTTTTGCCCGGGTTTCATAACTATCAACACATTGTCTGCTCCTTGAACAATTACCTCTGCAGGTTCTGGAGGACCTTTGTCACCCAGTTGTTTCAACCAGATTTTTGCACCATCATTGATAGGATCTGAGGATCCAAATCCTTCACCTCCTCTGACTGTCACAACTGCAGGGGTCCTTACTCTGACCACCTTCGTTTTAGAAATAGACAGTACCAGTAACTGAGTTATCTTATCTCTCTTCTGTATTATCATGACTTTTTCTTCATCATTCATTAAAAGTACTTTAATTTCTTCCTGATAATCCTGGTCTATCACTCCTCCCATTACCTGAATACCCTTTAAGGCCAAGCCTGACCTTGAGGTTATAAGACAAAAATGCTCAGGTGGCATTTGCAAGCCTATAGCAGTCCTGATTTTCTTTACAACTTCTTTGAAGTGACTTTCATTGTCACTTTGAATCTGTATTGGGATTAGAGATGAGCGTTGTTCTACTCGAACTGTTCGCCAATCTCAAATTCGAGCTGTTTTGGGCGGTGTTCGAGCCGTTCGGCGAACACGAACGATTTGAGAAAAATTCGGCTGTTCGAGGTTATGTTCGATAACTGTTCGTGCACCAAAATCATAACTGGATTTTTTCTCAGTAATGATGAAAATTAATGTTAATACGCAGTTTGAGTGTACAGCGGGGTGGGGGGAGGGGCAGGGGATGGATCTCTGCAAGAATAATGAAGATCTCCATTTTTTTTTCTCTTTCCCGCATTTACAGTGGGGAGGTGCAATCTGTCAGCCTATCAGCAGCGCACACACGGAGCGAAGTGCTTTTTTTCACACAAGCAAGGGCATGTGTCATTGGCTGTGTATGTCACATGTCCTTGCCCTAGAAGACCAAGCCATTTTCCCCGTCGCCACCATTTTCTCACTGCTGCAGCTGCGTGTTAGACGGCACCGCTGTTGCTGTGTGCGCTATACCTTGTTAATTTCAAGCCAATTTTCGCACAAATCTACAGATAGCTTGGGAGTAGGGAATAGTTGTGATTGCAGTCCTTTTAAGGACTAGGTTACAGCATTTCCTACGACTTTTATCAGGCAGGTCTGTGCTCTTAAATAGATAGATTGTGGGAGTAAAGACTAATTGTAATTGAAGTCCTTTTCAGGACTAGGTTACATCAGTTCCTATCAGTTTTTGCCAGGCAGGTCTGTGCCAGTGCTGTGCAAGTTTTTTTCACAGCATTTGGCTGAATCTAGCAAAGCTAATCCTTTTTGGCCTATTGCAGAGTGTGTTAGTCAGTGGAGTAGCCTATCTGTGTTGCAAGATATACCACCTGTGTATAGAATACCAATTTTTTTACTGCACCTAGTGAAGTAAAATCTTTTGGGCATAGCATCATTCTATTAGTTCATCTATACTGACCTCCATCAGGTTGCAAACTGAATATAATTTTTTTCTGCATCTAGCTCTGAAAAAATATTTGGCCTTCTAGCAGTGTGTGGGACTTTCTCTATTAGTCCATCTATACTGACCTCCATCAGGTTGCAAATTAAAAATAATTTTTTGTCTGCATCTAGCTCTGAAAAAATATTTGGCCTTCTAGCAGTGTGTGGGACTTTCTCTATTAGTCCATCTATACTGACCTCCATCAGGTTGCAAACTGAATATATTTTTTTTCTGCATCTACCTCTGAAAAAATATTGGGCTTCTAGCTGTGTGTGGGACTTGTTCTATTAATACATCTATACAGACCTCCATCAGGTTGCAAACTGAATATAATTTTTTTTTGCATCTACCTCTGAAAAAATATTTGGGCTTCTAGCTGTGTGTGGGACTTGTTCTATTAGTCCATCTATACTGACCTCCATCAGGTTGCAAATTAAAAATAATTTTTATCTGCATCTACCTCTGAAAAAAAAAGAAACTGAGCAATTTATACCTTATGAGATTAAATACCCTGCATTTCCCACTGAGAGCCAGCCACCATCATATAACCCAGACGGTTGGCTCTGTAATGTGTGTTGGGTCACTAATCCAGGATGGCGCAGGACATGCTATAATTGTGAAGCACGCACGTAAACCCGGTGTTGTAGCACCAACCTACCCATTACTTAACGCTGACGGGGGTTATTATGAATCACTACCCCCACCTGCCCCTACCATCATATTCCATTCAGAGGGACCCAGGGTCCTCTGAACTCTTCCCTATTCACCCTCTCCCAAACTGGGGAAATAGAACATGGACGCTAGTATGAGGAGGTGGCGTCTGATTTACTGAATGGTCCTTCAGAATTCTCTACTATACTGAGAATAGGTATGGGGAGTATACCACAACAGCAGGTTGGGATCATTGTAAACGCAGCAAATGCGAAACTGCAGCATGGGTGGGGGCTAGCTGCAGAGATATGTCGTATTGGGGGACCTACAATACAAGCTGCATCTAATGATTACATCCGTGACCATGGTCCGTTAAGAGAAGGAGAGGTGATGGCTACAAGAGCCGGACAGCTATCATGTCATTTTGTTATACATGTAGAGAAAACCAAAAGAGTAATGTCATTGTGTAAGATTACAGTACAAGATGTTAAATGCAGCAAGGAAGATAATGGGATGTTGAAATGTTGAAAAGTAAATGCATGTGAAAAAAAAAGGTTGCGCTGTGTTTGTTGACAGAAGGAAAAAGTATGTGGATATGTGGAGAAACTTAAATGATTAACTGAAATATGCACGCTGCCAGATAAGCGCCCAGTTACAGCTGCTAGCATAGCAAAACGGCCTTGGCTTGATACAGAGCAGGAAAAAAAAAAAGGTGAATGGAGGAAGAAAATGCAGACAATAAGGGAAAGACGATGCTATGTTATGTGTATTACAAAGATACTGCTCTCCGATAATGGCGGAGTAATGAATTGTTGGGAATGTTCTAATTGTGGCCAGCAGAATCCATTGTCAGTAGATTACTGTGTTGCATGTCACGCACTCCCCTCGCTACTACCCAAGCCACTTTTAGTGCCCCATCCTCATCTGTTATGCCTATGTCCGCCCAAAGTTCCAACCCTTCCTGCAGCGGCCATGTTGCTACACCCATTGCATCACCTCCAGCCTCTGACCAGATGTCCCTTTGGTGGTGGCCATCTTGGTGCACCCTTCCTGTAGTATGCTTCCTTCTGGTTGCGGCCATCTTGGCACACCCAGAATACAGGCAGCAATACACACTACACCCAGAATGTGTATGAGGAAGATCATCATAATCAGTGTGTGACAGAGCATTAGACGCCAATACATATGAGAGTGGGTTTAACTTCTGTCAAGCCCTTAAAATATGGGCTCAGGATAAGTTGGCTAATCAATCCACTACCCTCAACAGCATATATTTATGTCCACTTTGACATTAGGGCTAAAATATGGTGATGTAAACTAATTCTCTAGATGGTCATGTATCCTTAAGTTTCAAATAGATGCACATACACGTCTGGTTTACAGTAATTGATTTAGCAAACGTTTTTGTTTTTTTATTAGCATTCCACTACACAAAGACTGTCAGTTTCTGTTTGCATTTACATATTACATTACATATTACATTTACACGGAGCAAATGTCCATCAGGGCCAGTGTTAGTCTCCTCAAGCATCTAGCAAAACTGAATTGTCGAGTCTCAGCCTCGAAACTTCAGTTTTGGCCCGGCAAGTGGTCTTCTTAGGCCATTGCCTTACTCAGGGTGCCAGACATCTCACAGAAGAAAGGAAGACGGTCATCTACGCACTACCATTCCCAAAAGATCCCATAGAGCTGCAACGGTTCCTCGGACTATGTACATACTGCAGACAATGGATCCCAGACGCCTCACGTCTCATGCAGCCGCCCCTCTATGATGCATTAAAAGAAGACACTCTGGCTGATGTAAACAACAAGGACCACCAAGAACAGCTGCAACAAGCCTTTGAGCAACTAAAGGAAAATGACAGCCCCTGCCCTTGGAAATCTGGACTATGCTCAACCTTTCCATTTGTATGTCTCTGAGACAGGAGGACATGCAGCCGGAGTACTCACGCAGAGACACTGTACAAAGCAGCGCCCAGTCGGTTATTAACCAGCGCATCTCTCCCCCAGCTGTCTACGAGCGGTTCACGCCACACAGCAACCTAAACATCTGTCTACACAGAGACACCTGTGGCTGCAGTGTTCGTTGATTTTGCCAAAAAAAAAACAATATAAAATGCTAAGCAAAATAAACGGGATCAGAGATTCTTTGAATCCTCCCAATACAGAGCACACATTGCCTCCGTTTGGTTTTCTGTGGATTGCGCAATCAACATAATAATTTTGACACTCACTTGGTCAACCGTGAAGGGTTATTGCCCTCCCTTAACACATCCACGCCTGCCAACAGCACCCAACTCTTTACCTTTTTCTACTTTCACTTTCTGCAAGCATGAAACCACATCATCAGGTTCCGCATCCTTCTGACATTTGTCTCATGGTTCACTCAAACCAACACTGTGGGACCATTTGGTTGCCAAAATATTAAAGGGAGTCTGTTCCCAACCAGGAATCTCAATAGACTCACACCTACCTTTCTCTTAAAGAAAGGCATGCTTTACGCAATATCACTGCAATATCACTCTATCACACCTTATCACACAGAGTCCTTATAAATTCAAGATGATTGTAATTTTTAACAAAAAGAACTTCTGAGCCTTCTGCGTATCCTGCCGACTACGCCAAATGTTTTGCCAATAGTTTTGACACTAAGGTTCGGATACGGCTTTAAAGAAGGCAACCCTTTGCAATATAACGCAATTTTATTTATAATAGTTGATATAAAACGTAAAATATATAATTAAAGGAATAGTATGATATGCTGATATTGCATACACTTTTGTACATGTTATAATACAAAGGTTAAGTACATATATATATGTATTCACTTCATCACCAAGGAGCTTTTAAACATCATCCGTCTGGAAGATCAGAGAAGAAATTTCACCAAGACAGAGAAATCGCTGGAAGTCTACGCAACACTGCATGGGCAGGTACATACAACACTACACATCAGTGCAGGTACAACTTATGGCTTCTTCATCTAGGAGTTTATGAGCATCATCTGTCTAATTGACAGAGAACCCCTGAGAAGTCTACACAAGAAAGCTTATGTCTGTATCATGATTCCAGTGACTTTTATAAGGTTTAGACAATGGAAGCATAAAGCTGGTTAATGTTTATAAGTATGATTCGTCGATAATACCGAATTGGCCAGGTTCTGTAATTTCGAGAAGTTTACTTATAAACATTGTTTTAGACAATAGATCTGTGTATTTCTCATGGAACATAATGGTAAGTGTACACACATTATTTGAATCAGTATTTTGGTTACAATAACACTATTAGTCAAAGCAAATATCACAGTGGTCACTTGTGTACAAATCAGGATAATGAATCTTTGAAACACACAACTTCATAGACCATAGAACAATTAACATTGTCTTACTGTATTGACACCTAGCAAACACTTTGTGGATAGCATGCATCAAGGACAGTTCATGTGAAAGAACTAGTTTCTCAGTATCAGAGTAAATCAATATTATACTGCAGTATATTGCAATATTATAGTGCTTGGATTCAGACAACCATATTTGCAATACATTCCACAATTTGTCTAATGACCACACTTTATCAAAGCATATAAACAATATGTTACAATATGTAGGCTATAAGATATCCATATTTTTATTAGCAATACACACCCATGGCTGTTAAGGCACATGATGGCTGATTACATCAGCTGTCACCTGGTGCATCTAAATTAGAATATCATCAAAAAGTTAATTTATTTCAGTTCTTCAACACAAAAAGTGAAACTATATTATATAGAGTCATTACAAACAGAGTGATCTATTTCAGGTGCTTATTTCTGTTAATGTTGATGATTATGGCTCACAGCCAATGAAAACACAAAAGTCATTATCTCAGTAAATTAGAATAATTAACAAAAAAACAGGTTGTTTAGTCTGTTTCAGTAGGCTCCACAATCATGGGTAAGACTGCTGACTTGACAGATGTCCAGAAGGCAGTCATTGACACACTCCACAAGGTCCCAGAGTTCCAATTTTCATTTGGAAGTCAAGGTCCCAGAGTCTGGAGGAAGAGTGGAGAGGCGCACAATCCGAGCTGCTTGAGGAATAGTGTGAAGTTTCCACAGTGATGGTTTGAGGAGCCATGTCATCTGCTGGTTTAGGTCCACTGTCTTTTATCAAGACCAAAGTCAGCGCAGCCGTCTACCACGAAATTTTAGAGCACTTCATGCTTCCCTCTGCCGACAAGCTTTTTGGAGATGGAAATGTCATTCTCCAGCAGGACTTGGCACCTGTCCACACTGCCAAAAGTACCAATACCTGGTTTAAAAACAACAGTATCACTGTGCTTGATTGGCCAGCAAACTCGCCTGACCTTAACCCCATAGAGAATCTATGTCCGCTTGTCAAGAGGAAGATGAGAGATACCAGATTCAACAATGCAGACGAGCTGAAGGCTGCTATCAAAGCAATCTGAGCTTCCATAACACCTCAGCAGTGCCACAGGCTGATCGCCTCCATGCCACGCCGCATTAATGCAATAATTGATGCAAAAGGAGCCCGACCAAGTATTGAGGGCATTTACTGAACATACATTTCAGCAGGCCAACATTTCGGATTTTAAAAACATTTTTCAAGCTGTTATAAAGTATTCTAATTTACTGAGATAATGACTTGTGTTTTCATTGGCTGCAAGCCATAATCACCATTAACAGAAATAAACACTTGAAATAGATCACACTGTTTGTAATGATTCTATATAATATATGAGTTTCACCTTTTGTAGTGAAGAACTGAAATAAATTAACTTTTTGATGATATTCTAATTTTGTGAGAAGCACCTGTACACACACGTAAGCACACACACACACACACACACACACACACACACACATACATACACACACATTACACATGAACTTAACCTCTCTGCAGATGATTGCACATGATGTATTTCTCTCTGGTGCAGCCTCCCATCCCCCAGGGCCCGACTGCAGAGCTATCTTGCTTTAATTGTAGGGGTGAAGGCAGGAGGGGGAGAACGGAGAAGTAAGCAGCAGGGGACACATCCAGGAGAGTAGGGGCCATGCTGTAGGCAGCAACTCTGCTGGAGCCTGGGGCTGGTGGGAGGAGCCTCCTCTCCTGCACTTTCAGAGCAGTGCAGCCAGAGGAGCAGAGGTAGATCTTTCACCTGACTCCGGGCCACAGAATCCTCCGGTGGTTCTGACCAAGCCTGTTTGTTTTCAACTGTATTTGCATCCCAAGGATGCAGATACTGTTGAAATTGTGATGGGGGCGGATGGAGGGGTCTGATACTGTTTTAACATCGGGCCCCCCTGTCTCAAGGGCCCCATAGCCACTGCGCGGGCTGCCGCTATGGACAGTATACCCCTGACTGCTACTTGGTTAACATAAGCTGGTTGTAGTACTAAGAAAAGTACATGTGATGTGTCTGTGGAAACAGGAGATCTAGTGTTACAAAATGATTATCTCAGGTTTCAGATTGGACCCTCAGTACCAAAGTAAACGTTACCGGATTTTGGCCTAACCTGGTACCCGAACCAGCTTTGTGTAGGTGTAGATGAGCTCTGTTCACCGTGAAAGTTTGGTATGAATAGGACCTTCACAGGGTGAGAAACGGCACCGGAACGTGGGTACCATTAGCTGCCCATTGACTCAATATTGGCCTGTGATTTTTGACAAATCACCACTGTCATAAACCCCAAGTACCATTACCTCAATTGCCACCACAGCAGGGCAATTGGGAAGAGTGAGGCAAAGCGCCAGAATTGGGGTATCTCATGTGATGCGCCACTTGTAGAGCGGCTGCGGGCTGGTATTTTTAGGCTGGGAAGTGTCCAATAAAGAAAGGACCTTCTCAGACTCATAGTATCAGCCCACAGCTGTCTGCTTTACCTTTGCTGATTATCAATAATAGGGGGAACCCCACGTAATTTTTTACAATTATTTATTAGGATAAACCAGGCTGAACACCCTTTAGAGCCACATGAAAGTCACCTAAGGGTGCAAGTTTATTAAATGTAGGGGGCTTGTGAAATTATATATAAAAATACAGAACATTTGTTTATTCTATCCATCCTGATGTTTCTGGCTGTGAATTCATTGTACTTGGCTGAGGAATTTTTGTGGTTCCTTTGAGATGTGTGCATAAAAATAGGCCAGCATATGCACGGTTCGTGTGCTGTCTGATTTTTTTCTTGCTTTTTATTCAATGCAAGTCTATGTGTGCAAGTCCTACTGGGATTTCAAACGACAATATAATTCCAAAGACAATGGGAAAGTCCTATAGGGTTATTTAACCAGAAATTCCTGAAAGGAATTTCAAAATGTGGTAATGTATACAATGGCTGTGTGTATTATAAACAAATGTAATTTTTAACACCAGTATCTATTAGATAATAAGACGCCCTTTTTGGCAATGAAAAAACTTGCTAATAAGTGTATGCGTCTTAAAGTCCGGAGGCAGGTCAATGATCTATCTGATCAGTGCGGTACAGGAGAGAAAGATACTGGGACCTTTCCCATGGAAGTGGGTTGTAGTGAATATTCATGGTCTTTAATAGCGGGCACACATGACCGCCGAGGAGCTGCGCTGCGAGTACAGTATGCCCGCTATTAAGGAAAATGAATATTCACTGCTCTACACACCCATGGGCGTGGGGAGCAGTGAATATTAATTTTCTTTAGCAGCGGGCACAGTGTAGGATGCAGCAGCTGGCTACTGCCTCCTGTGCCCCGCTCCTCCGCCGCACCTGCTCCCCCCACACCCACTACCACCCACAGCATATATGTATATATTCAGACTAAAAGACGCACCCCCCCACTTCCCTCCAAAATTTTGGAGGAAAACAGTGCATCTTGTAGTCCGAAAAATATGGTACATCTCAATATGTATTCTAGAAAGGCTGTCAGGCTTATAAAGTTTACTGGAAGAATATTAAAATTATAGGCAAGAGTGTGACAACTTATTAGTGCTAAAGGCACATCAAAAAAGGTGTGTGTGAGTGTACTTTGTATGTGTATATATGAGAGATGTGTGTATATAGGAAAGCTATGTATGTGAATGTAGGAGAGTTGTATGTTTGTATGTAGCTGAGCTGTGTGTATGCTGCAGGGGTGTGGGAATGTATGTAACAAAGATGGATGTGTGTATGTAAGACAGCTGTGTGTAACTGAGTTATGGGTATGTATGTAGCAGAGCTGTGTGCATGAATACCAGAGCTTAATTTGCATGTACTATGCATTCATAGTGATGCGAGTATGTGTGTGCTGCATAGAATGCATATAAATTGCCTGCTGCACATGTATGAGAATAATATACATGCTGCATAGAAATGCTAACATTAGATCTCTATCCACTCTATTTTACCTTACAGCATTAAAGGTAGTATTATCAAATCCTCCACAAATTTACACCTCCAGGAAGTTTAACCTGGGGTGTGTTTTAAAGATTAGTTCAGTAGTTAGAAAAATATGATACTTTCGATAAATTATTAGCAAAATATTTAAATTACACCTTTCAAAAAACAGCCTCCTCCATATCCCCTCAAGCTGTCCTATCCATCACCAAGATAGGTGCATTTTCTGCCATTTAGGTAGAAGTAATCTTCAAACAATTTTGCTTCTAATTTACATAAAGTACCAGGAAGGTACAGTACAGACCAAAAGTTTGGACACACATTCGCATTTAATGATTTTTCTGTATTTTCATGACTATGAAAATTGTACATTCACACTGAAGGCATCAAAACTATGAATTAACACATGTGTAATTATATTCTTAACAAAAAAGTGTGAAACAACTGAAAATATGTCTTATATTCTAGATTCTTCAAAGTAGCCACCTTTTGCTTTGATGACTGCTTTGCACACTCTTGGCATTCCTCTTGATGAGCTTCAAGAGGTAGTCACCGGAAATGGTTTTCACTTCACAGTTGTGCCCTGTCAGGTTTAATAAGTGGGATTTCTTGCCTTATAAATGGGGTTGAGACCATAAGTTGTGTTGTGCAGAAGTTAGGTGGATACACAGCTGATAGTCCTACTGAATAGACTGTTAGAATTTGTATTATGGCAAGAAAAAAAGCAGCTAAGTAAAGAAAAACGAGTGGCCATCATTACTTTAAGAAATGAAGGTCAGTCAGTCCGAAAAATTGGGCAAACTTTGAAAGTGTCCCCAAGTGCAGTTGCAAGAACCATCAAGCGCTATAAAGAAACTGGCTCACATGAGGACCGCCCCTGGAAAGGAAGACCAAGAGTCACCTCTGCTTCTGAGGATGTTTATCCGAGTCACCAGCCTCAGAAATCGCAGGTTAACAGCAGCTCAGATTAGAGACCAGGTCAATGCCACACAGAGTTCTAGCAGCAGACACATCTCTTCAACAACTGTTAAGAGGAGACTTTGTGCAGCAGGCCTTCATGGTAAAATAGCTGCTAGGAAACCACTGCTAAGGACAGGCAACAAGCAGAAGAGACTTGTTTGGGCTAAAGAACACAAGGAATGGACATTAGACTAGTGGAAATCTGTGCTTTGGTCTGATGAGTCCAAATTTGAGATCCTTGCTTCCAACCACCGTGTCTTTGTGCGACGCAGAAAAGGTGAACGGATGGACTCTACATGCCTGGTTCCCACCGTGAAGCATGGAGGAGGAGGTGTGATGGTGTGGGGGTGCTTTGCTGGTGACACTGTTGGGGATTTATTCAAAATTGAAGGTATACTGAACCAGCATGGCTACCACAGTATCTTGCAGAGCATTGCTATTCCATCCGGTTTGCGTTTAGTTGGACCATCATTTATTTTTCAACAGGACAATGACCCCAAACACACCTCCAGGCTGTGTAAGGGCTATTTGAGCAAGAGGGAGAGTGATGGGGTGCTACGCCAGCTGACCTGGCCTCCACAGTCACCAGACCTGAACCCAATCAAGATGGTTTGGGGTGAGCTGGACCGCAGAGTGAAGGCAAATGGGCCAACAAGTGCTAAACATCTCTGGGAACTCCTCCAAGATTGTTGGAAGACCATTTCCGGTGACTACCTCTTGAAGCTCATCAAGAGAATGCCAAGAGTGTGCAAAGCAGTCATCAGGAAAAGGTGGCTACTTTGAAAAACCTAGAATATAAGAAATATTTTCAGTTGTTTCACACTTTTTTGTTAAGTATATAATTCCACATGTGTTAATTCATAGTTTTGATGCCTTCAGTGTGAATATACAATTTCCATAGTCAAGAAAATACAGAAAAAACTTTAAATGAGAAGGTGTGTCCAAACTTTTGGTCTGTACTGTATATCATGCAAACTCTACATGTGATGTTTGCCTATTAAATAATAGCTGTAATATTTATTTGCAAAACTTCCATTTTCTCAATTCCTGACCTACACTACTTATTTTTTTTAGTAGGTAGTGGAACATAATGACATGGCCTTCACCTATAGCATCCATACATCTCCTGAACTGGGCACCATCAATTATATTTAACGGACCCCAAGTACTTAAATGCATCTCAATATGTCTTCTAGAAAGACTGTCAGGCTTATAAAGTTTACTGAAACCAATGAACACAGATCGAGGTTTCTTAAAAAATAACAATTCTTTATTTCATTCACAATAAAAAACAACAGAAAAAAATTATTAAAAAAGGCATACAAGTATAGCATAAATAGGCATCACATGGCATGACCAAACACTGAATTGCATCTTTATTCAGAAGACAGGATAAACAGTACATAGATCTCTATAGTGAAAGAATGCCAAGGGATGGTGTTACAATATCGCCATCTAATGGCGACAAGCAGCAAGTTTTACATTTAATAAATAAATAGAGAAATTACCTCTTTAATACAACTTGCTAAATAATATATGTCCATCCATCATTTGGCATATTGATGGTGTCAAAAGGGCCTTAAACCTCAAATGTAACTTAGCACCTCATAACAGAGTAAACCCATGTCTAAAAGGCACCATCCCTTTGAACAAATTCACTATGGATCTTCATAAATTCATTAAATATCCTATTAAAACATAATTACCAAACAAAGCGCAGTCAGCAATCAGCTATCAGTAGTCGGCGGTCAGCCACGTAAGGATATCCCCCTTTACGTACGTTTCGTACGGGCTTCTTCAAGAAGGGGTTCTAAAATTTACTGGAAGAATATTAAAATTATAGGCAAGAGTGTGACAACTTATCAGTGCTAAAGGCACCACAAGAGAACTCACTCAGCATGCTAAAACTCTTGGTTTTGACCCGTGATAACATACATGGCAAAAATGCGTTGTAAACAAATGTAAATTTTACCACCAGTATCTATTAGACATGAGACACACTTTTTAGCAATGAAAAAACTTGCTAAAAAGTGTATGCGTCTTACAGTCTGGAGGCAGATTATTCTGCATGAGGAGAGTGATGACAGCATCTTTCCTGATCACTGAGAGAACTATGCTCTCTGTGCTTGTCCTTCACTGATCTATCTGATCGGTGCGGTACAGGAAAGATACTGGGACCTGTAAGGATACTGCACGTTCCAGTTTAGCAGAAGGACATTTCACATCATGTGATAAGTCACATTCCTGAAAGGAATTTCAAAATGTGGTAATGTATACAGTTGTTGTGTGTATGTCTGTTTTATGTGCGTTTGTGTATATATACAGTTGTGCTCAAAAGTTTACATACCAGGGCAGAATTTTTCCTTTCTTGGCCTTGTTTCAGAGAATATGAATGATAACAATAAAACTTTTTCTCCACTCATTGTTATTGGTTGGGTGAAGCCATTTATTGTCAAACTAGTGTGTTTTCTCTTTTTAAATCTTAATGACAACCAAAAAACATCCAAATGACCCTGATCAAAGGTTCATATACCCTGGTAATTTTGTCCTGATAACATGCTCAGAATTTGGCTACTAAAGGTAACATCCTCACCTGTGACCTGTTTGCTTGTAATCAGTGTGTGTGCATAAAAGCTGAGTGAGTTTCTGGGATCCAGACAGACTCTTGCATCTTTTATCCAGCCACTGACGTTTCTGGATTGTGAGTCATGGGGAAAAGAAAAAGAATTGTCAATGGATCTACGGAAAAAGGTAGTTGAACTGTATAACACAGGAAAGGGATACAAAAAGATATCTAAGGAATTGATAATGCCAGTCAGCAGAGTTCAAACCGTGACTAACAAATGGAAAATCAGGGGCTCTGTAAAAACCAAACCACGGTCAGGTAGACCAACAAAAATTTAGGCCACAACTGCCAGGAAAATTGTTCAGGATGCAAAGACAACTCCACAAATAACATCAGCTGAAATTCAGGACTCTCTGAAAACTAGCGGTTGGCTGTTTCACGATGCACAATAAGGAGGCACTTGAAGAAAAATGGGCTGCATGGTGGAGTCGCCAGAAGAAAGCCATTACTGTGCAAATGCCACAAAGTATCTTGCCTACAATACGCCAAACAGCACAGAGACAAGCCTCAAAACTTCTTGAACAAGGTAATTTGGAGTGATGAGACCAAAATTGAACTTTGTGGCCACAACCATAAACGTTACATTTAGAGAGAGGTCAACAAGGCCTATGATGAAAGGAACACCATTCCTACTGTAAAGCACGGAGGTGGATCGCTGATGTTTTGGGGATTTGTGAGCTACAAAGGCACAAGAAACTTGGTAAAAGTTGAAGGAAAGATGAATGCAGCATGTTATCAGCAAATACTGGAGGCAAATTTGCACTCATCAGCCTGGAAGCTGCGCATGGGACGTACTTGGACGTTCCAACATGACAACGATCCAAAACACAAGGCCAAGTCGACCTGTCATTGGCTACAGCAGAACAAAGTGAAGGTTGTGGAGTGGCCATCTCAGTCTCCTTACCTCAATATCATTGAGAGACTCTGGGGAGATCTCAAGTGCGCATTCTGAGAAAATAAAGAACCTCATCCACTACTACCACAAAAGACTTCAAGCAGTCATTGATGTTAGAGGGGGCAATACACGGTATTAAGACCTGGGGTATGTGAACTTTTGATCAGAGTCATCTGGATGTTTTTGGTTGTCATTAAGATTTAAAAAGAGAAAACACAGTAATTTGACAATAAATGGCTTCACCCAACCGATAACCATGAGTGGAGAAAAAGTTTTTTTTTTATCATTCATATTCTCTGAAACAAGGCCAAGAAAGCAAAAATTCAGCCAGGGTATGTAAACTTTTGAGCACAACCGTATATATATATATATCTGTGTGTGCGAGTGTACATAGTGGAGCTGTATGTGTATATATGAGACATGTGTGTATATAGGAAAGCTATGTCTGTGAATGTATGAGAGTTGTGTGTTTTCATGTAGCTGAGCTGTGTGCATGCTGCAGGGGTGTGTGTATGTATGTAGCAGAGATATGTGTATGTAAGACAGCTGTGTGCCACTGAACTGTGTGAATGTGTAGTAGAGTGTAATGAAGGAAGATTCTTGCAGGATGTGCCAGAGATGAGGAAAGGTTGCCATCTGCTGGCCAGACGAAATAAAGCAGAATCAAGTTATGCCAGAAGAGTTGAAGGGGGAAGAGATTCAGATGCTGCACCTGATCAGGTGACCTCCAGGAAGGATTTCCTGGATATAAAAGCCCAGCGCGCCAAGACACAGAGAGATTTGACGCCATGCTGCAGAGTGGAGCAGACATGTTCCAGAGGGACCACAGATCCCAGGCCTGTGCTGCATCAGAGTCAGAAGCCACCTGAGAAGATCTGGACTCCTCACAGAAGCGCCCTGAGCCATGCACGTGTGGCCCAGAGTCAGGACCTGCGCCCACACAGAGTAAGTTACTGGGAACGGACGCCATCTGTCAAGAGCCGAGATCTGGATCCCCTTACCCCAAGCGTGAGAGACTACTGTCGACGGTCAAGCCGAGAGGACCGAAAGAGGACTGCGACAAGAGAGCAACAGCGGAGGAATCGCGCAAGTGAACAGGGCTGTCACTTCCAATTTCCACTCATGGTACTGGGGACAGTTGGGATTAGGATTTAAGGTTGGGAGGGGGCCGGTTGGTGTGTGGGAGGCTAAACGGGATCTGATAGACTTTATCCGGAAGAGACTTACAGACTAGTGGGAATAACAGGTGACCCCCGCTAGGGCCATACAAAGAGAACTCACGTGGTGACTCCCACGACTGGGTGCATCACACTTTTGCAAAGAACTTTACCGTTATTCACTAAAACTGTTTCTCATTGTTATTCCAATTTGCTGTTCATTATCCCTGTTACTAACCCCCCTTGCATAATACTTGTTATACATATAAAGTCGTTTTATATATATCCCTGACTGTTCCCGTCTTGTGTCTCTGTGCGTTGCATTCAGGCACCTGTGTTATATTTGGCGTAGTCGGCAGGATGCAACGTTTGAAGATCATCTCCGCCAGCTGGAACAAGCGTTAGAGCGACTTCGGAGACATGGATTGAAGATCAAGCCTCGCAAGTGTCATTTATTCAAGCAGGAGATTGACTATTTGGGACACACTGTGTCCAGTGCAGGAGTGCACCCCCACTGCAGAGAAAGTAGCTGCGGTACAGAGGTGGCCCACACCCACCAACCTGAGGGAACTGAGGGCATTTCTGGGGCTCGTCGGATATTACCGCCGATTCGTGAAAGACTTTGCTAAGATTGCGGTACCGCTCAATGAGCTCCTGAGAGGAACAGCGGTGGGAGCCAAGTGACAACCTATTTAGTGGGGCCCACGACAAGAGGAAGCCTTCCGAGCATTAAAGATGGCGCTAATGGATGCTCCAATTGTAGCCTACGCTGACTTTTCACAGCCCTTCGTGTTGTACACCGATGGAAGCTTGCATGGTCTGGGAGCAGTGTTGGCACAAGTACAGGAAGAAAGAGAGAGGGTGATCGCATATGCTAGTCGGTCACTACGGGATACAGAGAAGAACCCAGACAACTATAGTTCGTTCAAACCGGAGTTGCTGGCATTGGTGTGGGCCATGACAGAGAAATTTGCGGAGTACTTGTCGGGATCAGAAGTACAAGTGCGAACAGACAACAACCCATTGGCCCACCTGGAGAATGCGAAGTTGGGTGCGTTGGAACAGCGGTGGGTCGCGAGGATGTCTAAGTACCAGTACAAGATCGCATATCGGTCTAAGGCCCTGAACATGCATGCAGGCGCCTTGTCCCGAGTCACCCAAGCGGGACCAAAGAGAGATATAGACGAAGAGCTTGAAGGCGACGAGATCCCGGATTTCAGTTAGCTTGCCGCTGCTGTAGTAGACGCTCAGGAGTCTGGAGAAGAGCCTAGACCCACTCAAATTCTAGGACAATCAAGAGACGAGAGGATACATCTACAGCAGTCTGACCCAGATCTGGCGAAACTTAGAGAATGGGTCGCCCTGGGGAAAAAGCCAGATTAGAAGGCCAGGGCTGCTTTGCTCCCAACTACCCTGCAAATCTTGGGCCAGTGGGAAAGGCTCTTTCTGAGGGATGGCTTGGTATGCCAAAGGATCCAACTACCTCGAGAGTTCGACGTTACCTGGCAAGTACTGGTTCCAGAGGCACTAGTGGTACAGCTGACCAAAGAAGCTCATGAGAGGGGCGCTCACTTTGGTGTGGAGAAAACCTTCCGGTGGTTACAACAACTGCTGTACTGGCCTTAACTGTGGCAGGAAGTTGAGGGAGTTTGCCGAAAATGTCGCCAGTGTGAGCTAAGTAAGCCCCCGGAACAGAGGGCTCCTGTTCAGACCATGTGAACTTCTGCACCCTTGGAGGTCCTGATCATTAACTACCTGATGATCGGAACTTCATACAATGGCTACGGGTACTGCTTGGTGATGACTGACCACTTGACCAAGTTCGCAGTGGTGACTCCTACTCGAGACCAGACAGCAGAAGCTGCGGCTAAGGACATCTGCCAAGATTTCATTCGAATATATGGGTGCCCGAAGCGAATACATTCCGACCAGGGGACCTGCTTCCAGGGGCGAGTGATGGATGAGCTGTATCGTATCTCTGGAATCGATAAGTCTCGAGCAACGCCATATCACCCCCAGGGGAATGGGGCCTGCGAAGCAGATGTTGCCAACTCTGGAAGAAGACAAGAAGATGAAGTGGTCCGAATTTGTGTCTGAGCTGGTGTGGGTGTATAACAATCGAATACATGCGACTACTGGCTACACCCCTTACATGTCGCTGTTTGGGAGGAATGGATGATAAATCACCGAACTGGAGCTAGAAGCAGAAGACCCCTGCCCGGGCAGCAGCCCAAGTACCTGGATTCGGGTGCACCGACGCCGACTTCACACTTTGAGGAGGTTGGTTGAATAGAAGTACGGGGAAGTGGAACATTCAAGTCGGCCCCTGACCTTGGGTGGACCACTCCAGTCAGGAGACCGTGAGCTATTGCGAGCCAAGCAGCTCGGAAGTAAACTGGGTCACCGTTGGGAGGCGATACCTTATCGAGTGGTGAAGAAGGTCCACCCAGATAACCCGGTCTACGAGGTCCGACCCAAAGGGAATGACACCACGACATCTAGGGTGTTTCACCGTAACATGCTGTGGCCCTGCTCTTCCAAAGTGGAGGACTGTCATGGGACTGAATCTCCAACTGAGGTTGCTGAGGCACCACAAACAGGGGTCTTGGGGGATGAAGAAGGATGGGCTACAGTACTGTTGAGTCTGTCAGAGTTGCCAGTGTCATCCTCAAGTGGGGCAGAGAATGAATCGGGAGGCGATTTGCAGTCCCCAGTGATTGATTATTCAGGACCTCCAGAATCACCTCTGGAAGAGCAGCTCCGCCAGACTGGGCGGGCTAATGCCGGAATTCCCAATAACCGGTTTGCCCAAGAGGAGTTTATATGGTCTCAGATTCAACAGAAAACAGAAGAGTGTGCTCAACTCTTGTCTCAACTTGTGCTGCCTGGAAGGAGACGTCAACCCAGCAAGAAGTCCACTTGCCCGAGGACTGGCAAGCAAAGAGGTGGGAGGAATGTAGTAGAGTGCAATAAAGGAGGATTCTTGCAGGATGTGCCAGAGATGAGGAAAGGTTGCCATCTGCTGACCAGACGAAATAAAGCGGAACCAAGTTATGCCAGAAGAGTTGGAGGGGGAAGAGATTCAGATGCTGCACCTGATCAGGTGACCTCCAGGATGGATTTCCTGGATATAAAAGCCCAGCGTGCCAAGACACAGGGAGATTTGGCGCCAGGCTGCAGAGTGGAACAGATGTGTTCCAGAGGGACTACAGATGCCAGCGCGGCAGGCCCCAGCCAGAGGCCTGTGCTGCATCAGAGTCAGACGCAGCCTGAGAAGTTCTGGACTCCCCACAGAAGCGACCTGATCCCTCCATGTGTGGCCCAGAGTCAGGGCCTGCGTCCCACACAGAGTAAATTCCTGGGAACTGATGCCGTCTGTCAATAGCCGAGGTCTGGATCCCCTTACCCCAAGCATGAGAGACTACCGTCGACGGTCAAGCTGAGAAGAGCTGAGAGAGGACTGTGACAGGAGAGACGCGCCAGCAGCAGCGGAGGAATCGCGCAAGTGAACAGGGCCGTCACTTCCAATTTCCACTCACGGTACCAGGGACAGTTGCGATTAGGATTTCAGGTTGGGAGGGGGCTGGTTGGTGTGTGGGAGGCTAAAAGGGATCTGATAGACTTTATCCGGAAGAGACTTGCGGCCTAGCGGGAATAACCGGTGACCCCCCGCTACGGCCATACAAAGAGAAACTCACGTGGTGACTCCCACGACTGGATGCATCACACTTTTGCAAAGAACTTTACCATTATTCACTGAAGCTGTTTCTCATTGTTATTCCAATTTGCTGTTCATTATCCCTGTTACTAACCCCCTTGCATAATACTTGTATAAAGTGGTTTTATATATATCCCTAACTGTTCCCATTTTGTGTCTTTGTGCGTTGCATTCCAGCACCTGTGTTACATATGTATGGAGCAGAGCAGTGTGCATGCATAGCAGAGCTTAATGTGCATTGTACTGTGCATTCAGCAGTGATGTGATTACACTGTGTTCCAAATTATTATACAAATAATATTTTCTCAGATTTTCCCAAATTACCTATATGAATTGCAGTCATTGTAATTTTCCAGTCAAATAACTATTAGAGTACAATTGAAAGGTTTTTGTACAAACTGCCTATGATAACAGTATATTTTAAAAAAAATAAAACACTCAAACTGCACTCAAAATGCATGTTCCAAATTATTATGCACAGCAGAGCTTCCAACCTTTTCATTTTAATAAAGAACAAAAAAATGGTCATTTTTGAAATTATAAGCATTAGCAGGTTATTACAAACTGAAATCAAACAGTTTTCAACTCAAAACTTTATTCTAGGTGATGTAACATTTGCACATAGGACCCCTTGTTCGAAAGGAGCTTCTGAACTCTCTCATTCATTGAATTTGTCAGGTTTTGGATGGTTTCTGCTTCAATTGTTTTGCATGAGGACAGAATACCCTCCCAGAGCTGTTGCTTAGATGTGAACTGCCTCCCGCCATCATAGACACTCATTTTGATGATGCTCCAGAGGTTCTCAATGGGGTTGAGGTCAGGGGAGCATGGGGGCCACACCATAAGTTTGTCCCCTCTTATGCCCACAGCAGCCAGAGATGCAGATGTGTCATGTGCAGCATGAGACGGGGCATTATCATGCATGAAATGATCTCGATGGTCCAGATGGATGGAGTGGAGGATGGCTGGTTGATGGACACCCCATGCAAACACGGCTACGGCGCCAACAAGGAGGAGGTGGAGTAATGTTTTGGGCTGGAATCATGGGGAGAGAGATTGTCGGCCCTTTTAGAATCCCTGAAGGGGTAAAGATGAACTCCATAATGTATGTTGAGTTTCTCAAACAGCACTTCCTGCCATGGTTCAAGAAGAAGAACCGTGCATTCCGCAGCAAGATCATTTTCGTGCATGATAATGCCCAGACTCATGCTGCACATAACACATCTGCATCTCTGGCTGCTGTGGGCATAAAAGGGGACAAACTTATGGTGTGGCCCCCATGCTCCCCTGACCTCAACCCCATTGAGAACCTCTGGAGCATCATCAAAAGGAGTGTCTATGATGGCGGGAGGCAGTTCACATGTAAGCAACAGAAAAGGAATAGTCGGCACTCCGTATAGCTAGGGTGGTGCACGTGGAAAACAATGTCTGTAGAAAAAGAAAATCCCGGCACTCACGTGTTGATAATCAGTTGATTTATTCCACAACTCATACAAGACGTTTCAGCCTGTCCAAGGCTTTTTTCAATTGTGGTTAAATACATTCAGTCAAGACATTTATACACAGATCCACGGAAATGACATAATTCTCATTAACATAAAAAAAGAGTAGACCAACAAGACAAAAAATATATAACAAAACTTTACAACAACATACAAAAATTAAACAATAATACACTTAAATTCCACAATAAAAAAGAACAAGTGAACTCATATATTTAGATAATCCCCAACTAAATGTAAGGACATATAAAATAAAAAGGTTGGAAACTCTGCTGTGCATAATAATTTGGAACATGCATTTTGAGTGCAGTTTGAGTGTTTTATTTTTTTTAAAATATACTGTTATCATAGGCAGTTTGTACAAAAACCTTTCAATTGTACTCTAATAGTTATTTGACTGGAAAATTACAATGACTACAATTCATATAGGTAATTTGGGAAAATCTGAGAAAATATTATTTGCATAATAATTTGGAACACAGTGTATGTATGTGCTGTATAAAAGACATATAAATTGCCTGCTGCAAATGTATAGGAGTATAATATACATGTCGCAGAGAAGCACTAACATTAGATCTCTATCCACTCTATTCTACCTTACAGCATTAAAGGTAGTATTATCAAATCCTCCACAAATTTACACCTCCAGGAAATTTAACCTGGGGTGTGTTTTAAATTAAGGTGAGTTCAATAGTTAGAAAAATATGATACTTTCCATAAATTATTAGCAAAATGTTTAAAATGCACCTATCAAAAAAACAGCCTCCTCCATATCCCCTCAAGCTGTCCTATCCATCACCAAGATAGATGTATTTTTTGCCATTTAGGTAGAAGTAATCTTCAAAATCTTCAAACAATTTGCTTCTAATTTAGATAAAGTACTAGGAAGGTATATCATGCAAACTCTACATGTGATGTTTGCCTATTAAATAATAGTTGTAATATTTATTTGCAAAACTTCCATTTTCTCTATGCCTGACCTACACTACTTAATTGTAACATCCCTGGCGGCGTGCTGGCATGGCTTCCCATCTCCCACCATGTAAGACCGCCGACTTACCCATCAATCCAGGCTGCGCACTGTGTTCCTCTGCTGGCTGTGTGCATGTGTCTTGGCTGCTTGTTGAGGGCGGCAGCACATCCTGATTCTTAAAGGAACAGTGCACGCATTCCTAATGCGTCCCCAGACTATTGCTATGAGACACTGGATACTTAAACCACCTCCACCCATTGGAAGGTGCCTGAGCAACACTATCCTTCAGCGTGATCTGTGCAACTGCTGAGTTGCCAGGTCCTGTCCCGTGTTTGGCCCATCCCGTGTCTGGCCCATCCCGTATCTGGCCCGTCCCGTCCTGTATCAGGCCCATCCCGTATCTGGCCTGTCCCGTTCTGTATTTGGCCCAGCCTGTCCCGTATCTGGCCCGTCCCCTATCTGGCCAGTCTCGTATCTGGCCTGTCCCGTATCTGGCCCGTCCTGTATCTGGCCAGTCTTGTATCTGGCCTGTCCCGTATCTGGCCCGTCCCATTCTATCTCTGACCCGTCCCATCCTGTCTCTGGCCCGTCCCGTCCTGTATCTGGCCCGTCCCGTCCTGTATCTGGCCCGTCCTGTTTCTGGCCCGTCCCTTCCTGTATCTAGCCCGTCCCATCCTGTCTCTGGCCAGTCCTGTCCTGTCTCAGGCCCGTCTTGTCCTGTCTCTGGCCCGACCCGACCCGTCCTACTTAATTGTAACATCCCTGGCGGCGTGCTGGCATGGCTTCCCATCTTACACCATGCAAGACCGCCGACTTACCCACCAAGCCAGGCTGCACACTGCCTTCTTCTGCTGGCTGTGTGCATGTGTCTTGGCTGCTTGTTGAGGGCTCCCATATCTGGCCCGTCCTGTCCCGTATCTGGCCTGTCCTGTCCCATATCTGGCCAGTCCCTCCCAGTCTCGTCCTGTATCTGGCCTGTCCCATCCTGTCTCTGGCCTATCCAGTCCTGTCTCTGGCCCGTCCAGTCCTGTCTCTGGCCTGTCCAGTCCTGTCTCTGGTCCCTCCCGTCCTGTCTTTGGCCCTTCCTGTCTCTGGCCCGTCCTGTCTTTGGCTCATCCCGTCCTGTCTCTAGCCCGTCCCGTCCTGTCTCTGGCCAGTATCGTCCCGTATCTGGCCCATCCTGTCTAGTATCTGGCCCGTCCCGTATCTGTACCGTCCCATATCTGCTCCGTTCCGTATCTGCCCTGTCCCGTATCTGGCTCGTCCCGTATCTGGCCCGTCCTGTTTCGTATCTGGTCCGTCTCGTCCTGTATCTTGCCCGTCCCGTCATGTATCTGGCCCGTCCCATATCTGCCCCGAACCGTCCCATATCTGGCCCGTATCTAGCCTGTACCATCCCGTATCTGGTCCATCCTGTCCCGTATCTGGCCTGTCCCATCACATATCAGGCCTGTCCCATCCTGTCTCTGGCCCGTCCTGTGCAGTTCTGTATCTGGCCCGTCCCATCCTGTACCCGGCCTGTCCCCTCCTGTATCTGGCCCGTAGCATGCTGTATCTGGCCCGTTTCGTACCATCCTGTATCTGGCCCATCTCATCCCGTCCTGTATCAGGCCCATCCCGTATCTGGCCTGTCCCGTTCTGTATTTGGCCCAGCCTGTCCCGTATCTGGCCCGTCCCGTATCTGGACAGTCTCGTATCTGGCCTGTCCCGTATCTGGCCCGTCCGATATCTGGCTCGTCCCGTCGTGTATCTGGCCCGTCCCATATCTGGCCCGTCCCATTCTATCTCTGACCCGTCCCATCCTGTCTCTGGCCCGTCCCGTCCTGTATCTGGCCCGTCCCGTCCTGTATCTGGCCCGTCCTGTTTCTGGCCCGTACCTTCCTGTATCTAGCCCGTCCCATCCTGTCTCTGGCCAGTCCTGTCCTGTCTCAGGCCCGTCTTGTCCTGTCTCTGGCCCGACCCGACCCGTCCTACTTAATTGTAACATCCCTGGCGGCGTGCTGGCATGGCTTCCCATCTTACACCATGCAAGACCGCCGACTTACCCACCAAGCCAGGCTGCACACTGCCTTCTTCTGCTGGCTGTGTGCATGTGTCTTGGCTGCTTGTTGAGGGCTCCCATATCTGGCCCGTCCTGTCCCGTATCTGGCCTGTCCTGTCCCATATCTGGCCAGTCCCTCCCAGTCTCGTCCTGTATCTGGCCTGTCCCATCCTGTCTCTGGCCTATCCAGTCCTGTCTCTGGCCCGTCCAGTCCTGTCTCTGGCCTGTCCAGTCCTGTCTCTGGTCCCTCCCGTCCTGTCTTTGGCCCTTCCTGTCTCTGGCCCGTCCTGTCTTTGGCTCATCCCGTCCTGTCTCTAGCCCGTCCCGTCCTGTCTCTGGCCAGTATCGTCCCGTATCTGGCCCATCCTGTCTACTATCTGGCCCGTCCCGTATCTGTACCGTCCCATATCTGCTCCGTTCCGTATCTGCCCTGTCCCGTATCTGGCTCGTCCCGTATCTGGCCCGTCCTGTTTCGTATCTGGTCCGTCTCGTCCTGTATCTTGCCCGTCCCGTCATGTATCTGGCCCGTCCCGTCATGTATCTGGCCCGTCCCATATCTGCCCCGAACCGTCCCATATCTGGCCCGTATCTAGCCTGTACCATCCCGTATCTGGTCCATCCTGTCCCGTATCTGGCCTGTCCCATCACATATCAGGCCTGTCCCATCCTGTCTCTGGCCCGTCCTGTGCAGTTCTGTATCTGGCCCGTCCCATCCTGTACCCGGCCTGTCCCCTCCTGTATCTGGCCCGTAGCATCCTGTATCTGGCCCGTTTCGTACCATCCTGTATCTGGCCCATCTCATCCCGTCCTGTATCTGGCCCGTCCTGTATCTGGTTTGTACAGTCCTATATCTGTCCTGTCCTGTCCCGTCACGTATCTGGCCTGTCCCGTCACGCATATGGCCTGTCCCGTCCCATATCTGGCCTGTTCCATCCTGTCTCTGACCCGTCCCATCCTGTCTCTGGCCCATCCAGTCCTATATCTGGCCCGTCCCGTATCTGGCCTGTCCCTTCCTGTAACTAGCCAGTCCCGTCCTGTCTCTGGCCCGTCCTGTCCCTGGCCCGTCCCGTCCTGTCTCAAGCCCGTCTTGTCCTGTCTCTGGCCCGTCCGGTCCTGTCTCTGGCCCGACACGTCCTGTCCTGCCTGTGGCCCGTCCGGCACTGCTCTGGCCCGTCCCTGGCCCATCCTGTATCTGGACCATCCTGTATCTGGCTTGCCCCGTCATGTATCTGGCCCATCCTGTCTTGTTTCTGGCCAGCCCCATCCCGTCCTGTCTCTGGCCAGTCCCATCCGATACTTGGCCTGTCCCAACCTGTCTCTGGCCCGTCCCGTCCTGTGTGGTTTAAATTAAGGTGAGCTCAATAGTTAGAAAAATATTATACTTTCCATAAATTATTAGCAAAATGTTTAAATGACACCTATCAAAAAAAGAGCCTCCTTCATATCCCCTCAAGCTGTCCTATCCATCACCAAGATAGGTGCATTTTCTGCCATTTAGGTAGAAGTAATCTTCAAACAATTTGCTTCTAATTTAGATAAAGTACTAGGAAGGTATATCATGCAAACGATACATGTGATGTTTGCATATTAAACAATAGTTGTAATATTTATTTGCAAAACTTTCATTTTCTTTATGCCTGTGCTACACTACCTAATTGTAACATCCCTGGAGGCGTGCTGGCATGGCTTCCCATCTCACACCATGTAAGACCACCGAATTACCCACCAATCCAGGCTGCGCACTGTGTTCCTCAACTGGCTGGGTTCATGTGTCTTGGCTGCTTGTTGAGGGCGACAGTGGCAGCACTTCCTTCTTCTTAAAGGAACAGTGTACGCATTCCTAATGTGTCCCCAGTCCTGTATCTGGCCCATCCCGTCTCTGGCTCATCCCGTCCTGACCTGTCTCTGGCCCGTCCCGTGCTGTCCCTGGCCCCTCCCCTCCTGTCTATGGCCCGTCCTGTAATGTCTAGCCCGTATGTCCCATATCTGGCCTGCTTAGTCCCATATCTGACCCGACAAGTCCCGTATCTGGCCAGTCCAGTCCCATATCTGGCCAGTCCAGTCCCGTATCTGGCCCATCTCTTATCTGGCACGTTTCGTCCCTTCACTATCTAGCCCGTCCTATCCCGTATATGGCCCAACCAGTCCCGTATCTGGCCCGTCCCGTATATGGCCCAGCGTGTCACGTATCTGGCCCATCACCATAAATGGCACATCCCGTTCAGTTTCTGTCCTTTCCCATCCCTGGCTCATGTCGTATCTGGCCCGTCCTGTCCCATATCTGGCCAGTCTCATATCTGGACCGTCCCGTATCTGGCCCATCCCGTATCTGGCCCGTCCCATCGCGTATCTAGCCCGTTCCGTCCCATATCTGGGCAGTACCGTCCTGTATCTGGCCCGTCCCATTCTGTCTATGACCCGGCCCGTAATGTCAAGCCCGCCCATCCTGTCTCTGGCCCGTTCCGTCCTGTATTTGGCCCGTTCCGTATCTATCCCGTCCCGTCCTGTATCTGACCCGTCCCGTACCATCTTGTATCTGGCCCATCTCGTCCCGTCCTGAATCTGGCCCATCCCGTCCCGTATCTGACCTGTCCAGTATCTGGCCGGTCCTGTCCCGTATCTAGCCAGTCCCGTCCTGTATCTGGCCCGTCCTGTCCTGTCTCTGGCCTGTCCAGTCCTGTGTCTTGCCCGTGCCGTTCTGTCTCTGGCCTGTCCAGTCCTGTGTCTGGCCCCTCCCGTCCTGTCTTTGGCTCGTCCCATCCTGTCTCTGACCCGTCCTGTCTTTGGCTCATCCCATCCTGTCCCTAGCCAGTCCCATCCTGTCTCTGGCTAGTATCGTCCCGTATCTGGCCCGCCCCGTATCTAGCCCATCCCGTCCAGTATCTGGCCCGTCCTGTCGCTGGCACGTCCCGTATCTGTACCATCCCATATCTGCCCCATCCCATATATGACCTGTCCCGTATCTGGCTTGTCCCGTATCTGGCCCGTCCTGTTCTGTATCTGGTCTGTCTCGTCCTGTATCTGGCCCGTCCCGTCATGTATCTGGCCCATACCGTCCCATATCTGGCCTGTACCATCCTGTATCTGGCCCGTCTTGTCCCGTATCTGGCCTGCCCCATCCCGTATCTGGCCTATCCCATCCTGTCTCTGACCCGTCCAGTCCTGTCTCTGGTCCGTACCGTGCAGTTCCGTATCTGGCCCGTCCCATCCTGTACCTGGCCCATCCCCTCCTGTCTCTGGCCCGTCCCATACAGTTCTGTATCTGGCCCGTACCGTCCTGTATCTGGCCCGTACCATCTCGTATCTGGCCCGTCCTGTTCCGTATCTTTCCTGTCCCGTCCCGTATCTGGCCTGTCCCATCCTATCTCTGGCCCGTCCCGTCCTGTCTCTGGCCCATCCCGTGCAGTTCTCTATCTGGCCTGTCCCATCCTGTACTCGGACCGTCCCCTCCTGTATCTGGCCCGTTCCGTACCATCCTGTATCTGGCCCATCTAGTCCCATCTTGTATCTGGCCCGTCGCGTATCTGGCTTGTACCGTCCCGTGTCTATCCTGTCGGGTCCCGTCACATATCTGGCCTCTCCCGACCCATATCTGGCCCATCCCATCCTGTCTCTCGCCTGTCCCGTCCTGTATCTGGCCCGTCCCGTATCTGGCCCGTCCCTTCCTGTTTCTAGCCAGTCCCGTCCTTTCTCTGGCCCGTCCTGTCCTATCTTCGGCTCGTCCTGTCTCTGGCCCATCTCGTTCTGTCTCTGGCCCGTCTTGTCCTATCTCTGTCCCGTCCCGTCCTGTCTCTGGCCCGACCCGTCCTGTCCTGCCTCAGACCCGTCTGGTACTGCAGTGGCCCGTCCCTGGCCCATCCTGTATCTGGCCCATCCTGTATCTGGCCCATCCCGTCCTGTATATGTCCCGTCCTGTCTCTGGCCCGCCCCGTCCCGTCCTGTCTCTGGCCCGTCCCATCCGGTCTTTGGCCCGTCCCATCCGGTCTTTGGCCCATCCCATCCGGTCTTTGGCCCGTTCCATCTGGTTTTGGCCCGTGCCGTCCTCTGTGCTTTAAATTAAGGTGAGCTCAATAGTTAGAAAAGTATGATACTTTCTATAAATTATTAGCAAAATGTTTAAATGACACCTATCAAAAAACAGCCTCCTCCATATCCCCTCAAGCTGTCCTATCCATCACCAAGATAGGTGCATTTTCTGCCATTTAGGTAGAAGTAATCTTCAAACAATTTGCTTCTAATTTAGATAAAGTACTAGGAAGGTATATCATGCAAACTCTACATGTGATGTTTGCCTATTAAACAATAGTTGTAATATTTATTTGCAAAACTTCCATTTTCTCTATGCCTGTCCTACACTATTTAATTGTAACATCACTGGTGGCGTGCTGGCATGGCTTCCCATCTCACACCATGCAAGACCGCCGACTTACCCACCAATCCAGGCTGCACACTGTGTTCCTCTGCTGGCTGTGTGCATGTGTCTTGGCTGCTTGTTGAGGGCGACAGCGGCAGCACTTCCTGATTCTTAAAGGAACAGTGCACGCATTCCTAATGTGTCCCCAGTCCTGTATCTGACCCGTCCCGTCCTGTCTATGGCCCGTCCTATTCCTGTCTCTGGCCGGTCCTGTATCTCTGGACCGTCCCGTATCTGCCCCGTCCCATATCTGCCCTGTCCCGTATCTGGCTCGTCCCGTATCTGGCCCGTCCTGTTCCGTATCTGGTCCGTCTCATCCTGTATCTGGCCCGTCCCGTCTTGTATCTGGCCTGTACCATCCCATTTCTGGACCGTACCATCCCGTATCTGGCCCGTCCAGTCCTATCTCTGGCTCGTCCTGTCTCTGGCCCATCTCGTCCTGTCTCAGGCCCGTCCCGTCCTGTCTCTGGCTGGACCCGCCCTGTCCTGCCTCTGACCCGTCCGGTACTGCAGTGGCCCGTCCCTGGCCCATCCTGTATCTGGCCCGCGTCGTCTCTGGCCCGTCCCGTCCTGTATATGTCCCGTCCTGTCTCTGGCCTGCCCCATTCGGTCTCTGGCCCGCCCCATCCGGTCTCTGGCCCGCCCCATCCGGTCTTTGGCCCGTGCCGTCCTCTGTACTTTAAATTAAGGTGAGCTCAATCGTTAGAAAAATATAATACTTTCTATAAATTATTAGCAAAATGTTTAAATGACACCTATCAAAAAAACAGCCTCCTCCATATCCCCTCAAGCTGTCCTATCCATCACCAAGATAGGTGCATTTTCTGCCATTTAGGTAGAAGTAATCTTCAAACAATTTGTTCTAATTTACATAAAGTTCCAGGAAGGTATATCATGCAAACTCTACATGTGATGTTTGCCTATTAAACAACAGTTGTAATATTTATTTGCAAAACTTCCATTTTCTCTATGCCTGTCCTACACTATTTAATTGTAACATCCCTGGCGGCGTTCTGGCATGGCTTCCCATCTCACACCATGCAAGACCGCCGACTTACCCACCAATCCAGGCTGCACACTGTGTTCCTCTGCTGGCTGTGTGCATGTGTCTTGGCTGCTTGTTGAGGGCGACAGCGGCAGCACTTCCTGATCCTTAAAGGAACAGTGCACGCATTCCTAATGTGTCCCCAGTCCTGTGTCTGACCCGTCCCGTCTCTGGCCCATCCCGTCCTGTCTATGGCCCGTCCTATTCCTGTCTCTGGCCCGTCCTGTATCTCTGGACCGTCCCGTATCTGTACCGTCCCCTATCTGCCCCGTCCCCTATCTGCCCCGTCCCGTATCTGGCCTGTCCCGTATCTGGCTCGTCCCGTATCTGGCCCGTCCTGTTCCGTATCTGGTCCGTCTCGTCCTGTATCTGTCCCGTCATGTATCTGGTCCGTACCATCCCATTTCTGGCCCATACCATCCCGTATCTGGCCCGTCCTGTCCTATCTCTGGCTCGTCCTGTCTCTGGCCCATCTCGTACTGTTTCTGGCCCGTTCCGTCCTGTCTCTGGCCGGACCCGTCCTGTCCTGCCTCTGACTCGTCCGGTACTGCAGTGGCCCGTCCCTGGCCCATCCTGTATCTGGCCCGCCTCGTCTCTGGCCCGTCCCGTCCTGTATATGTCCCGTCCCATCCGGTCTCTGGCCCGCCCCATCCGGTCTCTGGCCCGCCCCATCCGGTCTCTGGCCCGTCCCATCCGGTCTTTGGCCCGTGCCGTCCTCTGTGCATTAAATTAAGGTGAGCTCAATAGTTAGAAAAATATGATACTTTCTATAAATTATTAGCATAATGTTTAAATGACACCTATCAAAAAACAGCCTCCTTCATATCCCCTCAAGCTGTCCTATCCATCACCAAGATAGGTGCATTTTCTGCCATTTAGGTAGAAGTAATCTTCAAACAATTTGCTTCTAATTTAGGTAAAGTACCAGGAAGGTATATCATGCAAACTCTACAGTTCTGTATCTGACCCGTCCCGTCTCTGGCCCGTCCCGTCCTGTCTCTGGCCCATCCCAGCCTGTCCCTGGCCCCTCCCATCCTGTCTATGGCCCGTCCTGTAATGTCTAACCCGCCCCGTCCCGTATCTGGTCCGTCCAGTCCCATATCTGACCCGTTTGGTCCCGTATTTGACCATCCGTCCCGTATCTGGCTATCCCTTATCTGGCCCATCTCATCACGTATCTGGCCCGCCTCATCCTTTCCCGTCTCTGGCACTTCCTGTCCCGTATCTGACCCAACCAGTCCCTATCTGGCCCGTCCCGTATGTGGCCAGGCCCATTCAGTATCTGGCCCGTCCCGTATCTGGCCATCTCGTATCTGGCCCATCCCATCCTGTCCATGGCTCATCCCATATCTAGCCTGTCCTGTCCCATATCTGGCCCGTCCCGTATCTGGCCCATGTCGTCCTGTATCTGGCCCGTCCCATATTTTGCCCGTACCAGCCTGTATCTGGCCTGTCCCGTACTGTATCTGGGCCATCCCGTCCAGTCTCTGGCCTGTCTTTTCCTGTATCTGGACTGTCCCGTCCGGTCTCTGGCCCGTCCCATAAAGTATAGCTTGTCCCGTCCTGTTTCTGGCCCGTCCCGTCCTATCTCTGGCTCGTCCCGTCCTGTATCTGGCCCGTCCCATCTCGTATCTGGCCCGTCCCGCATCTGGCCTGTCCTGTCCTGTATCTGGCCTGTCCCTTCCTGTATCTGGCCAGTCCCTTCCCATCTCGTCCTGTCTCTGGCCTGCCCCGTCCTGTCTATGGTATGGCCCGTCCGGTGCTATCTCTGGCCTGTCCAATCCTGTCTCTTGCCCGTCCCATCTCTGGTCCGTCCCGTCCTGTATTTGGCCCGTCTCGTCCTGTCTCTGGCCAGTCCCGTCCTCTCTTTGGCCTGTCCCGTCATCTCTCTTGCCCGTCTCGTCCTGTCTCTGGCCCGACCTGTCCTGTCCTGCCTTTGGCCAGTCCCGTTCTGCTCTGGCCCGTCCCGTCCCTGGACCGTCCTGTATCTGGACCATCCCATCCTGTATCTGGTCGCCCCGTCTTTAGCCCGTCCGGTCCTGTCTCTGGCACGCCTCAGTCCGTGCTATCTCCGGCCAGTCTCATCCTGTATTTGGTCCGTCCCGTCCTGTCTCTAGCCTGTCTCGTCCTGTCTCTGGCGTGTCCCGTCCGGTCCTGTCTCTGGCCCGTCCTGTATCTGGCCGGTCCTGTGTCTGGCCCATCCCGTATCTTTCCTGTCCCGTCCTGTATCTGGCCCATCCCATTAAAGTCCCATTAAAGGTAGTATTATCAAATCCTCCACAAATTTACACCTCCAGGAAATTTAACCTGGGGTGTGTTTTAAATTAAGGTGAGTTCAATAGTTAGAAAAATATGATTCTTTCCATAAATTATTAGCAAAATGTTTAAATTACACCTATCAAAAACAGCCTCCTCCATATCCCCTCAAGCTGTCCTATCCATCACCAAGATAGGTGCATTTTCTGCCATTTAGGTAGAAGTAATCTTCAAACAATTTGCTTCTAATTTAGATAAAGTACCAGGAAGGTATATCATGCAAACTCTACATGTGATGTTTGCCTATTAAATAATAGTTGTAATATTTATTTGCAAAACTTCCATTTTCTCTACACCTGACCTACACTACTTAATTTTAACATCCCTGGCGGTGAGCTGGCATGGCTTCCCATCTCACACCATGCAAGACCGCCGACTTACCCACCAATTCAGGCTGCGCACTATGTTCCTATGCGGGCTGTGTGCATGTGTCTTAGTTGCTTGTTGAGGGCGGCAGCGGCAGCACTTGCTGATTCTTAAAGGATCAGTGCACGCATTCCTAATGTGTCCCCAGTCTGGTATCTGACCCGTCCCATCTCTAGCCCGTCCCGTCTCTGGCCCGTCCCGTCCTGTCTCTGGCCAGTCTCAGCCTGTCCCTGACCCCTCCCATTCTGTCTATGTCCTGTCCTGTAATGTCTAACCCGCCCCATCCTGTATCTGGTCCGTCCAGTCCCATATCTGACGCGTTTATTCCCGTATCTGACCATCCCGTCCCGTATCTGGCTGTCCCTTATCTGGCCCATCTCATCCCGTATCTGGCCCGCCTCGTCCCTTCCCGTCTCTGGCACGTCCTGTCCTGTATGTGACCCAACCAGTCCCTATCTGGCCCGTCCCGTATGTGTCCATGCCCATTCAGTATCTGGCCCGTCCCGTATCTGGCCATCTCGTATCTGGCCCATCCCATTCTGTCCATGGCTCATCCCATATCTAGTCTGTCCTGTCCCATATCTGGCCCGTCCCGTATCTGGCCCATGTCGTCCTGTATCTGGCCCGTCTCATTTTTGGCCCGGACCGTCCGGTATGTGGCCTGTCCCGTACTGTATCTGGGCCATCCTGTCCTGTCTCTGGCCCGTCTTATCCTGTATCTGGACCGTCCCGTCCGGTCTCTGGATGGTCCCATAATGTATAGCTTGTCCCGTCCTGTTTCTGGCCCGTCCCGTCCTGTCACTGGCTAGTCCTGTCCTGTATCTGGCGCATCCTGTACCGTCTCTGGCACGTCCCATCCTGTCTATTTCCCGTCCCATAATGTATAGCTCGTGAAGTCCTGTTTCTGGCCCGTCCCGTCCTATCTCTGGCTCGTCCCGTCCTGTATCTGGCCCGTCCCATCTCGTATCTGGCCCATCCCGCATCTGGCCTGTCCTGTCCCATATCTGGCCTGTCCCTTCCCATCTCGTCCTGTCTCTGGCCCGTCCCGTCCTGTCTCTGGCCTGTCCCGTCATGTCTCTGGCCCGTTCGGTGCTATCTCTGTCCTGTCCAATCCTGTCTCTTGCCCATCCCATCTCTTGTCCATCCCGTCCTCTCTTTGGCCCGTCCCGTCCTCTCTCTTGCCCGTCCCGTCCTGTCTCTGGCCTGATCGGTCCTGTCCTGCCTCTGACCAGTCCCGTCTTGCTCTGGCCCGTCCTGTCCCTGGACTGTCCTGTATCTGGACCGTCCCGTCCAGTATCTGTCGCCCCGTCTCTAGCCCGTCCCGTCCTGTCTCTGGTACGCCTCGGTCCGTCCTCTCTCCGGCCAGTCTCATCCTGTCTTTGGCCTGTCCCGTCCTGTCTCTGGCCCGTCTCGTCATGTCTCTGGCGTGATCCGTCCGGTCCTCCTGTCTCTGGCCCGTCCTGTATCTGGCCCATTCCGTATCTGGCCTGTCCCGTCCTGTATCTGGCCCATCCCATTAAAGGTAGTATTATCAAATCCTCCACAAATTTACACATAAAGGAACTTTAACCTGGGGTGTGTTTTAAATTAAGGTGAGTTCAATAGTTAGAAAAATATGATACTTTCCATAAATTATTAGCAAAATGTTTAAATGACACCTATCAAAAAAACAGCCTCCTCCATATCCCCTCAAGCTGTCCTATCCATCACCAAGATAGGTGCATTTTCTGTCATTTAGGTAGAAGTAATCTTCAATTTGCTTCTAATTTAGATAAAGTACTAGGAAGGTATATCACGCAAACTCTACATGTGATGTTTGCCTATTAAACAATAGTTGTAATATTTATTTGAAAAACTTCCATTTTCTCTACGCCTGACCTACACTACTTAATTGTAACATCTATGGCGGCGTGCTGGCATGGCTTCCCATCTCACACCATGCAAGACCGCCGACATACCCACCAATGCAGGCTGCACACTATTTGGCCCGTACCGTCCTGTATGTGGCCTGTCCCGTACTGTATCTGGGCCATCCCGTCCTTTCTTTGGCCCGTCTTTTCCTGTATCTGTCCCGTTCCGTCTTGTCTCTGGCCCGTCCAGTCCTGTCTATGGCCCGTCCCATAATGTATAGCTTGTCCCGAACTGTTTCTGGCCCGTCCCGTACTTTCTCTGGCTCGTCCTGTCCTGTATCTGGCCCGTCACGTACCCTCTCTGGTCCGTCCCGTCCTGTCTATTTCCCGTCCCATAATGTATAGCTTGCCCCGTCCTATTTCTGGCCCGTCCCATCCTATCTCTGCGTCGTCCCGTCATATATCTGGCCCGTCCCGTCTCGTAAGTGGCCCGTTCCGCATCTGGCCTGTCCTGTCGCGTATCTGGCCTGTCCCTTCCTGTATCTGGCCAGTCCCTTCCCATGTCGTCCTGTCTCTGGCCTGTCCCGTCCTGTCTCTGGCCGGTCCGTTGCTATTTCTGGCCTGTCCAATCCAGTCTCTTGCCCGTCCCTTCTCTGGCCCGTCCCGTCCAGTCTTTGGCCCGTCCCGTCTCTGGCTCATCCCTTCCTGTGTTTGGCCCAGTTCTGGCCCGTCTCGTCCCGTATTTGGTCCGCCCTGCATCTGGCCCATCCCGTCCAGTATCTGGCCCGTTCCATATCTGGCCAGTCCCGTGTCTGGCACGTCCTGTCCCTGCCCGGCCTGTCCCGTATCTAGCCCGTCCTGTATCTGGCCTGACCCGTATCTGGCCCATCCCGCATCTGACCCGTCCCGTATCTGGCCCGTCCCGTATCTGGTCCGTACCGTCCTAAATCTGGCCCGTCCCGTCATGTATCTGGGCTGTCCCATATCTGGCCCATACCGTCCCATATCTGGCTCGTCACGTTTCTGGCCCATCCCGTCATGTATCTGGCCCGTCCCATCCTGTCTCTAGCCCGACCCATCCTGTCTCTGGCCCGACCCGTCCTGTCTATGTCCTGTCCCTTAATGTCTCTAGCACATTCTGTCCTGTCTCTGACCCATCCCTTTCTGTATCTGGCCCGTCCCATCACGTCCTATCTCTGGCCCATCCCATCTTGAATCTGGCCGGTCCCGTATCTGGCCCGTCTCTTCTAGTATCTGGCCCGTCCCATCCTGTCTCTGGCCTGACTGGTCCTGTCCTGCCTCTGGCCAGTCGCGTCCTGCTCTGGTCCATCCCGTCCCTGGCCCGTCCTGTATCTAGACCGTCCCGTCCTGTATCTGGTTGCCCCGTCTCTGGCCAGTCCCGTCCTTTCTCAGGCACGTCCCGTCCGTCCTGTCTCTGGCCTGTCCTGCATCTGGCCCATCCCGTCACGTATCTGGCCTGTCCCGTCCTGGATCTGGCCCATCCCATTAAAGGTAGTATTATCAAATCCTCCACAAATTTACACGTCCAGGAAATTTGACCTGGGGTGTGTCTTAAATTAAGGTGAGTTCAATAGTTAGAAAAATATGATACTTTCCATAAATTATTAGCAAAATGTTTAAATGACACCTATCAAAAAACAGCCTCCTCCATATCCCCTCAAGCTGTCCTATCCATCACCAAGATAGGTGCATTTTCTGCCATTTAGGTAGAAGTAATCTTCAAACAATTTGCTTCTAAGTACTAGGAAGGTATATCATGCAAACTCTACATGTGATGTTTGCCTATTAAACAATAGTTGTAATATTTATTTGAAAAACTTCCATTTTCTCTACGCCTGACCAACACTATTTAATTTTAACATCCAAGGCAGCGTGCTGGCATGGCTTCCCATCTCACATCATGCAACACCGCCGACTTACCCACCAATGCAGGCTGCGCACTATTTGGCCCGTTCTGTCTTGTCTCTGGCCCGTCCCGTCCTGTCTATGGCCCGTCCCATAATGTATAGTTTGTCCCGTCCTGTTTCTGGCCCGTCCCGTACTGTCTCTGGCTCGTCTTGTCCTGTATCTGGCCCGTCGAGTACCGTCTATGGCCCGTCCCGTCCTGTCTATTTCCCGTCCCATAATGTATAGCTCGTCCCGTCCTGTTTCTGGCCCGTCCCGTCTCGTATCTGGCCCATCCCGCATTTGGCCTGTCCTGTCCCGTATATGGCCTGTCCCTTCCTGTATCTGGCCAGTCCTTTCCCATCTCGTCCTGTCTCTGGCCTGTCCCGTCCTGTCTCTGGCCCGTCCGGTGCTATCTCTGGCCTGTATAATCCTGTCTCTTGTCCGTCCCGTTTCTGGCCCGTCCCGTCTAGTATTTGGCCCGTCCTGTCCTGTCTCTGGCCCATCCCTTCCTGTCTCTGGCGCAGTTCTGGTCCGTCTCGTCCTGTATCTGGCCCGCCCTGTATCTGGCCCATCCCGTCCAGTATCTGGCCCGTTCCATATCTGGCCTGTCCCGTATCTGGCACGTCCTGTCCCTGGCCCGGCCTGTCCCGTATCTGGCCCGTCCTGTATCTGGCCTGTCCCGTATCTGGCCCGTCCCGCATCTGACCCGTCCCGTATCTGGCCCGTCCCGTCCCATATCTAGTCCGTACCTTCCTGTATCTGGCCCGTCCCGTCATGTATGTGGGCTGTCCCATATCTGGCCCATACCGTCCCATATCTGGCTCGTCACGTTTCTGGCCCATTCCGTCATATATCTGGCCCGTCCCATCCTGTCTCTGGCCTGACCCGTCCTGTGTATGGCCTATCCCATGTCTCTAGCACATTCCGTCCTGTCTCTGGCTCATCCCGTCCTGTATCTGGTCGGTCCCGTCCTGAATCTGGCCCGTCCCATCCTGAATCTGGCCCGTCCCTTCCTGTATGTGGCCCGTCCCATCCTGTCCTGTCTCTGGCCCATCCTGTCTTGAATCTGGCCCGTCCCGTATCTGGCCAGTCCATTCCTGTATCTGGCCCGTCCCGACCTGTATCTGGTCGGTCCCATCCTGTCTCTGGCCTCGTCCGTCCTGTCTCTGGCCCGACCGGTGCTATCTCTGGTCTGTCCAATCCTGTCTCTTGCCCGTCCTGTCCTGTCTCTGGCCCGATCGGTCCTGTCCTGCCTCTGGCCAGTCCCATCCTGCTCTGGCCAGTCCCGTCCCTGGACCGTCCTGTATCTGGACCGCCCCGTCCTGTATCTGGTCGCCCCGTCTCTAGCCAGTCCCGTCCTGTCTCTGGCACGCCTCGGTCAGTCCTATCTTCGGCCAGTCTCATCTTGTCTTTGGCCCGTCCGGTCCCATCTGTCTCTGGCCCGTCCGGTCCTGTCTCTGGCCCGTCCTGTATCTGGCCCATCCCGTATCTGGCCTGTCCCGTCCTGTATCTGGCCCGTCCCGTCATTTATCTGGGCTGTCCAATAGCTGGCCCATACCATCCCATATCTGGCTCGTCACGTTTCTGGCCCATCCCGTCATGTATCTGGCCCGTCCCATCCTGTCTATGGCCCGACCCGTCCTGTCTATGGCCTGTCCCGTAATGTCTCTAGCACATTCCGTCCTGTCTATGGCCCATCCCGTCCTGTATCTGGTCGGTCCCGTCGTGTATCTGGCCCGTCCCGTCCTGAATCTGGCCCGTCCTGTCTATGGCCCGTCCCATAATGTATAGCTTGTCCCGTCCTGTTTCTGGCCAGTCCCGTACTATCTCTGGCTCGTCCTGTCCTGTATCTGGCCCGTCGCGTACCGTCTCTGGCCCATCCCGTCCTGTCTACTTCCCGTCCCATAATGTTTAGCTCGTCCCGTCCTGTTTCTGGCCCGTCCCATCCTATCTCTGCCTTGTCCCGTCCTATATCTGGCGCGTCCCGTCTCGTATCTGGCCCGTCCCGCATCTGGCCTGTCCTGTCCCGTATCTGGCCTGTCCCTTCCTGTATCTGGTCAGTCCCTTCCCATCTCGTCCTGTCGCTGGCCTGTCCCGTCCTGTCTCTGGCCCGTTCGGTGCTATCTCTGGCCTGTTCAATCCTGTCTCTTGCACGTCCCATCTCTGGCCCATCCTGTCCTGTCTCTGGCCCATCCCTTCCTGTCTCTGGCCCAGGTCTGGCCCGTCTCATCCCGTATCTGGCCCATCCCGTCCAGTATCTGGCCCGTTCCATATCTGGCCTGTCCCGTATCTGGCACGTCCTGTCCCTGGCCCGGCCTGTCCCGTATCTGGCCCGTCCTGTATCTGGCCTGTCCCGTATCTGGCCAGTCCCGCATCTGACCCGTCCCGTATCTGGCCCGTCACGTCCCGTATCTGGTTCGTCCCTTCCTGTATCTGGCCCGTCCTATCCTGTCCTGTCTCTGGCCCATCCCGTCTTGAATCTGACCAGTGCCGTATCTGGCCCGTCCCTTCCTGTATCTGGCCCGTCCCGTCCTTTCTCTGGCCTGACCGTTCCTGTCCTGCCTCTGGCCAGTCCCGTCCTGCTCTGTTCAGTCCCTTCCCTGGCCCGTCCTGTATCTGGACCGTCCCGTCCTGTATCTGGTCGCCCCGTCTCTGGCCCGTCCCGTCCTTTTTCAGGCACGGCCCGTCCGGTCCTATCTTTGGCCTGTCCTGTATCTGGCCCGTTCCGTCACGTATCTGGCCTGTCTTGTCCTGTATCTGGCCCATCCCACTAAAGGTAGTATTATCAAATCCTCCACAAATTTACACCTCCAGGAAATTTAACCTGGGGTGTGTTTTAAATTAAGGTGAGTTCAATAGTTAGAATAATATGATACTTTCCATAAATTATTAGCAAAATGTTTAAATGACATCTATCAAAAAACAGCCTCCTCCATATCCCCTCAAGCTGTCCTATCCATCACCAAGATAGGTGCATTTTCTGCCATTTAGGCAGAAGTAATCTTCAATTTGCTTCTAATTTAGATAAAGTACTAGGAAGGTATATCATGCAAACTCTACATGTGATGTTTGCCTATTAAATAATAGTTGTAATATTTATTTGCAAAACTTCCATTTTCTCTACACCTGACCTACACTACTTAATTGTAACATCCATGGCGGCGTGCTGGCATGGCTTCCCATCTCACACCATGCAAGACCGTCGACTTACCCACCAATGCAGGCTGCGCACTATGTTCCTATGCTGGCTGTGTACATGTGTCTTGGCTGCTTGTTGAGGGCTGCAGCGGCAGCACTTCCTGATTCTTAAAGGAACAGTGCACGCATTCCTAATGTGTCCCCAGTCCTGTATCAGACCCATTCCGTCTCTGGCCCGTCCCGTCCTGTCTCTGGCCCGTCCCAGCCTGTCCCTGGCCCCTCCCATCCTGTCTATGGCCCGACCCGTCCTGTCTATGGCCTGTCCCGTAATGTCTCTAGCACATTCCGTCCTGTCTATGGCCCATCCCGTCCTGTATCTGGTCGGTCCCGTCCTGTATCTGGCCCGTCCCGTCCTGAATCTGGCCCGTCCTGTCTATGGCCCGCCCCATAATGTATAGCTTGTCCCGTCCTGTTTCTGGCCAGTCCCGTACTATCTCTGGCTCGTCCTGTCCTGTACCTGGCCCGTCGCGTACCGTCTCTGGCCCATCCCATCCTGTCTACTTCCCGTCCCATAATGTATAGCTCGTCCCGTGCTGTTTCTGGCCCGTCCCATCCTATCTCTGCCTTGTCCCGTCCTATATCTGGCGCATCCCGTCTCGTATCTGGCCCGTCCCGCATCTGGCCTGTCCTGTCCCGTATCTGGCCTGTCCCTTCCTGTATCTGGCCAGTCCCTTCCCATCTCGTCCTGTCGCTGGCCTGTCCCGTCCTGTCTCTGGCCCGTTCGGTGCTATCTCTGGCCTGTTCAATCCTGTCTCTTGCACGTCCCATCTCTGGCCCGTCCTGTCCTGTCTCTGGCCCATCCCTTCCTGTCTCTGGCCCAGGTCTGGCCCGTCTCATCCCGTATCTGGCCCATCCCGTCCAGTATCTGGCCCGTTCCATATCTGGCCTGTCCCGTATCTGGCACGTCCTGTCCCTGGCCCTGCCTGTCCCGTATCTGGCCCGTCCTGTATCTGGCCTGTCCCGTATCTGGCCCGTCCCGCATCTGACCCGTCCCGTATCTAGCCCGTCACGTCCCGTATCTGGTTCGTCCCTTCCTGTATCTGGCCCGTCCTATCCTGTCCTGTCTCTGGCCCATCCCGTCTTGAATCTGACCCGTGCCGTATCTGGCCCGTCCCGTCCTTTCTCTGGCCTGACCGTTCCTGTCCTGCCTCTGGCCAGTCCCGTCCTGCTCTGTTCAGTCCCTTCCCTGGCCCGTCCTGTATCTGGACCGACCCGTCCTGTATCTGGTCGCCCCGTCTCTGGCCCGTCCCGTCCTTTTTCAGGCACGGCCCTTCTGGTCCTATCTTTGGCCTGTCCTGTATCTGGCCCGTTCCGTCACGTATCTGGCCTGTCTTGTCCTGTATCTGGCCCATCCCACTAAAGGTAGTATTATCAAATCCTCCACAAATTTACACCTCCAGGAAATTTAACCTGGGGTGTGTTTTAAATTAAGGTGAGTTCAATAGTTAGAATAATATGATACTTTCCATAAATTATTAGCAAAATGTTTAAATGACATCTATCAAAAAACAGCCTCCTCCATATCCCCTCAAGCTGTCCTATCCATCACCAAGATAGGTGCATTTTCTGCCATTTAGGCAGAAGTAATCTTCAATTTGCTTCTAATTTAGATAAAGTACTAGGAAGGTATATCATGCAAACTCTACATGTGATGTTTGCCTATTAAATAATAGTTGTAATATTTATTTGCAAAACTTCCATTTTCTCTACACCTGACCTACACTACTTAATTGTAACATCCATGGCGGCGTGCTGGCATGGCTTCCCATCTCACACCATGCAAGACCGCCGACTTACCCACCAATGCAGGCTGCGCACTATGTTCCTATGCGGGCTGTGTGCATTTGTCTTGGCTGCTTGTTGAGGGCGGCAGCGGCAGCACTTCCTGATTCTTAAAGGAACAGTGCACGCATTCCTTTTGTATCCTCAGTCCTGTATCTGACCCGTCCCGTGTCTGGCCTGTCCGGTCCTGTCTCTGGTCTGTCCCAGCCTGTCCCTGGCCCCTCCCATCCTGTCTATGACACGTTCTGTAATGTCTAACCCGCCCCGTCCCGTATCTGGTCCGTCCAGTCGCATATCTGACCCGTTTAGTCCCGTATCTGACCATCCCATCCCGTATCTGGCTTTCCCTTATCTGGCTCATCACATCCAGTATCTGGCCCGCCTTGTCCCTTCCCATCTCTGGAACGTCCTGTCCCGTATTTGACCCAACCAATCCCTATCTGGCCAGTCCCGTATGTGGCCAGGCCCATTCAGTATCTGGTCCGTCTCGTATCTGGCCATCTAGTATCTGGCCCATCCCATCCTGTCCATGGCTCATCCCATATCTAGCCTCTCCTGTCCCATATCTGGCCCATGTCGTCCTGTATCTGGCCCGTCCCATATTTGGCCTGTACCGTCCTGTATCTGGCCTGTCCCGTAGTGTATCTGGGCCATCCTGTCCTGTCTCTGGCCCGTCTTTTCCTGTATCTGGACCATCCCGTCCGGTCTCTGTTTCGTCCCATAATGTATAGCTTGTCCCGTCCTGTTTCTGGCCCGTCCCATCCTGTCTCTGGCTCATCCTGTCCTGTATCTGGCACATCCCGTACCGTCTCTGGCCGTTCCCATCTTGTCTATTTACCGTCCCATAATGTTTAGCTCGTCCAGTCCTGTTTCTGGCCCGTCCCGTCCTATCTCCGGCTCGTCCCATCTTGTATCTGGCCCGTCCCATCTCGTATCTGGCCCGTCCCGCATCTGGCCTGTCTTGTCCCTTATCTGGCCTGTCCCTTCCTGTATCTGGCCAGTACCTTCCCATCTCATCCTGTCTCTGGCCCGTCCCATCCTGTCTCTGGCCTCGTCCGTCCTGTCTCTGGCCCGACCGGTGCTATCTCTGGCCTGTCCAATCCTGTCTCTTGCCCGTCCTGTCCTGTCTCTGGCCCGATCGGTCCTGTCCTGCCTCTGGCCAGTCCCATCCTGCTCTGGCCCGTCCCGTCCCTGGACCGTCCTGTATCTGGACCGCCCCGTCCTGTATCTGGTCGCCCCGTCTCTAGCCCGTCCCGTCCTGTCTCTGGCACGCCTCGGTCCGTCCTATCTTCGGCCAGTCTCATCTTGTCTTTGGCCCGTCCGGTCCCGTCTGTCTCTAGCCCATCCGGTCCTGTCTCTGGCCCGTCCTGTATCTGGCCCATCCCGTGTCTGGCCTGTCCCGTCCTGTATCTGGCCCGTCCCGTCATTTATATGGGCTGTCCAATAGCTGGCCCATACCATCTCATATCTGGCTCGTCACGTTTCTGGCCCATCCCGTCATGTATCTGGCCCGTCCCATCCTGTCTCTGGCCCGACCCGTCCTGTCTATGGCCTGTCCCATAATGTCTCTAGCACATTCCGTCTTGTCTATGGCCCATCCCGTCCTGTATCTGGTCGGTCCCGTCGTGTATGTGGCCCGTCCCGTCCTGAATCTGGCCCGTCCTGTCTATGGCCCGTCCCATAATGTATAGCTTGTCCCGTCCTGTTTCTGGCCAGTCCCGTACTATCTCTGGCTCGTCCTGTCCTGTATCTGGCCCGTCGCGTACCGTCTCTGGCCCATCCCGTCCTGTCTACTTCCCGTCCCATAATGTTTAGCTCGTCCCGTCCAGTTTCTGGCCCGTCCCATCCTATCTCTGCCTTGTCCCGTCCTATATCTGGCGCGTCCCGTCTCGTATCTGGCCCATCCCGCATCTGGCCTGTCCTGTCCCGTATCTGGCCTGTCCCTTCCTGTATCTGGCCAGTCCCTTCCCATCTCGTCCTGTCGCTGGCCTGTCCCGTCCTGTCTCTGGCCCGTTCGGTGCTATCTCTGGCCTGTTCAATCCTGTCTCTTGCCCGTCCCGTCTCTGGCCCGTCCTGTCCTGTCTCTGGCCCATCCCTTCCTGTCTCTGGCCCAGGTCTGGCCCGTCTCATCCCGTATCTGGCCCATCCCGTCCAGTATCTGGCCCGTTCCATATCTGGCCTGTCCCATATCTGGCACGTCCTGTCCCTGGCCCGGCCTGTCCCGTATCTGGCCCGTCCTGTATCTGGCCTGTCCCGTATCTGGCCCGTCCCGCATCTGACCCGTCCCGTATCTGGCCTGTCACGTCCCGTATCTGGTTAGTCCCTTCCTGTATCTGGCCCGTCCTATCCTGTCCTGTCTCTGGCCCATCCCGTCTTGAATCTGGCCCGTGCCGTATCTGGCCCGTCCCTTCCTGTATCTGGCCTGTCCCGTCCTTTCTCTGGCCTGACCGGTCCTGTCCTGCCTCTGGCCAGTCCTGTCCTGCTCTGGTCCGTCCCTTCCCTGGCCCGTCCTGTATCTGGACCGTCCCGTCCTGTATCTGGTCGCCCCGTCTCTGGCCCGTCCCGTCCTTTTTCAGGCACGGCCCGTCCGGTCCTATCTTTGGCCTGTCCTGTATCTGGCCCATTCCGTCACGTATCTGGCCTGTCTCGTCCTGTATCTGGCCCATCCCACTAAAGGTAGTATTATCAAATCCTCCACAAATTTACACCTCCAGGAAATTTAACCTGGAGTGTGTTTTAAATTAAGGTGAGTTCAATAGTTGCAGGCTGTGCACTATGTTCCTATGCTGCCTGTGTACATGTGTCTTGGCTGCTTGTTGAGGGCGGCAGCGGCAGCACTTCCTGATTCTTAAAGGAACAGTGCATGCATTCCAAATGTGTCCCCAGTCCTGTATCAGACCCATCCCGTCTCTGGCCCGTCCCGTCCTGTCTCTGGCCCGTCCCAGCCTGTCCCTGGCCCCTCCCATCCCGTCTATGGCCCGTCCTGTAATGTCTAACCCGCCCCGTCCCATATCTGGTCCGTCCAGTCCCATATCTGACCCGTTTGGTCCAGTATCTGACCATCTCGTCCCGTATCTGGCTATCCCTTATCTGGCCCATCTCATCACGTATCTGGCCCGCCTCATCCTTTCCCGTCTCTGGCACTTCCTGTCCCGTAACTGACCCAACCAGTCCCTATCTGGCCCGTCCCGTATGTGGCCAGGCCCATTTAGTATCTGGCCCGTACCGTATCTGGCCATCTCGTATCTGGCCCATCCCATCCTGTCCATGGCTCATCCCATATCTAGCCTGTCCTGTCCCATATCTGGCCCGTCCCGTATCTAGCCCATGTCGTCCTGAATCTGACCCGTCCCATTTTTGGCCTGGACCGTCCTGTATGTGGCCTGTCCTGTACTGTATCTGGACCGTCCCGTCAGGTCTCTGGACGGTCCCATAATGTATAGCTTGTCCCGTCCTGTTTCTGGCCCGTCCCGTCCTGTCCTGTATCAGGCACATCCTGTACCATCTCTGGCCCGTCCCATCCTGTCTATTTCCCGTCCCATAATGTATAGCTCGTCAAGTCCTGTTTCTGGCACGTCCCGTCCTATCTCTGGCTCGTCCTGTCCTGTATCTGACCCGTCCCATCTCGTATCTCGCCTGTCCCGTATCTGGCCTGTCCTGTCCCGTATCTGGCCTGTCCCTTCCCATCTCGTCCTGTCTCTGGCCCGTCCCGTCCTGTCTCTGGCCTGTCCCGTCATGTCTCTGGCCCGTCCGGTGCTATCTCTGGCCTGTCCAATCCTGTCTCTTGCCCATCCCATCTCTTGTCCATCCCGTCCTCTCTTTGGCCCGTCCCGTCCTCTCTCTTGCCCGTTCCGTCCTGTCTCTGGCCCGATCGGTCCTGTCCTGCCTCTGGCCAGTCCCATCCTGCTCTGGCCCGTCCCGTCATGTATCTGGCCCGTCCCGTACTGTCTCTGGCCCGTACCGTACTGTCTCTGGCTTGTCCTGTTCTGTATCTGACCGCGTCGCGTACCGTCTCTGGCCCGTCCCGTCCTGTCTATTTCCCGTCCCATAACGGATAGCTCGTACCGTCCTGTTTCTGGCCCATCCCATCCTATCTCTGCCTCGTCCCGTCCCATCTCTGGCCCTTCCTGTCCAGTCCTTGGCCCGTCCTGCCCTGTCTCTGGCCCTTCCCTTCCTGTCTCTGGCGCAGCTCTGGCCCGTCTCGTCCCGTATCTGGCCCGCCCTGTATCTGGCCCATCCCGTCCAGTATCTGGCCTGTCCCGTATCTGGTACGTCTTGTCCCTGTCCCTGCCTGTCCCGTATCTGGCCCGTCCTGTATCTAGCCGGTCCCGTATCTGGCCCATCCCGCATCTGACCCGTTTCGTATCTGGCCCATCAAGTCCCGTATCTGGTCCGTACCGTCCTGTATCTGGCCCGTCCCGTCATGTATCTGGGCTGTCCCATATCTGGCCCATACCGTCCCATATCTGGCTCGTCACGTTCCTGGCCCATCCCGTCATGTATCTGGCCCGTCCCATCCTGTCTCTGGCCCGACCCATCCTGTCTATGGCCTATCCCGTAATGTCTCTAGCACATTCCGTCTTATCTCTGGTCCATCCCGTCCTGTATCTGGTCGGCCCCGTCCTGTATCTGGCCCGTCCCGTCCTGAATCTGGCCCGTCCCGTATCTGGCCCGTCCCTTCCTGTATCTGGCCCGTCCCATCCCGTCCTGTCTCTGGCCCATCCCGTCTTGAACCTGGCCCGTACCGTATCTGGCCCTTCCCTTCCTGTAACTGGCCCGTCCCGTCCTGTCTCTGGCCTAACCGGTCCTGTCCTGCCTCCGGCCAGTCCCGTCCTGCTCTGGTCCGTCCCGTCCCTGGCCCGTCCTGTATCTGGTCGGTCCCGTCCTGTATCTGGCCCGTCCCGTCTTGAATCTGGCCCGTCCCGTGTCTGGCCCGTCCCTTCTTGTATCTGGCCCGTCCCATCTCTGGCCCATCCCGTCTTAAATCTGGCCCGTACCGTATCTGGCCCGTCCCTTCCTGTATCTGGCCCGTCCCATCCTGTCTCTCGCCTGACCGGTCCTGTCCTGCCTCTGGCCAGTCCCGTCCTGCTCTGGTCCGTCCCATCCCTGGCCCTTCCTCTATCTGGACCGTCCCGTCCTGTATCTGGTCGCCCCGTCTCTGGCCCATCCCGTCCTTTCTCAGACACGTCCCGTCCGGTCCTGTCTCTGGCCTGTCCTGCATCTGGTCCATCCCATCACGTATCTGGCCTGTCCCGTCCTGTATCTGGCCCATCCCATTAAAGGTAGTATTATCAAATCCTCCACAAATTTAAACCTCCAGGAAATTTAACCTGGGGTGTGTTTTAAATTAAGGTGAGTTCAATAGTTAGAAAAATATGATACTTTCCATAAATTATTAGCAAAATGTTTAAATGACACCTATCAAAAAAACAGCCTTCTCCATATCCCCTCAAGCTGTCCTATCCATCACCAAGATAGGTGCATTTTCTGCCATTTAGGTAGAAGTAATCTTCAAACAATTTGCTTCTAGTTTAGATAAAGTACTAGGAAGGTATATCATGCAAACTCTACATGTGATGTTTGCCTATTAAACAATAGTTGTAATATTTATTTGAAAAACTTCCATTTTCTCTACGCCTGACCTACACTACTTAATTGTAACATCCATGGCGGCGTACTGGCATGGCTTCCCATCTCACACCATGCAATACCGCCGACATACCCACCAATGCAGGCTGCGCACTATTTGGCCCGTACCGTCCTGTATCTGGCCTGTCCCGTACTGTATCTGGGCCATCCCGTCCTGGCTTTGGCCCATCTTTTCCTGTATCTGTCCCGTTCCGACTTGTCTCTGGCCCGTCCCGTCCTGTCTATGGCCCGTCCCATAATGTATTGCTTGTCCCGTCCTGTTTCTGGCCCGTCCTGTACTGTCTCTGGCTCGTCCTATCCTGTATCTGGCCCATCGCGTACCGTCTATGGCCCGTCCCGTCCTTTCTATTTCCCGTCCCATAATGCATAGCTCTTCCCGTCCTTTTTCTGGCCCGTCCCATCCTATCTCTGCCTCGTCCCGTCCTATATCTGGCCCGTCCCGTCTCGTATATGGCCCGTCCCGCATCTGGCCTGTCCTGTCCCGTATCTGGCTTGTCCCTTCCTGTATCTGGCCAGTCCCTTCCCATCTCGTCCTGTCTCTGGCCTGTCCCGTCCTGTCTCTGGTCCGTCCGGTGCTATCTCTGGCCTGTCCAATCCTGTCTCTTGCCCGTCCCGTCTCTGGCCCGTCCCGTCCAGTCTTTGGCCCGTCCTGTCCTGTCTCTGGTCCATCCCTTTCTGTCTCTGGCCCGTCTCGTCCCGTATCTGGACCACCCGGTATCTGGCCCATCCCGTCTAGTATCTGGCACGTTCCATATCTGGCCTGTCCCGTATCTGGCACGTCCTGTCCCTGGCACGGCCTATCCCGTATCTGGCCCGTCCTGTATCTGTCCTGTCCCGTATCTGGCCCATCCCGCATCTGACCCGTCCAGTATCTGGCCCATCCCATCCCGTACCTGGCCCGTCCCGTCATGTATCTGGGCTGTCCCATATCTGGCCCATACCGTCCCATATCTGGCTCGTCACGTTTCTGGCCCATCCTGTCATATATCTGGCCCGTCCCATCCTGTCTCTGGCCTGACCCGTCCTGTCTATGGCCTGTCCCGTAATGTCTCTAGCACATTCTGTCCTGTCTCTGGCCCATCCCGTCCTATATCTGGTCGGTCCAATCCTGTATCTGGCCCGTCCCATCGTGAATCTGTCCCGTCCCGTATCTGGCCCATCCCTTCCTGTATCTGGCCCAACCCATCACGTCCTATCTCTGGCCCATCCCGTGTTGAATCGAGCCCGTCCCGTCTCTGGCCCGTCCCTTCCTGTATCTGGCCCGTCTCGTCCTATCTCTGGCCTGACCGGTCCTGTCCTGCCTCTGGCCAGTCCCGTCCTGCTCTGGTCCGTCCCGTCCCTGGCCCATCCTGTATCTCAACCGTCCCGTCCTGTACCTGGTTGCCCCGTCTCTGGCCCCTCCCGTCCTTTCTCAGGCACGTCCCGTCCGGTTCTGTCTCTCACCTGTTCTGTATCTGGCCAATCCCGTCACATATCTGGCCTGTCCAGTCCTGTATCTGGTCCATCCTATTAAAGGTAGTATTATCAAATCCTCCACAAATTTACTCCTCCAGGAAATTTAACCTGGGGTGTGTTTTAAATTAAGGTGAGTTCAATAGTTAGAAAAATATGATACTTTCCATAAATTATTAGCAAAATGTTTAAGTGACACCTATCAAAAAACAGCCTCCTCCATATCCCCTCAAGCTGTCCTATCCATCACCAAGATAGGTGCATTTTCTACCATTTAGGTAGAAGTAATCTTCAAACAATTTGCTTCTAATTTAGATAAAGTACCAGGAAGGTATATCATGCAAACTCTACATGTGATGTTTGCCTATTAAATAATAGTTGTAATATTTATTAGCAAAACTTCCATTTTCTCTACACCTGACCTACACTACTTAATTGTAACATCCCTGGCGGCGTGCTGGCATGGCTTCCCATCTCACACCATGCAAGACAGCCGACTTACCCACCAATGCAGGCTACGCACTATGTTCCTATGCTGGCTGTGTGCATGTGTCTTGGCTGTTTGTTGAGGGTGGCAGCAGCAGCACTTTCTGATTCTTAAAGGAACAGTGCACGCATTCCTAATCTGTCCCCAGTCCTGTATCTGACCCGTCCCATCTCTGGCCCGTCCCGTCTCTGGCCCGTCCCGTCCTGTAATGTCTAACCCGCCCCGTCACGTATCTGGTCCGTCCTTTCCCGTATCTGACCCGTTTAGTCCATATCTGACCATCCCGTCCTGTATCTGGCTGTCCCTTATCTGGCCCATCTCATCCCGTATCTGGCCCGCCTCGTCCCTTCCCGTCTCTGGCACGTCCTGTCCCGTATCTGACCCAACAAGTCCCTATCTGATCCGTCCCGTATGTGGCCAGGCCCATTCAGTATCTGGCCCGTTCCATATCTGGCCATCTCGTATCTGGCCCATCCCATCCTGTCCATGGCTCATCCCATATCTAGCCTGTCCTGTCCCATATCTGGCCCATCCCGTATCTGGCCCATGTCATCCTGTATCTGGCCCGTCCCATATTTGGCCCGCACTGTATCTGGGCCATTCCGTCCTGTCTCTTGCCCGTCTTTTCCTGTATCTGGACTGTCCCGTCCGGTCTCTGGCCCGTCCCATAATGTATAGTTTGTCCCGTCCTGTTTCTGGCCCGTCCCGTCCTGTCACTGGCTCGTCCTGTCCTGTATCTGGCACGTCCCGTACTGTCTCTGGCCCGTCCCATCCTGTCTATTTCCCGTCCCATAATGTATAGCTTGTCCAGTCCTGTTTCTGGCCCGTTCTGTCCTAACTCTGGCTCGTCCCGTCCTGTATCTGGCCCGTTCCATCTCATATCTAGCCCGTCCCGCATCTGGCCTGTCCTGTCCCGTATCTGGCCTGTCCCTTCCTGTATCTGGCCAGTACCTTCCCATCTCGTCCTGTCTCTGGCCCGTCCCATCCTGTCTCTGGCCTCTCCCGTCCTGTCTCTGGCCCGTCCGGTGCTATCTCTGGCCTGTCCAATCCTGTCTCTTGCCCGTCCCATCTCTGGTCCGTCCCGTCCTGTCTTTGGCCCATCCCGTCCTGTCTCTGGCCCGTCCCGTACTCTATTTGGCCGGTCCCGTCCTCTCTCTTGCCCGTCCCGTCCTGTCTCTGGCCCGACCAGTCCTGTGCTGCCTCTGGCCAGTCCCGTCCTGCTCTGGCCCGTTCCGTCCCTGGACTGTCCTGTATCTGGACTGTCCTGTATCTGGTCGCCCCGGCTCTAGCCCGTCCCATCCTGTCTCTGGCACGCCTCGGTCTGTCCTATCTCCGGCCAGTCTCATCCTGTCTTTGGCCCGTCCCGTCCTGTTTCTGGCCCGTCTCGTCCTGTCTCCGGCGTCTCCCGTCCGGTCCTGTCTCTGGCCCGTCCTGTATCTGGCCCGTGCCATCCTGTATCTGGTCGCCCCGTCTCTAGCCAGTCCCGTCCTGTCTCTGGCACGCCTCGGTCCGTCCTATCTACGGCCAGTCTCATCCTGTCTATGGCCCGTCCCGTCCTGTCTCTGGCCCGTCTCGTCCTGTCTCTGGCGTGTCCCGTCCGGTCCTGTCTCTGGCCCTTATTGTATTTGGTCCGTCCCGTATCTGGCCTGTCCCATCCTGTATCTGGCCCATCCCATTAAAGGTAGTATTATCAAATCCTCCACAAATTTACACCTCCAGGAAATTTAATCTGGGGTGTGTTTTAAATTAAGGTGAGTCCAATAGTTAGAAAAATATGATACTTTCCATAAATTATTAGCAAAATGTTTAAATGACACCTATCAAAAAACAGCCTCCTCCATATCCCCTCAAGCTGTCCTATCCATCACCAAGATAGGTGCATTTTCTGCCATTTAGGTAGAAGTAATCTTCAAACAATTTGCTTCTAATTTAGATAAAGTACTAGGAAGGTATATCATGCAAACTCTACATGTGATGTTTGCCTATTAAACAATAGTTGTAATATTTATTTGCAAAACTTCCATTTTCTCTATGCTTGACCTACACTACTTCATTTTTTAGTACGTAGTGGAACATAATGACATGGCCTTCACCTATAGCATCCGTATAGCTCCTGAACTGGGCGCAATCAATCGGGCCTCAAGTACTTAAATTAATCTCAATATGTCTTCTAGAAAGACAGTCAGGCTTATAAAGTTTACTAGAAGAATATTAACATAATAGGCAAGAGTGTGACAACTTATCAATGCTAAAGGCACATCAAAAGAACCCAGCATGGTATACAGTGGTTGTGTGTATGTCTGTTTTTATGTGCGTTTGTGTATATACATATATATATATATATATATATATATATATATATATATATATATGTGTGTGTGTGAGTGTACATAGTGGAGCTGTATGTGTATATATCAGACATGTGTGTATATAGGAAAGCTATGTATGTGAATGTAGGAGAATTGTGTGTTTGTATGTAGCTGAGCTGTGTGCATGCTGCAGAGGTGTGTGTACGTATATAGCAGAGATGTGAGTATATAAGACAGCTGTGTGTAACTGAGCTGTGTGTATATATGCAGCAGAGCTGTGTGCATGCATAGCAGAGCTCAATGTGCATGTACTGTGCATTCAGCAGTGATGTGATTATGTGTTTGCTGCATAGAATACATATAAATTGCCTGCTGCAAAAGTATAAGAGTATAATACACATGCCGCAGAGAAACACTAACATTAGATCTCTATCCACTCTATTCTACCTTACAGCATTAAAGGTAGTATTATCAAATCCTCCACAAATTTACACATAAAGGAACTTTAACCTGGGGTGTGTTTTAAATTAAGGTGAGTTCAATAGTTAGAAAACTATGATACTTTCCATAAATTATTAGCAAAATGTTTAAATTACACCAATCAAAAAACAGCCTCCTCCATATCCCCTCAAGCTGTCCTATCCATCACCAAGATAGGTGCATTTTCTGCCATTTAGGTAGAAGTAATCTTCAAACAATTTGCTTCTGATTTAGATACAGGAGACAGGAAGAGACGGGCCAGAGACAGGACGGGACGGGCCAAAGACAGGATGAGACTGGCCGGAGATAGGACGGACCGAGGCGTGCCAGAGACAGGAAGGGATTTGCTAGAGACAGGGCGACCAGATACAGGATGGGACGGTCCAGATACAGGACGGTCCAGAGACGGGACGGGCCAGAGCAGGACGGAACTGGCCAGAGGCAGGACAGGACCGGTCTGTCCAGAGACAGGACGGGACGGGCAAGAGACAGGACGGGACGGGTCAAAGAGAGGACGGGACAGGTCAGAGACAGGATGGGACAGCCAAAGACAGGATGGGACGGACTAGAGATGGGACAGGCAAGAGATAGGATTGGACAGGCCAGAGATAGCACCAGAGGGGCCAGAGACGGGACGGGCCAGAGCAGGACGGAACTGGCCAGAGGCAGGACAGGACCGGTCTGTCCAGAGACAGGACGGGACGGGCAAGAGACAGGACGGGACGGGTCAAAGAGAGGACGGGACAGGTCAGAGACAGGATGGGACAGCCAAAGACAGGACGGGACGGACTAGAGATGGGACAGGCAAGAGACAGGATTGGACAGGCCAGAGATAGCACCAGACGGGCCAGAGACAGGAGGGGACACGCCAGAGACAGGACGAGATGGGAAGAAACTGGCCAGATACGGGACAGGACAGGCCAGATGCGGGACGGGCCAGATATAGGACGGGACGAGGCAGAGATAGGATGGGCCTGTCCCGTCCTGTATCTGGCCCATCCCTTCCTGTCTCTGGCCCAGCTCGGGCCCTTCTCGTCCCGTATCTGACCCGCCCTGTATCTGGCCCATCCCGTCCAGTATCTGGCCCGTTCCATATCTGGTCTTTCCCGTATCTGGCATGTCCTGTCCCTGGCGCAGCCTGTCCCGTATCTGGCCCGTCCTGTATCTGGCCCATCCCGTCACGTATCTGGCCTGTCCCGTCCTGTATCTGGCCCATCCCATTAAAGGTAGCATTATCAATTCCTCCACAAATTTACACATAAAGGAACTTTAGCCTGGGGTGTGTTTTAAATTAAGGAGAGTTCAATAGTTAGAAAACTATGATACTTTCCATAAATTATTAGCAAAATGTTTAAATTACACCAATCAAAAAACAGCCTCCTCCATATCCCCTCAAGCTGTCCTATCCATCACCAAGATAGGTGCATTTTCTGCCATTTAGGTAGAAGTAATCTTCAAACAATTTGCTTCTAATTTAGATAAAGTACCAGGAAAGTATATCATGTAATCTCTACATGTGATGTTTGCCTATTAAATAATAGTTGTAATATTTATTTGCAAAACTTTCATTTTCTCTACACCTGACCTACACTACTTAATTGTAACATCCCTGGCGGTGTGCTGGCATGGCTTCCCATCTCACACCATGCAAGACAGCCGACTTACCCACCAATGCAGGCTACGCACTATGTTCCTATGCTGGCTGTGTGCATGTGTCTTGGCTGCTTGTTGAGGGCGGCAGCAGCAGTACTTCCTGATTCTTAAAAGAACAGTGCACGCATTCCTAATGTGTCCCCAGTCCTGTATCTGACCCGTCCCATCTCTGGCCCGTCCCGTCTCTGGCCCGTCCCGTCCTGTCTCTGGCCCGTCCCTGGCCCCTCCCATCCTGTCTATGGCCCGTCCTGTAATGTATAACCCGCCCCGTCCCGTATCTGGTCTGTCCAGTCCCATATCTGACCTGTTTAGTCCCGTATCTGACCATCCCGTCCCGTATCTGGCTGTCCCTTATCTGGACCATCTCATCCCGTATCTGGCCCACCTCGTCCCTTCCCTTCTCTGGCACATCCTGTCCCGTATCTGACCATACCAGTCCCTATATGGCCCGTCCCGTATGTGGTCAGGCCCATTCAGTATCTGGCCCGTCCCGTATCTGGCCATCTCATATCTGGCCCATCCCATCCTGTCCATGGCTCATCCCATATCTAGCCAGTCCTGTCCCATATCTGGCCCGTCTCGTATCTGGCCCATGTCGTCCTGTATCTGGCCTGTCCCATATTTGGCCCGTACCGTACTGTATCTCGCCTATCCCGTACTGTATCAGGGCCATCTTGCCCTGTCTCTGGCCTGTCTTTTCCTGTATCTGGACCGTCCCGCCCGGTCTCTGTCCCGCCCCATAATGTATAGCTTGTCCCGTCCTGTTTCTGGCCCGTCCCGTCCTGTCTCTGGCTCGTCCTGTCCTGTATCTGGCACGTCCCGTACCGTCTCTGGCCCGTCCCATCCTGTCTATTTCCCGTCCCATAATGTATAGCTCGTCCAGTCCTGTTTCTGGCCCGTCCCGTCCTATCTCCGGCTCGTCCCGTCTGGTATCTGGCCCGACCCATCTTGTATCTGGCCCGTCCCGCATCTGGCCTGTTTTCTCCCTTATCTGGCCTGTCCCTTCCTGTATCTGGCCAGTACCTTCCCATCTCATCCTGTCTCTGGCCCATCCCGTCCTGTCTCTGGCCTGGTCCGTCCTGTCTCTGGCCCGTCCGGTGCTATCTCTGGCCTGTCCAATCCTGTCTCTTGCCCGTCCCATCTCTGGTCCTTCCCGTCCTGTCTTTGGCCCTTCCCGTCCTGTCTCTGGCCCGTCAAGTCCTCTCTTTGGCCCGTCCCGTCCTCTCTCTTGCCCGTCCCGTCCTGTCTCTGGCCCGACCGGTCCTGTCCTGGCTCTGGCCAGTCCCATCCGGCTCTGGCCCATCCCGTCCCTGGACCGTCCTGTATCTGGACCGCCACGTCCTGTATCTGGTCTCCCCGTCTTTAGCCCATCCCGTCCTGTCTCTGGCATGCCTCGGTCCGTCCTATCTTCAGCCAGCCTCATCCTGTCTTTGGCCCGTCCCGTCCAGTCTCTGGCCCATCCGGTTCTGTCTCTGGACCGTCCTGTATCTGGCCTGTCCCGTCCTGTATCTGTCCCATCCCGTCATGTATCTGGGCTGTCCCATAGCTGGCCCATACCATCCCATATCTGGCTCGTCACGTTTCTGGCCCATCCCGTCATGTTTCTGGCCCGTCCCATCCTTTATATGGCCCGACCCGTCCTGTCTATGGCCTGTCCCATAATGTCTCTAGCACATTCCGTCCTGTCTCTGGCCCATCCCGTCCTGTATCTGGTCGGTCCCGTCCTGTATCTGGCCCGTCCCGTCCTGAATCTGGCCCGTCCTGTCTATGGCCCGTCCCATAATGTATAGCTTTTCCCGTCCTGTTTCTGGCCAGTCCCGTACTATCTCTGGCTCGTCCTGTCCTGTATCTGGCCCGTCGCGTACCGTCTCTGGCCCGTCCCGTCCTGTCTATTTCCCGTCCCATAATGTATAGCTCGTCCCGTCCTGTTTCTGGCCCGTGCCATCCTATCTCTGCCTTGTCCCGTCCTATTTCTCGCGCGTCCCCTCTCGTATCTGGCCCGTCCCGCATCTGGCCTGTCCTGTCCCGCATCTGGCCTGTCCCTTCCTGTATCTGGCCTGTCCCTTCCCATCTCGTCCTGTCCATGGCCTGTCCCGTCCTGTCTCTGGCCCGTCCGGTGCTATCTCTGGTCTGTCCAATCCTGTCTCTTGCCCGTCCCATCTCTGGTCCGTCCTGTCCTGTCTCTGGCCCATCCTTTCCTGTCTCTGGCCCAGCTCTGGCCTGTCTCATCCCGTATCTGGCCCATCCCGTCCAGTATCTGGCCCGTTCCATATCTGGCCTGTCCCGTATCTGGCACGTCCTGTCCCTGGCCCGGCCTGTCCCGTATCTGGCCAGTCCTGTATCTGGCCTGTCCCGTATCTGGCCCATCCCGCATCTGACCCGTCCCATATCTGGCCCGTCCCGTCCCCTATCTGGTCCGTACCGTCCTGTATATGGCCCGTCCCGTCATGTATCTGGGCTGTCCCATATCTGGCTCATCACGTTTCTGGCCCATCCCGTCAGGTATCTGGCCCATCCTATCCTGTCTGTGGCCCAACCCGTCCTGTCTATGGCCCGTCCCGTAATGTCTCTAGCACATTCCGTCCTGTCTCTGGCCCATCCCGTCCTGCATCTGGTCGGTCCCGTCCTGTATCTGGCCCGTCCCGTCCTAAATCTAGCCCGTCCCGTATCTGGCCTGTCCCTTCCTGTATATGGCCCGTCCTATCCTGTCCTGTCTCTGACCCATCCCGTCTTGAATCTGGCCCGTCCCGTATCTGGCCCGTGCCTTCCTGTATCTGGCCCGTCCCGTCCTTTCTCTGGCCTGACCGGTCCTGTCCTGCCCCTGGCCAGTCCCGTCCTGCTCTGGTGCGTCCTGTCCCTGGCCCATCCTGTATCTGGACCGTCCCGTCCTGTATCTGGTCGCCCCGTCTCTGGCCCGTCCCGTCCTTTCTCAGGCACATCCTGTCTGGTTCTGTCTCTGGCCTGTCCTGTATCTGGCCCATCCCATCACGTATCTGGCCTGTCCCGTCCTGTATCTGGCCCATCCCATTAAAGGTAGTATTATCAAATCCTCCACAAACTTACACCTCCAGGAAATTTAACCTGGGGTGTGTTTTAAATTAAGGTGAGTTCAATAGTTAGAAAAATATGATGCTTTCCATAAATTATTAGCAAAATGTTTAAATGACACCTATCAAAAAACAGCCTCCTCCATATCCCCTCAAGCTGTCCTATCCATCACCAAGATAGGTGCATTTTCTACCATTTAGGTAGAAGTAATCTTCAATTTGCTTCTAATTTAGATAAAGTACTAGGAAGGTATATCATGCAAACTCTACATGTGATGTTTGCCTATTAAATAATAGTTGTAATATTTATTTGCAAAACTTCCATTTTCTCTACACCTGACCTATACTACTTAATTGTAACATCCCTGGCGGTGTGCTGGCATGGCTTCCCATCTCACACCATGCAAGACCGCCGACTTACCCACCAATGCAGGCTACGCACTATGTTCCTATGCTGGCTGAGTGCATGTGTCTTGGCTGCTTGCTGAGGGCAGCAGCGGCAGTACTTCCTGATTCTTAAAGGAAAAGTGCACGCATTCCAAATGTGTCCCCAGTACTATATCTGACCCGTCCCGTCTCTGGCCCGTCCCTGGCCCCTCGCATCCTGTCTATGGCCCGTCCTGTAATGTCTAACCCGCCCCGTCCCGTATCTGGTCCGTCCAGTTCCATATCTGACCCGTTTAGTCCCGTATCTGACCATCCTATCCCGTATCTGGCTATCTCATCCCGTATCTGGCCCGCCTCATCCCTTCTAGTCTCTAGAACGTCCTGTCCCGTATCTGACCCAACCAGTTCCTATCTGGCCCGACCCAAATGTAGCCAGGCCCATTCAGTATCTGGCCCGTCCCGTATCTGGCCATCTCGTATCTGGCCCATCCCATCCTGTCCATGGCACATCCCATATCTAGCCTGTCCTGTCCCATATCTGGCCCGTCCCGTATCAGGCCCATGTCGTCTTGTATCTGGCCCGTCCCATATTTGGCCTGTACCGTCCTGTATCTGGCCTGTCCCGTACTGTATCTGGGGCATCCCCTCCTGTCTCTGGCCCCTCTTTTCCTGTATCTGGATCGTCCCATAATGTATAGCTCGTCCAGTCCTGTTTCTGGCCCGTCCCGTCCTATCTCTGGCTCGTCCCGTCCAGTATCTGGCCCGTCCCATCTGGTATCGGGCCCGTCCCGCATGTGGCCTGTCCTGTCCCGTATCTGGCCTGTCCCTTCTTGTATCTGGCCAATCCCTTCCCATCTCATCCTGTCTCTGGCCCATCCCGTCACGTCTCTGGTCCGTCCCGTTCTGCCCTGTCCAATCCTGTCTCTTGCCCGACCCGTCCTCTCTTGCCGGTCCTGTCCTGCCTCTGGCCAGTCCCGTCCTGCTCTGGCCCGTCCCATCCCTGGACCGTCCTGTATCCTGTATCTGGTCGCCCTGTCTCTAGCCCATCCCGTCCTGTCTCTGGCACGCCTCGGTCCGTCCTATCTCCGGCCAGTCTCATCCTGTCTTTGGCCCGTCCCATACTGTCTCTGGCCCATCTCGTCCTGTCTCTGGCGTGTCCCGTCCGGTCCTGTCTCTGGCCCGTCCTTTATCTGGCCCATTTTGTATCTGGCCTGGCCTGTCCTGTATCTGGCCCATCCCATTAAAGGTAGTATTATTAGTATTACCAAATCCTCCACAAATTTACACATAAAGGAACGTTAACCTGGGGTGTGTTTTAAATTAAGGTGAGTTCAATAATTAGAAAAATATGATACTTTCCATAAATTATTAGCAAAATATTTAAATGACACCTATCCAAAAAACAGCCTCCTCCATATCCCCTCAAGCTGTCCTATCCATCACCAAGATAGGTGCATTTTCTGCCATTTAGGTAGAAGTAATCTTCAAACAATTTGCTTCTAATTTAGATAAAGTACTAGGAAGGTATATCATGCAAACTCTACATGTGATGTTTGCCTATTAAACAATAGTTGTAATATTTATTTGCAAAACTTCCATTTTCTCTACCCCTGACCTACACTACTTAATTGTAACATCACTGGCGGCGTGCTGGCATGGCTTCCCATCTCACACCATGCAAGACCGCCGACTTACCCACCAATGCTGGCTGCGCACTATTTGGCCCGTACCGTCCTGTATCTGGCCTGTCCGGTACTGTCTTTGGCCCGTCTTTTCCTGTATCTGTCCCGTTCCGTGTTGTCTCTGGCCCGTCCTGTCCTGTCTATGGCCCGTCCCATAATGTATAGCTTGTACCGTCCTGTTTCTGGCACGTCCCATCCTATCTCTGCCTCGTCCCGTCCTATATCTGGCCCGTGCCGTCTCGTATCTGGCCCGCCCCGTATCTGGCCTGTCCTGTCCCGTATCTGGCCTGTCCCTTCCTGTATCTGGCCAGTCCCTTCCCATCTCGTCCTGTCTCTGGCATGTCCCGTCCAGTCTCTGGCCCGTCCTGTGCTACCTCTGGCCTGTCCAATCCTGTCTCTTGCCCGTCCCGTCTCTAGCCCGTCCCGTCCAGTCTTTGGCCCGTCCCGTCCTAACTCTGGCCCATCCCTTCCTGTCTCTGGCCCAGCTCTGGCCCGTCTCGTCCCGTATTTGGCCTGACATGAATCTGGCCCATCCCGTCCAGTATCTGGCTCGTTCCATATCTGGCCTGTCCCGTATCTGGCACATCCTATCCCTGGCCCGGCCTGTCCCGTATCTGGCCCGTCCTGTATCTGGCCTGTCCCGTATGTGGCCCATCCCGCATCTGACACGTGCCGTATCTGGCCCGTCCCGTCCCGTATCTGGTCCGTACCGTCCTAAATCTGGCCCGTCCCGTCATGAATCTGGGCTGTCCCATATCTGGCCCATACCGTCCCATATCTGGCTCGTCACGTTTCTGGCCCGTCCCATCCTGTCTCTGGCCCAACCCGTCCTGTCTATGGCCTGTCCCTTAATGTCTCTAGCACATTCCGTCCTGTCTCTGGCCCATCCCGTCCTGTATCTGGTCGGTCCCGTCCTGTATGTGGCCCGTCCCATCTTAAATCTGGGTCGTCCCGTATCTGGCCCGTCCCTTCCTGTATCTGGCCCGTCCCATCCCGTCCTGTCTCTGGTCCATCCCATCTTGAATCTGGCCCTTCCCGTATCGGGCCCGTCCCTTCCTGTATCTGGCCCGTCCCATCCTGTCTCTGGCCTGACCGGTCCTGTCCTGCCTCTGGCCAGTCCCGTCCTGCTCTGGTCCGTCCCGTCCCTGGCCCGTCCTGTATCTGGACCTTACCGTCCTGTATCTGGTCGCCCCGTCTCTGGCCCATCCCATCCTTTCTCAGGCACGTCACGTCCGGTCCTGTCTCTGGCCTGTCCTGCATCTGGCCCATCCCGTCACGTATCTGGCCTGTCCCGTCCTGTATCTGGCCCATCTCATTAAAGGTAGTATTACCAAATCCTCCACAAATTTACACCTCCAGGAAATTTAACCTGGGGTGTGCTTTAAATAAAGGTGAGTTCAATAGTTAGAAAAATATGATACTTTCCATAAATTATTAGCAAAATGTTTAAATGACACCTATCAAAAAACAGCCTCCTCCATATCCCCTCAAGCTGTCCTATCCATCACCAAGATAGGTGCATTTTCTGCCATTTAGGTAGAAGTAATCTTCAAACAATTTGCTTCTAATTTAGATAAAGTACCAGGAAGGTATATCATGCAAACTGTACATGTGATGTTTGCCTATTAAATAGTTGTAATATTTATTTGCAAAACTTCCATTTTCTCTACACCTGACCTATACTACTTAATTGTAACATCCCTGGCGGTGTGCTGGCATGGCTTCCCATCTCACACCATGCAAGACCGCCGACTTACCCACCAATGCAGGCTGCGCACTATGTTCCTATGCTGGCTGTGTGCATGTGTCTTGGCTGCTTGTTGAGGGCAGCAGCGGCAGCACTTCCTGATTCTTAAAGGAACAGTGCACGCATTCCTAATGTGTCCCCAGTCCTGTATCTGACCCGTCCCGTCTCTGGCCTGTTCCGTCCTGTCTCTGGCCCGTCCCTGGCCCCTCCCATCCTGTCTATGGCCCGTCCTGTAATGTCTAACCCACCCCAACTCGTATCTGGTCCGTCCAGTCCCATATCTGACCCGTTTAGTCCCGTATCTGACCATCCTGTCCCGTATCTGGCTATCTCATCCCGTATCTGGCCCGCCTCATCCCTTCCCGTTTCTGGCTCGTCCTGTCCCGTATCTGACCCAACCAGTCCCTATCTGGCCCGTCCCATATGTGGCCAGGCCCATTCAGTATCTGGCCCGTCCCGTATCTGACCATCTCGTAACTGGCCCATACCATCCGGTCCATGGCTCATCCCATATCTAGCCTGTCCTGTCCCATATCTGGCCCGTCCCGTATCTGGCCCATGTCGTCCTGTATCTGGCCCGTCCCATATTTGGCCCATACCGTCCTGTATCTGGCCTGTCCCATACTGTATCTGGGGCATCCCGTCCTGTCTCTGGCCCGTCTTTTCCTGTATCTGGACCGTCCCATAATGTATAGCTTGTTCCGTCCTGTTTCTGGCCCGACCCCGTCCTGTCTCTGGCTCGTCCTGTCCTGCATCTGGCACGACCCATACCGTCTCTAGCCCGTCCCATCCTGTCTATTTCCCGTCCCATAATGTATAGCTCGTCCAGTCCTGTTTCTGGCCCGTCCCGTCCTATATCTGGCTCGTCCCGTCCTGTATCTGGCCCGTCCCATATTTGGCCCGTACCGTCCTGTATCTGGCCTGTCCCATACTGTATCTGGGGCATCCCGTCCTGTCTCTGGCCCGTCTTTTCCTGTATCTGGACCGTCCCATAATGTATAGCTTGTCCCGTCCTGTTTCTGGCCCGACCCCGTCCTGTCTCTGGCTCGTCCTGTCCTGCATCTGGCACGACCCATACCGTCTCTAGCCCGTCCCATCCTGTCTATTTCCAGTCCCATAATGTATAGCTCGTCCAGTCCTGTTTCTGGCCCGTCCCGTCCTATATCTGGCTCGTCCCATCTCGTATCTGGCCCGTCCCGCATGTGGCCTGCACTGTCCTGTATCTGGCCCATCCCATTAAAGGTAGTATTATCAAATCCTCCACAAATTTACACCTCCAGGAAATTTAACCTGGGGTGTGTTTTAAATTAAGGTGAGTCCAATAGTTAGAAAAATATGATACTTTCCATAAATTATTAGCAAAATGTTTAAAATGACACCTATCAAAAAAACAGCCTCCTCCATATCCCCTCAAGCTGTCCTATCCATCACCAAGATAGGTGCATTTTCTGCCATTTAGGTAGAAGTAATCTTCAAATAATTTGCTTCTAATTTAGATAAAGTACTAGGAAGGTATATCATGCAAACTCTACATGTGACGTTTGCCTATTAAACAATAGTTGTAATATTTATTTGCAAAACTTCCATTTTCTCTACACCTGACCTACACTACTTAATTGTAACATCACTGGCGGCGTGCTGGCATGGCTTCCCATCTCACACCATGCAAGACCGCCGACTTACCCATCAATGCAGGCTACGCACTATGTTCCTATGCTGGCTGTGTGCATGTGTCTTGGCTGCTTGTTGAGGGCGGTAGCGGCAGCACTTCCTGATTCTTAAAGGAACAGTGCACCCATTCCTAATGTGTCCCCAGTACTATATCTGACCCATCCCGTCTCTGGCCCGTCCCGTCTCTGGCCCGTCCCATCCTGTCTCTGGCCCGTCCCAGCCTGTCCCTGGCCCCTCCCATCCTGTCTATGGCCCGTCCTGTAATGTCTAACCCGCCCCGTCCCGTATCTGGTCCGTCCAGTCGCATATCTGACCCGTTTGGTCCCGTATCTGACCATCCCGTCCCGTATCTGGCTATCTCTTATCTGGCCCATCTCATCCCGTATCTGTCCCGCCTCGTCCCTTCCCGTCTCTGGCACTTCCTGTCCCGTATCTGACCCAACCAGTCCCTATCTGGCCCGTCCCGTATGTGGCCAGGCCAATTCAGTATCTGGCCCGTCCCGTATCTGGCCCATCCCATCCTGTCCATGGCTCATCCCATATCTAGCCTGTCCTTTCCCATATCTGGCCCGTCCCGTATCTGGCCCATGTCGTCCTGTATCTGGCCTGTTCAATATTTGGCCCGTACCGTCCTGTATCTGGCCTGTCCCGTACTGTATCTGGGGCATCCCGTCCTGCCTCTGGCCCGTCTTTTCCTGTATCTGGACCGTCCCATACCATCTCTGGGCCGTCCCATCCTGTCTATTTCCCGTCCCATAATGTATAGCTCGTCCAGTCCTGTTTCTGGCCCGTCCCGTCCTATCTCTGGCTCGTCCCGTCCTGCATCTGGCCCATCCCATCTCGTATCTGGCCCGTCCCGTATGTGGCCTGTCCTGTCCCGTATCTGGCCTGTCCCTTCCTGTTTCTGGCCAATCCATTCCCATCTTGTCCTGTCTCTGGCCCGTCCCGTCCTGTTTCTGGCCTGTCCCGTCCTGTCTCTGGCCCGACTGGTGCTGTCTCTGGCCTGTCCAATCCTGTCTCTTGCCAGACCTATCTCTGGTCCGTCCCTTCCTGTCTTTGCCCCGTCCCGTCCTGTCTCTGGCCCGTCCCGTCCTCTCTTTGGCCCGCCCCATCCTCTCTCTTGCCCGTCCTGTCCTGCCTCTGGCCAGTCCCGTCCTGCTCTGGTCCATACCGTCCCTGGACCATCCTGTATCCTGTGTTTGGTCGCCCCGTCTCTAGCCCGTCCCATCCTGCCTCTGGTACACCTCGGTCCTTCCTATCTCCGGCCAGTCTCATCCTGTCTTTGGCCCGTCCCGTCCAGTCTCTGGCCCGTCTCGTCCTGTCTCTGGCGTGTCCCGTCCGGTCCTGTCTCTGGCCCGTCCTGTATTTGGTCCATCCCGTATCTGGCCTGTCCCGTCATGTATCTGGCCCATCCCATTAAAGGTAGTATTATCAAATCCTCCACAAAATTAAACCTCCAGAAAATTTAACCTGGGGTGTGTTTTAAATTAAGGTGAGTTTAATAGTTAGAAAAATATGATACTTTCCATAAATTATTAGCAAAATGTTTAAATGACACCTATCAAAAAACAGCCTCCTCCATATCCCCTCAAGCTGTCCTATCCATCACCAAGATAGGTGCATTTTCTGCCATTTAGGTAGAAGTAATCTTCAAACAATTTGCTTCTAATTTAGATAAAGTACTAGGAAGGTATATCATGCAAACTCTACATGTGACGTTTGCCTATTAAACAATAGTTGTAATATTTATTTGCAAAACTTCCACTTTCTCGACGCCTGACCTACACTACTTAATTGTAACATCCATGGCGGCGTGCTGGCATGGCTTCCCATCTCACACCATGCAAGACCGCCGACTTACCCACCAATGCAGGCTGCGCACTATTTGGTCCGTACCGTCCTGTATCTGGCCTGTCCTGTACTGTATCTGGGCCATTCCGTCCTGTCTTTGGCCGTCTTTTCCTGTATCTGTCCCCTTAAGTCTTGTCTCTGGCCCGTCCCGTCCTGTCTATGGCCCGTCCCATAATGTATAGCTTGTCCCGTCCTGATTCTGGCCCATCCCGTACTGTCCATGGCTCGTCCTGTCCTGTATCTGGCCTGTCGTGTACCGTCTCTGGCCCGTCCCGTCCTGTCTATTTCCCTTCCCATAATGTATAGCTCGTCCCGTCCTGTTTCTGGCCCGTCCCATCCTATCTCTGCCTCGTCCCGTCCAATATCTGGCACGTCCCACATTGTATCTGGCTCGTCCCGCATCTGGCCTGTCCTGTCCCGTATCTGGCCTGTCCCTTCCTGTATCTGGCCAGTCCCTTCCCATCTCGTCCTGTCTCTGGCCTGTCTCGTCCTGTCTCTCCCGTCCCGTCTCTGGCCCGTCCCGTCCAGTCTTTGGCCCGTCCCGTATGGTCTCCGGCCCGTGCTTTCCTGTTTCTGGCCCAGCTCTGGCCCGTCTCATCCCGAATCTGGCCCGCCCTGTATCTGGCCCATCCCGTCCAGTATCTGGCCCGTTCCATATCTGGCCTGTCCCATATCTGGCATGTCCTGTCCCTGGGCCGGCCTGTCCCGTATCTGGCCCGTCCTGTATCTGGACTGTCCCGTATCTGGCCCGTCCCGCATATGAATCGTCCCGTATCTGGCCCGTCACATATCTGGTCCGTACCGTCCTGTATCTGGCCAGTCCCGTCATGTATCTGGTCTGTCCCATTTCTAGCCCATACCGTCCCATATCTGCCTCGTCACGTTTCTGACAAATTCAGTCATGTATCTGGCCCGTCCCGTCCTGTCTCTGGCCCGACCCGTCCTGTCTATGGCCTGTCCCGTAATGTCTCTAGCACATTCCGTCCTGTCTCTGGCCGATCCCGTCCTGTAACTGTTCGGTCCCGTCCTGTATCTGGTCCGTCCCGTCCTGAATCTGGCCCGTCCTGTATCTGGCCCATCCCTTCCTGTATGTGGCCCGTCCCATCACGTCCTATCTCTGGCCCATCCCATCCTGAATCTGGCCCGTCCCATATTTGGCCCGTACCTTCCTGTATCGGGCCCGTCTCGTCCTGTCTCTGGCCTGACCGGTCCTGTCCTGCCTCTGGCCAGTCCCGTCCTGCTCTGGTCCGTCCCTTCGCTGCCCGTCCTGTATCTGGACCGTCCCGTCCTGTATCTGGTCGCCCCGTCTCGGGCCCGTCCCGTCATTTTTCAGGCACGGTCCGTCCGGTCCTGTCTCTGCCCTGTCCTGTATCTGGCCCATCCTGTCACGTATCTGGCCTGTCCCGTCCTGTATCTGGCCCATCTCATTAAAGGTAGTATTATCAAATCCTCCACAAATTTACACCTCCAGGAAATTTAACCTGGGGTGTGTTTTAAATTAAGGTGAGTTTAATAGTTAGAAAAATATGATACTTTCCATAAATTATTAGCAAAATGTTTAAATGACACCTATCAAAAAACAGCCTCCTCCATATCCCCTCAAGCTGTCCTATCCATCACCAAGATAGGTGCATTTTCTGCCATTTAGGTAGAAGTAATCTTCAAACAATTTGCTGCTAATTTAGATAAAGTACTAGGAAGGTATATCATGCAAACTCTACATGTGATGTTTGCCTATTAAACAATAGTTGTAATATTTATTTGAAAAACTTCCATTTTCTCTACGCCTGACCTACACTACTTAATTGTAACATCTATGGCGGCGTGCTGGCATGGCTTCCCATCTCACACCATGCAATACCGCCGACATACCCACCAATGCAGGCTGCGCACTATTTGGCCCGTACCGTCCTGTATCTGGCCTGTCCCGTACTGTATCTGGGCCATCCCGTCCTGTCTTTGGCCCGTCTTTTCCTGTATCTGTCCCGTTCCGTCTTGTCTCTGGCCCGTCAAGTCCTGTCTATGGCCCGTCCCATAATGTATTGCTTGTCCCGTCCTGTTTCTGGCCCGTCCCGTACTGTCTCTGGCTCGTCCTGTCCTGTATCTGGCCCATCGCGTACCGTCTCTGGCCCGTCCCGTCCTTTCTATTTACCGTCCCATAACGCATAGCTCGTCCCATCCTGTTTCTGGCCCGTCCCATCCTATCTCTGCCTCGTCCCGTCCTATATCTGGCCCGTCCCGTCTCGTATATAGTCCGTCCCGCATCTGGCCTGTCCTGTCCCGTATCTGGCCTGTCCCTTCCTGTATCTGGCCAGTCCCTTCCCATCTCGTCCTGTCTCTGGCCTGTCCCGTCCTGTCTCTGGCACGTCTGGTGCTATCTCTGGCCTGTCCAATCCTGTCTCTTGCCCGTCCCGTCTCTGGCCCGTCCGGTCCAGTCTTTGGCCCGTCCCGTCCTGTCTCTGGCCCATCCCTTCCTGTCTCTGGCCCAGCTCTGGCCCGTCTCGTCCCATATCTGGCCCGCCCGATATCTGGCCCATCCCGTCTAGTATCTGGCACGTTCCATATCTGGCCTGTCCCGTATCTGGCACGTCCTGTCCCTGGCCCGGCCTGTCCCGTATCTGGCCCGTCCTGTATCTGTCCTGTCCCGTATCTGGCCCATCCCGCATCTGACCCGTCCCGTATCTGGCCCATCCCATCCCGTATCTGGCCCGCCGCATCATGTATCTGGGCTGTCCCATATCTGACCCATCCCGTCTAGTATCTGGCACGTTCCATATCTGGCCTGTCCCGTATCTGGCACGTCCTGTCCCTGGCCCAGCCTGTCCCGTATCTGGCCCGTCTTGTATTTGGCCTGTCCTGTATCTGGCCCGTCCCGCATCTGACCCGTCCCGTATCTGGCCCATCCCGTCCCGTATTTGGTCCGTACCGTCCTGTATCTGGCCCGTCCCATCCCATATCTGGCTCGTCACGTTTCTGGCCCATCCCGTCATGTATCTGGCCCGTCCCATCCTGTCTCTGGCTCGACCCGTCCTGTGTATGGCCTATTCCTTAATGTCTCTAGCGCATTCCGTCCTCTCTCTGGCCCATCCTGTCCTGTATCTGGTCGGTCCCGTCCTGTATCTGGCCCGTCCCATCCTGAATCTGGCCCGTCCCGTATCTGGCCCGTCCCTTCCTGTATCGGGCCCGTCCCATCCTGTCCTGTCTATGGCCCATCCTGTCTTGAATCTGGCCCGTCCCGTATCTGGCCCGTCCCTTCCTGTATCAGGCCCGTCCCGACCTGTCTCTGGCCTAACTGGTCCTGTCCTGCCTCTGGCCAGTCCCGTCCTGCTCTGGTCCGTCCCGTCCCTCGCCCATCCTGTATCTGGACCGTCCCGTCCTGTATCTGGTCGCCTCGTCTCTGGCCCGTCCCGACCTTTCTCAGGCACGTCCCGTCAGGTCCTGTCTCTGGCCTGTCCTGCATCTGGCCCATCCCGTCACGTATCTGGCCTGTCCCGTCCTGTATCTGGCCCATCCCATTAAAGGTAGTATTATCAAATCCTCCACAAATTTAAACCTCCAGGAAATTTAACCTGGGGTGTGTTTTAAATTAAGGTGAGTTCAATAGTTAGAAAAATATGATACTTTCCATAAATTATTAGCAAAATGTTGAAATGACACCTATCAAAAAACAGCCTCCTCCATATCCCCTCAAGCTGTCCTATCCATCACCAAGATAGGTGCATTTTCTACCATTTAGGTAGAAGTAATCTTCAAACAATTTGCTTCTAATTTAGATAAAGCACTAGGAAGGTATATCATGCAAACTCTACATGTGATGTTTGCCTAGTAAACAATAGTTGTAATATTTATTTACAAAACTTCCATTTTCTCTATGCCTGACCTACACTACTTAATTGTAACATCCATGGCGGCGTTGTGGCATAGCTTCCCATCTCACACCATGCAAGAGAGCCGACTTACGCACCAATGCAGGCTGCGCACTATTTGGCCCGTACAGTCCTGTCTTTGGCCAGTCTTTTCCTGTATCTGTCCCGTTCCGTCTTGTCTCTGGCCCGTCCCGTCCTGTATATGGCCTGTCCCGTAATGTCTCTAGCACATTCCGTCCTGTCTCTGGCCTATCCCATCCTGTCTCTGGCCCGACCCGTCCTGTCTATGGCCTGTCCCGTAATGTCTCTAGCACATTCCGTCCTGTCTCTGGCCCATCCCGTCCTGTATCTGGTCGGTCCCGTCCTGTATCTGGCCCGTCCCGTCCTGTATCTGGCCCGTCCCGTCCTGAATGTGGCACGTCCAGTATATGGCCCGTCCCTTCCTGTATCTGGCCCGTCCCATCACGTCCTATCTCTGGCCCATCCCGTCTTGAATCTGGCCCGTCCCGTATCTGGCCCGTCCCTTCCTGTATCTGGCCCGTCCCGTCCTGTCTCTGGCCTGACCGGTCCAGTCCTGCCTCTGGCCAGTCTCGTCCTGCTCTGGTCCGTCCCGTCCCTGGCCCATCCTGTATCTGAACCGTCCCGTTCTGTATCTGGTCACCCCGTACTGTATCTGGGCCATCCCATCCTGTCTCTGGCCCGTCTTTTCCTGTATCTGGACGGTCCCGTCCAGTCTCTGGACGGTCTCATAATGTATAGCATGTCCTGTCCTGTTTCTGGCCCGTCCCGTCCTGTCACTTGCTCGTCCTGTCCTGTATCTGGCACGTCCCGTACCGTCTCTGGCCCGTCCCATCCTGTCTATTTCCCGTCCCATAATGTATTGCTCGTCCAGTCCTGTTTCTGGCCCGTCCTGTCCTATCTCTGGCTCGTCCCGTCCTGTATCTGGCCCGTCCCATCTCGTATCTGGCCCGTCCCGCATCTGGCCTGTCCTGTCCCATATCTGGCCTGTCCCTTCCTGTATCTGGCCAGTCCCTTCCCATCTCGTCCTGTCTCTGGCCTGTCCCGTTCTGTCTCTGGCCTGTCCCGTCCTGTCTCTGACCCGTCCGGTGCTACCTCTGGCCTGTCCAATCCTGTCTCTTGCCTGTCCCATCTCTGGTCCGTCCCGTCCTGTCTTTGGCCCATCACGTCCTGTCTCTGGAACGTCCCGTCCTCTCTTTTGCCCGTCCCGTCCTCTCTCTTGCCCGTCCCCTCCTGTCTCTGGCCCGACCTGTCCTGTCTTACCTCAGACCAGTCCCGTACTGCTCTGTCCCGTCCCATCCCTGGACTGTCCTGTATCTGGACCGTCCTGTCCTGTATCTGTCGCCCCGTTTCTAGCCCGTCCAGTCTTGTCTCTGGCACGCCTCAGTCCGTCCTATCTCCGGCCCGTCCCGTAATGTCTCTGGCCCGTCTTGTCATGTCTCTGGATCGTCCCGTCCGGTCCTGACTCTGGCCCGTCCTGTATCTGGCCCATTCCGTATCTGGCCTGTTCCGTCCTGTATCTGGCCCATCCCATTAAAGGTAGTATTATCAAATCCTCCACAAATTTACACATAAAGGAACTTTAACCTGGGGTGTGTTTTAAATTAAGGTGAGTTCAATAGTTAGAAAAATATGATACTTTCCATAAATTATTAGCAAAATGTTTAAATGACACCTATCAAAAAAACAGCCTCCTCCATATCCCCTCAAGCTGTCCTATCCATCACCAAGATAGGTGCATTTTCTGCCATTTAGGTAGAAGTAATCTTCAAACAATTTGCTTCTAATTTAGATAAAGTACCAGGAAGGTATATCATGCAAACTCTACATGTGATGTTTGCCTATTAAACAATAGTTGTAATATTTATTTGCAAAATTTCCATTTTCTCTACACCTGACCTACACTACTTAATTGTAACATCCATGGCGGCGTGCTGGCATGGCTTCCCATCTCACACCATGCAAGACCGCCGACTTATCCACCAATGCAGGCTGCGCACTATGTTCCTATGCTGGCTGTGTGCATGTGTCTTGGCTGCTTGTTGAGGGCTGTAGCGTCAGCACTTCCTGATTCTTAAAGGAACAGTGCACGCATTCCTAATGTGTCCCCAGTCCTGTATCTCATCCGTCCCATCTCTGGCCCGTCCCGGTCTCTGGCCCGTCCCGTCCTGTCTCTTGCCCGTCCCTGGCCCCTCCCATCCTGTCTATGGCCCGTCCTGTAATGTCTAACCCGCCCCTTCCCGTATCTGGTCCGTCCAGTCCCATATCTGACCTGTTTAGTCCCGTATCTGGCTGTCCCTTATCTGGCCCATCTCATCCCGTATCTGGCCCACCTCGTCCCTTCCCGTCTCTGGCACGTCCTGTCCCGTATCTGACCATACCAGTCCCTATCTGGCCCGTCCCGTATGTGGCCAGGCCCATTCAGTATCTGGCCCGTCCCGTATCTGGCCATCTCGTATCAGCCCCATCCCATCCTGTCCATGGCTCATCCCATATCTAGCCTCTCCTGTCCCATATCTGGCTTGTCCCGTATCTGGCCCATGTCGTCCTGTATCTGGCCCGTCCCATATTTGGCCCGTACCGTCCTGACCTGTCTCTGGCCCGTCCCGTTCTGTCCCTGGCCCCTCCCCTCCTGTCTATGGCCCGTCCTGTAATGTCTAGCCCGTCCGTCCCATATCTGGCCTGCTTAGTCCCATATCTGACCCGACAAGTCCCGTATCTGGCCAGTCCAGTCCCATATCTGGCCAGTCCAGTCCCGTATCTGGCCCATCTCTTATCTGGCACGTCTCGTCCCTTCACTATCTAGCCCGTCCTATCCCGTATATGGCCCAACCAGTCCCGTATCTGGCCCGTCCCGTATATGGCCCAGCGTGTCACGTATCTGGCCCATCACCATAAATGGCACATCCCGTTCAGTTTCTGTCCTTTCCCATCCCTGGCTCATGTCGTATCTGGCCCGTCCTGTCCCATATCTGGCCCGTCTCATATCTGGACCGTCCCGTATCTGGCCCATCCCGTTTCTGGCCCGTCCCATCGCGTATCTGGCCCGTGCCGTCCCATATCTGGGCAGTACCGTCCTGTATCTGGCCATTCTGTCTATGGCCCGGCCCGTAATGTCAAGCCCGCCCATCCTGTCTCTGGCCCGTCCCGTCCTGTATTTGGCCCGTTCCGTATCTAGCCCGTCCCGTCCTGTATCTGACCCGTCCCGTACCGTCTTGTATCTGACCCATCTCGTCCCGTCCTGAATCTGGCCCATCCCGTCCCGTATCTGACCTGTCCAGTATCTGGCCGGTCCTGTCCCGTATCTAGCCAGTCCCGTCCTGTATCTGGCCCGTCCCGTCCTGTCTCTGGCCTGTCCAGTCCTGTGTCTTGCCCGTCCCGTTCTGTCTCTGGCCTGTCCAGTCCTGTGTCTGGCCCCTCCCGTCCTGTCTTTGGCTCGTCCCATCCTGTCTCTGACCCATCCTGTCTTTGGCTCATCCCATCCTGTCTCTAGCCAGTCCCATCCTGTCTCTGGCTAGTATCGTTCCGTATCTGGCCCGCCCCGTATCTAGCCCATCCCGTCCAATATCTGGCCCGTCCTGTCGCTGGCACGTCCCGTATCTGTACCGTCCCATATCTGCCCCATCCCATATATGACCTGTCCCGTATCTGGCTTGTCCCGTATCAGGCCCGTCCTGTTCTGTATCTGGTCTGTCTCGTCCTGTATCTGGCCCGTCCCGTCATGTATCTGGCCCATACCGTCCCATATCTGGCCCGTACCATCCTGTATCTGGCCCGTCTTGTCCCGTATCTGGCCTGCCCCATCCCGTATCTGGCCTATCCCATCCTGTCTCTGGCCCGTCCAGTCCTGTCTCTGGCCCGTACCGTGCAGTTCCGTATCTGGCCCGTCCCATCCTGTACCCGGCCCATCCCCTCCTGTCTCTGGCCCGTCCCATACAGTTCTGTATCTGGCCCGTACCGTCCTGTATCTGGCCCGTACCATCTTGTATCTGGCACGTCCTGTTCCGTATCTTTCCTGTCCCGTCCCGTATCTGGCCTGTCCCATCCTATCTCTGGCCCGTCCAGTCCTGTCTCTGGCCCATCCCGTGCAGTTCTCTATCTGGCCTGTCCCATCCTGTACTCGGACCGTCCCCTCCTGCATCTGGCCCGTTCCGTACCATCCTGTATCTGGCCCATCTAGTCCCATCTTGTATCTGGCCCGTCCCGTATCTGGCTTGTACCGTCCCGTGTCTATCCTGTCGGGTCCCGTCACGTATCTGGCCTCTCCCGACCCATATCTGGCCCATCCCATCCTGTCTCTCGCCTGTCCCGTCCTGTATCTGGCCCGTCCCGTATCTGGCCCGTCCCTTCCTGTTTCTAGCTAGTCCCGTCCTTTCTCTGGCCCGTCCTGTCCTATCTCCGGCTCGTTCTGTCTCTGGCCCATCTCGTTCTGTCTCTGGCCCGTCTTGTCCTATCTCTGTCCCGTCCCGTCCTGTCTCTGGCCCGACCCGTCCTGTCCTGCCTCAGACCCGTCTGGTACTGCAGTGGCCCGTCCCTGGCCCATCCTCTATCTGGCCCATCCTGTATCTGGCCCATCCCGTCCTGTATATGTCCCGTCCTGTCTCTGGCCCGCCCCGTCCCGTCCTGTCTCTGGCCCGTCCCATCCGGTCTTTGGCCCGTCCCATCCGGTCTTTGGCCCATCCCATCCGGTCTTTGGCCCGTTCCATCTGGTTTTGGCCCGTGCCGTCCTCTGTGCTTTAAATTAAGGTGAGCTCAATAGTTAGAAAAGTATGATACTTTCTATAAATTATTAGCAAAATGTTTAAATGACACCTATTAAAAAACAGCCTCCTCCATATCCCCTCAAGCTGTCCTATCCATCACCAAGATAGGTGCATTTTCTGCCATTTAGGTAGAAGTAATCTTCAAACAATTTGCTTCTAATTTAGATAAAGTACTAGGAAGGTATATCATGCAAACTCTACATGTGATGTTTGCCTATTAAACAATAGTTGTAATATTTATTTGCAAAACTTCCATTTTCTCTATGCCTGTCCTACACTATTTAATTGTAACATCCCTGGCGGCGTGCTGGCATGGCTTCCCATCTCACACCATGCAAGACCGCCGACTTACCCACCAATCCAGGCTGCACACTGTGTTCCTCTGCTGGCTGTGTGCATGTGTCTTGGCTGCTTGTTGAGGGCGACAGCGGCAGCACTTCCTGATTTTTAAACGAACAGTGCACGCATTCCTAATGTGTCCCCAGTCCTGTATCTGACCCATCTCGTCTCTGGCCCGTCCAGTCCTGTCTATGGTCCGTCCTATTCCTGTCTCTGGCCCGTCCTGTATCTCTGGCCCGTCCTGTATCTGTACCGTCCCGTATCTGCCCCGTCCCATATCTGCCCCATCCCGTAACTGGCCTGTCCCGTATCTGGCTCGTCCCGTATCTGGCCCGTCCTGTTCCGTATCTGTTCCATCTCGTCATGTATCTGGCCCGTCCCGTCATGTATCTGGCCCGTGCCGTCCCATTTCTGGCCCGTACCATCCCGTATTTGGCCCGTCCTGTCCTATCTCTGGCTCGTCCTGTCTCTGGCCCATCTCATCTTGCCTCTGGCCCGTCTTGTCCTGTTTCTGGCCCGTCCCGTCCTGTCTCTGGCCCGACCCGTCCTATCCTGCCTCTGACCCGTCCGGTAATGCAGTGGCCCGTCCCTGGCCCATCCTGTATCTGCCCCATCCTGTATCTGGCCCGCCTCGTCTCTGGCCTGTCCCGTCCTGTATATGTCCCGTCCGGTCTCTGGCCCGCCCCGTCGGTCTCTGGCCCGTCCCATCCGGTCTCTGGCCCGTCCCATCCGGTCTTTGGCCCGTCCCATCTGGTCTTTGGCCCGTGCCGTCCTCTGTGCTTTAAATTAAGGTGAGCTCAATAGTTAGAAAAATATGATACTTTCCATAAATTATTAGCAAAATGTTTAAATGACACCTATCAAAAAACAGCCTCCTCCATATCCCCTCAAGCTGTCCTATCCATCACCAAGATAGGTGCATTTTCTGCCATTTAGGTAGAAGTAATCTTCAAACAATTTGCTTCTAATTTAGATAAAGTACTAGGAAGGTATATCATGCAAACTCTACATGTGATGTTTGCCTATTAAACAATAGTTGTAATATTTATTTGAAAAACTTCCATTTTCTCTACGCCTGACCTACACTACTTAATTGTAACATCCATGGCGGCGTGCTGGCATGGCTTCCCATCTCACACCATGCAAGACCGCCGACTTAGCCATCCAATGCAGGCTGCGCACTATTTGGCCCGTACCGTCCTGTATCTGGCCTGTCCCGTACTGTATCTGGGCCATCCCGTCCTGTTTTTGGCCCGTCTTTTCCTATACCTGTCCTGTTCCATCTTGTCTCTGGCCCGTCCCGTCCTGTCTATGGCTCGTACTGTCCTGTATCTGGCCCGTCCCGTCCTGTCTATTTCACGTCCCATAATGTATAGCTTGTCCCGTCCTGCTTCTGGCCCGTCCCGTACTGTCTCTGGCTCGTCCTGTCCTGTATCTGGCTCATCGCCTACCGTCTCTGGCCCGTCCCGTCCTGTCTATTTCACGTCCCATAATATATAGCTCGTCCGGTCCTGTTCTGGCCCGTCCCATCCTATCTCTGCCTCGTCTCGTCCTATATCTGGCCCATCCCGTCTCTTATCTGGCACGTCCCGCATCTGGCCTATCCTGTCCCGTATCTGGCCTGTCCCTTCCTGTATCTGGCCAGTCCCTTCCCATCTCATCCTGTCTCTGGCCTGTCTCGTCCTGTCTCTGGCCCGTCCGGTGCTATCTCTGGCCTGTCCAATCCTGTCTCTTGCCCGTCCCTTCTCTGGCCCATTCCGTCCAGTCTTTGGCCCGTCTCGTCCCGTATCTGGCCCGCCCTGTATCTGGCCCATCCCGTCCAGCATCTGGCCCGTTCCATATCTGCCAATCCCGTATCTGGCACGTCCTGTCCCTGGCCCGGCCTGTCTCGTATCTGGCCCGTCCTGTATCTGGCCTGTCCCGTATCTGGCCCGTCCCGCATCTGACCCGTCCCGTATCTGGCCCGTCCCGTCCCGTATCTGGTCCGTACCGTCCTGTATCTGGCCCGTCCCATCATGTATCTGGCCTGTCCCATATCTGGCCCATACCGTCCCATTTCTGGCTCGTCACGTTTCTGCCCCATCCCGTCATGTATCTGGCACGTTCCATCCTGTCTCTGGCCCGACCTGTCCTGTCTATGGCCTATCCCATAATGTCTCTAGCACATTCCGTCCTGTCTCTGGCCCATCCCGTCCTGAATCTGGCCCGTCCCTTCCTGTATCTGGCCCGTCCCATCCTTTCCTGTCTCTGGCCCATCCCGTCTTGAATCTGGCCCGTCCCGCATCTGGCCCGTTCCTTCCTGTATCTGGCCCGTCCCGTCCTGTCTCTGGCCCATCCCGTCTTGAATCTGGCCCGTCCCGCATCTGGCCCGTTCCTTCCTGTATCTGGCCCGTCCCGTCCTGTCTCTGGCCTGACTGGTCCTGGCCTGCCTCTGGCCAGTCCCGTCCTGCTCTGGTCCGTCCCGTCCCTGGCCCGTCCTGTATCTGGACCGTCCTGTCCTGTATCTGGTCGCCCCGTCTCTGGCCCGTCCCGTCCTTTGTCAGGCACGTCCCGTCCGGTCCTGTCTCTGGCCTGTCCTGCATCTGGCCCATCCCGTCACGTATCTGGCCTGTCCCGTCCTGTATCTGGCCCATCCCATTAAAGGTAGTATTATCAAATCCTCCACAAATTTACACCTCCAGGAAATTTAACCTGGGGTGTGTTTTAAATTAAGGTGAGTTCAATAGTTAGAAAAATATGATACTTTCCATAAATTATTAGCAAAATGTTTAAATGACACCTATCAAAAAACAGCCTCCTCCATATCCCCTCAAGTTGTCCTATCCATCACCAAGATAGGTGCATTTTCTGCCATTTAGGCAGAAGTAATCTTCAAACAATTTGCTTCTAATTTAGATAAAGTAATAGGAAGGTATATCATGCAAACTCTACATGTGATGTTTGCCTATTAAACAATAATTGTAATATTTATTTGCAAAACTTCCATTTTCTCTACACCTGACCTACACTACTTAATTGTAACATCCCTGGCGGCGTGCTGGCATGGCTTCCCATCTCACACCATGCAAGACCGCCGACTTACTCACCAATGCAGGCTGTGCACTATGTTCCTATGCTGGCTGTGTGCATTACTAATGTGTCCCCAGTCCTGTATCTGACCCGTCCCGTCTCTGGCCCATCCCAGCCTGTCCCTGGCCCCTCCCATCCTGTCTATGGCCCGTCCTCTAATGTCTAACCCGCCCCTTCCTGTATCTGGTCCGTCCAGTCCATATCTGACCCGTTTAGTCCCGTTTCTGACCATCCTGTCCCGTATCGGGCTTTCCCTTATCTAGCCCATCTCATCCCGTATCTGGCCCATCCCGTCCAGTATCTGGCCCGTTCCATATCTGGCCAGTCCCGTATCTAGCACGTCCTATCCCTGGCCCAGCCTGTCCCGTATCTGGCCCGTCCTGTATCTGGTCGCTCCGTCTCTGGCCCGTCCCGTCCTTTTTCAAGCACGGCCCGTCCGGTCCTATTTCTGGCCTGTCCTGTATGTGGCTCATTCCGTCACGTATCTGGCCTGTCTCGTCCTGTATCTGGCCCATCCCACTAAAGGTAGTATTATCAAATCCTCCACAAATTTACACCTCCAGCAAATTTAACCTGGGGTGTGTTTTAAATTAAGGTGAGTTCAATAGTTAGAATAATATGATACTTTTCATAAATTATTAGCAAAATGTTTAAATGACACCTATCAAAAATCAGCCTCCTCCATATCCCCTCAAGCTGTCCTATCCATCACCAAGATAGGTGCATTTTCTGCCATTTAGGTAGAAGTAATCTTCAAACAATTTGCTTCTAATTTAGATAAAGTACCAGGAAAGTATATCATGCAAACTCTACATGTGATGTTTGCCTATTAAATAATAGTTGTAATATTTATTTGCAAAACTTCCATTTTCTGTACACCTGACCTACACTACTTAATTGTAACATCCCTGGCGGTGTGCTGGCATGGCTTCCCATCTCACACCATGCAAGACCGCCGACTTACCCACCAATGCAGGCTGCGCACTATGTTCCTATGCTGTCTGTGTGCATGTGTCTTGGCTGCTTGTTGAGGGCGGCAGCGGCAGCACTTCCTGATTCTTAAAGGATCAGTGCACGCATTCCAAATGTGTCCCCAGTCCTGTATCTGACCCGTCCCATCTCTAACCCGTCCCGTCTCTGGCCCGTCACATCCTGTCTCTGGCCCGTCTCAGCCTGTCCCTGACCCCTCCCATTCTGTCTATGTCCTGTCCTGTAATGTCTAACTCGCCCCGTCCCGTATCTGGTCCGTCCAGTCCCATATCTGACCCGTTTAGTCCCGTATCTGACCATCCCGTCCCGTATCTGGCTGTCCCTTATCTGGCCCATCTCATCCCGTATCTGGCCCGCCTCGTCCCTTCCCGTCTCTGGCACGTCCTGTCCTGTATGTGACCCAACCAGTCCCTATCTGGCCCGTCCCGCATGTGTCCATGCCCATTCAGTATGTGGCCCGTCCCGTATCTGGCCATCTCGTATCTGGCCCATTCCATCCTGTCCATGGCTAATCCCATATCTAGCCTGTCCTGTCCCATATCTGGCCCGTCCCGTATCTGGCCCATGTCGTCCTGTATCTGGCCCGTCTCATTTTTGGCCCGGACCGTCCTGTATGTGGCCTGTCCCGTACTGTATCTGGGCCATCCTGTCCTGTCTCTGGCCTGTCTTATCCTGTATCTGGACCGTCCCGTCCGGTCTCTGGACGGTCCCATAATGTATAGCTTGTCCCGTCCTGTTTCTGGCCCGTCCCGTCCTGTCACTGGCTAGTCCTGTCCTGTATCTGGCACATCCTGTACCGTCTCTGGCCCGTCCCATCCTGTCTATTTCCCTTCCCATAATGTATAGCCCGTGAAGTCCTGTTTCTGGCCCGTCCCGTCCTATCTCTGGCTCGTCCCGTCCTGTATCTGGCCCGTCCCATTTCGTATCTGGCCCGTCCCGCATCTGGCCTGTCCTGTCCCATATCTGGCCTGTCCCTTCCCATCTCGTCCTGTCTCTGGCCCGTCCCGTCCTGTCTCTGGCCTGTCCCGTCATGTCTCTGGCCCGTTCGGTGCTATCTCTGGCCTGTCCAATCCTGTCTCTTGCCCATCCCATCTCTTGTCCATCCCGTCCTCTCTTTGGCTCGTCCCGTCCTCTCTCTTGCCCGTCCCGTCCTCTCTCTTGCCCGTCCCGTCCTGTCTCTGGCCTGATCGGTCCTGTCCTGCCTCTGACCAGTCCCGTCCTGCTCTGGCCCGTCCTGTCCCTGGACTGTCCTGTATCTGGACCGTCCCGTCCACTATCTGTCGCCCCGTCTCTAGCCCGTCCCGTCCTGTCTCTGGTACGCCTCGGTCCGTCCTTTCTCCAGCCAGTCTCATCCTGTCTTTGGCCTGTCCAGTCCTGTCTCTGGCCCGTCTCGTCATGTCTCTGGCGTGATCCGTCCGATCCTGTCTCTGGCCCGTCCTGTATCTGGCCCATTCCGTATCTGGCCCGTGCCGTCCTGTATCTGGCCCATCCCATTAAAGGTAGTATTATCAAATCCTCCACAAATTTACACATAAAGGAACTTTAATCTGGGGTGTGTTATAAATTAAGGTGAGTTCAATAGTTAGAAAAATATGATACTTTCCATAAATTATTAGCAAAATGTTTAAATGACACCAATCAAAAAACAGCCTCCTCCATATCCCCTCAAGCTGTCCTATCCATCACCAAGATAGGTGCATTTTCTGCCATTTAGGTAGAAGTAATCTTCAATTTGCTTCTAATTTAGATAAAGTACTAGGAAGGTATATCACGCAAACTCTACATGTGATGTTTGCCTATTAAACAATAGTTGTAATATTTATTTGCAAAACTTCCATTTTCTCTACACCTGACCTACACTACTTAATTGTAACATCTATGGCGGCGTGCTGGCATGGCTTCCCATCTCACACCATGCAAGACCGCCGACTTACCCACCAAAGCAGGCTGCACACTATTTGGCCCGTACCGTCCTGTATGTGGCCTGTCCCGTACTGTATCTGGGCCATCCCGTCCTGTCTTTGGCCCGTCTTTTCCTGTATCTGTCCCGTTCCGTCTTGTCTCTGGCCCGTCCAGCCCTGTCTATGGCCCGTCCCATAATGTATAGCTTGTCCCGAACTGTTTCTGGCCCATCCCGTACTTTCTCTGGCTCGTCCTGTCCTGTATCTGGCCCGTCACGTACCCTCTCTGGTCCGTCCCGTCCTGTCTATTTCCCATCCCATAATGTATAGCTCGCCCCGTCCTATTTCTGGCCCGTCCCATCCAATCTCTGCGTCGTCCCGTCATATATCTGGCCCGTCCCGTCTCGTATCTGGCCCGTTCCGCATCTGGCCTGTCCTGTCGCGTATCTGACCTGTCCCTTCCTGTATCTGGCCAGTCCCTTCCCATGTCGTCCTGTCTCTGGCCTGTCCCGTCCTGTCTCTGGCCGGTCCGTCGCTATCTCTGGCCTGTCCAATCCAGTCTCTTGCCCGTCCCTTCTCTGGCCCGTCCCGTGCAGTCTTTGGCCCGTCCCGTCTCTGGCCCATCCCTTCCTGTGTTTGGCCCAGTTCTGGCCCGTCTCGTCCCGTATTTGGTCCGCCCTGCATCTGGCCCATCCCGTCCAGTATCTGGCCCGTTCCATATCTGGCCAGTCCCGTATCTGGCACGTCCTGTCCCTGCCCGGCCTGTCCCGTATCTAGCCCGTCCTGTATCTGGCCTGTCCCGTATCTGGCCCATCCCGCATCTGACCCGTCCCGTATCTGGCCCGTCCCGTCCCGTATCTGGTCCGTACCGTCCTAAATCTGGCCTGTCCCGTCATGTATCTGGGCTGTCCCATATCTGGCCCATACCGTCCCATATCTGGCTCGTCACGTTTCTAGCCCTTCCCGTCATGTATCTGACCCGTCCCATCCTGTCTCTGGCCCGACCTGTCCTGTCTATGGCCTGTCCCTTAATGTCTCTAGCACATTCCGTCCTGTTTCTGGCCCATCCCATCCTGTATCTGGTCGGTCGGTCCCGTCCTGTATCTGGCCCGGCCCGTCCTGAATCTGGCCCGTCCCGTATCAGACCCATCCCGTCCTGTATCTGGCCCATCTTATTAAAGGTAGTATTATCAAATCCTCCACAAATTTACACCTCCAGGAAATTTAACCTGGGGTGTGTTTTAAATTATGGTGAGTTTAATAGTTAGAAAAATATGATACTTTCCATAAATTATTAGCAAAATGTTTAAATGACACCTATCAAAAAACAGCCTCCTCCATATCCCCTCAAGCTGTCCTATCCATCACCAAGATAGGTGCATTTTCTGCCATTTAGGTAGAAGTAATCTTCAAACAATTTGCTTCTAATTTAGATAAAGTACTAGGAAGGTATATCATGCAAACTCTACATGTGACGTTTGCCTATTAAACAATAGTTGTAATATTTATTTGCAAAACTTCCATTTTCTCTACGCCTGACCTACACTACTTAATTGTAACATCCATGGCGGCGTGCTGGCATGGCTTCCCATCTCACACCATGCAAGACCGCCGACTTACCCACCAATGCAGGCTGCGCACTATGTTCCTATGCGGGCTGTGTGCATGTGTCTTGGCTGCTTTTTGAGGGCGGTAGCGGCAGCACTTCCTGATTCTTATAGGAACAGTGCACGCATTCCTTTTGTATCCCCAGTCCTGTATCTGACCCGTCCCGTGTCTGGCCTGTCTGGTCCTGTCTCTGGCCCGTCCCAGCCTGTCCCTGGCCCTACCCATCCTGTCTATGACCCGTTCTGTAATGTCTAACCCGCCCCGTCCCGTATCTGGTCCGTCCAGTCGCATATCTGACCCGTTTAGTCCCGTATCTGACCATCCCGTCCCGTATCTGGCTTTCCCTTATCTAGCCCATCTCATCCCGTATCTGGCCCGCATCGTCCCTTCCCATCTGTGGCACGTCCTATCCCGTATCTGACCAAACCAGTCCCTATCTGGCCCGTCCCGTATGTGGCCAGGCCCATTCAGTATCTGTCCCGTCCCGTATCTGGCCATCTCGTATCAGCCCCATCCCATCCTGTCCATGGCTCATCCCATATCTAGCCTCTCCTGTCCCATATCTGGCTCGTCCTGTATCTGGCCCATGTCGTCCTGTATCTGGCCCGTCCCATATTTGGCCCGTACCGTCCTGTATCTGGCCTGTCCCGTAGTGTATCTGGGCCATCCTGTCCTGTCTCTGGCCCGTCTTTTCCTGTATCTGGACCATCTGGTCTCTGTCCCGTCCCATAATGTATAGCTTGTCCCGTCCTGTTTCTGGCCCGTCCCGTCCGGTCTCTGGCTCGTCCTGTCCTGTATCTGGCACGTCCCGTACCGTCTCTGGCCCGTCCCATCCTGTCTATTTCCCGTCCCATAATGTATAGCTCGTCCAGTCCTGTTTCTGGCCCGTCCCGTCCTATCTCCGGCTCGTCCCGTCTTGTATCTGGCCCGTCCCATCTCGTATCTGGCCCGTCCCGCATCTGGCCTGTCTTGTCCCTTATCTGGCCAGTCCCTTCCTGTATCTGGCCAGTACCTTCCCATCTCATCCTGTCTCTGGCCTGTCCGATCCTGTCTCTTGCCCGTCCCATCTCTGGTCCGTCCCGTCCTGTCTTTGGCCCTTACCGTCCTGTCTCTGGCCCGTCTCGTCCTCTCTTTGGCCCGTCCCGTCCTCTCTCTTGCCCGTCCCGTCCTGTCTCTGGCTCGAGCGATCCTGTCCTGCCTCAGGCCAGTCCCATCCTGCTCTGGCCAGTCCCGTCCTTGGACGGTCCTGTATCTGGACCGCCCCGTCCTGTATCTGGTCGCCCAGTCTCTAGCACGTCCCGTCCTGTCTCTGGCATGCCTCGCTCCGTCCTATCTTCGGCCAGTCTCATCCTGTATCTGGTCGCCCCGTCTCTGGCCCGTCCCGTCCTTTTTCAGGCACGGCCCGTCCGGTCCTATCTTTGGCCTGTCCTGTATCTGGCCCATTCCGTCACGTATCTGGCCTGTCTCGTCCTGTATCTGGCCCATCCCACTAAAGGTAGTATTATCAAATCCTCCACAAATTTACAACTCCAGGAAATTTAACCTGGGGTGTGTTTTAAATTAAGGTGAGTTCAATAGTTAGAATAATATGATACTTTCCATAAATTATTAGCAAAATGTTTAAATGACACCTATCAAAAAACAGCCTCCTCCATATCCCCTCAAGCTGTCCTATCCATCACCAAGATAGGTGCATTTTCTGCCATTTAGGCAGAAGTAATCTTCAATTTGCCTCTAATTTAGATAAAGTACTAGGAAGGTATATCATGCAAACTTTACATGTGATGTTTGCCTATTAAATAATAGTTGTAATATTTATTTGCAAAACTTCCATTTTCTCTACACCAGTCCTACACTACTTAATTGTAACATCACTGGCGGCGTGCTGGCATGGCTTCCCATCTCACACCATGCAAGACCGTCGACTTACCCACCAATGCAGGCTGCGCACTATGTTCCTATGCTGGCTGTGTACATGTGTCTTGGCTGCTTGTTGAGGGCGGCAGCGGCAGCACTTCCTGATTCTTAAAGGAACAGTGCACGCATTCCTAATGTGTCCCCAGTCCTGTATCTGACCCATCCCGTCTCTGGCCCGTCCCGTCTCTGGCCCGTCCCGTCCTGTCTCTGGCCTGTCCCAGCCTATCTCTGGCCCGTCCCGTCCTCTCTTTGGCCCGTCCCGTCCTCTCTCTTGCCCGTCCCGTCCTGTCTCTGGCCCGACTGGTCCTGTCCTGCCTCAGGCCAGTCCCATCCTGCTCTGGCCAGTCCCGACCGGTGCTATCTCTGGCCTGTCCAATCCTGTCTCTTGCCCGTCCCATCTCTGGTCCGTCCCGTCCTGTCTTTGGCCCTTCCCATCCTATCTCTGGCCCGTCCCGTCCTCTCTTTGGCCCGTCCCGTCCTCTCTCTTGCCCGTTCCGTCCTGTCTCTGGCCCGACCGGTCCTGTCCTGCCTCAGGCCAGTCCCATCCTGCTCTGGCCAGTCCCGTCCCTGGACCGTCCTGTATCTGGACCGCCCCGTCCTGTATCTGGTCGCCCCGTCTCTAGCAGGTCCCGTCCTGTCTCTGGCACGCCTCGGTCCGTCCTATCTTCGGCCAGTCTCATCCTGTCTTTGGCCCATCCCGTCCCGTCTGTCTCTGGCAAGTCCGGTCCTGTCTCTGGCCCGTACCGTATCTGGCCCATCCAGTATCTGGCCTGTCCCGTCCTGTATCTGGCCCGTCCCGTCATGTATCTGGGCTGTCCCATAGCTGGCCCATACCATCCCATATCTGGCTCGTCACGTTTCTGGCCCATCCCGTCATGTATCTGGCCCGTCCCATCCTGTCTATGGCCCGATTTGTCCTGTCTATGGCCTGTCCCGTAATGTCTCTAGCACATTTCGTCATGTCTCTGGCCCATCCCGTCCTGTATCTGGTCGGTCCCGTCCTGCATCTGGCCCGTCCCATCCTGAATCTGGCCCGTCCTGTCTATGGCCCGTCCGATAATGTATAGCTTGTCCCGTCCTGTTTCTGGCCAGTCCCGTACTATCTCTGGCTCGTCTTGTCCTGTATCTGGCCCGTCCCGTCCATTTCCCGTCCCATAATGTATAGCTCGTCCCGTCCTGTTTCTGGCCCGTCCCATCCTATCTCTGCCTTGTCCCGTCCTATATCTGGCGCGTCCCGTCTCGTATCTGGCCCGTCCCGCATCTGGCCTGTCCTGTCCCGTATCTGGCCTGTCCCTTCCTGTATCTGGCCAGTCCCTTCCCATCTCGTCCTGTCGCTGGCCTGTTCCGTCCTGTCTCTGGCCCGTCCGGTGCTATCTCTGGCCTGTCCAATCCTGTCTCTTGCCGGTCCCGTCTCTGGCCCATCCCTTCCTGTCTCTGGCCCAGGTCTGGCCCGTCTCATCCCGTATCTGGCCCATCCCGTCCAGTATCTGACCCGTTTCATATCTGGCCAGTCTCGTATCTGGCACGTCCTGTCCCTGGCCCGGCCTGTCCCGTATCTGGCCCGTCCTGTATCTGGCCTGTCCAGTATCTGGCCCGTCCCGCATCTGACCCGTCCCGTATCTGGCCCGTCCCATCCCGTATCTGGTCCGTACCGTCCTGTATCTGGCCCATCCCGTCATGTATCTGGGCTGTCGCATATCTGGCCAATACCGTCCCATATCTGGCTCGTCACGTTTCTGGCCCATCCCGTCATGTATCTGGCCCATCCCATCCTGTCTCTGGCCCGACCCGTCCTGTCTATGGCCCATCCCGTAATGTCTCTAGCACAATCCGTCTTGTCTCTGGCCCATCCCGTCCTGCATCGGTTCGGTCCAGTCCTGTATCTGGCCCATCCCGTCCTGAATCTAGCCCATCCCGTATCTGGCTTGTCCCTTCCTGTATCTGGCCCGTCCTATCCTGTCCTTTCTCTGGCCCATTCCGTCTTGAATCTGGCCCGTGCCGTATCTGGCCCGTCCCTTCCTGTATCTGGCCCGTCCCGTCATTTCTCTGGCCTGACCGGTCCTGTCCTGACTCTGGCCAGTCCAGTGCTGCTCTGGTCCGTCCCTTCCCTGGCCCGTCCTGTATCTGGACCGTCCCATTCTGTATCTAGTCGCCCCGTCCCGTATCTGGTCTGTCCAGTCCCATATCTGACCCGTTTAGTGCCGTATCTGACCATCCCGTCCCGTATCTGGCTTTCCCTTATCTGGCCCATCTCATCCCGTATCTGGCCTGCCTTGCCCCTTCCCAACTCTGGCACGTCCTGTCCCGAGTCTGACCCAACCAGTCCCTATCTGGCCCGTCCCGTATCTGGCCATCTCGTATCAGCCCCATCCCATCCTGTCCATGGCTCATCCCATATCTAGCCTCTCCTGTCCCATATCTGGCTCGTCCCGTATCTGGCCCATGTCGTCCTGTATCTGGCCCGTCCCATATTTGGCCCGTACCGTCCTGTATCTGGCCTGTCCCGTAGTGTATCTGGGCCATCCTGTCCTGTCTCTGGCCCGTCTTTTCCTGTATCTGGACCGTCTGGTCTCTGTCCCGTCCCATAATGTATAGCTTGTCCCGTCCTGTTTCTGGCCCGTCCCGTCCGGTCTCTGGCTCGTCCTGTCCTGTATCTGGCACGTCCCGTACCGTCTCTGGCCCGTCCCATCCTGTCTATTTCCCGTCCCATAATGTATAGCTCGTCCAGTCCTGTTTCTGGCCCGTCCCATCTCGTATCTGGCCCGTCCCGCATCTGGCCTGTCTTGTCCCTTATCTGGCCAGTCCCTTCCTGTATCTGGCCAGTACCTTCCCATCTCATCCTGTCTCTGGCCCGTCCGATCCTGTCTCAGGCCTGGTCAGTCCTGTCTCTGGCCCGACCGATGCTATCTCTGGCCTGTCCAATCGTGTCTCTTGCCCGTCCCATCTCTGGTCCGTCCCGTCCTGTCTTTGGCCCTTCGCGTCCTGTCTCTGGCCCGTCCCGTCCTCTCTCTTGCCCGTCCCGTCCTGTCTCTGGCTCGACCGATCCTGTCCTGCCTCAGGCCAGTCCCATCCTGCTCTGGCCAGTCCAGGCCCTGGACGGTCCTGTATCTGGCACGCCTCGGTCCGTCCTATCTTCGGCCAGTCTCATCCTGTCTTTGGCCCGTCCCGTCCCGTCTGTCTCTGGCAAGTCCGGTCCTGTCTCTGGCCCGTCCCGTATCTGGCCCATCCAGTATCTGGCCTGTCCCGTCCTGTATCTGGCCCGTCCCGTCATGTATCTGGGCTGTCCCATAGCTGGCCCATACCATCCCATATCTGGCTCGTCACGTTTCTGGCCAATCCCGTCATGTATCTGGCCCGTCCCATCCTGTCTATGGCCCGATTTGTCCAGTCTATGGCCTGTCCCGTAATGTCTCTAGCACATTTCGTCATGTCTCTGGCCCATCCCGTCCTGTATCTGGTCGGTCCCGTCCTGCATCTGGCCCGTCCCATCCTGAATCTGGCCCGTCCTGTCTATGGCCCGTCCGATAATGTATAGCTTGTCCCGTCCTGTTTCTGGCCAGTCCCGTACTATCTCTGGCTCGTCTTGTCCTGTATCTGGCCCGTCCCGTCCATTTCCCGTCCCATAATGTATAGCTCGTCCCGTCCTGTTTCTGGCCCGTCCCATCCTATCTCTGCCTTGTCCCGTCCTATATCTGGCGCGTCCCGTCTCGTACCTGGCCCGTCCCGCATCTGGCCTGTCCTGTCCCGTATCTGGCCTGTCCCTTCCTGTATCTGGCCAGTCCCTTCCCATCTCGTCCTGTCGCTGGCCTGTTCCGTCCTGTCTCTGGCCCGTCCGGTGCTATCTCTGGCCTGTCCAATCCTGTCTCTTGCCGGTCCCGTCTCTGGCCCATCCCTTCCTGTCTCTGGCCCAGGTCTGGCCCGTCTCATCCCGTATCTGGCCCATCCCGTCCAGTATCTGACCCGTTCCATATCTGGCCAGTCTCGTATCTGGCACGTCCTGTCCCTGGCCCGGCCTGTCCCGTATCTGGCCCGTCCTGTATCTGGCCTGTCCAGTATCTGGCCCGTCCCGCATCTGACCCGTCCCGTATCTGGCCCGTCCCATCCCGTATCTGGTCCGTACCGTCCTGTATCTGGCCCATCCCGTCATGTATCTGGGCTGTCGCATATCTGGCCAATACCGTCCCATATCTGGCTCGTCACGTTTCTGGCCCATCCCGTCATGTATCTGGCCCATCCCATCCTGTCTCTGGCCCGACCCGTCCTGTCTATGGCCCATCCCGTAATGTCTCTAGCACAATCCGTCTTGTCTCTGGCCCATCCCGTCCTGCATCGGTTCGGTCCAGTCCTGTATCTGGCCCGTCCCGTCCTGAATCTAGCCCATCCCGTATCTGGCTTGTCCCTTCCTGTATCTGGCCCGTCCTATCCTGTCCTTTCTCTGGCCCATTCCGTCTTGAATCTGGCCCGTGCCGTATCTGGCCCGTCCCTTCCTGTATCTGGCCCGTCCCGTCATTTCTCTGGCCTGACCGGTCCTGTCCTGACTCTGGCCAGTCCAGTGCTGCTCTGGTCCATCCCTTCCCTGGCCCGTCTGTATCTAGTCGCCCCGTCCCGTATCTGGTCTGTCCAGTCCCATATCTGACCCGTTTAGTGCCGTATCTGACCATCCCGTCCCGTATCTGGCTTTCCCTTATCTGGCCCATCTCATCCCGTATCTGGCCTGCCTTGCCCCTTCCCAACTCTGGCACGTCCTGTCCCGAGTCTGACCCAACCAGTCCCTATCTGGCCCGTCCCGTATGTGGCCAGGCCCATTCAGTATCTGGCCTGTCCCGTATCTGGCCATCTCGTATCTGGCCCATCCCATCCTGTCCATGGCTCATCCCATATCCAGCCTGTCCTGTCCCATATCTGGCCCGTCCTGTATCTTGCCCATGTTGTCCTGTATCTGGCCCGTCCTATATGTGGCCCGTACCGTCCTGTATCGGGCCTGTCCCGTACTGTATCTGGACAGTCCCGTCCGGTCTCTGGCCCATCCCATAATGTATAGCTTGTCCCGTCCTGTTTCTGGCCCGTCCCTTCCTGTATCTGGCCCGTCCCGTCCTCTCTTTGACCCGTCCCGTCCTCTATCTTGCCCGTCCCCTCCTGTCTCTGGCCCGACCGGTCCTGTCCTGTCTCTGACCAGTCTCGTCCTGCTCTGGCCCTTCCCGTCCCTGGACTGTACTGTATCTGGACCGTCCCGTCCTGTATCTGTCGCCCCGTCTCTAGCCCGTCCCGTCCTGTCTCTGGTACGCCTCAGTCCATAATATCTCCGGCCAGTCTCATCCTGTCTTTCGCCTGTCCCGTCCTGTCTCTGGCCCGTCTCGTCATGTCTCTGGCGTGTGCCGTCCGGTCCTGTCTCTGGCCTGTCCTGTATCTGGCCCATTCCGTATCTTGTCTGTCCCGTCCTGTATCTGGCCCACCCCATTAAAGGTAGTATTATCAAATCCTCCACAAATTTACACATAAAGGAACTTTAGCCTGGGGTGTGTTTTAAATTAAGGTGAGTTCAATAGTTAGAAAAATATGATACTTTCCATAAATTATTAGCAAAATGTTTAAATGACACCTATCAAAAAACAGCCTCCTCCATATCCCCTCAAGCTGTCCTATCCATCACCAAGATAGGTGCATTTTCTGCCATTTAGGTAGAAGTAATCTTCAAACAATTTGCTTCTAATTTAGATAAAGTACTAGGAAGGTATATCATGCAAACTCTACATGTGATGTTTGCCTATTAAACAATAGTTGTAATATTTATTTGCAAAACTTCCATTTTCTGTACACCTGACCTACACTACTTAATTGTAACATCCCTGGTGGCGTGCTGGCATGGCTTCCCATCTCACACCATGCAAGACCGCCGACTTACCCACCAATGCAGGCTGCGCACTATGTTCCTATGTGGGCTGTGTGCATGTGTCTTGGCTGCTTTTTGAGGGCGGCAGCGGCAGCACTTCCTGATTCTTAAAGGAACAGTGCACGCATTCCTTTTGTATCCCCAGTCCTGTATCTGACCCGTCCCGTGTCTGGCCTGTGAGGTCCTGTCTCTGGCCCGTCCCAGCCTGTCCCTGGCCCCATCCATCCTGTCTATGACCCGTTATGTAATGTCTAACCCGCCCCGTCCTGTATCTGGTCCGTCCAGTCGCATATCTGACCCGTTTAGTCCCGTATCTGACCATCCCGTCCCGTATCTGGCTTTCCCTTATCTAGCCCATCTCATCCCGTATCTGGCCCGCATCGTCCCTTCCCATCTGTGGCACGTCCTGTCCCGTATCTGACCATACCAGTCCCTATCTGGCCCGTCCCGTATCTGGCCATCTCGTATCAGCCCCATCCCATCCTGTCCATGGCTCATCCCATATCTAGCCTCTCCTGTCCCATATCTGGCTCGTCCCGTATCTGGCCCATGTCGTCCTGTATCTGGCCCGTCCCATATTTGGCCCGTACCGTCCTGTATCTGGCCTGTCCCGTAGTGTATCTGGGCCATCCTGTCCTGTCTCTGGCCCGTCTTTTCCTGTATCTGGACCGTCTGGTCTCTGTCCCGTCCCATAATGTATAGCTTGTCCCGTCCTGTTTCTGGCCCGTCCCGTCCGGTCTCTGGCTCGTCCTGTCCTGTATCTGGCACGTCCCGTACCGTCTCTGGCCCGTCCCATCCTGTCTATTTCCCGTCCCATAATGTATAGCTCGTCCAGTCCTGTTTCTGGCCCGTCCCGTCCTATCTCCGGCTCGTCCCGTCTTGTATCTGGCCCGTCCCATCTCGTATCTGGCCCGTCCCGCATCTGGCCTGTCTTGTCCCTTATCTGGCCAGTCCCTTCCCATCTCATCCTGTCTCTGGCCCGTCCGATCCTGTCTCAGGCCTGGTCAGTCCTGTCTTTGGCCCGACCGATGGTATCTCTGGCCTGTCCAATCGTGTCTCTTGCCCGTCCCATCTCTGGTCCGTCCCGTCCTGTCTTTGGCCCTTCCCGTCCTGTCTCTGGCCCGTCCCGTCCTCTCTCTTGCCCGTCCCGTCCTGTCTCTGGCTCGACCGATCCTGTCCTGCCTTAGGCCAGTCCCATCCTGCTCTGGCCAGTCCAGGCCCTGGACGGTCCTGTATCTGGCACGCCTCGGTCCGTCCTATCTTCGGCCAGTCTCATCCTGTCTTTGGCCCGTCCCGTCCCGTCTGTCTCTGGCAAGTCCGGTCCTGTCTCTGGCCCGTCCCGTATCTGGCCCATCCAGTATCTGGCCTGTCCCGTCCTGTATCTGGCCCGTCCCGTCATGTATCTGGGCTGTCCCATAGCTGGCCCATACCATCCCATATCTGGCTCGTCACGTTTCTGGCCCATCCCGTCATGTATCTGGCCCGTCCCATCCTGTCTATGGCCCGATTTGTCCTGTCTATGGCCTGTCCCGTAATGTCTCTAGCACATTTCGTCATGTCTCTGGCCCATCCCGTCCTGTATCTGGTCGGTCCCGTCCTGCATCTGGCCCGTCCCATCCTGAATCTGGCCCGTCCTGTCTATGGCCCGTCCGATAATGTATAGCTTGTCCCGTCCTGTTTCTGGCCAGTCCCGTACTATCTCTGGCTCGTCTTGTCCTGTATCTGGCCCGTCCCGTCCATTTCCCGTCCCATAATGTATAGCTCGTCCCGTCCTGTTTCTGGCCCGTCCCATCCTATCTCTGCCTTGTCCCGTCCTATATCTGGCGCGTCCCGTCTCGTATCTGGCCCGTCCCGCATCTGGCCTGTCCTGTCCCATATCTGGCCTGTCCCTTCCTGTATCTGGCCAGTCCCTTCCCATCTCGTCCTGTCGCTGGCCTGTTCCGTCCTGTCTCTGGCCCGTCCGGTGCTATCTCTGGCCTGTCCAATCCTGTCTCTTGCAGGTCCCGTCTCTGGCCCATCCCTTCCTGTCTCTGGCCCAGGTCTGGCCCGTCTCATCCCGTATCTGGTCCATCCCGTCCAGTATCTGACCCGTTCCATATCTGGCCAGTCTCGTATCTGGCACGTCCTGTCCCTGGCCCGGCCTGTCCCGTATCTGGCCCGTCCTGTATCTGGCCTGTCCAGTATCTGGCCCGTCCCGCATCTGACCCGTCCCGTATCTGGCCGGTCCCATCCCGTATCTGGTCCGTACCGTCCTGTATCTGGCCCATCCCGTCATGTATCTGGGCTGTCGCATATCTGGCCAATACCGTCCCATATCTGGCTCGTCACGTTTCTGGCCCATCCCGTCATGTATCTGGCCCATCCCATCCTGTCTCTGGCCCGACCCGTCCTGTCTATGGCCCATCCCGTAATGTCTCTAGCACAATCCGTCTTGTCTCTGGCCCATCCCGTCCTGCATCGGTTCGGTCCAGTCCTGTATCTGGCCCGTCCCGTCCTGAATCTAGCCCATCCCGTATCTGGCTTGTCCCTTCCTGTATCTGGCCCGTCCTATCCTGTCCTTTCTCTGGCCCATTCCGTCTTGAATCTGGCTCGTGCCGTATCTGGCCCGTCCCTTCCTGTATCTGGCCCGTCCCGTCCTTTCTCTGGCCTGACCGGTCCTGTCCTGACTCTGGCCAGTCCAGTGCTGCTCTGGTCCGTCCCTTCCCTGGCCCGTCCTGTATCTGGACCGTCCCATTCTGTATCTAGTCGCCCCGTCCCGTATCTGGTCTGTCCAGTCCCATATCTGACCCGTTTAGTGCCGTATCTGACCATCCCGTCCCGTATCTGGCTTTCCCTTATCTGGCCCATCTCATCCCGTATCTGGCCTGCCTTGCCCCTTCCCAACTCTGGCACGTCCTGTCCCGAGTCTGACCCAACCAGTCCCTATCTGGCCCGTCCCGTATGTGGCCAGGTCCATTCAGTATCTGGCCTGTCCCGTATCTGGCCATCTCGTATCTGGCCCATCCCATCCTGTCCATGGCTCATCCCATATCCAGCCTGTCCTGTCCCATATCTGGCCCGTCCTGTATCTTGCCCATGTTGTCCTGTATCTGGCCCGTCCTATATTTGGCCCGTACCGTCCTGTATCGGGCCTGTCCCGTACTGTATCTGGACAGTCCCGTCCGGTCTCTGGCCCATCCCATAATGTATAGCTTGTCCCGTCCTGTTTCTGGCCCGTCCCTTCCTGTATCTGGCCCGTCCCGTCCTCTCTTTGACCCGTCCCGTCCTCTATCTTGCTCGTCCCCTCCTGTCTCTGGCCCGACCGGTCCTGTCCTGTCTCTGACCAGTCTCGTCCTGCTCTGGCCCTTCCCGTCCCTGGACTGTACTGTATCTGGACCGTCCCGTCCTGTATCTGTCGCCCCGTCTCTAGCCTGTCCCGTCCTGTCTCTGGTACGCCTCAGTCCATAATATCTCCGGCCAGTCTCATCCTGTCTTTCGCCTGTCCCGTCCTGTCTCTGGCGCGTCTCGTCATGTCTCTGGCGTGTGCCGTCCGGTCCTGTCTCTGGCCTGTCCTGTATCTGGCCCATTCCGTATCTTGTCTGTCCCGTCCTGTATCTGGCCCACCCCATTAAAGGTAGTATTATCAAATCCTCCACAAATTTACACATAAAGGAACTTTAGCCTGGGGTGTGTTTTAAATTAAGGTGAGTTCAATAGTTAGAAAAATATGATACTTTCCATAAATTATTAGCAAAATGTTTAAATGACACCTATCAAAAAACAGCCTCCTCCATATCCCCTCAAGCTGTCCTATCCATCACCAAGATAGGTGCATTTTCTGCCATTTAGGTAGAAGTAATCTTCAAACAATTTGCTTCTAATTTAGATAAAGTACTAGGAAGGTATATTTATTTGCAAAACTTCCATTTTCTCTACACCTGACCTACACTACTTAATTGTAACATCACTGGCGGCAAGCTGGCATGGCTTCCAATCTCACACCATGCAAGACCGTCGACTTACCCACCAATGCAGGCTGAACACTATGTTCCTATGCTGGCTGTGTACATGTGTCTTGGCTGCTTGTTGAGGGCGGCAGCGGCAGCACTTCCTGATTCTTAAAGGAACAGTGCACGCATTCCTAATGTGTCCCCAGTCCTGTATCTGACCCATCCCGTCTCTGGCCCGTCCCGTCTCTGGCCCGTCCCGTCCTGTCTCTGGCCTGTCCCAGCTTGTCTCTGGCCCGACCGGTGCTATCTCTGGCCTGTCCAATCCTGTCTCTTGCCCGTCCCATCTCTGGTCCGTCCCGTCCTGTCTTTGGCCCTTCCCGTCCTATCTCTGACCCGTCCCGTCCTCTCTTTGGCCCGTCCCGTCCTCTCTCTTGCCCGTCCCGTCCTGTCTCTGGCCAGACCGGTCCTGTCCTGCCTCAGGCCAGTCCCATCCTGCTCTGGCCAGTCCCGTCCCTGGACCGTCCTGTATCTGGACCGCCCCGTCCTGTATCTGGTCGCCCCGTCTCTAGCAGGTCCCGTCCTGTCTCTGGCACGCCTCGGTCCGTCCTATCTTCGGCCAGTCTCATTCTGTCTTTGGCCCGTCCCGTCCCGTCTGTCTCTGGCCCGTCCCGTCATGTATATGGGCTGTCCCATAGCTGGCCCATACCATCCCATATCTGGCTCGTCACGTTTCTGGCCCATCCCGTCATGTATCTGGCCCGTCCCGTCATGTATCTGGTCTGTCCCATAGCTGGCCCATCCCATATCTGGCTCGTCACGTCATGTATATGGGCTGTCCCATAGCTGGCCCATCCCATATCTGGCTCGTCTCGTTTCTGGCCCATCCCGTCATGTATCTGGCCCGTCCCATCCTGTCTATGGCCCGATTTGTCCTGTCTATGGCCTGTCCCGTAATGTCTCTAGCACATTCCGTCCTGTCTCTGGCCCATCCCGTCCTGTATCTGGTCGGTCCCGTCCTGTATCTGGCCCGTCCCATCCTGAATCTGGCCCGTCCTGTCTATGGCCCGTCCGATAATGTATAGCTTGTCCCGTCCTGTTTCTGGCCAGTCCCGTACTATCTCTGGCTCGTCTTGTCCTGTATCTGGCCCGTCCCGTCCATTCCCCGTCCCATAATGTATAGCTCGTCCCGTCCTGTTTCTGGCCCGTCCCATCCTATCTCTGCCTTGTCCCGTCCTATATCTGGCGCGTCCCGTCTCGTATCTGGCCCGTCCCGCATCTGGCCTGTCCTGTCCCGTATCTGGCCTGTCCCTTCCTGTATCTGGCCAGTCCCTTCCCATCTCGTCCTGTCGCTGGCCTGTTCCGTCCTGTCTCTGGCCCGTCCGGTGCTATCTCTGGCCTGTCCAATCCTGTCTCTTGCCGGTCCCGTCTCTGGCCCATCCCTTCCTGTCTCTGGCCCAGGTCTGGCCCGTCTCATCCCGTATCTGGCCCATCCCGTCCAGTATCTGACCCGTTCCATATCTGGCCAGTCTCGTATCTGGCACGTCCTGTCCCTGGCCCGGCCTGTCCCGTATCTGGCCCGTCCTGTATCTGGCCTGTCCAGTATCTGGCCCGTCCCGCATCTGACCCGTCCCGTATCTGGCCCGTCCCATCCCGTATCTGGTCCGTACCGTCCTGTATCTGGCCCATCCCGTCATGTATCTGGGCTGTCGCATATCTGGCCAATACCGTCCCATATCTGGCTCGTCACGTTTCTGGCCCATCCCGTCATGTATCTGGCCCATCCCATCCTGTCTCTGGCCCGACCCGTCCTGTCTATGGCCCATCCCGTAATGTCTCTAGCACATTCCGTCTTGTCTCTGGCCCATCCCGTCCTGCATCGGTTTGGTCCAGTCCTGTATCTGGCCCGTCCCGTCCTGAATCTAGCCCATCCCGTATCTGGCTCGTCCCTTCCTGTATCTGGCATGTCCTATCCTGTCCTGTCTCTGGCCCATTCCGTCTTGAATCTGGCCCGTGCCTTATCTGGCCCGTCCCTTCCTGTATCTGGCCCGTCCCGTCCTTTCTCTGGCCTGACCGGTCCTGTCCTGACTCTGGCCAGTCCAGTGCTGCTCTGGTCCGTCCCTTCCCTGGCCCGTCCTGTATCTGGACCGTCCCATTCTGTATCTAGTCGCCCCGTCCCGTATCTGGTCTGTCCAGTCCCATATCTGACCCGTTTAGTGCCGTATCTGACCATCCCGTCCCGTATCTGGCTATCCCTTATCTGGCCCATCTCACCCCGTATCTGGCCTGCCTTGCCCCTTCCCAACTCTGGCACGTCCTGTCCCGTGTCTGACCCAACCAGTCCCTATCTGGCCCGTCCCGTATGTGGCCAGGCCCATTCAGTATCTGGCCTGTCCCGTATCTGGCCATCTCGTATCTGGCCCATCCCATCCTGTCCATGGCTCATCCCATATCCAGCCTGTCCTGTCCCATATCTGGCCCGTCCTGTATCTTGCCCATGTTGTCCTGTATCTGGCCCGTCCTATATTTGGCCTGTGCCGTCCTGTATCGGGCCTGTCCCGTACTGTATCTGGACCGTCCCGTCCGGTCTCTGGCCCATCCCATAATGTATAGCTTGTCTCGTCCTGTTTCTGGCCCGTCCCTTCCTGTATCTGGCCCGTCCTCTCTTTGACCCGCCCGTCCTCTATCTTGCCCGCCCCCTCCTGTCTCTGGCCCGACCGGTCCTGTCCTGTCTCTGACCAGTCTCGTCATGCTCTGGCCCGTCCCGTCCCTGGACTGTCCTGTATCTGGACCGTCCCGTCCTGTATCTGTCGCCCCGTCTCTAGCCCGTCCCGTCCTGTCTCTGGTACGCCTCAGTCCATAATATCTCCGGCCAGTCTCATCCTGTCTTTCGCCTGTCCCGTCCTGTCTCTGGCCCGTCTCGTCATGTCTCTGGCGTGTGCCGTCCGGTCCTGTCTCTGGCCCGTCCTGTATCTGGCCCATTCCGTATCTTGTCTGTCCCGTCCTGTATCTGGCCCACCCCATTAAAAGTAGTATTATCAAATCCTCCACAAATTTACACACAAAGGAACTTTAGCCTGGGGTGTGTTTTAAATTAAGGTGAGTTCAATAGTTAGAAAAATATGATACTTTCCATAAATTATTAGCAAAATGTTTAAATGACACCTATCAAAAAACAGCCTCCTCCATATCCCCTCAAGCTGTCCTATCCATCACCAAGATAGGTGCATTTTCTGCCATTTAGGTAGAAGTAATCTTCAAACAATTTGCTTCTAATTTAGATAAAGTACTAGGAAGGTATATCATGCAAACTCTACATGTGACGTTTGCCTATTAAACAATAGTTGTAATATTTATTTGCAAAACTTCCATTTTCTGTACACCTGACCTACACTACTTAATTGTAACATCCCTGGTGGCGTGCTGGCATGGCTTCCCATCTCACACCATGCAAGACCGCCGACTTACCCACCAATGCAGGCTGCGCACTATGTTCCTATGTGGGCTGTGTGCATGTGTCTTGGCTGCTTTTTGAGGGCGGTAGCGGCAGCACTTCCTGATTCTTAAAGGAACAGTGCACGCATTCCTTTTGTATCCCCAGTCCTGTATCTGACCCGTCCCGTGTCTGGCCTGTCCGGTCCTGTCTCTGGCCCGTCCCAGCCTGTCCCTGGCCCCATCCATCCTGTCTATGACCCGTTCTGTAATGTCTAACCCGCCCCGTCCCGTATCTGGTCCGTCCAGTCGCATATCTGACCCGTTTAGTCCCGTATCTGACCATCCCGTCCCGTATCTGGCTTTCCCTTATCTAGCCCATCTCATCCCATATCTGGCCCGCATCGTCCCTTCCCATCTGTGGCACGTCCTGTCCCGTATCTGACCATACCAGTCCCTATCTGGCCCGTCCCGTATGTGGCCAGGCCCATTCAGTATCTGGCCAGTCCCGTATCTGGCCATCTCGTATCAGCCCCATCCCATCCTGTCCATGGCTCATCCCATATCTAGCCTCTCCTGTCCCATATCTGGCTCGTCCCGTATCTGGCCCATGTCGTCCTGTATCTGGCCCGTCCCATATTTGGCCCGTACCATCCTGTATCTGGCCTGTCCCGTAGTGTATCTGGGCCATCCTGTCCTGTCTCTGGCCCGTCTTTTCCTGTATCTGGACCGTCTGGTCTCTGTCCCGTCCCATAATGTATAGCTTGTCCCGTCCTGTTTCTGGCCCGTCCCGTCCGGTCTCTGGCTCGTCCTGTACTGTATCTGGCACGTCCCGTACCGTCTCTGGCCCGTCCCATCCTGTCTATTTCCCGTCCCATAATGTATAGCTCGTCCAGTCCTGTTTCTGGCCCGTCCCGTCCTATCCCCGGCTCGTCCCGTCTTGTATCTGGCCCGTCCCATCTCGTATCTGGCCCGTCCCGCATCTGGCCTGTCTTGTCCCTTATCTGGCCAGTCCCTTCCTGTATCTGGCCAGTACCTTCCCATCTCATCCTGTCTCTGGCCCGTCCGATCCTGTCTCAGGCCTGGTCAGTCCTGTCTCTGGCCCGACCGATGCTATCTCTGGCCTGTCCAATCCTGTCTCTTGCCCGTCCCATCTCTGGTCCGTCCCGTCCTGTCTTTGGCCCTTCCCGTCCTCTCTCTTGCCCGTCCCGTCCTGTCTCTGGCTCGACCGATCCTGTCTCTGGCCCGACCGGTCCTGTCCTGCCTCAGGCCAGTCCCATCCTGCTCTGGCCAGTCCCGTCCCTGGACCGTCCTGTATCTGAACCGCCCCGTCCTGTATCTGGTCGCCCCGTCTCTAGCAGGTCCCGTCCTATCTCTAGCACGCCTCGGTCCGTCCTATCTTCGGCCAGTCTCATCCTGTCTTTGGCCGGTCCCATCCCGTCTGTCTCTGGCAAGTCCGGTCCTGTCTCTGGCCCGTCCCGTATCTGGCCCATCCAGTATCTGGCCTGTCCCGTCCTGTATCTGGCCCATCCCGTCATGTATCTGGGCTGTCCCATAGCTGGCCCATACCATCCCATATCCGGCTCGTCACATTTCTGGCCCATCCCGTCATGTATCTGGCCCGTCCCATCCTGTCTATGGCCCGATTTGTCCTGTCTATGGCCTGTCCCGTAATGTCTCTAGCACATACCGTCCTGTCTCTGGCCCATCCCGTCCTGTATCTGGTTGGTCCCGTCCTGTATCTGGCCCGTCCCATCCTGAATCTGGCCCGTCCTGTCTATGGCCCGTCCGATAATGTATAGCTTGTCCCGTCCTGTTTCTGGCCAGTCCCGTACTATCTCTGGCTCGTCTTGTCCTGTATCTGGCCCGTCCCGTCCATTTCCCGTCCCATAATGTATAGCTCGTCCCATCCTGTTTCTGGCCCGTCCCATCCTATCTCTGCCTTGTCCCGTCCTATATCTGGCCCGTCCCGTCTCGTATCTGGCCCGTCCCGCATCTGGCCTGTCCTGTCCCGTATCTGGCCTGTCCCTTCCTGTATCTGGCCAGTCCCTTCCCATCTCGTCCTGTCGCTGGCATGTTCCGTCCTGTCTCTGGCCCGTCCGGTGCTATCTCTGGCCTGTCCAATCCTGTCTCTTGCCGGTCCCGTCTCTGGCCCATCCCTTCCTGTCTCTGGCCCAGGTCTGGCCCGTCTCATCCCGTATCTGGCCCATCCCGTCCAGTATCTGACCCGTTCCATATCTGGCCAGTCTCGTATCTGGCACGTCCTGTCCCTGGCCCGGCCTGTCCCGTATCTGGCCCGTCCTGTATCTGGCCTGTCCAGTATCTGGCCCGTCCCGCATCTGACCAGTCCCGTATCTGGCCCGTCCCATCCCGTATCGGGTCCGTACCGTCCTGTATGTGGCCCATCCCGTCATGTATCTGGGCTGTCGCATATCTGGCCAATACCGTCCCATATCTGGCTCGTCACGTTTCTGGCCCATCCCGTCATGTATCTGGCCCATCCCATCCTGTCTCTGGCCCGACCCGTCCTGTCTATGGCCCATCCCGTAATGTCTCTAGCACATTCAGTCTTGTTTCTGGCCCATCCCGTCCTGCATCGGTTCGGTCCAGTCCTGTATCTGGCCCGTCCCGTCCTGAATCTAGCCCATCCCGTATCTGGCTCGTCCCTTCCTGTATCTGGCCCGTCCTATCCTGTCCTGTCTCTGGCCCATTAAGTCTTGAATCTGGCCCGTGCCGTATCTGGACCGTCCCTTCCTGTATCTGGCCCGTCCCGTCCTTTCTCTGGCCTGACCGGTCCTGTCCTGACTCTGGCCAGTCCAGTGCTGCTCTGGTCCGTCCCTTCCCTGGCCCGTCCTGTATCTGGACCGTCCCATTCTGTATCTAGTCGCCCCGTCCCGTATCTGGTCTGTCCAGTTCCATATCTGACCCGTTTAGTGCCGTATCTGACCATCCCGTCCCGTATCTGGCTTTCCCTTATCTGGACCATCTCATCCCGTATCTGGCCTGCCTTGCCCCTTCCCAACTCTGGCACGTCCTGTCCCGTGTCTGACCCAACCAGTCCCTATCTGGCCCGTCCCGTATGTGGCCAGGCCCATTCAGTATCTGGCCTGTCCCGTATCTGGCCATCTCGTATCTGGCCCATCCCATCCTGTCCATGGCTCATCCCATATCCAGCCTGTCCTGTCCCATATCTGGCCCGTCCTGTATCTTGCCCATCCTATATTTGGCCCGTACCGTCCTGTATCGGGCCTGTCCCGTACTGTATCTGGACCGTCCCGTCCGGTCTCTGGCCCATCCCATAATGTATAGCTTGTCCCGTCCTGTTTCTGGCCCGTCCCTTCCTGTATCTGGCCCGTCCCGTCCTCTCTTTGACCCGTCCCATCCTCTATCTTGCCCGTCCCCTCCTGTCTCTGGCCCGACCGGTCCTGTCCTGTCTCTGACCAGTCTCGTCCTGCTCTGGCCCGTCCCGTCCCTGGACTGTCCTGTATCTGGACCGTCCCGTCCTGTATCTGTCGCCCTGTCTCTAGCCCGTCCCGTCCTGTCTCTGGTACGCCTCAGTCCATAATATCTCCGGCCAGTCTCATCCTGTCTTTCGCCTGTCCCGTCCTGTCTCTGGCCCGTCTCGTCATGTCTCTGGCGTGTGCCGTCCGGTCCTGTCTCTGGCCCGTCCTGTATCTGGCCAATTCCGTATCTTGTCTGTCCCGTCCTGTATCTGGCCCACCCCATTAAAGGTAGTATTATCAAATCCTCCACAAATTTACACATAAAGGAACTTTAGCCTGGGGTGTGTTTTAAATTAAGGTGAGTTCAATAGTTAGAAAAATATGATACTTTCCATAAATTATTAGCAAAATGTTTAAATGACACCTATCAAAAAACAGCCTCCTCCATATCCCCTCAAGCTGTCCTATCCATCACCAAGATAGGTGCATTTTCTGCCATTTAGGTAGAAGTAATCTTCAAACAATTTGCTTCTAATTTAGATAAAGTACTAGGAAGGTATATCATGCAAACTCTACATGTGATGTTTGCCTATTAAACAATAGTTGTAATATTTATTTGCAAAACTTCCATTTTCTGTACACCTGACCTACACTACTTAATTGTAACATCCCTGGTGGCGTGCTGGCATGGCTTCCCATCTCACACCATGCAAGACCGCCGACTTACCCACCAATGCAGGCTGCGCACTATGTTCCTATGTGGGCTGTGTGCATGTGTCTTGGCTGCTTTTTGAGGGCGGCAGCGGCAGCACTTCCTGATTCTTAAAGGAACAGTGCACGCATTCCTTTTGTATCCCCAGTCCTGTATCTGACCCGTCCCGTGTCTGGCCTGTCCGGTCCTGTCTCTGGCCCGTCCCAGCCTGTCCCTGGCCCCATCCATCCTGTCTATGACCCGTTCTGTAATGTCTAACCCGCCCCGTCCCGTATCTGGTCCGTCCAGTCGCATATCTGACCCGTTTAGTCCCGTATCTGACCATCCCGTCCCGTATCTGGCTTTCCCTTATCTAGCCCATCTCATCCCGTATCTGGCCCGCATCGTCCCTTCCCATCTGTGGCACGTCCTGTCCCGTATCTGACCATACCAGTCCCTATCTGCACCGTCCCGTATGTGGCCAGGCCCATTCAGTATCTGGCCCGTCCCGTGTCTGGCCATCTCGTATGAGCCCCATCCCATCCTGTCCATGGCTCATCCCATATCTAGCCTCTCCTGTCCCATATCTGTCTCATCCCGTATCTGGCCCATGTCGTCCTGTATCTGGCCCGTCCCATATTTGGCCCTTTCCGTCCTGTATCTGGCCTGTCCCGTAGTGTATCTGGGCCATCCTGTCCTGTCTCTGGCCCGTCTTTTCCAGTATCTGGACCGTCTGGTCTCTGTCCCGTCCCATAATGTATAGCTTGTCCCGTCCTGTTTCTGGCCCGTCCCGTCCGGTCTCTGGCTCGTCCTGTCCTGTATCTGGCACGTCCCGTACCGTCTCTGGCCCGTCCCATCCTGTCTATTTCCCGTCCCATAATGTATAGCTCGCCCAGTCCTGTTTCTGGCCCGTCCCGTCCTATCTCCGGCTCGTCCCGTCTTGTATCTGGCCCGTCCCATCTCGTATCTTGCCCGTCCCGCATCTGGCCTGTCTTGTCCCTTATCTGGCCAGTCCCTTCCTGTATCTGGCCAGTACCTTCCCATCTCATCCCGTCTCTGGCCCGTCCGATCCTGTCTCAGGCCTGGTCAGTCCTGTCTCTGGCCCGACCGATGCTATCTCTGGCTTGTCCAATCCTGTCTCTTGCCCGTCCCATCTCTGGTCCGTCCCGTCCTGTCTTTGGCCCTTACCGTCCTGTCTCTGGCCCGTCTCGTCCTCTCTTTGGCCCGTCCCGTCCTCTCTCTTGCCCGTCCCGTCCTGTCTCTGGCTCGACCGATCCTGTCCTGCCTCAGGCCAGTCCCATCCTGCTCTGGCCAGTCCCGTCCTTGGACGGTCCTGTATCTGGACCGCCCGTCCTGTATCTGGTCGCCCAGTCTCTAGCACGTCCCGTCCTGTCTCTGGCATGCCTCGCTCCGTCCTATCTTCGGCCAGTCTCATCCTGTATCTGGTCGCCCCGTCTCTGGCCCGTCCCGTCCTTTTTCAGGCACGGCCCGTCCGGTCCTATCTTTGGCCTGTCCTGTATCTGGCCCATTCCGTCACGTATCTGGCCTGTCTCGTCCTGTATCTGGCCCATCCCACTAAAGGTAGTATTATCAAATCCTCCACAAATTTACACCTCCAGGAAATTTAACCTGGGGTGTGTTTTAAATTAAGGTGAGTTCAATAGTTAGAAAAATATGATACTTTCCATAAATTATTAGCAAAATGTTTAAATGACACCTATCAAAAAAACAGCCTCCTCCATATCCCCTCAAGCTGTCCTATCCATCACCAAGATAGGTGCATTTTCTGCCATTTAGGCAGAAGTAATCTTCAATTTGCTTCTAATTTAGATAAAGTACCAGGAAGGTATATCATGTAAACTCTACATGTGACGTTTGCCTATTAAATAATAGTTGTAATATTTATTTGCAAAACTTCCATTTTCTCTACACCTGACCTACACTACTTAATTGTAACATCCCTGGTGGCGTGCTGGCATGGCTTCCCATCTCACACCATGCAAGACCGCCGACTTACCCACCAATGCAGGCTGAACACTATGTTCCTATGCTGGCTGTGTACATGTGTCTTGGCTGCTTGTTGAGGGCGGCAGCGGCAGCACTTCCTGATTCTTAAAGGAACAGTGCACGCATTCCTAATGTGTCCCCAGTCCTGTATCTGACCCATCCCGTCTCTGGCCCGTCCCGTCTCTGGCCCGTCCCGTCCTGTCTCTGGCCTGTCCCAGCCTGTCTCTGGCCCGACCGGTGCTATCTCTGGCCTGTCCAATCCTGTCTCTTGCCCGTCCCATCTCTGGTCCGTCCCGTCCTGTCTTTGGCCCTTCCCGTCCTGTCTCTGGCCCGTCCCGTCCTCTCTTTGGCCCGTCCCGTCCTCTCTCTTGCCTGTCCCGTCCTGTCTCTAGCCCGACCGGTCCTGTCCTGCCTCAGGCCAGTCCCATCCTGCTCTGGCCAGTCCCGTCCCTGGACCGTCCTCTATCTGGACCGCCCCATCCTGTATCTGGTCGCCCCGTCTCTAGCAGGTCCCGTCCTGTCTCTGGCACGCCTCGGTCCGTCCTATCTTCGGCCAATCTCATCCTGTCTTTGGCCCGTCCCGTCCCGTCTGTCTCTGGCAAGTCCAGTCCTGTCTCTGGCCCGTCCCGTATCTGGCCCATCCAGTATGTGGCCTGTCCCGTCCTGTATCTGGCCCGTCCCGTCATGTATCTGGGCTGTCCCATAGCTGGCCCATACCATCCCATATCTGGCTCGTCACGTTTCTGGCCCATCCCGTCATGTATCTGGCCCATCCCATCCTGTCTTTGGCCCGATCCGTCCTGTCTATGGCCTGTCCCGTAATGTCTATAGCACATTCCGTCCTGTCTCTGCCCCATCCCGTCCTGTATCTGGTCGGTCCCGTCCTGTATCTGGCCCGTCCCATCCTGAATCTGGCCCGTCCTGTCTATGGCCCGTCCGATAATGTATAGCTTGTCCCGTCCTGTTTCTGAGCAGTCCCGTATTATCTCTGGCTCGTCTTGTCCTGTATCTGGCCCGTCCCGTCCATTTCCCGTCCCATAATGTATAGCTCTTCCCGTCCTGTTTCTGGCCCGTCCCATCCTATCTCTGCCTCGTCCCGTCCTATATCTGGCGCGTCCCGTCTCGTATCTGGCCCGTCCCGCATCTGGCCTGTCCTGTCCCGTATCTGGCCTGTCCCTTCCTGTATCTGGCCAGTCCCTTCCCATCTCGTCCTGTCGCTGGCCTGTCCCGTCCTGTCTCTGGCCCGTCCGGTGCTATCTCTGGCCTGTCCAATCCTGTCTCTTGCCCGTCCCGTCTCTGGCCCGTCCCGTCCAGTCTTTGGCCCATCTCGTCCTGTCTCTGGCCCATCCCTTCCTGTCTCTGGCCAGTCTCGTCCCGTATCTGGCCCGCCCGGTATCTGGCCCATCCCGTCTAGTATCTGGCACGTTCCATATCTGTCCTGTTCCGTATCTGGCCCATCCCGCATCTGACCCGTCCAGTATCTGGCCCATCCCATCCCGTATCTGGCCCGTCCCGTCATGTATCTGGGCTGTCCCATATCTGGCCCATACCGTCCCATATCTGACTCGTCACGTTTCTGGCCCATCCCGTCATGTATCTTGCCCGTCCCATCCTGTCTCTGGCCCGACCCGTCCTGTTTATGGCCTGTCCCGTAATGTCTCTAGCACATTACGTCCTGTCTTTGGCCCATCCCGTCCTGTATCTGGTCGGTCCCGTCCTGTATCTGGACCGTCCCGTTGTGAATCTGTCCCGTCCCGTATCTGGCCCATCCCTTCCTGTATCTGGCCCGTCCCATCACGTCCTATCTCTGGCCCATCCCGTGTTGAATCTGGCCCGTCCCGTCTCTGGCGCGTCCCATCCTATCTCTGGCCTGACCGGTCCTGTTCTGCCTCTGGCCAGTCCCGTCCTACTCTGGTCCGTCCCGTCTCTGGCCCGTCCTGTATCTGAACCGTCCCGTCCTGTATCTGGTCGCCCCTTCTCTGGCCCGTCCCGTCCTTTCTCAGACACGTCCCGTTCGGTCCTGTCTCTGACCTATCCTGTATCTGGCCCATCCCGTCACATATCTGGCCTGTCCAGTCCTGTATCTGGCCCATCCCATTAAAGGTAGTATTATCAAAACCTCCACAAATTTACACCTCCAGGAAATTTAACCTGGGGTGTGTCTTAAATTAAGGTGAGTTTAATAGTTAGAAAAATATGATACTTTCCATAAATTATTAGCAAAATGTTTAAATGACACCTATCAAAAAACAGCCTCCTCCATATCCCCTCAAGCTGTCCTATCCATCACCAAGATAGGTGCATTTTCTGCCATTTAGGTAGAAGTAATCTTCAAATAATTTGCTCCTAATTTAGATAAAGTACCAGGAAGGTATATCATGCAAACTCTACATGTGATGTTTGCCTATTAAATAATAGTTGTAATATTTTTTTGCAAGACTTCCATTTTCTCTACACCTGACCTATACTACTTAATTGTAACATCCTTGGCGGTGTGCTGGCATGGCTTCCCATCTCACACCATACAAGACCACCGACTTACCCACCAATGCAGGCTACGCACTATGTTCCTATGCTGGCTGTGTGCATGTGTCTTGGCTGCTTGTTGAGGGCGGCAGCGACAGTACTTCCTGATTCTTAAAGGAAAAGTGCATGCATTCCAAATGTGTCCCTAGTCCTGTATATGACCCGTCCCGTCTCTGGCCCGTCCTGTCCAGTCTCTGGCCCATCCCTGGCCCCTCCCATCCTGTCTATGGCCTGTCCTGTAATGTCTAACCCGCCCTGTCCCGTATCTGGTCCGTCCAGTCCCATATCTGACCCGTTTAGTCCCGTGTCTGACCATCCCGTCCCGTATCTGGCTATCTCATGCCGTATCTAGCCCGCCTCATCCCTTCCCGTCTCTGGAAAGTCCTGTCCCGTATCTGACCCAACCAGTCCCTATCTGGCCGGTCCCAAATGTGGCAAGGCCCATTCAGTATCTGGCCCATCCCGTATCTGTCCATCTCGTATCTGGCCCACCCCATCCTGTCCATGGCTCATCGCATATCTAGCCTGTCCAGTCCCATATCTGGCCCGTCCCGTATCTGGCCCATGTCGTCCTGTATCTGGCCCGTCCCATATTTGGCCCGTACCGTCCTGTATCTGGCCTGTCCCGTACTGTATCTGGGGCATCCCGTCCTGTCTCTGGCCCCTCTTTTCCTGTATCTGGACCGTCCCATAATGTATAGCTTGTCCCGTC